>NW_026099572.1:62797988-62977490 GCF_025091365.1 Daktulosphaira vitifoliae | reverse complement strand
TATATAAACAAATTTTTATTTTGACTGACCAATACCGCCCGCGTGTAATGCGCCTAACGTATATATATTTATATATTCCTACCATCGTTTATACCTCAGGTATAACGTTAGTCCGACCCGCCCGCCCACAAAATACGGTTATACCTAGTGCATGCTACGTTTACGTACTTAAGTTGCATTATTTGTATATACAGGGTGTTCAGTAAGTCAGGAAACGGGTTTCTATTGTTCTCATTGTTTGTAACAATTACTGAACACCCTGTATATTCTAATTACTATTAAAATTTATATATTAACACGATTTATTCTAATAAAGAGATATAAAGTATTCATTCCGATTACGAGGGATGATTCCCGTATCGTCATTTTTCGTCACTACCTCCATGTTCCGGGAGTGGGTAATTTACGCGTCTGCTGATTTCCTTGGATGTGGTAGCTGTTTCTCAGACTCCCTCCCCGGAATCGAACTCTGATTTCCCGTTACAACTATGATATTGATAGCAACTACTATCATAACATGAAACTAAAAAGTAAAAAAAACATATAGTTTAAAAAACACGCTTTTAAACTATGTGTTATTTATAGTCAGGGTCGCATTTAGGAATTTTGCCGCCCCCCAAAAATGTTGGATTGGGTTTTTTANGGTGCACTTCATTTTGCCGCCCCCCAAAAATGTTGGATTGGGTTTTTTAGTTGGCGTATTTAATAATTCCGAATATTCAATTAATTGATTTTCATTTGCCATGGTTTCAAAAGTACTATGTAGAGGATGTTCACTAAAAAATTATAAAATTTTTCATTTATACAAAACTGAAATAACGTACAAAAGTTAACATTTGATTTTTAAATTACTTTTTATCACTAGACTCATTTAAAATCTGTTCAGCTGTAGTCTCTATTTCACTTGGCGAATTGGAGATTGATTGCCAAAAAATGAAGTTAATTTTGCGGTTTGAGAAATGACTTTTTGTTCTTTTTCTAATTTTAATTTAGCAGCTTTTTTATAAGCACTTCCACTTAAACGTTTTCTGCCATCACTCATTTTAATACGTTAATAAATAATAAAATATACAAATAAAAAAAAACACCTCAACACATTAACTCGGTCACTTGTAGTCGAGTACTAAACACAATGAGCTGTCTGTACACAACACATTATTAGTGTGACATTATTAGATAGTAATTTTGTGAAAAATGAGACAAATTATTGTGTTTTAACTTTCTTAGTATTCCAATAATAATCGACTATCAACGGCCGACGACATCCATAAAACCAGTTTAAGGGAGAAAATATCAATACTTTGTTAAAATTAGATAAAAACATGAATCAAATAAATTGCCGCCTACTTTATTTATAGTGCTGTTGATTATAAAAATTACTATGTATAATCAATACTATTATCTAACTACTAACTGTAGTCTATGTTGTTATACAGCTTTGATATATCTTCTTTTACATTTATATCTTTGTACACGTTTTAAATTAGAAAATAATAAAGTAATATTTTTTTTTAGAAATAGATATTTTTGTTTCATAAAAATAAATTGTTCTGTTTGAAAAAATTTAAAATTAAATAAAAATAATTAATTTTTAAAAATTGTATACTTATTAAGATTTTTGCCGCCCGGGGCAAATGCCCCCCCCCCTAAATGATGGCCTGTTTATAGTGCTGTCTTAATCAAGTGCAAGGTTCGCAAACATCATGGAAGACATTTAAACACAAAAAATCTTTTTGATATGACATCTTTAGCGGAGTCTAGATATTTCCGTTAAAGAAGTGAATCTTATGTAGTATTACCTTTTTTGCGTGAGACTCAAACTTAACCTAATTCACCACGCGTTTATTGTGAACGTTATACATACAGAATGCACGTAATGTACTCTTCGTGTACGCCTATAGATGTATTACTTTAATTTATACTATATCTTTATTAATTAATTGAAAATAATTATAACATAGTGTATACTACTAGTTTCGTTTTCCGGTAAAATTTCTTGAGGCTTATTGTTTGTTTAATTGATGTCAACATTCAAGGGGATTAAAAAGTGATTTATGCGTTAATAAAATTACTATATACAATATAATATAATTATATGAATCATATTATGTAATATAATTTGTGTTTATTAAATAAACACTTAAAAGTTGTATAAGTATATGGTTTTAATTAATAATATTTGTTGCTAAATCTATATTATACATCTCATATGTTTTTAAATTTTCTGAGTTTCACCCTTGACATGCTTTTGTAAATTTATCACTTTTGCAAAAACAGGTGTAAAAAAAAATTATAAATAATAAATTGTTTAATAATAAAAAACCAATACATTTACAAGCTATTTAAAATTTAGTCTTTCGTTTCTTAACAAATGATTTTTCTTTTTTAAATGTTTGATGTCCTTTTGATGACAGCTTTCTTTTTGCTTGATTAGCCCTAAAAATAACATCAATTTTAATAATTTTCAATCCCGATAAAATGAAGATTTAATAGATGAAAATAAGATTTTTTCATATTTTATAGTCAAATTTGATCTATAGGTTAGTTTGCCAATTGCATGATAAATCCAATTATTAAATTTCTATTCCTCTCTCTGGTGTTGAATTTTCTATTTGCTCTAAAATATTCATTGTTAAACATTTTTTAGAAGAGCCTATATAAGCTTTGAATGGAATCAATATACATTTATGATAAAATAATTATCAAACTATGTATTAGAATAAAAACTGTTAAGAAATGAGCTGCTAAGCAATAATAATACACTTTCTTAATATATCTATATAAAAAAATATCTAATAGATGGATGAAGTTATTTTGAAATTCAAACGCTATTTTTTATTATAATAAAACCTTTAACATATTATTTAACTTAAAATATGTGTTTTCATTAATAAGAACAAAGTTGACATCCTTCCAATGCATAAGGTATGAATTTAAAAAGTATTAGTAATAGAAATAAAAAATAATAGCTTATAATTCAAGAAAATGTATCTAAAAGTAACCAATACAAAAATAAAATTTATACAATTATGCTGATAATTAAGTAGGTAAAGTTTAAACAAATGATCCGTAAATGGTTTTTTTTCAATAACAATAATAGATAGAATAATCTTGTATATATATATATATATATATACACATTGGTGTACTCAGGACTTTTCAATAAGTCTAATACCAAAAAAAAAAAAAAAAAACTTAGCAACCTTTTTTAATGATTTTTGGCCAAAAACGTTAATTTATCACAATTAATATTTTTTAGCTTGAGCAATTTTTCACTATAGATTATGGATAATCATTATCTTTTAAAAGAATATGATAATTATGTATAGGGATGAATGGCTAACCCATTAACTAGATAATAATGATTTAGAATGACATGTTTTAAATAGTAAATCCTAGGATGATCTTTGATCCAGCAAGAGTGATATCCATGATTATACTAATTGAGCATCATATATTGATACCTAATTATTAATATATATAGTGATACCTTCTTGTTAAATATTTATATCTGTTTATTTTTAATTTTTACAAGATAATGTAAATTATAAAATGGTTAGTAATTAATAAGACATACTCATAACGATATTTCTTAGCACCAGACTTGCTAACATCAGTAAACTGAGAATCAAAAACAGAATTGCTTTTTTGTTTGCTAGCATTTTTTGATTTTGAATTAAATTTATCTGAAAAATATTTTTATAAAATAATATCATAAAAAAAATTTAATATTACTCATACTTTGTCCAGCATCAGGTACAGCTTTCATTTTTTTAGGTTTCATTTTATTTTTTGCACTTCTAGCTTGTATATTAGCAACTTTTTGTAACTTCTTAGCACTTTCAATTTCTTCAATATCATTTAGATCACCTTCCTTATTTTTCTTTTTAATATTTTTTTCAATTTTAGCAGAAAATGCTTCTCTGGCTCGTTCTAAAAAATTCAGTTTTTTCAAATTTTATTTTGTAATTTAGCTAGAACTATTTAATTTTCAAAGTGCTCTTACAGAAACAATTTTCAAGATATCTATGCAACTTTTTTTTTATAAATTAATTGAAATTTAAAAAAAGTGTTTAATAATAACTTCTAGTTTTATATTTTAACATTAAAAAATGTTATTCTCCTAATAAAAAAAGGGCAGTACAGTTGACTCGCAATAGTCCGATAATACGGGCCCGCGTGGGTGACATATTACCAAAAGTTGGCTCTATTAAATTGAATTTGCAGTGTATAAGTTTGGAAATCTAGTTAACAATGTATTTTTATGTAATATTTTACTAGAAAAGATTCAAAATAATGAAGACAGGCTTTAGTTTTTACAAAAGCTTATTTAATATTAAAATCATAACACAACATGAATCAGTTTTAAAGGTTAAGGTAAATAAACAATGTGAGCCTAACTATCTTCTTAACAATGTACAAAAAAAAACTAAAACTTAAAAAAATCTGTGATGGTCTTCTGTTTCTATTTACACATACAATCAGTCATAGCCTTTTCTTGAATGTCTTTTAAAATCAACACATTGTTCACGTCAAGTACACGTTAATCAAGGCAGATTACTTGGGTCACCCATGCTCGGTTCTGATTCATGTAAACAACTGGAAGATTTTCAATTTTCGTATTTTAAAAGCTCGAGGGTTTTTTCTTTGCCAACTGCTAGAAGTTTTAACTTATAGCTCCCAGCGTCATTTGAGCATACCATCAAATTGATCCTTTCTTTTTGTAACTTTCTTCCAGAAACCTTTTTCGTCCCTTGTTACAAATATTTTTGTTGGAAGTTGACGTCAGTTTAGGCCGGTTTCATTAGCATTATAAACCTGTTCAGGCGTCAGGCCAAGTTCTGAAATTTTAATGCTTTAACTTTTAATAAAGTTAGCGACTTCTGTCTCGTCAGCAGATAATTTTTCTCTACTCATCTGAATGAAACGAATATCATGCCGCTTTTTGAAGTTTTCAAACCAGTACAAAAATCATATTTTTATGTTATCTCACAATAAAGAAATTTAGCTTTCTCTTAAAAATATCCCCAGATATGGGCACGCTTCTATTTCTTAATCGCTTAAACCAAGAATGAAGTGCCTTTTCAATGTGGGAAAATTCGCTTATTATAAAAGTTTTTCTTTTAGAGTTGTCTTCAACAGTTTTCGTAAAATTTTCAATTTTTTTTCTATTTTTGACAATATCATAAAAGGTAGGTCGTCCTATATCATAAACTTGAGAAATAGCCGTGGGAGTCTCGCCACGATCATGCCTCTAAATAATTTCCTATTTTTCAAGAAAAGTTAATGTTTTATGCTTACGTTTATAGCTTCCATTTGTATTTACCATCACACTTAACAATAAAAAACGTAGAGTTAACTGTAATAAATCACAAATAAAGCAACTGCACACTCACGTTATTGCTACTGAACACAGCGAAGAACTAACGACGATTCGTGAAATACTAGACCGATGACTAGTCGGACTACAAAGTCCGAGTGTCAGACTATCACGAGTCAACTGTATATAATTACTAATGTACTTATTTTCTTACTATACTTATCAATTTTAGTATTAATTTATTTACACTTTATAGCCTTTAAAGTAAAAAAAATTTTTTTTTAGTAAATGAATTTTTTCAAGTGTTATATCATTCATAACATTATGTATAATTTGTGTCTCAATGTTTCTTGTATAGTATTCAGTTAATTAATATAAAAAATAGTTAATGAGCATAAAAAATGTACTTGTTAATAAAATAAATTATGAGTATAGTATACTAAAATCTGTATTAATGTATTTTAAATAAAATCAAGTAGTCATTCTAACTATAAACATTATTTTAATTGAAAAAAAAAAAAGATATTTTTTTTTAGATTTTATAAATTAAAAACTAACACTATTACCAAATTTAAAAGTTTATTAAAAAGTTAATCATTTATATACTCTATTAGGTAAAAAATACTTTATTAAGCAGCATCATTAAAAATTGATGTAATTTAGATGAGAGCTTTAAATCTAACTTGTCTCATTGTACTCACTATTGCTTTATATTATACTTCTTGTGAAAATTAGTCTTTATATTTTATATAAATTCATTTATTTTAATTAAAAATTTTAATTTTAAATCTTGGTTATTATTAACACTACAGACTGGGGTTGACAAAATGTCAATTGACCGAAGAGATTTTGACTGGTAATAATATGGCCAAAATAAAAAATCTGTATTTAAGTTTAAATTTTATTTTTTAACATGGTCTTTCTGCGCATTAAGTTATTTTATTTTTTTTAATGTTGAGCACTTACACGTTAAAAAACGTGGAAGTTAAGTTTATTTAATGTTTTAACTTAAGTAGATAACTTAATAAGTTAGTGATTAATAATTTTGGTTAATAGTTAATTTAGTATAATATCAAAATAAAAAGAAAATTTTTCAGAGAAATGAAAAATAATTCAAAAATTATATAAACGTTACTCACTGTGGAGGTATTGGACTTGAATAGAAATAACAAAATTAAACAGTATTAAATTTTTTTGTAATATCATAAAATTATAAAACATAGACTTCCTTGTTATAGCTTTTATGGTTGATAGTTGGAAGTTATTCTTTCTTTTGAATAAAATGAATTACTCTTTAAAGGATAACAAAAATTTTTATTAGTGTCAAAACTGTTCATAAACCCACCCAACCCTATCACACACTATAAAAATGGGACAGTAAAATTTCTTAATACTCATAAGTTTCAAATTTAGTTGAGAATAAACCATGATATTAATAGAACCAAATAAACCTTAAATTAATAAATAAATCTTTTAAAAGAAAATTTTAATAAAAAAAAATATTTCAAGAATGATGAATTACTGTTAGCTGCTTGACGATCTTTTTGAGATTGGAACCATTCTCTTTTATTTTCTTCCTTTTTTTTTACTAAGTTGCTTATGCTTGTTTGAGCCATTTTTTCAGTTTTTTCAGCCAAAACTTCTGTTCGGTTTATTTGACGTTCTTCATACTCTTCATGCATAATACATTTAACTTCATTGCGAAGTGAATCAACTCGATCTTTATATTTATCTAAAATTTCTAAAAAGCAAATATATCTGTGAAGTTACTATTAATTACAATTATATCTAAAAAATACCAATTGGAATAACACGATGTTTTACTGGATTTTTAGCCTTTTTAATTATTTCCTTTAAAACTTTCCTGTCAATTTCACTAGCTATAGAAACTGATACACCTGATCGGCCTGCTCTGGCTGTCCTACCAACACGATGAATATAATGCTCTACTGTAGGTGGCATTGTATAATTTATAACCTAAAGGTTATTAATTTATAAAATTCAACACAAATTAAAAATTTGAATGATTACTTCTTACAGCTTTAACTCCTCGAATGTCTAGACCACGAGCAGCAACATCAGTAGCAATGAGTAAATCAATTTCTTCATCTTTAAATTTTCGTAAAGCTTCTAATCTTTGAGGTTGAGATAAATTTCCATGAAGCTCACCAACCTTCATTGGATACAATAAAAAATTAATGAAAACTGACTAATTGATATTTTTTACTTTACCTTCAATCCAAAGAGCCCCAAAAGAATTTTAACCCTATGTGCATCTGCTTTGGTTCGAACAAATATCATAGTGTGATCTCTGAATGTTCGGCAAACCAATGCAGCTAATGTTGCATCGCGGTCTTGTTCTTTTCCTTGTCGTAATCTAAATAATGGAGTTAACTTTCTTATTTGATATTGATTTTGAAGAAAATATATTTTACCATAACTATAAAACTCTGATTTTACATTAAAGCAATTTATAATTATTACCTTACAAACTCTTGCCTTAAATTAAATGCAACATCTGTATTGTTATCTACAAATATTTTTACTGGTTTATTTAATGATACAGAAGCAAGATCATTGACTGCATCTGTCATAGTTGCAGAAAACAACATTGTTTGTCTTGTTTGGGCACACATATTGATAATTTCTTTCATTTGGTCAGCAAAATTTTCATCTAACATTCTATCAGCTTCATCTAATACTAATACTTCTAAATCTGACAATGAAAATGAAGGTGTATTTTGTAAATGATCTAACAAACGACCTGGTGTAGCTATAACAATATCTGGATTTTTTCGCAAAATAGATTCCTAAAAATGTTTAATGTTTAATTGAAGAAATCAAACATTTATAATGAAAATGTTACAATCAATCCCTAACACCTGGTTGCAACTCTTTACAACTCTAAACAAAATAATTTTATAAGGAAAATTTAGAAAAAAATAAACACTAATGTAAAGAGAAAAAAATCATCTTAAATATTAATAATAATTTGAAATTCGTTTAATAAAAAAACAAATTTACTTCTTCAGAAAACATGAATAACACTGGTGAGCTTCAATCAAAGTGATAGCCCTCTAAAAATCAGCACAGCATATTTATTACTAAAAACTTAGGAGTTAAATTAGCAATATATTTGAATTAATCATATGTTAACCCTGTTCCCATTTTATTAATTCTGTAAGTAGTCTAAATCATAAATATTATAGTAAATATAAGACAATATTATTAACCAATATAAAAAAATATTGAGTGTGTGATTCATTTTGACTTAGTTTTATAATATTTTCAATATTTAATTTCAAAATAAGTTTTAAAAATTATTATAAATTAAATTTATTTGTCAGCTGGAGCAAATTTCAATAAGATAAAATACAACATCTATCAAAAATAAAATTAAAATTATTTTTTACTTGAACTTTTAGCTCTAAACCTCCAACAGAGAGACCAACTTCAACTGTTGTAAACTGAGCCAATTGTTTAGTCACTTGGTATACTTGAACACCAAGTTCTCTAGTTGGTACTAAAACAAGTACTCTAAAATATAAAATTATTAACAAATTAAATTTATCCTAAATAATTTTATAAATTTTTACCTAGTAATAGGAGTAAATCCTTTAGGTCTATAAAGAAGTCGTTCCAATATTGGTAACATGTATGCTGCTGTTTTACCTGTACCAGTAGCAGCACAACCACAAATATCTCTCCCTAATAAACCGACAGGGATTGCTGCTGCTTGAATTGGTGTTGGATGAACATAATTCAATACGCTAATAGCTTTCATTAATGGTCTAGATATATTCATTTGATAAAAAGAAGCATTTTCTTCATATGGTGGAGCATCTTCAAAGAAAGTTCCATCATCTTCAATTGCAATTTCATTTTTATCTTCACTTGTTTCTAACTTTCTTTTTTTGTTTTTTTTACCAACTAATTTTTGTCTGTCTCTAAGACCATCTTAAAATAAAATACGAGAATATATAAAATAATTTAAAAATATATATATTAATATATTAATAAATTTACAATAGTTATAAGTATACAGAATGATTCTTTTAATACTAGCCACTCAATTTTTCTTAAAATATTTATGTTAAGAAATTTATTTTTGGTATTTTTTAGTTTCACAAATTTTTATATTATCAATTATTAATTAGTTTTTTAACTCATCCATCATATATTATAAGGGTGTCAGCTTGCTTTTTTTTAATTACAACATACATATTTAGCTAAATAATGACTGGTCAATAACAACTTTTAACCAATTATTTCAAAAATTAATACTATTTTAAAATATACAGTAAAGATGAAGTATAAGTTATTTTTATCATTATGTATTACTCTGTCATACTCATTCTTCACTATTTATTTAAAAATGTTAATCATTTCCGAAATAATAGGTTTAAAGTTATCATTGACTAGAAAATTTTTTAAATAAATAATTTTATATTTTAGTTTAATATGTATGTTGCCATTAAAAAAATAAGTTGACAGGTATTTAAAATTTTTTAAGATTAACCTTTTTTTAATTCATCTTCAGATAATGAATCTCCATCAGATTCAATATTGTACTCTTCATGTTCTTCTGAAGTAACATCAGGCAACTATAATCAAATGAAATTAATTTCTTTAAAAATTTTAATGAATCAAAACTATATTTAATATACTAACAAAAGACTTGACATATCTACGAGATTTCTCAATTTTTTCATCGGTTTTATTAGTAATATTGTTTCGCTTAATATATTTTTGCAAATCATCCCACGTATCATGATTATAATCAGAAGGAGCTGATAGAAATTTGAATTCATCATCAAAATGAGAATCTCCTTTTGTTTTATGTTTTTTTGGTTGGTACTATTCATAAATTTTAATTCAAAATATTTTATTTCAACTTTTCAAAATTAACATTTTGAATAATTTACCTCAACTTCTATGTCAGAATCTGAAGACATGTCTTCAACTTCTTCATTTTCATCTATTGTTTTAACAGTGTCCCACTTTAAAGCACACATATTGTGGTAGTTGTAGAAAAAAAATATGATTCAAATCTTTTGATATTACTTAAATTTTCTAAATCATAAGTATGGTGTTAAAATTATTACTATAAGAAAAATTGATAAAAATATAAATTACAATAAAATTCATCAGTATCAAAGAAAAATATAAAATAATCAAAGATCATTTTACAAATACATATGCTTTAATCGACTGAATTCTGTGTATTTATTATATTATACCAAATTTTAAGTTTCAACATATTTTAAAAACTAGTATTTTCAAAAAAAAAAACGGTAGCACAGTGGGGTCGCGGCATAGTGGAGACATTGCATAGTTGGGTCCAGATAGATTTAATCTGACAGTGATTAAAATCACTATCATAAGAAACGCTTCGATGCAAATCTGTAGATAGTGTTTAATTTTAAAAAATTGATGGATAATTGCAAAATTAACATCAACTTCTATTAAAATAAAATACAAAACCCATAATTTGAATACAAAAATAGCATATTTTTGAATACGGCAGCCATTTGCGTATAAAAGATAGGTCGTCGGGACAAATTTTTTTTTTTCATTTTGTAGTACATAAAATAAGCTTTAATTTTATATATGTTTGAAGGACGCAGTATTTCCGGAACATTTTCAAAAATTAAGTTGAAAAAGTTCATTTTTGTAAAAAAGTTACTATTTTAAATCCCCCCAGTGAACAGAATAAGTGTTAGATTTTCAAAAAAAATTATANTTTTATCTTATTTTAACCTTTTACTCACAAAATAATGTTAATGATTTTTGTTATTACTTACTTTATAATAAGTTTAATTTTAAGATATTAAACATAAAGGATTTAAACATGAAATTATGTTTTAATCAAATTAAAATAAGCTTGGTAAAAAAAAAAAGCTAAGTTTTAATACTAAACATAGTCACAAGTTGTGTATCAAAATTCTATATTTTTTAAACTACAACACGCACGTGTTTATAACTATTTCTTTATCAAGAAGCTATATAATCTGTTATCAAATAGATAAAATTAATTAATTGATATGAAGTAGTATACTTTAGTACCACAAAATTTTTATTCAACCAACAATTATTCCCAAAAAGTATTAAAACAAATATTTTTGGAAAAAAAGAATTTTGAAATAAATTTTAAATTAAACAAAATGGTAACTGAAAAAAGTCCCGAATTTTGGGACACGGTTTTTCAAAAACATTTGAATCCAAAGCCTCATCTTAGAATTTTGCCGCTTGGGTACTAAATTCTGTAACACCAATGACATGTTTATTTTGCTTATCGAAAAAAATTGTCTATTTTTTTTTTTTAGTTTATTTGAAAGAACAAAAAAAGGTCTTCAACTCAATATATTGCTTCATATTTTAGTGTCACACAGATTACTCACACCAGTACTCCTTCCTCAAGATGCTACCCTGTTTTATATCGCTATTTTATATCTATATTTAACTACTATTAATTTATTATATTATAATAATAAAAATATAAATAATTAAAGAGTCAGTTGGAGTACATTTCTTTAATTGCTAATTATGCTTACAAAATCAGAAAAAATAATTTTGCACGTTATTCCTGATGACCCTTTTAATTGTACTTGTTATTACATTTATTCAGGTTAGTACCAGCATTGGAATTTAAATTTAGATTTTAAAAGTCATTTATATTGTATTACTAAAAAATTTAGAATAATATTTATATAAATCAATTATATTATATGCATTTTCTTTTATTTTTTACGTTAATTGAAATAATAAAGCAAGGTAGATAAAGTACAAACAATTGTTATGCTTTAATGTAAATTTTTTTTAATTTTATATTTTTTAAATATATTTCAAGATAATAAATATGTATTATTGTAATTAAAATTAAAATACCAATTATCTGTTAGAATTACCCATTTACCCAATGATGTATTTAGGAGTAAGCCAAATAGGCCGTGGCTTAGAGCGCCATTTTTTGGGAGACGGCATTGAGAAGCAGTATTTTTGGAATTAAAAGTTAAATGTTATTATTACATTTATTTAAAAAAATTTGTTTTGACAAGATTTTTTGAGTAAATAATAATATAAAACAACTTTTTTTGTATTCATAAAAAATACAGTTAGTAAAATTTAACGAAAATGAAAATTTCCTTAAATTTTTATTGTGTCTACGAATAATATTAATTTATAGTATTTGATTTGATTACAACAGGGAAAGCTTGAGGGTTTGTTAACTGGTGGATGACCTAAAACACGGACCGTCCGCTACTGACGAGAACTTCCAAATAGTTAATGTATAAACTATTTTCCAATTTGGAACTACTCGTATATTGTTAATATAATAATAACTACCGATATATACGCCATTGTCCGTCTGCTACAAGTGTTCGCGTTGCTATCGCATTACAACCTATCCCCTGAAATATGTTGTGCGCTCAAATAACATAAAGTGTGATTTACACGATATTATACAGGCATATAATTGTTTAGCCTCATCTACAAATAAATGTAGTTGATTAATAACACTAATAAACCCATTTTGTCACTCGATGTTTTACTTTAACAATTTAAAAAAAATGTATAATTTTTGTAATGATTAATCTCATAATATGAAAAAATTTAAGAAAATTTTATTATTAATAATTATATATTTGTACCTGTAATTTTATTATTAGCCATGAATTTAAATATTCAGCATTCCACTTTCTCTATACAAATATATATTATCCTGGTTTTATAATTGATATCATACATAATTAATTATTTTATTTAAATCATCATTTTATCAAATTTATAAGCATATCCTTACATATGTTTAGTGTTCATAATAAGAATTTACAATATATATCAATATCATTATTAAATTTAACATTATTAATTATATTAATATAATTACTTTTATTATTTATTATTATTAGTTATAATTATATCATTTAATCATTCAATTTTATTAAAATTTTTGTTATTATGTCTTTGTATTATTAAATTTTATAAAAAAACACAAAAATTATGTTTAAAAAAAAAAACATTGTTTTTATTATTATTTACATTTTCAATATTAAAATTTAATATTCTAATAAAAATTATAAAATAAAAAAACATAAAATTTTCATAATATAATTTTTTTTTTTTATTAAATATTTAACACAAAATTAGAATTAATTTTAATTAATAATATAAATACTTTTTAGTTTAGATTCAAGTACAAATATTTATATGATACTTCTTTTAATAATTGTAATCATAATTATAATGTTATCTAATTATTCATTCATTAAGTACAATATTATCAAATATTAATATTTCATCAATATTATTATATATATAAATGTATGTATGTGTGTATATATATATACGTTATAATTGACAATTTATTTATATATAATATGTATAAATATATATATATATATATTTATTTTTTCATTCCTACATGAAGATTTGAAAATTCAAAAAAAATTATTTTTTGAGTTATTTCAAAAATAATTTTTATTTATCAAAAAACATTGTAAGTATTAAACATTGTAATATCACATATCTTTAAAAATGAATACCAATATTTTTTTAGCATATTTTGACATCACATATTGTGAGGGTACTATAATGATAATAGGGGAGCTATAAAGGAGTTAATTATGAACTCTCCCATTCATATTTTAGAGGGAAGTACTTTAATAATTAAAAATACCAACAACACTATGTCAGGCAGGGAGGAAATTACCATACATTATGGATATTCCTCTGACAATGACAATATTAGTGAATGTTATGAATAAATAGCCTTTACATTATGGGAAAAAGAGTATTCAATTCTCAATTTTTTTTATTACACCTGTATAGAGAACAAGATGGGATACAAACTGATATTCTTATAGTTAGATTCCCTGGACCTACTTACAATGAAAACAGTAACCTCACACTTGAGGACTCATATGCATTAATATGTTAACGCTCTCATCCGAATAATAACTGTTCTGCACATAATGTACAAATGACTGATTGTTTATTACTATATATTGCAAAATCAAGGGGTCATGATAAATTGCTAAATCATATTAAATCACAATTTAGCGAATAGAAAGGATGTGGTGATTTTACATAATCTCACTAAGGCATGTCACTATTACTAATTTCCTTCCAAATTTTCTTCTACCTTTTTTTTTTTTAAATATAAGAACATATAAAATTTATATAAGATACAAATTTCTTTTTTTTTACTTTAAATAAATTGTTTTTTTATTAATTCTTAAACCATTCAAACACAAATATTAAAATTTACCTATTAGATATAGTTATGCATGATAAAATAAAACGAAAAAAATATAAAAAAAAAAAACAAAAATCATTATTTTATTTAATTATGCATTCCATTTTTTTTAATATATTAAAACTTACTATTTTATACATTAGACCATATTATACTAACTCTAATTTTATTGCATGCTAAAACTAAACACTAACCACTACTGGTTATAAGACATCAACATGTAAGTTAAAAAAAAAATAATAATAATAATCTAATAAGATTATACATTAAATTTAAATACTTTTATACCATTTCTATATGAAAATTTAAATCTTTATGATAATTTTATTATTAATTTTTTTCTAATTATTTTTATTTTAATTTTAATTCATTTAAAATATTTTATTTACAATTTTATATATTAATTTTAATTCATTAAAAATATTTTATTAATTTTATTTTTAATTTTAGATATTATTCTTAATTCTAATTTAAATTCATTTAGGATATTTCATTAATTAATTTTATATATTATTATTGTTTTTTTTATAATTCTCTTAATTTTAATTTTTAATTCATTTAAAATATTTCATTATTTTCATTCTACTTATTAATCATATATACAAGGTAAAAATTTCTATGTAAAGAATTAAATGTCAGTAGCTTATAAGAAAATAATTTTATATATAATTGTCAACTTAAAACTATGAACTTGAAATTCTGAACATCAATAATTAAACTTTCCTAGGCAAAATTCACATTGGATAATGTAATATGATTCACCAACACATGTTTACGATGATTTTACTATCAATAAATTCATAGAGCTCATAATCAAAAGGTCACAATCACAAATAAATGCCTTTGAATCTTTTCCTTCTAGAGATCAAGAGAAATGGGTTTGAAGCAGTTCAAATCTAGAAAAGAAAACCAATCTATATAGAATAATTAAATTAAAGGTAGATATAGCCTAGCCAGCTATCTCTTAGAAGTTGATCTCTTAGAATACTGTTGACGGGCATTTAGGCTCAACCCCTAAATAGCGACGTAAAAATTGTAAGGTAAAATTTAAATAACTCTTTTAAATTGTTAAAAATGATACTATGAAAAATATTTATTAGTGTAAGAATTGTATTCATTTTATTTTACATTATTATTACTTTGATTTACTCTTATATTTAATAATTATTATAATTCAATTACTAGTTGTAATTCAAATTTATTTTATCTAACTTTTAAATTTAATCTATATTTTAGTATTTTAATTATAGTTTTATTATTTTATAATCTTAAAATTATTATTTAAAAGCTTCATTAATTATTATCATTTTTACTTATAATATACTTATTTCATTCATTTATTATATCAATACTACTATATCATTACATTTATTTATTTTATAATAACTTAAGAATAATTTTTTCAATTTTTACTAACAATATATTAATTTTATTCATGATTTTCATTAAAAAAAATAACAATTTTAATGTTTTAATTCAATTTATAATCACTTTGTATTGCACTTTTACTACATTATAAGCACCTTATTTTCATTTTTTATTACACTTATATTATAATTATTATATAAAGCACAAATCTATTTAAATTGTGTACCTTATAATTAAGTTAAATTGAACAAAATGCTTTTGTTATTCTTTGTGTGTGTCATATGAGGGCGTATGAAAAAATAGAAAGGGGTGCATTTGTAATATTATATTATTAATTATAATATTAACATATAATATGATATCATTTTTACATGTATGTATAATCATATTATGATTATACAAGATCACCAAAACAGGGTTCTCTTATTTAAAATACATAATAACCAGTTAATTATAGGATAAAATCTACTTATTGTAGAGATTATTAAGTAAAGCCTCAGCTTCCAGGATCACAGTAGGGATCACTGGGCTACCGATTTCAGACTATAAAAAGCCATTTTTGCCCGACTAAACCAGTTCTTTCGGCGATTTTAAATTGCACAAAATCTACGATACTCTACTCAAGATTTCACTCTCCGGGATTTAGTCAATTTTTTAATTAATTTGAAAATGACTCTTCTTCTTGCCCCATTTTATGACAACAATCATTATTGAAATTTAGCAATTATTAATATATATAATAAAAGGATAATATTTTATAATTGCATAAACTACATCACCACAGACATGGTAGAAAAATTACGTTAATTTATCATATCATGTGAACACAAACAATGTGGTTATAATTCCCCTTGGGAAATATACAAGGATGAAACAAACATGTTAATAGTAGTCTAAAAATGTTTAATTTACTAATAAATTTGATAATATGAATAAATTATGACTGCCTAAATCCAAAGTTTAAATATGGGTAAACGTAGAAAAGTGCAATGTGAAAGTTGTGGAAGTATATTTGACAACGATTTTGAAACGGCTTGAAACATGAAACGGCTTGTCACAATGGAAAACGTATTACAGTTAAGGAACCAGGGGCCCCTAAGAATCCATTTGTAGCTACACTTAAAACTTCTAATAAGAATTTTCTTATTCTGTTAGATGATAATCATAATTCTGGTCCATGGATTCTGGAGGTGGCTGAGAGAATTTCTAGGAATGATAATCCATTAATTAATTTTTCTCTTATGAAAGATTATATAAAGAAGCATAAAAAAATACTAGAAGAAACATCCTACATTTTTATCATGATCCAGCATAATTTTCCAATCCACCACCAACGCCAACTGGTATTAAAGTCATAGAAATAAATTACTCAAAGAAGAAAACAATGAAGAACAAAAATCGAAAGTATTTGAAAAATCTAAGAAACAAGACTACATTTAGAAAATACTACAAACGTATTAATCAACAAAGACTACTATTGACATAAACAGTTATACTCAAAACTCTGAAACCTAAGAAAGTACCATATTCATTAAATCAATAAAGAAAAAGAGACAAGATCTGCACAATCCAATCAATGAATGTTGTTCGGTAAAGTAGTACAATAGTTATTTCAACTATCAGAAAACAAAAGAAAATCAAACAAAAACACAATCAAGTAGTAGAGATAATAACTTTAATATCATAATTTGAAAAGATTTTTTTAAATAATTTGGACTTAGATATTTTTTTTTATGACTAAATGACACTTAGAAATTTTAAAGTGAATTTTGTTTTGGTGAATCTTTTAATTTAATTTGTTCTTTAAATAATAATGTTTTATTTTTATTATGAAAATAAATATCAAATAATATTTCAAACATTAAAACTTTTTTAAATTATTTTATTTTAATAATAAATCCAACCAAACTTTAAATTTAATAATAAAAATCTATTGTGAGCTTTTCTTATTGAGTAGCTAGTCTCTGAGCTTAATGTCTTTGTTCTAACGAACATCACGCCGGCGGACAGAGTAAAGGTTGCAACTAGATATTATTCTAAAATTAGGTATATTAGGTTAGAATATATTTGTAAGCCTATGTGTATTGGATAGCTAGTCTTTGAGCTTAATGTCTTAATAAAATATACTCTCTCAAAAAAAAATATATTTATTCAACAAACGTAAAAAATTTTAATAAGTACAGATAATAATTTTATTTCTAATAAAATATAGTGTTTAGAATCTTTTACAAGTAAGATCAGTCATAGACTTTGTGTAGTTAAAACATATTATTTAAAATTTGAATCGTTTTTGTAAGTAATTATATTGACTATATGACGTATAGTGTAAATCGTATACGTAGTGTATTTAATACCAAAATCAACATTGGATTACTTGAAATATTATTGCGTCACATAGGACGTAAGGTAAGTACAATCTTTAAGACTAGTGTTTAATATTGTAGCATTTTTTTTCATACAGAGAAAATTTTATTCAAGTGTTTCAGGCATTAGTTCCATGATATTACAACAACATTAATTGTTAAAGTTGTCCTTTTGTGTCATTAATTTGAATATTATGTGGTTATTTTAATGGTCCTTTTTTACAATTCTTGGTATAGGGTTCGGAATTGACATGTTCAACTCTGGAATATAAAGAAGTACTGTTTAATCTACGACATTGAATTGCGTGACTATTGGATGTATTGTCAGTGTTCAAGGATAAATCTAAAACCTTAAGTGAACTTTTCCCTAAAAATTCAAGTATTATTTAATATTATTTATCCGTGAATAACATAAAAATAATTGAATTATTACTAATTTTTTTATCTTTTGAAACATTGATCCTTATGGGTATCCTAGACACAAATCTCTTGTTTGTGTTGTTTTGATTTGATGGTGCCATAGAGGTGTCCATATTGTAAACGCCAGCTGCTAAATGACCTCTATGTTCTGACTGACCATTAAAAACTTTACTGCCTGGGATTTTAACAGGAATCATAGAAACGAATTTCGCTTTATTCGATGGAAGATCGACTTTCGCTGTATCATAATGTGAAGAAGACTTTGAAGTAACCGAATTTGTAATGTTTTTAACATCTGACTTAGGGACGAATGAATGGGATTTATAGGAGAGTAAGTTCATAGCGATTTGATCTTTTAAAGCTTCTAATTGAATTGTTGACAAAGACTCGTTATTTTTATCATTACCCAAGATAGTTTTTTTTAGATTCTTCTTTAGTTGCCTTAAAGGAGTCAGTTTTACGAATGGTCCGTATCATTTGAAGTTTCTCACTAAAAGCGTCTACTAATACAGACAATACAACGTCAGCGTTACAAAATTTTCTATTGCGATGACGCCGTTGTTGTATTTCCTCGTATTTTAGCTCGAGTTCTTCAATGAATATGTTGGTGAAATTGTTCGGTGCATTAACAGTAGACGTCGTGTTTACGACTATTTCAGGAGTTTCAGCAGATTTTATATTTATGTTTGTCCGAGTTTCAGTAGCTGATATAATTTTACATATAAGTATTTATTAGAAAATCATTTATAAAAAATATTTACCTGTATTTGGATCCTTTAATCTAATTTTGTTGACTTTTGTCAACGTTTTGGTTTTTTTAACGCCAGTGGACATAGAGTTCGTTTTGTTGGATGAATCGCTCAGTCCATTTATTGGTACGGATAACGTGGATGATTTATTTATTTTTTACTACACAAATATAAAATTAATATGAATAACTCGACGTGTAGATATTTTGAAATAATCTAGAATTTTCGTGATGGATATGCAACACAAAATGCATATACGCACAAAGATTCTAGACAATACTAAAATAAAATGTTTAAAATGTCCATTATATAATATATAAGAATGTGACAACACCGTAGTTAACATTTATCAGTTATAACAGTGTTAACACGTATGTCACATAGTGTGACATACATTTATTATATGTAAATATATTAAGTATATTTAAAATAAATATACTGCCATTTTTTTTAACATAAAATCAGTGTTTTCATAATATTTCATTAATAATCGAAGCACTAAAGACGTAATGATACTGTGTGCTTCAATTTTTATGTGTATAATATTACTCATATCTACTCATTATTGTGTCTTGTCATATTACCTTTAAATTGTCCATACCGAAATTGGTCTCAAAATGTCCAATAAAAATTTACAGAAATAAATAAATAATACTAAAAATAATTATTTGTGAGTTTGTTAATGAGGAAATTACGAAAAATACCTTTACAAAATGCGTCGTGAGTTATACGCGTTCAAATAATTATGGTGAAACTATGCAAAGTAAATATTTATTTTCACTATTAATCACTAGGCATATTTATAATTAAAAAAAAAACGGTTGTTTAGGAGTCATTTGTTAGTACAAAAATATTTTAAAGTTAAAGACGTGTTAACGTTGGGGTAAGTTTTAAATTGTTTAAAATGTACAACAAATAAAATTATTCTGGATGGGTAGAGTAGATAGGGAGTGCCGTAGAGTAGGCGTTTTGGTATATTATTCTAGTAACTAGGGGTCGGTAATTCAATTCTGGCCTCTGCAGGGTAAAATTTTTTAAAAAGCTGACCAAGGACAAATGGTATTTTTTTTTTTCATTTAAGTACATTTTCAGTAAGACGTCCCAACGATCCGAGTACCTCATAGTTACTCAAGCCGCCTTGAATGAGACGGCTTCTACCACGTGGAAGCCAATTGGAAGAGGGAGGTAGGCCGAAGCTACTCATCATTAAATATCCTAGACCCGGAAAGCAGGAACGTGGAAGGTGGCAAAAGGAATTTGGTTTGGGCCTAAGAGACCCATGGGCGGGAGACCAGGAGGCTTCTGTGTTTCGGGGGATGACGGTATTCGCCCGAAGCCAACCCGTCAACATTAAATCAAATAACTAACATACAATATAATGACTGTTATTTAATTTTGTCTTCTGGTCCTCAAAAATTCCTAACTAGAATCTGTTTAGTGAAATACTAGACGTCGCCAGAGACATTGACACATCTGTAATAAGTGAAATGGGTAAGTAAAAAATTTTTAATACCGAGTACGTAAAATATAGTTCATAATATGTTACTATATGCTACTGACCATATTCAATAGACAAACTGAAGTTTGTTACATGCACAACTGAGGTTCTATCAATATGTGATCTCAGTTCCGTTATTAAATATTCTTTTATTTATATGAGAGTATCAAATATGGTTTTTTTGTCAATTTTCAAATGTTTTTATCAATGGCGCAATGATATAAAGTCAGTACCGTAAACAGAGGCATACTTTTGCTGCTCGGGATAAATGTTCCCGTTAATTTATGTTCTGTTACAGTAAAGCATAACCTTTAAATGAATTCTTAAACAATTTATAATTTTTACCATTTTTATTTAGATATCCATGTTTAAAATATTATATAAAGTAAGTTTACTAATCATGAAGTTGAAGAGGTACCAATGATATTTAAAAGGAAGAACCTTGAAGGCGGTAATTAAATTAATGTCACTGGTATACGAGGAACATTGTTAATTTATTAATCAGCTCTTGAATCAATGATCAAAACGTCTCTCTAAAAATAGAAAAATTATATGTAGGAAATTACTAGTAATGATATAAAATTATGTATACTCAAAAACCATTCAATATGTATGAGGGTAGCATATATTTTTTTAATTTCAATGTTTTTATGTAAAAGTTATAATATACTGTATGGAAGAAGTGAACAAAACGACATCATAAACTCTTAAGAAGTTTAAATGCCACAACTTAGCCAGATGAATATTCTTATGCGTTGTAAATATCAAATTGCAGTTTCCATGATCAATCTCTGTGTGTAATATTTCGATAAAATGTCTCATAGAAGTTATACAGAACTATTGGTACGAAAACATTATACAAATTATGATTATAATTTTATTTATAAAACATTTTCATATTGTTTGCAAAATATATCTATATAATAAAATGTTAACATACAAAATAGATGTGGATTACAAAAATAATTATTTAATGTTATGAATTGAATGCATAGGTTATTTTATAGTCGATTAATTAAATTTGTTGTTCTGTTAAGTCACTGTAAAGAATTTTATACTTAAAATTTTTTTTTTTTTAACATGTATTTAACTTAATTATTTTGCTATGTATAATATAGCGAATATTAGGTAATATATAATAAATAATGAAATATATGGAACAAAAATGTATTGTTTAAAAACATTTTAGATATTAACAAAAATAAATACTTTTGATAAGAAAAAATTATAACAGAACTGAGTACATACACGTAAAAAGATAAAACTAATTTTATCATTTGATAAGCAAAAAATTGCTTAATAAAATTAAAAACTGAATAAATCATTAAAGTTCAATTAAATTTAAAAAAATAATAAATACATTAGAACGTATTAACGAATGTAATGTATAAATAATCATTTTTAATAAAAATTCAAAAATATTTGCCATTGTATTTAAAAGATTTAAGTTATCCGACTTTAAATAATCTTCCATAATTGACTCATTGAATTCATAAATAACCATTAAGTTTTCATTTTGAACATTTATACGATTTTCAGTATGTGAAATTCTGCAGAAGTCATTGTCAGATTCTTCTGAATCTAAACTGCTTATATCCCAATCATCGTCGACCAACATCTGTGATAGGTAACTTTCAATTAGTTGAAGGAGGATGTTCATTTCCGTATTATCAGAATCACTAAGAACCATCGAATAATATCCGGAGACGATATGTATGCTATTAAAATGTTCATGATTATTCTCGACATAATAGTTATCTTCAACGACATGCGAATCATTGAAGTCCATTTGATAACTCATTGTATCATTTTCTCCAAAAAAACTGTCATCAAAGTTCTCAACATTGTCATGCTCATCCAAAGTAAACGTTTTTTAAATTCCAGGGAGTTGTTGGTCAACGACATCAACTGAGCTGTTTCTTTCTAAATAATTGTGGTGGTCAATTTGGTTTTCTTGTGTATCGTACAAGTCAGATTCGTAGCCATTTTCTTCTGTCGACAATGAAGAGGAAACATATTCAGAGTTCGTGTTGGATCTCTTATGAATGGCTTGATAAGTATGTTCATTATCATCATCCAAAGAAAAACTACGCATAACGACTGGAATATGTTCAGGAACAACATGATCGTTTTCTTCAACTTGACCACCACAGTATAATTCTAACATATTGGACTCCGATTCATAGCAATTTTCTTCTGTTAATATCGAAGTGGAATCTTCTTCGGAGTTCATATCAATTCTATTGTATATGATCTCATCATGAAATATTTCTTCATTATTAACTAAACTGCAGCTATTCAGAATAATTGGATTTTGTCCAGAAACATTACTGTAGCCGTTTTCTTGACAATATTATTTTTATGAATTGCTTAAAACTGAACTAAAAGCGGTTGAGTTAACATTACTTTGATGATCCCAACATCTAATTTTTAATCATAGTTAAAATTACGTTTTTTTAAAAAAAAAAGCAAGTTTTGTTTTGCAGCGGATTAAAAAAAATTGAAATATAATTAAAATAAAGTTATTCAAATTAATAAATCTCAAAAATCTAACGAAACATTAAATAATTAAAATTAAATTTAATACTTAAAAGAAACTGACTGCAAATAAAAGTTGAATTTTAAAAATTTTACTTTTTTTTTAGGAAAACTAAATAGTTTTTTAATTGATATAATTACGTTTTTTTTTCAGCTCTTTGATATTCATTGTTATCGCTAATTTTTCTTTTAGAACTTGAATGGCCACCACTTGAATCAATTATATACTTTCCAGTTGCTAATTTCTTCGGCGATGAATTTAAAGCTGTAGTTTCATCGTCATCGTTTACTTTTCTTTTGCCGTTAGAATAGTCAGTGTTTGAATCAACTGAATTATGTTCGCTAGAAATATTTTTTGCCTGTGAGTTCGACGCTAACGATTCATCTTGGTCACATTCTCCGTTTTCCATGTTTGGCATTATGGATAAAACCTAATGATCACTGGAGTAATCTCAAAACTGAGTACAATTTACGATAATTTAGAAAACTATACAAGAAGTTTACGTACGTAAACACAAATTCATTTACTCACAGACACTAAATGGATTAGACTTTAGATTATACAACTTAGATTATACTTCACTGTTGTCAGAGTAATACAAATATTAATCAATATTTTAACCAGTATTTATTTAAATAAATTCTTAAAATAATTAAATGAACAATTTCCCTATTCTAACAAACGTATGTTTTCTTTTGAATTGAATAAAATATTTTCAATTAAAGTTTTTAATTAATTATGAGTTGCATTTGATAATTATTAGTTTTTTATAAAAAAAAAACAATTATCACGTAGGTTGTGTTGTTATTTAATTATTTATTAATTTAATGAATTTTAAAAGTACAATTTATTTATCATGTCATTTTTTTTTTTATTAAAATAAATTAAAAAGAAATTAAGATCAAATATTGGTTGGTTACTGAGGGATGGCAAAAAAATTTGGCCTAGGGGTACCAAAGAGCCACTTTATTTACCAAGTATCGGGAAAATAACTTTTTTTTTAAAGAACTCGTCCCAAATACAGTTTCTCTAACAAAAGAACTCGTTCTCTATTATCAAAAAAATATTTAAAAACTTGCTATTATTATTACATTATAACCATAGTTTAATATTAAAATGTAGTGTATACTTTAATTATCTTGCATAGAAATAATTTGAACAAAATGTTTGGAGGATCTAATTAAATTTTTCCTCTTCTTAAATTTTTTTATGAGTATGTAATTTTTATTTATTTTCTTTTCTTGAGAAGGAAGTGCGAAAAAATTAAGGAAACTAAGCCCCTTTTGGATCTCTCAAATTACAACTATGATCCTGTGCTTTCAAGATATTACATTTTTGTAATATCTTAGTATGATAATTTATTTAATATCATTGTAAATTTTACTAATACAAAAAAGTACATCAAAATGATAAAATGTTAATTCGACCAATCTGAGTTAATTAAGTTTAGATCTAAGGCCTAAATTTAGAGGGCTTAATTATTTTACTTTGAGGATCATGTTACCAAAGTTTTTTTTGGACTAAAAGTCAAAGTGAAGATCAAAAAGAAAACGTCATTATATTTCGTAAATATCGGATTTAAATTATTCAAGATAGGGCAATCGACTCATTCAATTATTCAGGATAATAAACTAATAAACAATTTTCAATTCTATCCTTACATACTGAAAACCTATGTAAAGACAAATGCAAAAAATAAATAAAATTATCTGAATCAATAAAATTGTTTATTAAAATTACAAAATAATAATAATAATAATTAATTAAAAAAAATAACTCCAAACATTTAAAATGCATTAAACTGTGTATACACTTACTTTTTTTCATAAATTAAATATTAACAATAATTGGAAGTTAATTCAAATAAATGTATATTTTTGAGCCACTTCAAAGAACCATGAAACGTGAAAAACTTTTAAATGCTTCATATTATACTTGATTAACCTAGAAGAATCATTCGTATACAATATGATTGTAGATGTATACTTCATTAGTTCTGATTTTCGACAATGAAATGGTATGACATTAGAAGGACAATCTTCTGGGTTTGGCATACGTTTTAAAATCTTTGCACCAAATTCAATCACTAATTTCTTTATGTCTTCTGATGTGAAGTGACCCCAACTACCATTTCCACATATATGCACATTTATTCCATCAAATAATTTTGGATTCTGAAATCATAAAATTACTTTTTTTTAAATTTATAAAATTTAAATATAGAAAAAAATGTCTAAAAAATTTATCCAGCTTATAAGAATTTATAAAAGAAGATATAATAGTTAAAGATTAAAATTATTCAAATAAATTAAACAACTTTATAATAAATTATGTAATTGTTTCTTACATTTTTGAGATATATCTAGTAACAGTTTAACTAATCAAAATTAGCTAAAATCAGGGCTTGTTCCTAGGTAAAACATAATTTTTTTTTAGCTTTGATAAAAAATTTAACTTTTGAAAATATACAGTGAATTAAAGCATATGTAATATAATTTAATATATCTTATATCCTATAATATAATGATATTTAGACATATTTAGTACCTAGTTTCATTCATGATTTTGTCCACTGATATGTTGTTGAATTTCATTTTAACCTATATTATTTTAGTTATTTTTCTATACAGGTGATTTTTTTATCATAACCCACTCAATTACTAGCAGAATATATATAATTTAAACATTTTTTTTTTGGTTTTCTTTAGTTACACTTTATTCTTGAATTATTAACTATTTAAAAAACAAAGTTGACACCCTTACCAAGCATAAGGGATTAACTTAAAAAGTATTACATAGTTAATAATTCAAGAATAATGTGTAACTAAAGAAAACCAAAAAAAAAAAAAATGTTTAAATTATTATTACTCTGTAAGTAATTGAGTGGGTTATGATAAAAAAATCACCTTGTATATAAATATTCTTTTTTTGCTAATTAGTAATAATCTCAAAAATTAGAAGTAATAAAAAATATCTAATTTTAGATTTAAAATTATAGCAAAAAATTGATTTCGAAAATTAATTTTTGACTGATATATTATACTTATAAATCAATGAACTACTAATCAGAATATAATAAAAGAAATACGAGATGATATTGCTTTTGAAATAATTCACCAATTTCTTAAAATTAAACACTATCTACAGATTTGCATTGAAAAATTCTTTATGATAGTGATTTTAATCACAGTCAGATGTCATCTATACTCTAAATATACCATGTCTACACTATGCTGCGACCCCACTGTGCTACCATTTTTTTTTAAATAAATTTAAATTAAAAAAAGGGATTAAGTTTGCATTTTTCAAAACTAATATATTAATACAATATTGAAATTCAAAGCTTAATAATTAGCTGTAGTTTCATAAAAATTACCAATTTTTGATTATTTATTCTTGATATAAATGGTCCATTGCAATCAATAAATTGTTTTGTGCCCCTAACTTCATATTCATCACATGACAAAAGTTTATTCTTTTGTAGTGAATCAGAAATCCCTTTATAAAACACAATACAAATAATTGAATTGATTTCTAGATAGTTGAATTAAATACTTACAATTTTGTTGAACTATGAATAATCCATTAGCTATTCCAGTCAAACACTCTACATTTGATAAACAAACATTGTTTGAAGAATTTGCTACAACTATATGAGTAACATAATTTTTTTCACTTCTAAAAAAATAATTTAGTTTAAAATAATATAATTTTTTTAAATTTACATTTCACTTACAAACAGTTTTTAGCAAGTTTTATATTAAATTGTTTGCAAAATTTGTTGACTACAACACTGTTCAAATTTGTTTCATTTACAACAATAGTTAATTGATCTGGTTCATAAATCAAGTTTTTTTCTGTAGATAAACACAAACTTCTTGCATTTGAAAGACTTCCCCATACCTCCAAATCAATAGATCTAAAAAATAACAATTTTAAATGAATAATAAAATAAAACAATAAAAGTAAAATGGATATTATGTATTAAATATATCATTCTGGATGAATTGGAGTAAATATGAAAATTGTTTCAAATTTACAAATTTTACAAATAACAATGCAAAATGTTTGTAATAATTGTTATAATCAAGTATATATATATATATATATATAAAAATAAGCTGATTAAAGAACTTTATTTTATTGATTCTAATCTTATTAAGTAATCAGATAATTTAAAAATAGCTTTATAATAATAAATATTAATTGATTAACTTATTAAAATGTAATTTTTAAAAATAAAACATTTTTAATCCTTGTTTCAAAATAACTGTAATTAAAATATTTTATTAGAGTATTTCAAAATAAATGTAACATTGATTCATACTCAGAATTTTCTCCATAAATATTCTCACATTTAGAGTCTGCACCATTTTCTAAGAGAATTTTAGCAATATCCAACTGATTATATTTAATAGCAATGTGTAATGGAGTTTCATACTCAAATCCTGGTACATTTATAAATGCACCATATTTTAATAGTTCTTCAACAATATCTAATCGTCCAGTTTTAACAGTTTCATGCTATAAAATTGTTATTTGTTGAACTCTAGATTAATTAATTCTATTAAGTTAGTTATTTTTATAAAAAAATAACATACTAAAGGAGTCCAACCAGCATGATCTTTAACATTTGGATTGAAACCTTGAGACAGCAATGACATAACTAATTCTAAATTACCCTAATTTGTTACAAAACAAGCGATAAGTAAAATAAAAAATTGATTAAATATAATCTAATAGGAAATTTTAATACCAACTAGATACTTATGTAAAATAAAATCATATAAATTACCTTTGAACAAGCAGTATGCATAAGAGTTTCGCCTTTCCTATTTCTATTATACAAATATTTAATAGGTTTATTTGCTGAGTCTAAAATTGATGTTTTATGTGTTTCATCCTTTAAATAAACAACAAAATATTAAATACATTACTGAAAAAGATGATATATTGATATATATAAATATTATAGCTTGAAATGAATAAAAGATCAAAATGAATATTTAGATTAGTTTAAATCATAATAAAATATTTTGAGAAATCTTAAAATAATATGCTGCATCACAAAATTTTTACCTTTAATTTATTTATAGATTTTGGAGTTGTTTCATTATATTTTAATTTCATCTTTTTATTTTTCGCATCAATTTCAGAATCATTAGAATTACTAGATCTTTTTCCAATTAATGGAGTTGTTTCTTTAATATTGGTGAAGTTGTCAGACGATGGTTTATTATCAGTAGCACTAAAATCTGAAATTGGTTGTTCTAACATTTTTGATGAACTATCACTTTTTTTCTTATCGGGGGAGATAATTTTAGATCTGTTTTTTATAAATTTTTTCTGAAAAATAAAAAATGTAAACAGTAGTATGTAATTAAGTAGAATTATGTGCATGTTTAGTAAACTAATTGTTAGCAATCTTAGTTATAGTATACAAAGTGTCCCACGAAGTTTTAACATCTTTAATAACTTTTGATCCAGTGAATATTTTGAGTTAATATTTACAGTTTTGGACTACATTAATAATACATATTTCATTACTTAACTAAAATAAGAAAATATAAATAGACATCTTTTAGCTGTTTTCTAATAAAAAATTTTAACGGGTTGATAACTTTAGGATAAGTACTTATTGAGTTACAAGCATTTTAATAGAACAAAATTAATATTGAGATTCATTGAATTAGGCTAAAAACTTACATTTTTGATAAGATCACTTGTAGAGTTATGAACTACTTTTGATTCAGCATTCACATTATTTACTTCCGTTTCATATATAATTGAGTCATCTTTCATACATGAGTCAGTAAAGTCATTTGTAGTTTTGTAAAGTGGTTTTTTAACTTCACTATTAAATTCTTGAACTTCAGTTGTTGAATCTTGTACTAGAGCAGAATCATTGACAGTTGAAGTACAAACAATATTTTGAAAAATCTAATTCAAACAATATTATTTAAGACACACATTATAGATTTTATATTTTACTTAATTATATGCAAAGAATAAAATTATTTAACTAAAAGACATTAATCTAACAGACATGTAATATAAGTGCTTCTTCACTTATATATAGAACTTATATACTTTAGGACCATAGACACTTCTACAAGAGTATGTAACCTTTGCTTTTTTTGATTGGTCTAATTTTAAGTAATTCAAATGGTAACAATTAGATCTCTATTAAGTATTAATTTAGGATTTAAGGGAAAACTACTATTGTTGCAGAATTTTTGAAGGGTAAGTTAATAATTTAATATTTATTTGTTCTTGGAACAACACTTAAACTAGAGCTAAGATAATCTTGGTGCATGTAGTCAATATGGAGTATGGCAGAAATGGATAGTTTCTAGAGATTAAATAATTCGCACACAAATTTGTTTTTAATACTAATATGTTAATATTTTATAGTAATAGAAAAAAGCATATAAATCAAAAAGAAATATTTTCATTATTATTATAATAGTTACAACATTGAATACTATACTATGGTCTTTACTATATAATTAACAACACTAAACTAAATTAATAATAAAATATAAAATATACCATGGCTTTCATAAGGTCACATGCGCAAGCGCTTATTAATAAAGTGTTATAATATGCGATAATTCAATAAAACCAATAGTGATGACCATAACATATTATTATGAAAAATTTACAATATGAGTTTAAAGATGAATTTTTAAAGATAAATACCTTTTAAGTCTTCCACATAAAATATTGGCTATTTATATAGCATTATGGGTCAGTAGAAATGTTTGCTATCATTAACCTAAATATTTGCTGATGCCTATGATTTGAATTTAACTCACCATAAAGGTATAAAAGACTTTTTTAAACTATACACTTTTATCGTAAATGATTGTAAATAACTTTTATTTTCCAGTCAATTTTTAAACAAATTCCATACTTAGCTTAGATGTAGATTTACATTATTTATGTGGAAGAAGTCTGATATTATCAACCCTCCTATTATTTCTGTTATTTGTTGACCAATTGGAATTTTAGAAATAGCGAGTATTGTGTATATAAACCCTCACTTCATTATTTTTATTACAATTTAACTATAAGTTAAACAAATTCAAAGAAGGTTTAAAGAAGTTACTTCTATGTTTTCCAAATTTGTGGCAATCATTAAATATTTCAAATTTTAATGTTAATCTAATCAGTAAATTTCTATTTTCAAATTAAGTACAGTGTAATCTGTCGGTAGTTAAGATTTCTACACCTAATGTTTTTTCATTATATTTCTTACCTTATCAATTTCTGCTTCAGGGCCAAATGAATCTACTTCACTATTTGGAACAGTTGGAAATAATGTTTTTTCACATAAATCAATAGTATTTTTCTCCAATACCTGAATTATTTAAAATTAATGAGTTTTGGTGATTTAAAAATATTCTGTTTTGAATTATATTGCTACTTATAAAATAACTACAAGTATAACAAAATAGAAAATTTCATGAGCAAGCTTAAATAATTAAAAATAAATTAAAATTACCTGACAATTTGATGTACTTTTTATTAAATCATCTTGTAAGAAACTTTTGGCTTCAAAATTGTTGTCTATTTCATCAATTATCTTTGATCTATTATTAAATAAATTAATTTCGTGATTGGATAGTTCATCTAAAAAATATATATAAATATATATATAGTGGGTTGCATCCAGGAAATGAAATATCTAAGCCGGCATCCTATTTTATCTTGATAAACTAACATACTAGATAAAAAATCATTAAAAAAAATTGCTAATTTATAAAAATAAAAATGACATTTTTTTAAATATTTGTATTAGTGATAAATTATAAAAATATATACTTTCAACATTGTCTAAGAAGACAATAATTAAAAAAAAAAAAAATTTAATAGAAATTATGAATGTTGTTAGCTAGATCTGAGACATTCTGTAAAATAATTTTATTTAAAATTACCTGAAACTTTATTTGCAACATCAGGTAATTTGTAGTATAAACAAACTCTTGATGTTTGTTCTCCAACTTGAAAATAACTTGTCTTGAAAAACCTCTGTTTTATTACTTTTGGAACTTGTTCAAAATTATTATAATCCATCCTAAAATATTCAAATTTTTAATTTAAGGATCTAAAACAAACTACAATTTGATCAAGCACATCAAATGTTAAAAACAATAATTAGATTACAAATAAACAACACAACTTTTATTATTTGATTTCTAATTATGAATATAATAATTGAAGTACATTAAGTATATTTTCCTTAGTACTATTAAGTTAAATACAAAATATTTGTTATAAACTATACTGTCACTACCATTACATAACCAAATATCTTGATTTTTTTTTTAAATATTTAGAAAGGTGAAAATAAATTCACTTTTTTAAGAATAAATAATTTTCAATCTAAAAATATTCAATAGGATTTTTTAAGATGTCAAAAATCTTAGAACATTAAGTTAGTGGTTACATCATGAAGACAATAATATATTATACTTGAAAGTGTTTTGATAACTAAAATACAAAAAGTATTACTACTAGAACTAAAAATGTAATGACCGGAAATAGGGTTATGATTCTTATACAATTTTTTATTCCATAAAACCATATAATATCTTTGGGGAAAATGTAATAGGAAATTCTTTAAAAACATTTTTTTAAGTTTTAAAGTGAAAACTTTAAAACTTAACTACTAATATAAAATTAATACAATATTTAAAAACCAATTAAAATTAATTATTTTAACAACTTACTTAGGATCCAGCCAAAATAAAATATTTTTGACATAAGTTACAATTTCATTATTGTGTGTATTTAAATTGGTATCATCATTCTCACAATGATTACAATCAGTTTTTAATGATCTATCAAAAATTGGCACTTTCATTTTTTCATTACTAACAAAAAATTAAATAAAGATTTTTAACTTACAATACATTTATTGAATTAACTACAAAAATATTTATCTAAATTATAGAATTGTTTTGTATTAATATTAATATATTTATCTATTGTAAAATTTGTATAACTAATAGGAGGCTTTCATAATATAGATAGAAGTTCCATTGCTGCTAGATTTAACTAACAAGTCAAAATATAATTTAAAAAAATGCATAACAATAATTTAAGATATAATTGAACTACATTATCATTATTAATTATTAATAAAATAAAAGATCTAATCCCTCATTAATTTTTTTTCTTGAAACAGTTGAAATATTAATTAATTTTAAGGAAATAAGAAATGTCATTGCATATATTTTTGTCAAAATATTAGAATCAATGAATAAAAAAATCCAATTATTATAATTTGTTTATGTATATTTTGCTTAAGGACCAATTTTTTTTTTTATAATATATAAGATGGTTTTGAAACTTTCATTTAATAATTTATGAAAACACTTTCATAAAATTGTTTACGCTACTTATTATAGGTTATTCTTAAGATAAGTGCAGAAACCTTTAGTAACACTTTTTTTTTTAACAAAAATTATATCAAATAATATAAATATACTTAAGTAATTTTACCAATAAAGTCTTCCAAAGGCGTTTAAAAAATCTTCCCTGATAAAATCTTTGTAACATTTTTTCAAAAATAATATGTCTGTAGTAGAATTTTTATTACTTAATTCCATTTTTAGTTCAGACCAACAAATAACAATATCTAGTGAACTGAAACCTAATGATATGTACATTCAAAATATTGTATGAATTTATAATTACTAAATTTTGGAAAAAATGAACATAAATATTTACTTATATTCACCAATTTTATAAATTTTACCAATAGTTTATATAACAAATTTTTGTGTTGTAATAATTGTAATAAAAACTATTTAACATAGTTTTTGGCGGGAAATGAATGATAATTTATCAAAGAAGAATGGATTGATGTCTAATATCTTATCAATGTTCTTTAACGATTAATCGGCAACGATTATAGATAAAACTTAATATTAGGTTTATCTATAATCGTGAACTCGGCCTAGAAAGTAGAAAAAGATAAAAGGTCGACGTAGTCAACCCCCAGACACTATTACATTATTCCAAAGATATATAAGTAGTAGTTTTTTACATAGAATGTTCACTTAGTGAGGAAACAGGTCAGTTGTTACAAACAATGAGAACAATAGAAACCCGTTTCCTAATTTACTGAACAGTATATATTTGTGCATTATTTAGCTTATTGAGCTTTTTTTACTAAGGACTCTATACTGTTATTTAACGCTAAATAATTCTATTTGCAAATACATTTGTAGTTTACATTAGGTTTAGGTTTCTCGTGATAGCGTTTTAAAATTGCCATTAATTCTTTCCTCATAAATATTGATTCGAACCTAGTTAATTCGTAAGCCGGTCTCGTAATCGCATAATTATAGCTTTTAACATTACATTTCTACATTTTACTAGTGTGATGTCATTAATCAATTCAATTGCATCAATAAACCTAATTAATTCCTCCTGCACCCCATCAGAAAAAACGAACTAATTTTGCTACGGATTTTACTACTTTACTAGCTGACATATAACGACCTTCGGTGTCATCAAAAGGTACATCGTTTGACGGATCTTCTCTAGATGCCATTTTAGACGTTTCTACAATTACCTCTAACATTTTAGATTCAGATAAATCTATTACAGGATCCATATACTTCTTAAATTAATTTAAAGAATAAAGTTATCTCTTATAATAAGGAACCTATGTAAATGTTTTTATACAGACTTAAAAATCTAACACGCAACAATAAAATAAAATGCTTACAGTTGTACGTTGTTGGCCTTTGAAATATTCTGTTAACTAATTGACTATTGATATCGTTTTCTGATGTTAACGATATTGACACAGTCTTTTGATTGCTGACAATATTTAAAATTGGTAAAACAATTCCCGTTGAATAAATTTCCATTGTACTGACCAGAGTCACGGGTTTCGACTACAAAATTATGTTGACTTATTAGATTTATAAATAATATTTCAAATGAATATAACACAAACAAATATCAAATAAATAGTTACAAATATTACTTTAATAAACATTAATATATGTATAAAAATTAATGGTTAAACTGTAACTTGCATAAACTAGACCACTAGACTAATTTGTCAATGAAGTCTCGCGGCTTTTTTAGTCTCCAGATGATGAAAGTTGCGGAAATCCCATCTTATGTATTCTCTAGGGTACGGTTTTTGATCACGATTTGGAGGAAATCCTGTAAATTACCATGTTACACCATATAATATAATTAAATGTTTTAAAAGCTCGTCTAAACATTACTTGACCACAACAATACAAATCGTATTGTACCCCGAAAAAGACATTTCATGATTACACACCGCAATCCGCCTCTAAACTATTGGATTTGACTACTGAGATACACTTATATATAGAAAAAACAATTAAGTAAAGTACGTTTTAAGGGCCCTGGTCAAGGAAAATAACAAATATTAGTAAATTAGAAAATATTATTTAATGTAAAATATAATTATTATTGTTTTCGTCACCGCTAAGTGCGCCACAAAACGTAGAAATAATTGAAACTATAAGAAAACATGTCTCGGGTGCAGTGGTCGTAGAGACGTGATCAATATGTCAAATTAAATATGACAAAATTATCTGCATTTGTACATGGGCAATTTTCGATGAACCAATTTTAAACAAAGTTATAACAGTTTAAAAAACGTAAACTTTGATAGATTATAATTTTTTTTTTAATCAAAAATCGTCCATATATGCATAGTAAAATGAATAGTAAAATTTATTTTACTATGCATATATGTATATAGATAATTTTGCTATGTTTTATTTGACATATTTATCATGTCTCAACGACCACTTTTTTCTCCAGTATCTGTGATACACCGAAAAAAGTACTTGTCCTCTTAATACCAATCTATATAATCGTGATCAGAGGTCGACAATATCTTTGGATAAAGTGGATGCAACCCACAGATATAAAATATACCTACTATCATTGGTTAATGAACCAAACGGGCTGTTGCCAGTTTATCTAAATATCATGTTTTTCTATAACTTTTACAATATTACTTTAATATAAATTCATTTTCTTTTATCTATAATTGATATTTAGCATATTATGATATGATACATCACAAAAATATAATTGAAATAGATTTTATATTGATAAAAAAATGTTGAAATTCAGTTACAATCTTATAAAAATTTGTTTTCATTGTTTTACTGAAGTGTGTATTTACAACTCTCTATATTGACTGTGTAAATTTTTATCAGTGTCCATTCTGCTTATTCTGTGGTATTTACCTGTGTACCTATTATTGTTTTGCAACGAGAGTGCCTAAGATGTAGTTAACGTAAACACTTATTCAAATATTTTATTTCAATCCATATCAATTGAGATACAAGATAACTGTTAAACCAAGGTCTATATAAATACACTTCAAATATCAAGCTACCGTTTGTTAAATCAAAATTTATGTAAACATTGCACAACATGTGATATAGTACTCTCAGCGGATTCTTTTTATATCACTTAAAGTTCTTTTAATGTTATGTAAAAACCACATGGTTCAATTGTTATAAGTTAATTTTCTTAAGAAATATAGTTACTGCATTAATTGAATTTGAATAATTAATCTTAACAATGGCTAATACTGTCGTACAATTTTCTACCATTCTTAGTAAAACAGACCCAATAAGTATTCCTGTTCTGATAGTTGGACAAGAAAAATACTTGTCCAACTTACCATACTCTGCTATCAAATGCAAATTAGAACCACGGGTTAATGAACAAGTAAAACATTTTAAATAATTTCTTGCAAATAATGTTTTTAGAGTTCTTAAAGATAATTGCATTAATTATTTATAATATTTCAGACATTCAAATCAGCAATATCAGTATTGAATCCTTGCCCTACTGATTCGTGTCCTCTTTTCTTAAATACTGCTACATTAGCAACTATTTCCAATAGCCGAAGCCGTCATAACTCTTCAGCTCAACCACATATGTTGACTAAATTAATTAAGACTCACTCTGTTGGTTACGATGAATGCATTGTAGTAAGTAAATATTTCTAGTTTATCTTAAAGTTGTATTTATTTAATTTTAGAAAATTCATATTCAATCATGTTTTGTAGACGTATCAATATCTAAAAATCTTCTGTGTCACAAAAATTAAAAATTATATTTATTGTTATATAAAATATTTTACATTATTAAATTCATTTAGTTCCTCAACATTTTCTTAATTAATTCTCAAATATTGGTCCAAAAGTTGTTATCAATATATCATTTTCTTCTTTGAATCATTTCTTATTATATAAACTAGTTAAATACATATCTTGCACTTAAAAAAAACAATTTAATATCCTTTTAAGGGATAAAAGGTAGACTTACAAATATTTAATCACTCAAGAATCAAAAAATAAATGCTAATAAACAAAATAAAATAAAATTTTAAATTATATTTATTTTGGGAGAAATTTAGTGTTATTTTTATATTACCATATGGTAATTAACATTATTAATATTTATACATATTAACATTTATAATAAGAATAAAAATAATTTTCTGAATATGTAATAAATTTCTTTTATGGGTTGTTAAAATAGTCAGAAATTATTTCCCAAACTTAATATAACTTAATATAACTTAACTTAACATATTAATACTTTAATTTCTCATTTAAGATTTCTCATCAAATTTTAATGTCACATTAACATATACATTATCAGCTTAACTGATATATGTGTTAGTGTATATATATATGATGTATACGTTTACACTTTATTTAGTGATTTATAAATAAAATTTTAGTAAAATTTATATTATATTAAAAATAACAATCATTTAATGCCAATTTAAACCTTACATATTAAAGTTAAAGTGCTAAATTGAATTAATTGCATGATATTATTAATTTACCATATAAAATATATTGTGAATAGTAAAAATAAAATGATAAGTTTTACATCCTTCTATTCCCCGAACTTAACATGCTACAGAAGGTGATGACATGTTAGAGATTCAAAGATAGTTCTTGGCTTGGCCAAAGATGGATGAAACGGGAATTATAGCCGGCTTGCACCAAAGACCAGTTACCACCAATGAGAAAATCATAAGAAAAATCACATGAAAACCCTAGGGATCAAAACCGAGATCCCTTGCGACAAATCATACATTTCTACCTACTAGGTCAGGTCGAACCCCCCTTTTATGGATTGTTAATAAATATAATATTATTGAAGTGCTTGATCTTGTATTTCTGATATAGCAAAAAGTGCACCATGCATTATTGTAATTTAAAAAATTCTGCTTAGATTGTTTGTGAACGTCAGGATGTATTTGCATCAGGTTGTGCTGCAGCTAGAGCATTTTATGATTATTGCCGCAAAACAAAGATAGTCAATGGAAAATTAAAAGAACAAAAGAAAACTACAGTAACAGTAAATGTAGAATTTTTAATTGTGTCTGGTGATTTGTGTAATAATGTAATAGATAAAGAAGAAATGTTAACTCTTGAAAGAATAGCAAATGCTATAAAAATGACTACCCGAATTGTTGATACTCCTTGTAATGATATGAATGTTGATCATTTTTTACAAGTAATTAAATTTTATTGACTGATTTATAATATTAAATATTATTTATGTATTTTATGTATAATTTACAGGAAATAACTCAAGTTGGAAATGATTTAAATATAATTCCTACTATAATAAGTGGTGAAGACTTAAAAAAGAAAGGATTTGGTGGTATTTATGGTGTAGGTAAAGCATCATCTGTTGAACCAGCTTTAGCTGTGTTATCACACTTGCAATCTGGAGCTACTGAAACAATTGCTTGGGTTGGTAAAGGCATAGTATATGATACTGGTGGTTTAAGTATCAAAGGAAAGGTATGTCGTATTATATAAAAATTTAAAATTAAAAAAAAAAAGTAATTATCCATTCTTAGTAATAGTCCTCCATATAACCCTTAGGAGATAAAGTCAGCATACTCTACCTCTAGCACACTGTTTCAATATTTCTCTTAATTAAGTCATAAATGTTTCAGATGTTGTCAGCATAATCACTGTTTTTAAGGGAATTTGAGGTTATTAGAGTATATTTTATATACTCTATATATATATATATATTTATAATAAGAAATATATTTTTTTTTCTTCTATCAATCTAAAAATACAAAATAGTACAAAAACATTTCTACTGTTTAACTGATTTTTGATCAGCAATTTTTTTTTCTAAATTTTAATTATACAATAAGTATAAAATATGTCAATGTGAAATTTGACATGATTATATTGAGAAAAGAAACCTCCCTGATGTCACTATTATTGAATTGTTTTTTGTTTTTAATTAGATTAATTTAATTTTTTTACTGTGGATTAAATTCTCTGTATCACTTTATTTTAAGTTTTTTAGAAGGATTGCCAGGCATTGTAACTAAAGTGTTATTCTTTACTAAAAAAATAGGAAGGTTTAAGAAGGGAATTATGGTATATAGTGTAATGTTCTTTTGCAACTTGCAATACTGTTTTTGGTTTTATTTTTAATGTAAATTATATAAAGAAGTGTTTTTTATGAAGTTTGATTTTAGTAGTTTATATGATGTACCCATAAAAAATTTTGGTCAAAGTGATTACAAAGGTATTTTGTAGTAGTTAATGTTTTTTGAATATTATTTAGGTAAACTTGTGAACAAAACCAATTTTTAAATTTGAAAAGATATATTTACATTTATTTTAATCCTATAATCATAGGAAATGTCCTTCCCTCAATTTTCGGACCAACTAATATTAGTTAATTTTTTCTTCAATAAAAAGTTTTTATGCTGGTAATTGTTTAAAAATTATTTTTAATTAATAATAAGTTAGTGATAATTCTAATTTTTCTAAAAATAGTATATTTTATATCATAAATATACTGAGTATTCAATAAGTTAGAAAGTACATTTTCATTGTTTTAACAATTGATTTGTTTCCTCACTATTTTAACATCTATATAGATAAATTATAAATCTATAGATTTATGAATACTTTTTATAGACTTCAATGCCAGGAATGAAACGAGATTGTGCAGGTGCAGCTGCTATTTTAGGTGCTTTTCATGCAATGGTGAAATCGGGCTTTAGTCAGAACCTTCATGCCGTATTTTGCTTAGCTGAAAACTCAGTTGGTCCCAATTCCACTCGTCCAGATGATGTCCATACTTTATATTCAGGAAGGTATAGTTGACATATAATTTATTTAAAAATATTAATGAATATTTGAATTTTTCCTTATAGTGATAATAAAATTAAATATTCAAGTTTATGTGTTTCCTTTTATCAGGTAAAATAAATTCTACTAAAAACAGACTTAAATTGATAAAAATTATAACTCTTTGTCCAATTTAATTAAATTTTATTCTTAAAAATGTTAATATAATTTATTATATTTATGTATTTATACTATATAAATATAATTATTTATATTGGTTAATATAAATTCAATAAGTTTTCTGATTCAATTTGAGAGATTTCTAACTTTAATACACTGTTTAATTCTTTCATCCTCACTGTCCTCGCTAGAGGACATAATTTGTATTTAATATTCAATTATTGTTTATCTGTGTATAAGTATCTATAGTGACATACTATTGTAAAACATGTGAAAAGGTGTGTATACACACATTCCAACTATCAGAATTATTAAAGATATTATCAATCATCTGTTATTTGTCCTGTAAATTATGTCCCTTCTCCCATTGGATATGGGAAGTAAAGGTAGTTAATGTACTAAGTTTATAGTGATTCTATCATTGTCATAATGATATTGTTATGATGCATAATGTACATGATGGTTAAAATTTTGAATTTAGAACTGTTGAAATTAATAATACTGATGCTGAAGGGCGTTTGGTGTTATCTGATGGTGTTGTTTATGCATCTAGAGATCTTAATGCAAAAATTATTTTGGATATGGCCACTCTGACTGGAGCTCAAGTATGTTTGAATTTCTATGAACAGTTTAAATATTAACATAAAAAAATTTTAGGTAGTTAGTACTGGTAAATATCATGCAGCTGTCATGTCAAATTCAGAACAGTGGGAAAAACGAGCAGTATCTGCTGGTCTTATTTCAGGAGATTTAACTTTCCCAATTGTTTATTGTCCAGAACTTCATTTTTGTGAATTCTCATCTGCCATAGCTGATATGAAGAACTCAGTAGCAGTAAGATTTCTTTTTTAAATATTTATACACAAATAACCATAAGTTACTATAATAGTTTATCCTAATTTAGCTAATAAGTCAAAATATAATAAAAAAAAATGCATAATAATAATCTATGATATAGTTGAATTACACTTTCATCATTATTATTATTTTTAATAATTAATAAAATAAAAGATCTAATCCCTCATTAATTTTTTAATCTTGAAACAGTTGGGAATATGAATTAATTTTAAGGAAATAATAAATTTCATTTCATACTTTTTTGTAAATATGATTAGAACTATAGAATAAAAAAAATTTCATATATATATAATTTGTTAATGTGTATTTTGTTTAAGAATCAACATTTTTTGATACTATTTAACATCTAATTGTATTTTATTAAACAAAAATTTTACATGAATATGAATAATTATTTTACTCTATACTATAATTTAGCTAACAAATAAAAATATAGTAAAAAACTTACATATGGCCAAACAAAACAATAAAAAAGTATATCATAAAAAAATAATTTAGTACATCTTTTTAGAAATTTAATATTTGAAGTAATTAGCACTTGATCTAGTAATTTTGGTTATATTTTAAAATATTGCCTTAAAATTCAGTTTTTATATACTGATATTTGTATATTAGTTTCTGAAATAATTTTAACCACCATTACTAACTTAATGATGCATTATTTTATTTATCATAATACCTCAGTAAATTTTATTCATTTTCATTTTTGCATATATCCTTAATAAAATTATTTTAGAAAAAAATTTCATAAACTGAGAGTACATATACAAGAATAAATCTAACTAATAACTCTTATAACTATTGACTTATTTATATTTTTCAATTTATATTATTCTACCCGTTAGGTCAGGTCAAACCCTCCTTTTATGGATTGTTAGTGTAGGCCAAGCCCTTATATTGTGCTAAGTATAAATGTATTATTTGTACTACTAAAAATTGTTAAACAACTTTACTGAAAAAAAGACAAAATAACATTTTTCTCTACTAAGTCATCATTGTATTATCTTTGTTATAAACTTATGCCAATTTTCAATTATATTTATAAACATTAATCAGTTACATTTATTGGAATGTAACAATAATCTAATGTTTTTCATTTTATCATTATGATTTTATTTTAAAGGATCGATCAAATGCTACTTCATCATGTGCTGGACTCTTTATAGCAGCTCATTTAGGATTTGAAACATCTAACCAATGGATTCATGTTGATATTGCTGGACCTGCTCATTATGTAAAAATGTTTATTTGTTAATTATTATAAATTGATCAATAATTGAGTTTATAACTAAACTTTTAACAGGGTGAAAGAGCCACTGGATATGGAGTTGCTCTTTTAGCAGCTATGTTTTCAAATTATTCTAATGATGCACTTCTAAAATTTGTATCAAAACATGCTCAATACTCAAAATAAAAAAAACATACAACTGTTATACATCTTTTTCAGTTAGCAGTATTTTGAAAATAAATTATTATCAAAAAAAGTAATCTTGTAGAATCCTGTTATAATAATGATTTTATTCCATTTAGTATTAAGTAAGGTTTATCTTTTTACTCTAATATTTTTTTTATGTATGTTTGAATTTTTAAAACTTATAAAATATAAATTATTATTGCTAATAATATAATAAATAATTTAATTATAGGTAACAATGACTTGAGTTTTAGGTTATGAAGTATTACCTTGATTATAATTAAATAAATAATGTTATGCTACTTTTTATTAAATACAATTACACATTTTATATAAATATATACTTCAATACAAACATTTTCAGTATTTTAACTATTAATAATTTGAAAAATAAATTAAATTTTTGTTTTATAATAAATTTTAGTTATAAAACTAAATTTTTAAACCAAATACCATGTTTAAAAATTGTTCATAATGAATAGTTATATATCCATCTTGATCACTATCATAATGACGAAAAGCAGATGTTAATGTCTAAAAGAAAAAAACACAAATTATTGAATATATAACTTAACAATTAATTTTGATTATTAATATTAATATTTACGTGCAGAACAACACAACATTGTATGAAATCATCAAAAAGTATTGTACCACGCCCAAATCTATCAAATTTTTTGAGCATTACATTTACAATTTGCTCACTAAGTCTGTATCCAAATGATGTTAGTGCATCTTTTAATTCTAAGGCATTTATATTTCCTGATCCATCTCTATCAAATGATCTAAAACAGGCTTGCCAATCTGTTACATACTTCCAGAGAGCACCAAAATCATCGAAAGACACTGTTCCTCTATTGTGTTTATCAAACATTCCTATCATCAGACGAACAGTTTCGGGGTTGAACGGAGTCCATGTGCCATTGGATAGTGCCATTTGCAATTCATCAGCAGAGATAAATCCACTTCTATCTTTATCCACTCTAAGAATAAGAGCATTTTAATGTTACTATACAGAACAAAATAGTAACTCAAGTCACTACTATGTATACTAAATTATTGCTTATTTAAATAAATGTTTGTGTTCTATTAAAAATAGAAGCAGTAGAACTTTGGAGAAAAAAAAATGTTGATTCTTTGACATTCTTTTATATTATTTTATTCTAATCCAAAATAAATAATGATTTGAACAAAAAATAAAATAATTTATTCACAAATTTTTTCTTTCATTTATGATATATTTTCTTTTAAAGTTATCTTTACAACATTCATCATATCCATTTTTGTATTTAAAATAAAAATGTGACATGATTATAGATAATAAATAACACAAAATATAATACTTTTTTTTGTAAAAAAAATTTAAGTAATGCATGATATTGACAATGTAGCAGCTGACTTCCCCTTAGCAATTAGTATATTACCACTCCATTTTTTGGTGATGTAAACACTAATGATTTTTAAATTAATAACCAAAGTGATTAAATAAGAAATAAGAAAAAATTGTTTAACATTAAATTTAGTATACAGCTTTATATAGTTTTCTATTCAAAATTAGTAAAATAGTTGATTAAATGTATTAGGGATGGTATCACCTGGTAACTAAATATAGAAGCTTAATTTTAAGTAAATCTAAAGATTAAAGAAGATGAATATTTTTAGAAAAATTTATTCCTAATTTTTACAACCTTTTTTCTATAAATTTAATATTAAACTCAACAATATATTCAGAAAAATATCTTAAACTTCTAAATAACATATTATGTAATAAAATATTTATAATTTAAACCTTTGGAATACATCCCATAAAAATTCTCTTGAAGGCATAGGTGAACTAAATGTTGCCATTTGCTTTTTATGTAAAACACGACCTAAAAATTAACTAAAAAAATCTAGAAGTTATAATAACAAAAAGAATAAAATAATTTTTAATAATAATAAGTACAATCGTAAAACTGTCAACTTTTTAATTATGCAACAAGTAGCGTTCGAATCGATTTTTAACAAATATATTCAACGCAGATAATGATTGTAAAATGTCTATAACTGTGATACTACAAAATGATGGGTGACAAATGACTCATCGGACTTCAGACTTTAACTATAAGTATATAAACCTTAATAATAAGTATAAGTAATAATGTGTTAATCTTTTTTCTATGGTCATAATGTTAGGTATTGTAAATTTCAGCCTAGATACATTAACAACATTAGCAATCAATTTTGTATTTACAAGTAATGTGTTAGGCCGATATTGTTATCATACATTTTTTCTTATCAAAATACAAGGAAGATAATAATATTACTAAAATTTTTCAATATTAAATTTTTAAAACAAAACATTTTTTACAATTGGCTTTGACGTATCCATATATTTTTACGTATTTTTCAATTTTGAGTATTTCGTATGACTTAATTTTATTTTTCATATTTTTTTGATGAAGATAAAATATTACTAGACTAAATTTTTTCTAGAAATTTATAATGCTATTATAAATAACAAGTTTATGAATAATTAGTAAAATAAAAATTTCGTTGTAAGGTTCATTATTTAATGTACGAAATAAAATATATTATCTACTTCGAACAGCAACATTTTAAAATATATGTTTTTAAATTCGTAAATATAAATATATATATTAATTCCTTTTTTAATAATACTGAACAATGAAGTACAAATACAGAAAAGCATTAATTTTCGTATACTTTTCAAGCTATTACTGCAGCTGTTTTGGTTCCTCAAGTGGAAATTCTTCTAGGACAGATTTTAAAAATGAATCTTCAACTGAAATTAATGTGGAACAATATGTTCCTTATGGGCCTTTAGTTAAATGCTCATTTTTGTAAGTTAACATTTATTTTTTTATGTATAAAAAAATATTTTATAAATGTATAATATAATATAATGTATATAATATATTTTTAACACTAACTTCTTAATTATCAAGGACATAAGCAAAAATAGAAATTCGATTTAAATTATGATAGTAAAATAGAATTTAATTATTTAAGTAGTATGTTTCAGAGACATTGAAGAATTTTGGTGTCAGGGGCTATGTTACAAGTTTATTTTATAATGATAAACTTTTATGTTTAAATAAATGATTATGAGTACATAACTTTTATTACATATTATTGGGTTGAGGAAATAGTAACTCCCATAAAACATTTATAATTTTTTATTTTTATTAAAAATGGTAGGGTTAACAGTTAACCCTACCATTAAAAAAAAAATCAAATATAGTTACTATATTTGATTTTTTTTTTATAACTAGTTAGCCTATAGGCATTATTTTTATTTACAATAAGATTTGTTCTAAGACAATATTGACATAGAACAACATTTAATTTAAAAATTGTCTATCTAAGAGGCCAATAAACTTTAAATTTGCATACATTAAGAAAGCAAAATTACCAATTACTGTATTTTTATTCATTTTATTAATTTAGAATAAGGCGTAAATCTCTTAAAATTCTGATGATTTATAGATAAAAATTTTGGACTATAGAGAAGAAAATTTTTTTGCCTTACTGTATAAATAACTATACATTCTACCTTATAAGTGTGTAATAATTAACTTACATAAATACTTTTTTTTTACACTGAATATTCAATATTTTAATAGAATTATTAATAACTTATTTACTAACTTGTTATTCTAACAATTTTAGACCTATGGAATTCTTAGAATGTGAGTATCCAGTTAACTATGATGGCAACAAAACTGCAAGAGATGAAACTGGACTTGGTGGTTGTTTAAAAGTGAATTCAACATAATAAAAATAATTTTTTTACTTATAAAAGATTACATAAGATAGTATATTTTGTAGTTTGGTGGTAGCTATAGATATGAAGATGTTGAAAAAGCTGTAGCACAATGTGTAGTTTTACCTGGAATCGAATGCCATGGAGCAAAAACTTTTTATAGAGATGGGTTTCCTTGCGTAAAGTAAGCTATTAAATTATAAATATTTAAAAATTACATTATAATTATTAAGAATTTGTTTTTAATTTTTTAATAAACATATTGTCGTATTGAACACATTATTATTTCCATTGAAATTATGTATTTGTTATTCTATGATACAGATTTTTACTTTTAATATTACTTTTTAATGATTTATTTACAAATTAAGTTAATTGTAATTTATTTTTAATCTTAATTATTATATTATCTATTGGTTGTCTCAATATCAATAGTATTTCCATACTACTGTATTTAAATATTTATCTTATGACTATTATTTTTTTTTTTTTAGGTATAATGGTTATTATTTTCTAACGACACTTTTATATTCAATACTGCTAGGATTTTTAGGAATGGATAGATTTTGTTTGGGTCAAACTGGTACAGCTGTTGGAAAATTGTTAACATTAGGAGGTGGTGGCATATGGTGGATTGTCGATGTAATACTATTGGTAACTAATCAACTTTTACCGGAAGATGGAAGCAATTGGAATAATTATGTTTAATGTTTATTTACTCTAAAATAAGTTTCATAAAGATTGTATAATAAATTATTATTTGAGTTCTTCAAAAACTTTCATGGTATTAACTTTATCTTGCTCAACTTTAACCCAATTATCTTTATTATGTCTAAACATTCTTAAATCTACTTTTGAAATTATTATTGAACCACTCATTGTTGAACTTAATTGTGATTCATGTTTCAAGAGTTCTGTCATTATACTAGTACGATACTTCAGATCTGCTACTTTCCACAAAGAATCAAATACTCGTGAACCACTCTTTGATATTGCTAATGTTGTATAGTGTCCCTTTTAAAAAATATGTTAAAACATCACATGATTTTATTTAATTCAACTAAATTAAAAAGTGTAATAAAGTTTACTTTTAACTTCCGTAACATTTTTTCACGACTTTTTTCTCCAATGAAAATGCTTTCAAAGTAAGCATTACCAAGATAACTTCCTTTCACATCACAAAATATATGAATAAGATTATCAATATGTAGATTTAACAAATTATTCACTATCTAAAAAAAAATAAAGTATTACTAATAATAACAAAAAATGAATTATATATTACTTTAATAGGTTTGTTAAACTTCAATAAATTCTGAACTATCATAGATCCATGAATATGAACAGGTGCTTCCTTATTTGTAAAATCATAATTTTCAAATAATTTTAACCCAAGAATTAGTAAAATAGATGTACCATTATCGGTTTCTTCTTTACATTTCAACATTTCACACAATAACTATGCAATTATATTGCAAAATATAAAAAAATTTCTTTATAACTGAAATTTAATACTATATTTACTTGATAAAATAAAGTTTGTTTGCATTTAAGTCGCAAACATGCACTTGACATTTCTAATAATACTCCTGTATAACCTTTATTAATGATTTCAGACATTTTACTTTTTAATTTATCAAACATAGCTTCAAACTGAAATTTAATTTATATAATTAAAAATATTTAAAGATTGACTAAAAAAATGTATACTTGTGTAGAATCTGTTGTTGTGGCTAGTATTTTTTGAATGCTAAAATTTCCATTATGATGAACTGATAATTCCTCAAATGCTTTGTCAAAATATTTTTTATAAATCGTTTTCTTGACTTCACACGGAGCCTCTTCAATTACAACATCAAGTAATCTAAAAACATAAGGTTATCAAAATGTTCAGTCATAAAAAAGTAACATTTTGCACTCTAACATTAGATTTTTATTTATACCTTGAAATTGAACTATTATCTAAAATTTGTAAGATTGTTATGGATGAACCAGAGTTATCTTTAATTACACATGTATTCATTATCTTTTCTATTAAAACTTTTAACCTTTTTTTTGATACTACTCCAATACATTTTAATAAAACTTGCAAAAGACCAGAAATAATATCACTAGCTAACATTTCTAAAAAAAATATAATATAATACTTTTTAATTAACAATAAATACACTTAATTTTTAAAAATAATAACACCTGCCTGATAACTGTGATGAATTAATAATATAATCTCCATATTTTTTTAATATTTTTCTATGTTCTTTATTAGTTTCAATCACATCTCCTTTTTGATCAGATAATTTAGAACTTAAATAAGGTCGTCCACATAGGCATGCAATACAACTTCGAACAATATGATTGGCATAAGTATCCCAAATAAATTCTTCCAAATTATTCAGTACAAATTTACACAACTTGGTTATCCAATTAATGTAGATAACTTTTTCAGGAGTGTTATTTAAAGCCTTATAAAAACATAGAACAAAATTTAATAAATAAATGTTTGTTTCAAATTTATATCATAAGAGGGATGGTGTGGTCAAATTGGTACCACGGCAGTGCTTGACGTGCAATGCCTAGGATTTAATACTCAGTCACAGGCGACTTTATTTACGGAGCGAGAGATTAGTTCAGTAATTGGAGTTGCCATATTTCTCTACAATGACGATTAACCACTAGTCCCGAAGTATCAATGGTTAAGAAACCTTCTCCTTTGGGGTAAGCCATTACAACCCTAAATGGGCTTATAAAACGTACAACAAAAAACTGTTAAATGATCATTTATAATAAGTTATTAATAAAAAGTTTAGTTTTTTTTTTTTTTTTTTTAAAAAAATTGCACATCAAACTTAAATTTAATGGTTAATAAAAACTGTTAAACTCAATGGGTAAACTCCAAATTTTGCACATCTCTTTATCAACTTCATCAAATTGTATTAAAAAAGTCAAAAATAAAAATTGTTTTTCAGTTTTTTATAATGGTATAATTAATGCTTAATTAGTAAAAATCTCAAAATTTAAATGTGATAGAAAAAATCTGAAGCTAAATTTTGAATCAGTGTTAAAGTTGCATATAGAATTCACCTAAATATTGTAGACAAGATAAAATTTTTCATTATTTCTTGTCCTGTGAAACTAGATAAAATAATTGCTCTTTAGTTAATTTTTTTTTTAATTCTATTAATTTGTTTAAATCATTTATTTGAGCTAAACTTTGAATTCATTTTTCTTATGTATTAATATAATTTGATAACTTTTCCTTTCCAGATGATTTACATTAAACATTTTAAGTAAGTAATTTTAACATACATATCCTCTACTAGTAGCAACATGAAGTAGTTGTTGGAGGACATGGCTAGCAAATTGATCATTACAAATTAATCTTAATTCCTCATCAAATTTGTTTATAATTTTTATAATAATTTCATCACTTGCTTCAGGGAGTAAATTATCCACAATACGAGACACAACTTGATTGCTGCAATAATTAATTTCATTGCCATCCAACTGTTTAAATACATTTCCCACAAATAAAACTGAAATTATTATTATAACATTACCATTTCATTTAAAAGGAAAACTATATGCTAAAAATTTCTAAGCATTACATTTAATGAAATGTAATTTAAAAAACCCAGCACAGGGGGGTCGCGGCACAGTGGTAATGTGGCATAGTTGGATTAAGTATAATGATATCTGACAGTGATAAAAATCACTATAAAAAAAAAACGCTTCGATGCAAATCTTTAGATAGTGTTTAATTTTAAAAAATTGGTGGATTATTCCAAAAGCTTCATAAACTGCTAGTTCCTTATTAATATTCTGATTAAGATAAAGTATGTCGAATGAAAAAGGGATTATTAAAAAATAGTATTTCCCATAAAAAAATTATATTGATCAATACACTTTTCAATAAGTTATAGCATTATAAAGTTAAAAATGTAAAAAATAAAATCGAGAATTTTCACACAATAATAGCATTCGGTAGCCATTTTCACCGTGAAGACAAAATAAAGTCCGAAATTTTTTTTTTATATAATAAAGAACATTACATTAACTTTAATTTAAGATATATATAAAAGTGTCAGACTTTCCGGAACACTTTCAAAAGTTAAGTTGAAAAAGTTCTACTTTCTACATTCATTTTTATATTTTGATCCCCCCTGTATTAAGGAAAATGTTCCGATTTAAAAAAAAGGTATGTCGAATGAAAGATCTATATAAATACTATTTCTCATAAAAAAATTGTAATGACCCATACATTTTTCAAAAAGTTATAGCATAATAAAGTTAAAAATGTAAAATACAAAATCGAAAATGTTCACACAAAAATAGCATTCAGTAGCCATTTTGACCGTGAAGATAAAATAAAGTCCGAAATTTTTTTTTTACATAATAAAGAACATTACATTAGCTTTAATTTAAGATATATATAAAAGTGTCAGACTTTCCGGAACACTTTCAAAATTTTTTTTATTAACTTTGATGTTTGTTTTCACCATGAAGATAAAATAAAGTCCAAAATTTTTTTTTCCATAATATAAGTTGTCATTTTAAATCCCCCCCTGTGGGCAAGTAAAGAGTCACATATAAAAAAAAAATATACCAAATGAAAGGTAATTATATCATGAATCTATATAAAAAAAAATTATATTGATATGTTCATTTTTGAAAAAGTTATGGAAATTTTAAGTAAAAAAAATTGAAAAAATTTCGAAAATTAGCGATTTTTAAATTTGTAATTTTTTTGGAGGTTTCCCCCATTTACGGGGAACGAGGGAAATTTTTTCACTTTTTGAAGGTAATGTCTTCGACCAGATACAATTTGTGATCTTTTGACGTATCATTGAAAGAAATCTGTTCGGTGAGAGCTGAGAAAAAGTGGTAACAGACACAAAAAAATAAAAAAAATAAACACATCTTAGTAAAACCAATACCTTCTCAGCTTCGTATCGAAGCTAAAACTAATTAACAAAAATATTATTACTATAGACTTGCAAAACTAAGAGAAAAACGGTCTAAAGATTACCACAATGTAAAGTGTATAAAAAATAATGATAGGAAGATGTTAACAAGCGATTATAATGTGAAAAAAGATGGAAAAAGTATTTTGAAAAATTACTGAATGAAGAGTATCAAAGAGACACATTAGAGGATATCTCGAGGAACGAGGGACTGGCAGATTTAATTAGTGAGAAAGAGGTATGGAATGCGATATGAGGACGGCTAATGTGTGCTTAGATGATGTGAGAGACTGTGTCAGGTAGAAATTTAGGATCACCAGCTAACACTAAATTATTTGGGATAAAAGTGTGAAAAAAAGAAGAATTAATGATAATATTATTATTAAAAATAGATAATTAAAAATCAAAAATATAATTATTGATACATTACGTCTATCTTCTTGACTTTCAAAAGTTTCATTGGATACTTTTAAAATATTTAAAAAGTACTGAAAATCATCTTCTTCAATTTGAAATCCATGTCCAAATTTTCCTCGTTTAGAAAATTTCCTAGCGCGTTGATAACAAGACATACGTTTCTTTTTACGTTTTAGGGTATTACTATATGTTTGAATATCTTCCATAATGCTTAAAAAATTGTGTAAGCAACTCAAAAAATAATTTATTATTTGATTAACTAATTTAACAAAAATAAAATAGTATATTTAATTTGTCAAAAATTTGATAAATACAATACTAATTGCCGTCAAATGGCTAAATTTATGAATCACATTGACTCTAGCCAATAATAATCATAATAATAAGATTTTGAGTGAATCTTGATAAGACAAAAGTTTTTAAACAAGCTGATAACATTATTATTCAAAATATTTACTATATTGTATACTGTATAACATAAAATATAAATATGTATACGACATACGTAGAACAAAACATGAAATAAATAGAAATATGTAAATTGCAAATATTTCATAGTTTATTTTACTAGTTTCTATTATAGATATATCACATAACTTATTTAAAACTACTTATTTATATCAGAGATAAGATAAATCTTTACCTTATCTGTGCTTATATAATAAAAACCTTTTTTGAATATTTTTGCTATCAATGTTATTTTATTATTTGTTGTGAGTGATAACAAATAAATATTGGAGTGCATTTTCTGGCATGATAATATTTTTATTATTGAGGCAACTTTTATTTTTTATATTAACGTAGTTTAAAATTTTATCAAAATTTTCATTAAAGAATATCCTTTTGTTTAAATAAATCATAATATCATGTCTTTATTTCATTAAATTACTTTATAAATCGAATCAAATTTCAACTTAAAGTTTCACCAAATTACTATTTTTTTCAATTATGTACAATATTAATCTTTATGTAAAGTTACTATGCGTCGTTTTTATTTAAAAATATTATGTGCTACACGACAATAAATGGTATGTATTAATACAACTTAAAATTTTAAATTTAAATATTGCTATAACAACCAGACTAGACCAATATTTTTATTATATTAACTTTTTTTTATAAACCTAATACACTTATTAAACCATTTTCTATTTGCTGTTCTATGACTATAAGTTCATTGAATCATTTTTAATACTGAATTTTTATACATAGTATTTTTATTGAAAATTCTCTTATAACTTTCAAAATATATATTTTTGATGATTGAATTATAAATCGAGTGTATCAAGGGTATGATTAAGAGAGGATAATGGGAATAATTCCCTCCCAAAGCAAAATTATTTTCATGATGAAATTACAAATTTTGTTTACTTATAAAAGATAGTCATAAAAATGTTTTTATATTTATCCCCTTACAATATTAAACCCTAATTACAATATTGGAACAAAATATGTTTTAATTAACCCTCCTGTAAGGCATTTACTGGACACATTTTGATTTTTCTATAATATTAAACTTTAACTTGAATAAATGTAGAACTCTAAACAAGAAAATGTTCAATAAAAGTATTTAGTTTATATGTTCAGTACTCAATATGGTTAATAAACATATAATTGTTGAATGTTTTTTGAGGATATTATGTTTATGTATTCAATTTGCAATATCATTCACCCAAAAAATAAACTTTTTAATATGAACAAATTTATTTATTTTAACCATTTCAATTCATTATGTCACTAAACTTTGTTTAGAGATTGATTAACAAATTATTTATTACTATTTTTAATATAATAAAAATCTATAAAGTTTAATTAAGATTATACTTAAACAATAATAAAATAAGTAAGTTAAATTTACCTTGAATGAATTCAATTTTTCAAAAATGAATTTGATTATCTATATATATTAATTGTAGTTTGTTATTTGTGAATTAATATATTTGTATTTTTTTTAGATTTATAAAACTATTCTACTTATAAAAAAACAATGATTTTTTGATTTAAAGTTTGTAATAAGTAATTTTTTTATTTATCGTAATGCCTCATCACTATGGTCCTGGAATTCCAATGCAAGTGCGTCCTGAAAAAAAACTTACTAAAGATGCAATGGATAGATATTTGCGTGACAGAAATGATTTAATTTTAGTCATTCTTCATGCTAAAGTAGCCCAAAAGTCATATGGTAATGAAAAACGATTTTTCTGCCCACCACCTTGTGTTTATTTATTTGGTAATGGATGGCGTGTGCGACAACAACAACTTCTACAGGATGGAATAACTGAGATGAATTCACAAATGAGTGCTTTTATCGGAATTGGTAGTGCAGATCAAGATTTACAACCTCTTGATCTTAATAATAATAAACAATATTGTGCAGCTAAAACATTATTCATATCAGATTCTGATAAACGAAAACATTTTATGCTTATGGTAAGAATGTTTTATAATAGTGGATATGATATTGGGACATTTCATAGTAAGAGAATTAAAGTAATATCTAAACCTTCCAAAAAAAAACAATCATTGAAAAATGCTGATTTATGTATTGCTAGTGGAACTAAAGTTGCATTATTTAACAGACTCAGGTCACAAACAGTTAGTACACGTTATTTGCATGTTGAAAATGGAACATTTCATGCTAGCTCTACTCAATGGGGAGCTTTTATTATTTACTTATTAGATGATGATGAAAGTGAAAGTGAAGAGTTTAATGTTAGAGATGGTTATATTCATTATGGTAGCACAATAAAGCTGGTATGTAGTGTTACAGGAATGGCTCTACCACGATTAGTTATTAGGAAAGTAGATAAACAAACTGCTCTTCTTGAAGCAGATGATCCTGTTTCTCAACTTCATAAATGTGCTTTCTACATGAAGGATACAGATCACATGTATTTGTGTTTATCTCAAGAGCGAATCACAAATTTTCAAGGCACTGCATGTCCTAAAAGTTCAAATAAAGAAATGATAAATGATGGAGCTTGTTGGACAATTATTAGTACTGACAAAGCTGAATATCAATTTTATGAAGGAATGGGACCTGTTAACTCACCTATTACTCCAGTACCAGTAGTACATGGTTTGAACACAAATGGTGGAGGGGACGTTGCTATGTTAGAATTAAGTGGGGAAAATTTTACCCCACATTTACAAGTATGGTTTGGGAATGTCGAATCTGAAACTATGTTTCGTTGTCAAGAAAGTATGATTGCTGTAGTACCAGATATTTCATCTTTCAGAGGAGATTGGTCATGGGTAAAACAGTTGACTCAAGTTCCCGTATCACTCGTAAGAAATGATGGTATTATTTATGCTACTGGTTTAACATTCACATATACTCCAGAACCAGGGCCAAGGAATCGGGTTACATCTGCAGATGAAATAATGAGAACACCAAGTTCAACTAACCATTTTTCTTTGTCGCATATAATAAGCTGATGTTTTTGTATTAATTTTATTTTAATTATTTAATGAATACTGTGTAATGACTGACAAATTTATATTGAATTATATAAAAAAAATTCTTACAAGACAATTTTATTTGAAAATAAAGTTATATTTTCTAAAACTATTTGTAGTATTAAAATATCTTGTATGCAGTATAAAATTTATTACATTAACAAGGGGGAATACAACAAACAAGAATGTATTTAAGGGGAGTGATTGAAAAGGATCATGCTATTGATATAATTTAGGTTATAAATTATATTGATAGCATGATCTTATATCCATAATTATGAAATATGCCTTTTATTTAATCATCACTGCTTTTTAATAATAATGTTAAATTTTTTATAGTTTATCTTTTTTATAATCATTATTAGGGTTACCTATTTACTCTAAAAAAACACTTAAATAAACATTTTTTTTTTTTGATCCAAAAATATTGAAATTTATATACACTATTTTGAAATATATTACAAATATAACTTTTCTATATAGATATGAAAAAACAAAGTAAATAAACATGGTCAATATATCAAATCAAATTCAAACACAGTATAACTAAAACTAATAATAAACTTTCTAATAATTCATAATTTCTACAAAAAGTCGACTAAACAACAATTTTAAAAAATTAGAAAAATAAAAAGATTAAGATTTAATAAACAAATTTGTATAATAATTATAAGCATTATTTATTATGTATGAATATTCCTTTTTATATTTTGATTCATTTACGTTTTTTTTTAGGTTTTCATGTAGAATTAAAAGTTAAATTTCACGTTATATTATTGGAAATATTTTAAACCGTTAAGGTTAATTATTTACCATTGACCTAATCTTTTTTCAGGAAAATACTGAAGTCCTTCTTCAACGATAGTATCATGTAATCTCTTCATTTGCCATTTTTCTAGACATTTGATATTGTCATAATGTTTTTTGAGTGCGCCGAAGTTCAATTTATTATTTATATTACTCATTAATTTATTTATATTTTTACCAAAATCTTTTATACTATTCTTTTTTGAATGTTCTAAGTGATAATCAAATTGATTAGATACACAAGTAATATAATCTTTCGAAATTGGCAGTTTTAATTCTTCAAATTCAACCTTAATTGAATTCAGTATTATTAAAAAGTCACTTAAGTAATCATTCAGATTTAAGGGTCTATTGTTTATTTCAATTGCGAACTCGCAAAGTCTATGTGTAATAGTAAAAGCTGTGCTTTCGATAACATTTAATATGATACTATAACCCAAATCGTAATTTTTTTTTTCTATACACGTATTGATTACTGTGGACAAACTCTTATTTAGAATCTCTTCCTTTAAAATAAAAGTATATTTAAATATATCACTTGAATATCTGGGACATTTTAAGAAAGGATTATTGGGACCCAAATCTTTTGCATAAAACTTATGATCATTTAATATTAAGTTATTAAAACGTTCGTATTTAGATAAAAGTTCGTTTAAACTATCTGGTGTGACTTTATTTTGACTGTGTATATTTATAAAATTGATTGCAAGAATAAAAATTAAAAGTAAATTTATTCGAAAAAAAAACATATTACCGAAATCTTCCATAGGATCAGTAGTATATTACTTGGTTTTTCAATTACAATGAAAAATTATTATTTTAGTGATTTTTTATTCAACTTTTATAAAGATTAATTTGTTTAAAAATAATTTAAACTTATGCTAACATTTGAACATTTTTTAAAAATTTGTTACAATGCAAATAATTTTTAAAATAAATTAATATGAATGACTTATTTATTTATATTACTATTTCAATAAATCTTAATCATTTTTATTTGTAAAAATACTAATATAAATTTGTTCGTGATTTATTGTGCAATAACAATGTACATAACAATCTACCACATTAATAACTCAGATACATCATCTTTCGTTTTCATAAACTATTAAGTAGGTTTTAGAACTAATGTATATCGGAATAAAACTTATGTATGTTTTATTTGAGTTTTTTACACACATTTTAAAAATTGCTTAAATAATTTAGAACATTTAAAATTCAAGTATAAAACTTTTTTTTATTAAAAAGGCTAACTTCATACATTTATTTAATTATTATTTTATTTTATACTTTTTATAAAATTAAATCATTAGCCTTAAAAACTAGAGGTGTTTAAACATGGCAACTACAAATTATTTTTTCATACTTATTAACATGTTTCGGAAAGTTTACGAATAAAAATATATATTAAATTAAAGATTTAACAGTCTTTAATTAAAAAAAAAAGTTTGCCTTCAATAATAACACGCTATTAAGAATAACTTTAATTTGATACATAATTCGATTCAACGTCCCAGAATATTTTCAAAAATTAAACTACAGAAATTTGTTTATAAAAATTGCGATTCTTTTTTATTTTTTCGTAGTTAAAAAATTGTAGGGACTAATTTATTTTTAATGCTGTAGTTCATTTCAAAAGCTTTATTTTGTTGTTATTGGTAAAAAGTTGTCAAATCTCGGGATAATTAGAAAAATTGAGTTAAAATTTTTTTTGGTCTATAATGATTTATTTCACATCTTTCCTGTATTTAGGTTTTTATTAGATTTTCATAAAATGTAAAAAGCTTATTGACAATAGTATTGTCCATATATATTTTTAATTATAAATAAAAAAGGTATTGCTTTTATCATGTGTTTTTTTATGTCTGTCCATGATAATTCTCAGCTCTCGCTGGACTAATTTTAATGATCAATACGTCAAAAGAATATAATTTTAATTTAATTGAATTATTCGTTATTCAAAATTATAAAAAACCCTCGATTTTAGAAATTTAAAAAAAAAATCTCAAAATTACGCTCCTATAAAATATCAATGATAAAATTTTTTCATAAAACATTGTAAACATGTTAAATTTAATTATTATTATTTATTTTTTAAATAAACTGTACCACAATTCAACATTTTTAAATACAAAGTAAAATAAAAATTATACTGAAAACTTCACTATGGAACAGAATAATTCTATAATTATTATTATTATATTAACTTTATATAATTAGACAAAAACTTCAATTTAGTAATGAATATCCAGTACAATCAAGCATTGGTTCAGTAGATACCAGTGTAGTATTAAAAGCTGACAGTGATTAAAACACTATAATTTAAAATGCTGCAATTCAAATTTGTATTTTAATTTTAGTAAGAATATTTTATATTACAGCATTAATATAAATTTTTTTAAATATATTGATGTTATAAGTTTTCAAATAAATTACATAATATATTATTTTTAGCTTCGATGAGAACTATATACGACTTACTGAACACCCTGTTTATTCCTACCGCCGTTTATACCTCAGGTATAACGTTAGTCCTACTCGTCCAACAACAAAACACGGCTATACCTAGTGCATGATACGTTTACGTACTTAAGTCGCTTTACATGTATATATTCTAATTACTATTAAAATTTATATATTAACACGCTTTATTCTCATTAAGGGATATAGAGTGTATTCATTCCGATTACAAAGGATGATTCTCATATCGTCATTTTTCGTCACTACCTAAATGTTCCGGGAGTGGGTAATTTACGCGCCTGCTGCTTTCCTTGGATGTGGTAGCCGTTTCTCAGACACCCTCCCCGGAATCGAACCCTGATTTCCCGTTACCCGTTACAACCATCGAACTAAAAAGTTAAAAATAATTTTTAAAATAAGCTTGAAACAATAATGAACGAAAAATACTAGTATTATTGTAATTAATATTTTTTGTTCAACCCCGGGGGCCGTTTACTAATACAATGTGATTGTTTTAACGCTAGCCAATCAATTTTTTTTTTTCGAATAATAACTGTTTTGTAAATTTTTTTTTTTTACCTTTTGTTAGTTACATATGTTCATCATTTATGTTTTATAGGGGTGTCAATTTTTTATTTATTTAGATGGAAACATATACAGAGTGATTTTTTTATCATAACCCATTCAATTACTTGCAGAATTTATATAATTTAAAAATTTTTTTTTTTGGTTATAATATTATATATGTATAATCCATAAGAGATTACAAATACAGGTAGCTAATTAGATTTTTATGACATTGCTGTCATAGTCACGGAATGTTTATTGTCAATTATGACTATCAATAGATATAATTTCTTTATTGCCAATTAGTATATTTATAAACTCACAACAATGTGTCTTACTACCATTGATAATAAAGGCTATACCTTCAAATATTATCAAAAAAACCAATTAGCTATCTGTATTTGTATTCTCTATAGGATGTATTAACTCAAAAAATTTTGAATCTTTAAATGGTTATATCTAATAATAAACAATAAAAATTTGCTTTTTTTTATAAATTTTAATATATTTTGTTAATAATAAATATTATGTAAATTTACAGAAAATAATTAAACTATTTCTTTAACATAAGTAGAAGTGTTCTAAATAAAATTATAAATATAATATGAATTCAAATAAATATAGCTTAAAAAACACACTTTTAAAGCACATCAAACAAAAAAGTTAAAAACAAGCTTAAAACAATAATAAACGAAAAATTCTAGTATTATTGTGAAAAAAAGTGGGTTCAACTTTGTGTCATATTTTTCGTATATTGAATGTCCGACGCTTTTTCATGATTTAAAAGCATATTTTTTTAAATTATATTTATTTTTCACTTTTTATTTTTTTATGATATTGCTGTCACAGTCACGGAATGTTTATTGTCAATTATGACTAACAATAGATATAATTTCTTTATTGCCAGTTAGTATATTTATAAACTCACAACAATGTGTCTTACTACCATTGATAATAAAGGCTATACCTTCGAATATTATCAAAAAAACCAATTAGCTATCAGTATTTGTATTCTCTTATGTATTATATATGTATATTAACTCAAAAAATTTTGAATCTTTAAATGGTTATATCTAATAAACAATAAAAATTTGTTTATTTATATATAATATTAAGACACGTGCGCTGGTATGTGATGAAAACCAAAAATAAAATTATACAGGAATAGTACTGTCGGCGGATGGTGAGGGGGTGGGATGAATGCGTTACAACGGTCTAGTCAAGCCATAGAAGGTATTAATTTTATAAGATGTGTTTTATTTATTTTACTTTGGTCGTATAAATAAATAAAATACAAATAAATATAATTTATAATTCATAACAAATATCACAAGTTATATATGACATACATTGAAAGCCCATAATTTAAATAGGTTTTGTAATGATAAATTAGTGATATTATTAATGATAAATGATAGGTTTTGTAATTTATCTACATTATCACAATTACAATTTAAAAATTTTTAATTACACATTTTAATGTTTAATTTGATGAAAAATTTTGTAGTTTTAAATTAGACATGTAAAATTTTACTAAAAATTAAAATATAATAGTTTTGATTTTAAATATTGCCATGATTCAAAACTAATTTGCAACTTAAAAATATGGCCCATTTAGCTAGTAAAATAAAAACCTTTAAACAACAGTTAAAAATAAAAATAATTTATCACTGAACTATAGTACCTAGGAATAAAATTTAAATTATTATACATATTTAAACAAATTAATCATATTTTTACTTATAAAAATAATCACTATGTAATGTATTTATACAGGGTGTTCAGTAAGTCAGGAAACGGGTTTCTATTGTTCTCATTGTTACAAACAATGAGAACAATAGAAACCCGTTTCCTGACTTATTGAACACACTGTATATACTCAAGATGTTGATTCTCATTTATTAAATCAGAGTCTCAACAGGGTGCTGAAATTGTGCCTCTTTGAAAAAATTCTTCCAATTGATTAAACTATTAATATTTTCTATTAACCTTTTTTAAAATATTACTAATCACGAATATTCAATCACAGCCACTTCTAAGACTCCAAAGTCATTGATAATAACAATGCTGTGTACCTGCTAATATCGATGTCATAAAAAACCAATTAGGTACCTGTATTTGTAAACCCTTGTGTATTATACATGTATATTAACTAAAAAATTTGAAACTTTAAGTGTTTATATCTAATAAACAAATAAAGTTATACTAAAAATTCAAATGCCATTTACTATTAAATTAAAAACTCAAACCTATTATTAAATTCAAAATATGTGTTCCCATTTAAAAAAACAAAGTTGACACCCTTACCAAGTATAAGGGACGAACTTAAAAAGTATTACATAATTAATAATTCAAGAATAATGTGTAACTAAAGATAACCAAAAAATAAAAATGTTTAAATTATTATTACTCTGTAAGTAATTGAGTGGATAATGATAAAAAAATCACCCTGTTATTTAACTAGCTTATAAACTAAAAAAGGAACTAATTAAAAAAATGATTAGAATAACAACTTTTGGACCAGTATTTCAGAAGATATTAACAGTTTAATGTAATAACTGGAGTAAATGCTGCTATTTTTATTACGAGTCATTTCTTGGCTTCACTCCTCCTCTCGCCTAGGTATAAAAATGGTGTAAAAAAAACTTATAGCATTATAAAGTTAAAAATATAAAATATAAAATCGAGAATTTTAACACAAAAATAGCATACCGTTGCTAAGTGGTATCCGGGCGCTGTGGAGAGGAGGTAGTACCCTCTCCTGGCACAAGCCGCGAGACCACCAGTACGGTGGCGAGGACCCTCTGTATCTCATTACAAACAATGAGAACAATAGAAACCCGTTTCCTGACTTACTGAACACCCTGTATATATTCTAATTACTATTAAAATTTATATATTAACACGCTTTATTCTCATTAAGGGATATAGAGTGTATTCATTCCGATTACAAAGGATGATTCTCATATCGTCATTTTTCGTCACTACCTACGAACGGAGTTAAACGGGAACGCAACCAGTGAAGTTAGCCGCTGACTGCCCGGAGGGACTGGCTATGAGGGCAGCCCCCTCAAATCATATCACATTTATGAAAATGGAATCGAAAGGTGTAAATGTTACTTGTTCAATGCTGACGGGATACCAAAAAGGGTAATTGGTCGGACGAACGAGGTGTTGTCGGCTGGGCTGGATCTAGCCAGGGAGCAGGCGGGGCAGCTCTCCGACGTGATAGAGGTGTATCTACCACACAGGCGGGTGGTGAAGATGGCTATGGCACTTATAGAGAGCGTAAGATTGGCCGATCTTCACCTGACTAGCACGCAGGAGGCAAGATCACCTGCACCAACGTCGGAGAGCCGGGTGTGCCTCCAGGACGGTGCATCCCAGACGGACTACTGGTGAGACACTCACGTCCCACCATCTAGGGCTGTCGAGAACGCATCGTCCCCCCTCCCCCTCCAAGGTGAGAAGGTGGTAGCAGCTGAGTTTCCGCTTGTCGCCGCCAACACCAAGAAGCGGAGGAAGAAGAAGAAGAAAGGGAAGAGGAAAGACGCTGCGTGTCCTACTGCGGCCATCGCAGCGCCCTTGCCACTCAGCCCTTGCTCCCTTCTTCTCCAAGCGCTTCTCCCACCACTCCAACCCCCGCTACGGCCACCTTGTGGACAGAGGTGGTAAAGCGGCGGGGGTCCAAAAGGGTGGAATGAGTGACGACGGCTCCCATGGCGGAGGTCCCTGGTGAGCCCAAGCCTAAGCCGCAGCCACTGTCCCGAGGCCCGACTGCCGCCCAGCTTAGGGCAAAAGTCCCGAGGACGGAGGCGGTGGTGATTGGACCACTCAAGGAGGGGCAACGGTACGCCGCGGTCATAAAGAATCTATCTTTTTTTCTGATTACTCATAAACTTTAAACAGCTGTAACTAATTGAAAATCGAATAAAGAAAAAATGTTTTTCAATTGAATTGTTGATTTAAAAAAAAATTGGGGTTATCATTTGGATATTTAAAGTTGATGAATTTAGGGTCTAAGAAATGATAGGAGAAAATTAATTTTTCATATATATTAGCCTATCAAAGAATCATTATTGTTCAAAAATTAAATAATAATCAGCTCTAATATTTTCGAAGATATTTCGCGAGATGTAGTTATGAATCACTTAAGTGAATTAAAACTACGCCTCATTTTTGTTTTATTAATAAAATATTTTATAATGAAACAAAAATAATGTATTGCTACATTTTAACAAACAATTCGTGACTGAGACAGTAATGTCATAAAAAATTAAAAAGTGAAAAATAAATATAGTTTAAAAAAACACGCTTTTAAACAATATTTATTTTTATTAGTTTCATAGAATAGACAAATGTTAAAGACGTTTTTGTTCAAATATAATAACCAGAGCTCGTATATTATAGCATTAATAAAATTGATTTTAGCGATTCAATATGCATTTAAAAACACCACATTAAGCGCTATAAATAGCACTAATAACAAAAAAATATGCAAATTACAATTTCAATATAAAATTCTTTTAATAATAATTTTTTTTAAACATAAATATTTAAAACAGCTTATATGTTACAGTTAAATATTTTATTTTATAGTATATATTATTCCATTAACTTCTATTTTATATATTTCGAGTTGTCAATAATGTATAGAAATGTCTTAACTCCCTTGTAAAAAAAGGAAGAGGGGTTCTTTCCAATCTAGCAATTATAGGTTTGCCGAAAGCTTAGCAAAGCCTAGCGATGGTATTTCTCTTACACAATAGAATTGTTAATTTTATTTTTCCTACAAAATTTGCTTACTTTTTGTGTTATATCAGTTTTTTTTATAAGGTTTTAATTTAAAGAAAATTCGTTTAAATTGGTGTAATCAGTTCCAAATATTTAAAAAATACACCAACTATAACTATTAATCATGAACAAAAATTGTTAGGACTAAAGGGCTATGGATTCAGAATTTGCACTCAAACATTAACCAGTAAAATTACTCCCGTTTTAATTGAGGGACGTTTATAATTTTGTACACATTAATTTAACATAAATATATTATGATAGAATCTTAAACTGTTGTAACTTTATAATTTATTCAAATAAAATTCTTCCAACTAAAAAAACTAAGTTTAAAATATTTTTATAACACAACAGCATAACTGTTACATTATACTGAACATAATTTATATTCTTGATAACAGGATAAAAAATGTACGTAAATATTAATATTTTAATTAAAATATTTATTTAATTATATCTACATACAACCACATAAAGAAATACTAATTTATTTTAGTACTAGTGATTATTTATATATTTATATTTATAAAGGTAATATAACACAGAATGTGCTCTTTTTTTTTACCTACATATTTCTGCATAGTATATATGTCTATAGCAAAGTGTTTTAATTAATAAAAATTAATTATAAAACAAGTAAAAAGGAATATAATTTTAAAACACGGTTAAAAATAGTAAAATAAAATAATAAACATTAATTTATTAAAATCCTCCTCTAAAATTGTTTGACGAAGTTTGAAAACCACAATTTCCTGGATAACCAGGAGGTGGATTGTTAATATTAGGCATTTGAAGAGGAGGTTGAGACACTACAGTTGGTTGATGTTGAACAGCTTGTTGACCACCTTGTTGATTGCCATTATTTTCACCCCATCTGCTAACTCTTTCTCGATTTACTGGTGCAGTTCCATTATTATTATTATTTATATTATTCATAACATTAGCTGGTACATTATATCCACTACGACCTCTTTGATTACCACTTGCATAATTACCTCGGTTGGTATTTTGAGAACTAGGTACGTAACTGTTAACATGAGAATTTTGACTACTATAACCACCACGACCACTACCACCTCTATTAGAATAAACTCCACGATTTGGGGAACCATAGCTACCACGGTTAGCATGGGCTCCCCGAGATCGGTTGTTTGAACCACCTCGATTGCGATTGGATCGATCCACTATAAAATTGAAGTATAGATTAAAGATTTATAAAGATATAAGTATAAAACCAATTATTTTAATTTTAAATAACATTAGTCACAAGTGAATAATTTTTATTACATAAGTATATATATTTATTTAATTGATTAGATATTTCCAGAGAATACTTTATAGTATATTCCAAACACAATTCAACATTTTTATAATTTTTACACTAAAACAATTATTAATACTATTACATTTTAATTTAAAATTCATAAATTTAGTTAAAATAGTTCCCACTAAAGCATTTTGTGTAAAATTATTTATTTTATTCGCTTTTGTTAAATTATATCACTATTTTTTACTGTTTTTTTAACTGTTTATATTAATCCTTTACAAGTATAACTTACTTTTTCCAAATACTCCCGCAGCAGCCATTTCAGCTAATTCAAAAAGTTTAGGATTGACAACCTGTTTGGCTTCTTGAAGTACAGATATGAGATCTTTAGCTTGACGAGCATTATTAGGAGTAACAAATGTAAATGCAGTCCCAGTGCGACTAGATCGCCCTGTTCTTCCAATACGATGAACATAATCTTCTGATGAATTTGGATAATCATAGTTAATTACATACTTTACATCATCCACATCTATAAACATAATAGTTCATTTGAATTAATACTAAACTTTATACAACATATGACAAAATACATTAAATATTCTTGAGTATTGATGACTTTGAACCATAATATAAACATCAGTTATGTTGATATTATTATTTGTTAATTAGAAAAAATAATATTCATCATAATTTTAAATAAATCCCCTCTCCAATAAAAAGCTTTATTAATGATTTCTTAATAGTATCGTTAAATTTAAAATTATATATATATATATATGTGTACACTAAGAATATATTCTTATGACTGTTCTTGAAAATTTACTCAACTCCACAATATATTATTATTTTATTGAATATTTGGTCTAATAAAATAAATTGAAAAATAAGTAATTTTATTTAATAATAAAATAAAATTAAGGTTAATTAAATACCTAATAAATTTAAATAGAAATGTATAAACAAGTTAAATTCCCTAACTATACAAATCATTATACTTAGTTTATGTAAATAAATTATTATTATTTATTTTTCAATAAAGTACATGTTTAATAATGTAAATTGTAATTTATAAGGCATAATTCATAGGTTATAATTAATATATTTAACCTTTCATTAGGTAGGTCGGGTCTATCAGACCTAAATCTTTTCTTTTTTTGTTTCGTAATTGTTAAAATATATTTCTAAGTATGTCTATGTAATTGTTATTCACATTTAAAGAAATAAAGTTTTACCATACAAGAGTAAAATCAATTTAATTATATGGGTCTATTAGACCCATGGTATCTATTAACATAACATTTTTTCACCTACCTAATGAAGGGTTAAATATGTTGGATAAAATTTGCACACATAGACAGTAAAAAGTAATTTCCACCTTTATATTAGGAAAATTTACATTTAAGTGTTTTTTTTTTTTTTTTGTGAGTAACTTTGAGAAAAAACAGTTATTGTGTTTTAAATATAAACATAAAAAAATCAAAATTCCATTCAAAATTTAATCTTTTAATAATGTCTAAAGTAGGGATAAGGTTACCCTTTAATTATAAAATGAAATAAAATATATATAATACAAAATATTTATGTAAACAACAAAATGATGAAGTATAACATCACTTTCATTAAAATGAGACTTGGTCACAGACAGTTTTGTATGGAGAATGAAAGATCAAATCAATAATTAGAGATCAATCCATCTCTTTATTGACAGTAGAAATCAATCACCCTAGATTTTTATATCTTACACTACTCATATGATTCATTATAATTATATCATTATTGGACAAATATATTCGATAATATTGTTTCAATAAATAAATGTTTTTTTCCCACAAAGCCCCTCAATAGTTTGGAAATGAAAACACATAATTTTTTAAGAATTTCAAATATTTACATATAAAATAAAAATATTTAACGGACATAGAAATATAATTAGATACAATGTTAAATGTTTTAATTTAAGCAACATACACAACTATCTGGAATGAAGCATACACCTCAGTATGTAGATACCTGGGTTTCATTCTTTAATGCTGCCTTATGTAGATTTCTCTAATCTCTTTACCATAAACAATAATTTTAAGAAAAAATGTTAAATGTCAAAAGCATAACATTAATTCAAGTTAAGAGCATTCACAAAAAAAAAAAATCAAAAAAAAAAATAATAATAATAAACTAAATAAATAACCATTTGATATTGAATGAATAATAATTTTGAGTATAGACTAAATTTTCATATTTTTAAAAAGTTTTAAATATTATACTGATTTAATATAAAATTTGATTGAAAAAAATGTAGCTTGATTCAACCTAATTTTTTAATTTATAATTGATAGAGACATTTCAATCATTTTTTAAAAAGAATGAAATAACATTGAAAATATTTAAGTACATTCAATGTTATTCCAACCTTTTTAAAAATCTATTATCAAATTTTAACAAGACTAATACATTTAACAAAAATGTTATTGAAACATCTTTCAAATGCAGTTTATTTTTGTATATTAAGAAAAAAATGTGTAACAATACCAAGTATCAATATAAAAGCTAAAATAAACTACTTAATTTTATATTAAAATCAACAATTTTCTAAGCAATAAGTATAATAAGTAAAAATAATAATAATTCATGTAACTTTTTTTGGAGTAAGTATAAAAGATAAAATTTATAACGTGTACATTAATATAAAAAATAAATCCTCAAGACTTACTCAAATTGTGAGTAGAATTACCAAATTAAATAAAGGTTACTTCATATTAATAAGAACCTATTTAAATAAATATAATATTTGCACCTTCATATCAAGTTACTCCTCAGTGCCTATCGAGAATGTCGTATTTAGATTAATTATAGCAGCAGAAATTCAACTATCCGTTTAAAAAATACCTTAAAGCAACTTACTATATGATACTAGTTAATCAAATTTTTATTTAGCCATTGAGAAAATCTCATTTGATATTAAAGAATAGGTAAAAATTTTAATAATTATTTTCATTAAACACAATTCCTGAAGTTAGTTTCTAAAAGCTGATATGTTAAGTTTAACCATTTTTCAAAATGTAAAAACAAATTTTTAATTTCAATGGTGTTTATTTCAAATTGAAATTTTTAAAATGTAAAAAAATCTTAATATAACTGAAACATTATTTTTTTGGAAATTTATACAAAAAAAACTAAGAACTCATTTTCATAACCTATCAAATTTTGAATATAAGGCGCAGTAGAATTAATAAATAAAATCCTTACAGTAATCATGTAGGATGACTATTAAAGTATTCCCTTTATAAAATTGTATATTTTAAGATTTTAATAATTTAAGAAATAAAAAATCAGTCATAAAAATTTTTTTTGTGAGAACAGATATAAGTTATTATAATTTTGAATATTATTATTACTAATAAATGTTTAACTCTAAATTCGACTAAAAATATATCTAATACTCACAATCAGGTTAATTTAACTAAAATTAAGTGTTCGGTAAATGCTATAATAAATCTAATTAAATTCCATTAGAGATAGTTAAATTTCTGTATTTTTTTTTTTTACTTTTTAAGGACAATTTTATAACATAGCCTGATAAAATTTTGGGCTGATGTATTTTATGATAAAATATAAGCATATTTTACGCTCAGATAAAAAACTATTTAAATGTTTAAAAAAATCAGAGTAGAAACTAATCTTAATTCAAATAGTCTAAATTTTTGTAGACTATTGTTAGTTAAAAACAAAATAAAAACACCAGCCCTACATTATAGCAAACATCCTTGATTTTGAAATCAAGAATTAACATTAAAAAAATAGGCTATATTATATTACGTGCCTTGAAAACCATCCGATGAACTCTGACATTAACCCGAATGGCTGAGTGAGTAGGTACAAGACCACTGAAGGCATCAATACATAAACAATTGGTCTGGAATCTGGATTCCATCCTTGAGTTTTGCTTTGTCTACCGCAACTTACCCAAACCGCGTGCTGCCACGTCAGTTGCCACCAGAATGTTTGCATGACCTGTACGAAATTGATTCAATGTATGGTCACGTTCATTTTGAGATTTATTACCATGTATTCCTATAGACCTCCACCTGAGTCAAAATATTTATGGATTCTTTTGTTTATTATTTAAAAAATAATAATAATATATAACCTTACCCATTTCGATTGACCAATTTTACAATATTATCAACAGAACGCTTAGTTTCCACAAAAATGATCGTTTTATTATCAGGTTGTGAAAATATTTCAGTTAATAAAGCATATAACCTATTATTTGAAAATAATAATTATTGTCTAATATAATAAAATTAAGCTTGAAAAAATTATAAAAACATAGCTGGTAATGTTAATTACTAACACATAAACTTTAAAAAAATAAAAGCATAAATGGTTTTTTTAGTTTTTTTCTAATTACTGGTGTAATTTAAATGTATTTAAGTGGAAAAATATTGTAATATAAAAATTTTGTAAAAAGTTCTTATGTTTTTAATGCATTAAAATAAAACATACTTTTGTTCTTTTTCAAAATCATCACAAACATCTACTACTTGTGAAATATTATGGTTGGCTGATAAGTTAAGAGATCCAACGTTAACTTGGACATAATCAACTAAGAACTCTTCAGCTAAATTTTTTACCTCAGGTGGCCATGTGGCAGACCACATTAATACTTGACGATCGGGCTGTAAAATGTAAGCAAAATTAATTTTTTGATTTTTCAATATAAAATATAAAATTACTCTAATTTGCTCAATGATTTTACGAATTTGTGGTTCAAAACCCATGTCCAACATTCGATCTGCTTCATCTAAAACTAAGTATGTGCAACGTTTTAAATTAGTAGTATTCCTCTCTAAAAAATCAATAAGTCTTCCAGGTGTTGCAATAATTATTTCTACACCACGTTCTAAATCATCAGCTTGAGGACCTTTAGGAGCACCTCCAAACACACATGTATTTCTTACAAAAGTTGATGTCCCAAATGCAGTAGCTACTTGTTGTATTTGTTGAGCTAGTTCACGTGTAGGTGCTAGCACTAATGCTATTGGACCATCATATCGTAATAATCGGGGTTGATTATTTATGTGTAATATAGCTGGAAGTATATACTGAAAAAATTTAATATAGAAATAGAAAAAAGTAATTACAGGTAATACAATTGTTGATAGTAAAATTTAATTTAATTTGTACATTAAAGCAAATTATGTTTAAATGTCATGAAGTCCAGATAACTGAGACTATGACATGGAAATGATACTAAGACATAAAAATAAGTTTTTTTGAAATATGACAAGTGTTTTTTTAGTTTACACATTATTTCACATTTTTTTTATTAAGTTATTAGGGTTTCTAGTTTCTTTGTATTCAAAAAAAAAAAAAAAAAATTGATTTTTTTGTATTTCATACTTTTTTTATATCAATTGTTTTATTATATTTATCAAAATATTTTAAATTGGTACCTATAGTTTAAAATAATAAATGTCAAACAATTACAGTTATAAGACAATTAATGTCATAGTAGAACTTGATACAGTCAATGGGAGTTGACGACTAGTTATCGAAAGTGAACTGGAAATAATCATATGAAAAAAAGAAGATATGGGATTAGAACCTGTGAGCTAAGGCAATGAAGAGAAAATCCTTATCACTAGGATACCATACAGTTATGACACAGATCCTGATACACTTCCATTTAGGTTGAAAACGTTAAGTGTGGCTGAATGAAACACAGCACCATGTCTAAAGCAAATTGGTCAAATAATTCAAGATTCTATTCTTTTCTTTCAAAGATTATTATTAAAAAATTTAGAAGCGGTTTAAAAGTTTGAGTTTCACTAGTATAAACATAATATATTATTAATATTAATATTAAATTGTTAAACTATTTTTATTTTTCAACATAAAATAAATTGTATAAGTTTAGATTTATTTATGTTTAGAGTTTAAATATTTTGAAAAATTATTAAAAAAAAATTTGATGTGATTTTTAAGCACCTCTTTAGTAATTAATTAAATAATTGAATTTAAAAAAAAGTATCTCTTTAACAAGGTAAAAATCTTAATTATTGTCAACAAAATATTTGTAATAATTCATCCAGTTTTCAAAAATAATTTAAATATAAAGTGAAAACTAAAAATATTAATATCATCCATTTCATGATTGTAAATTATTTCCTTTATTACAAGGACTGAGGGAAATTTTTTAAAATTAACTGGACACAATGGTGATCTTTTGACATATCATTTAGGAAAATTGATCTAGTAGGAGTTGATCAGTTTTGTCTGCAGACACAAAAAGTAAAAAAACATCACAGATTAAAACTAATGCTTTCTCTGATACACATCAAAATAAAAATAAATATAATTAATATTTTCAACAATAAAGTTAATTAAAATATTTGTCTAGTTTTCACTAGAAATTATAATTATTTTATTCACTATATAAGTTCTCCATCAATGGAGATATATGTTTGATATATACTTATTTACAGTATTTTTTTTAAATTACATACAGCAAGAGTTTTTCCAGATCCAGTTTGTGCTATTCCAACCATATTTCTACCACTCAGTGCTATTGGCCAGCTGACAGCTTGAATTGGAGTTGGAGAGCTAAATCCTTGTTTCCTTAAATTATAAAAATTAGTCATAAAACATCAAATAAATTTTTTTTTAAACTTTCCATAAAATAATTTTTAATTAACATTAAATATAGATTAATTAATATAGAATAATCAAGATGAATAGTAATAATTCTGAAATATTTACTTACTTCACTTCATTCAGAACATAATCAGGTAAAATCACTTCATTAAAATTCATTATCGGATTTGGTACATTGTTTCCAACATATGATATTTCTTTTTCTTTAACAAATTTTTCTACTTCCTCTTTTGAACTAAAAAATCAAAGTTAATTTTAATAAAAGCATAAATTTGTAAGATAGGTGAATATATATATATATATACTAACCGATTTAAAACTAATGGATGGGGAGTGTAAAAATTTTTTTGAAATGGTTGCAATGTTTCATTTTCCCATCGAGGTTTTCGCAAAGATCCACCAGGTTGTTTATTTTTAAGGCTATTAAAGTTACTACCTCCGCCACTACCACTACTTCCTCCCATTAATCCACCTCTTTTGTATCCATCATTTTCTCCACCACCACGATTTCCATAACCTGATCCACGATTTCCGAAATTTCCTCCTCTAGAGGTACCACCTCTTGGAGCCCCGCGATGTCCTCCACCATAACTTGCACGTCTCATTGAAATATTAATTGTTCACAAAAAAAAAAAATAAATAAACTTATGGGAAATTTTAAATTTGTAAAATTTTATTTTTAATCAATAAAAACAGTTGTCAAAAACCAGTCAGCACCTGAAAAAAAAAATTAATTTACAATATTATGATTATTTTGTAAACAATTCTCAGAAAAAAAATGTATAATATGGACTAAAGAGTAGTAGCTATAAATGCAATTGGAAATATAAAAATTCAAACAGTTTATAAAAAGTTAAATCAACAAATTAACTTGATAAATTAGTTTTAAAAATGTTTTCAACTTATTTTCAACAACAGTTTAATAGAAACATATCTTTCTCAATATAAAGAATGATTTTATAAAAATTTTTTTCTTTTCAAGAGTTAATAGTATATATGTTCTATAATTATCAAAAACTAAAATTTTTTGGTCCTCTCCCAACTTTGTTTCTCATAAAATTCAATTTTTTTGGTATCCCGATTCACCGAGTCCATTTGTCCCTAAGGAAAGCTTCTCCTTTTTTTATCGCCCTTATCCCATGTACTTGGGATACCCTTGTCTTAAACTTCCACTTGATACAATCTCCCACATTATTAATGCATACATCAGTAGTCCTATATTACATTCAATGACATCTCTCCATCTTTTTTGATCTTAATCTACCTCTTATTCTAGTATAAAAATTTTATACCAGCTGTCAACCTGACGCAACTTCATTAATCACTTTTTACAACTAGTAGAATGGCCGTAAGATTATTCCTATTCCTTTCCACAGGGAAAGTATCTTAGAAATGATATTGTAAAAAAAATACCTATAGTACTAAAATTATTTAATTTTTTGTGTCTTCTGAACAAACCAAAAAAATGGCGATATCTGGTTATTGCAATGGATCTTTTAATTAATTCATTATTACTACACTATTATTACTTACTAAATGTTTATATTTCTTTACTACTTTTCCGGTGTTTAATTTCAATGAAATAGCTTATTAAAATTACTGATATCAATTCACTATTACTATATAACAAATAATTTTATTTCTAAATAATTAATTGATTTGCTATAATGCTTCGTTATTCCGATTAATATTGAAGCTAAACAAGAGAGTAAAATACACGAAAAGTCTATTCTTTTTATGTATACAAATGCAAGTTTTGGATAGATCTACTATAGATTTACTGAACGAGTTCCGAGTTGGAGTATCAGTGACGCCGACCGAGTATATTACTAACATGGTAAGCTTAATAATGATAAATATTTTATTTTCCCTGCCATTTTGTGATAATAAAATAACCGTTTGAACGTAAGCGGTTATGTACTGCATAGACTTTGGTAATTTTTTAAGCTCACCAGTAAATTTAATATTTCATTATCAATATTGTAATCTAGATTGTATATGGTGTAATAATATAAGGTTAATTATTAAATTATTAATGTTCGTTAAATCAGTTTGATGATTTTCCGCATCACTTCGTCTTTTGACTACATGGCTTAATACAATCTTATTTACTCAAAATTTTATAATTAATTATTAAATAATAAACTGTGTTATGGTGTATTATTGTATACAATATCATATTATGTGACAGATACAGTGCTTCAAGTTCCTTGACAAAAGGTGGGGGTGTTCTAATTATTGCTAACAATGCTTTTATCACATCAAAAATCAAATTAGATGTAGGATCCTTAGAATTAATATTAGTTTAAGTTAAAATTATTTCAAATAAGAAAATAATACTCGGTTGCGTTTATTTTCCTCTTAGTTTTAACCCTTTTTTATTTCAAGATTATTTCAATATTATTGATAACACAATTGCTTTATATCTTGATACATCTTTATTACTATTTAGTGACTACGACCTTTCTCATTTAAATGATTCTATGTTTAACTTAAATTTAAACACTTCTTCTTCAGAATCTATATTTTTTTCAAAATNTTTCAAGATTATTTCAATATTATTGATAACACAATTGCTTTATATCTTGATACATCTTTATTACTATTTAGTGTCTACGACCTTTCTCATTTAAATGATTCTATGTTTAACTTAAATTTAAACACTTCTTCTTCAGAATCTATATTTTTTTCAAAATTTATCTTTGATAAATCTTTTTTAAATTAACACTATTTTTAATGCATAAAGTTCAATGTTTAATTTTATCAAATTCTCCTCTCGTTTATGTGTATAATGATCCAATTGTTCCTATTGAACTCTATCATCCCCCTATATATAATAATTATTCTTATCAAAATGTTTCCTCTCAAATTACTTTTTCAGAACTCTCATATGATTGGACTAAAGGTGATTATCAACCCATAATATAGTCCTTAGATACATGTAACAATGCAATATTATTCTTGCTCATTCTGGTTATAAGAATATTTTCCAAGTATAAAATTTAAAAACTAACTGTTTTAGTTGTAAAAACTTTTCTGGATAAGTCATTAAAAAATGATTTTGAAGATTCCTTTTTCCTTTGTCAAATAAATTAAAAATTTTTTTAACTTTTTTATTATTAAACACAAGATAAAGACCTCTTCTACATCCCACATCATCCATAAAATATTTTGCATATTCTACCATTAATTTAATTTAATCTGCTGGTAATACATTATCTTTTAACAATTTAGCTTGTTTAATATTTTTTATGTTGTTTTCTCATTAGAATATTAATGTAATTTTATAGTGCTATAAAATGTATTATTGTTTTTGTAATTATAAATTTAGTTATTTTTCTATTAAGTAAATTATTTATTGTACATTATTTTAATCATCATTACATTATAATTTGTAATGAATTGGACTTGGGTCTGTTAATAAATAAAATATTAATTGGATTGGATATGTTCTGATTATCAGGGATGTGTGGAGGAGGATGATTTCAAGGGCCCACTTAGGTATAAGTGATGTGTAAAGACACTTATAATATATATATATATATATTATAATCTATAGTATTGTACCTGATAGAATTGCACCAGAAAATTTTTTTTTAGACACCACTCCTTCCGTATTGTGATTATTCCAGTAATACAATAAGCTAGTACAGCAGTCTCTTAGGTATAGAGAATAATTTTAATATTACATTGTCGATATACATTCAATAGAAAGATCTACATATGAAATATTTGAAAATCTGACAAAATGTATTTTCCTTTTTAATATAACAAATAATACATGTGTCTTTTAAACCAAAATCAATTTAAAAATTACTAATCACACTTGATGATTTAAAAACTTTTTCTCCCCTTTTAAAAATACATATGTGTCTTCTATTACACCAATATTTTTCAAATATCCGTTAAACAAATTAAAGTTAATTTAAGTTACCAAGACAATACAAAACAAAAATTTTAATATATTTTGTTAATAATAAATATTATGTAAATTTACAGAAAATAATTAAACTATTTCTTTAACATAAGTAGAAGTGTTCTAAATAAAATTATAAATATAATATGAATTCAAATAAATATAGCTTAAAAAACACACTTTTAAAGCACATCAAACAAAAAAGTTAAAAACAAGCTTAAAACAATAATAAACGAAAAATTCTAGTATTATTGTGAAAAAAAGTGGGTTCAACTTTGTGTCATATTTTTCGTATATTGAATGTCCGACGCTTTTTCATGATTTAAAAGCATATTTTTTTAAATTATATTTATTTTTCACTTTTTATTTTTTTATGATATTGCTGTCACAGTCACGGAATGTTTATTGTCAATTATGACTAACAATAGATATAATTTCTTTATTGCCAGTTAGTATATTTATAAACTCACAACAATGTGTCTTACTACCATTGATAATAAAGGCTATACCTTCGAATATTATCAAAAAAACCAATTAGCTATCAGTATTTGTATTCTCTTATGTATTATATATGTATATTAACTCAAAAAATTTTGAATCTTTAAATGGTTATATCTAATAAACAATAAAAATTTGTTTATTTATATATAATATTAAGACACGTGCGCTGGTATGTGATGAAAACCAAAAATAAAATTATACAGGAATAGTACTGTCGGCGGATGGTGAGGGGGTGGGATGAATGCGTTACAACGGTCTAGTCAAGCCATAGAAGGTATTAATTTTATAAGATGTGTTTTATTTATTTTACTTTGGTCGTATAAATAAATAAAATACAAATAAATATAATTTATAATTCATAACAAATATCACAAGTTATATATGACATACATTGAAAGCCCATAATTTAAATAGGTTTTGTAATGATAAATGTTTAATTTATCTACATTATCACAATTACAATTTAAAAATTTTTAATTGCACATTTTAATGTTTAATTTGATGAAAAATTTTGTAGTTTTAAATTAGACATGTAAAATTTTACTAAAAATTAAAGTATAATAGTTTTGATTTTAAATATTGCCATGATTCAAAACTAATATGCAACTTAAAAATATGGCCCATTTAGCTAGTAAAATAAAAACCTGTAAACTACAGTTAAAAATAAAACTAATTTTTCCATGGCTGAATTTATCACTGAACTATAGGTACCTAGGAATAAAATTTAAATTATTATACATATTCAAACAAAATTAATCATATTTTTACTTATAAAAACAATCACTATGTAATGTATTTATATATACTCAAGATGTTGATTCTCATTTATTAAATCAGAGTCTCAACAGGGTGCTGAAATTGTGCCTCCTTGAAAAAATTCTTCCAATTGATTAAACTATTAATATTTTCTATTAACTTTTTTTAAAATATTACTAACCACGAATATTCAATCACAGCCACTTCTAAGACTCCAAAGTCTAAGACAAAAAGAAAGAAGTATATAAGTTTTTTATAACTCTAAGGACTACATAAATTGTTTTTGTACGTCTATAATACATCTATTAATGAAAGTTAACATTCTAATTTTACAATATATTTTAAAACAAAAACTATTCTACTTTTAAAAAGTGGTGATTTAAGTACTAAATTAGTAACATCCAACATATATTATACAATACACATACACTTCCAAAATTACATATTGGATTAGTCACTCATATAAGTATTCTAAATGTATGTAAAAATATAAATTATTAATTAAACCTGTATTATTAATTTATGAAATGGTAAATTTGACAAATACATTAATTTTCTATTAATAAAATTTTGTTTGTATTACTTTATTTGTGCACAACTAAATTAAAGCGTTATATGATAGCAATTTTAATCACAGTAAGATAATAACTTATAGGTGTCTCTTTTAAGATGAGTTAATTATCCAGTTTACATATAACTATGTATACTATCATTATATATAGAATTTATTTTGAAAAACTAGATTTGAAACTCTCAATTAAGACTTAATTAGTAAATGTAAAAAATTATATTCCAATAATATTGCATTAGTAAGACTAGCCCACTAAGAATCATTTCTAAGCAGCCTAGTCTTGTAACATGAAGAATTATTACCTTTCATATTGAATGAAGAATATAATTATCTCTAAGAAAATCAAAATGGTGGATGAACTACAGTTCCATAATTATTTATTACTTCATATTCCATATTTTTCGACGGAGTATCTAAAGGTGCAATATTATTTGGTTCCTATAAAAAAGGTTAAAAGTATAAATATTCACTCATAAAAAAAGGTAAATGAGTTTATAAATAAAATAAATACCTTATCATTTATTTCTGGAAATATAGTACTTAAATTGAAGTTGGTTAATGTATTTACATTACTACTATTAGAATAGTAATTGGTATTTTGAGCAAAATGCTGAGCTGGTTTATTGAAACTAGAATTTGTCATATTAAATGATGTTGGTAATGGAATATAATTTGGTATAGTGTGTTTTGTTGTTACTGGAGTATAAAAATTTGTACTCAGCTGATATGATGTTTGTTTATCCAAATCTTTTCCAGTATCATATAAATAATTACTATTGTGGTTATAATAAGTATTGATGTTTTCATTATTATTGAAATTTTGTTTTTGCCCAGTTTTGTAATACATAGTTTGTTTACTATTTGACCAAATTTGATTTTTAATACTTGACTTTGAATGGGTATAATTTTTTTGTTGATGTTTGATTAGTGACTCAGCACTGTGATTAGTTGATTTACTTGAATCATGCAAATATTTTGAACGCACCCATGACTGGTCTTGTTCAAATAGATTCGAATTAGTATAAAAATGTTTTGTTTGACTTTGATAATTATCTTTATTAGTTTTCTGATTTTGATACACACAAGAATAATCCTTAATATTTCTTCCTTTATCTTTATCATTTGTTTTAGGTTGTTCAACTAATTGACTAACAGATAGAAAATTTGAGTTTATAGGTCGTGATTTCATACTATTGTAATTGAATATAGTTTGATCATTATTAGGAATAGTTAAACTATCATTTTTCTTATTACAATCATAGAGTCGCTGATCATACTGAGTATTTGAACTGTTATTCAATGCCAAGTCTCCTACTAATGTTGGCAAAGTAGAAGGCATATTAGAGTCTAAATGTGGGAGTAATGGTAGAGTTTTTGATGGTGACCACGAAAAAGCTTGTTTAGAGTCAGATTGTACATCAAAATGCACATCAAAATTATTTTTCTTTTGAAAGTTTTCATTATCTTTTTTAGAATATGTGTTTTGACAACTTTTATCAGTCATCCAATTAACTAAGGTATTTTTTTCATTTTGTTTCTTTTTTTGTTTTGGTTTATGTGGCCATATTTCACTATAATTTTCTGTATCTATATAAGTAGTTGTATTCAAATCATATGGGACATAAGAAACATTATTTGTAAAGACAGTAGAAGTAGATTTATCATTTTTTTTTGTATTTTTAATAATATTTTTATCATATGAATTATAATTTGAATACCTCCAGAGATCAGAACCTGTTGATGATGTTTTATAGTATGAAGAAATGTCATTATAACTAGCTTTGTGATAACTAGAAATAGATGATTGAGAAGTGGATAGTGATTTGAATTTCCTATTGTCTTTATTAAAGTCATACAGTTCATTACTTTTTTTATTAGTATCTAAATAATTATCATTAAAATATGTTTTTTCATTAAATACAAAATTATCTTTATCTTTACTTTTATTATGATCTTTTTCACAATCTTCAATATTTTTTTGGAAGAGTTCAGTAGCTGGAGATTCAAGATTTCCAATTTGAAGAATTGTAGTTGGAGTTGTTGAATTTATATCACTTTGTTCAGTTTCATTTAAAATGTTAGTATTTTTTGTATTTGAAACAAGAGGAAATGAAAGCAGGAAAGCTTCCGTTGGTGACATTGAATCTGCGTGATGACTTCCCACCGGCCCATTGAGAGTACTGAATAAATCAGAAGGAAAATCGTTACTAGGTATGGGCAAACGGATGTCATCAAAACAAGACATAATATTTTTAGCAGTTTCCATTGATTTCCCTTGATTTTCATCACTTAAAATATTTAATGAGTTTACTACAGCCAATGTATTTTGTTTTGTTGATTCAGTAGATAAATTATTTGATGTATTGTTGCTATCATTGGTTTCAGAATCGTTGTGTTTAATGATATTTTTAGATGTACTGGAACTTTTATCATTATTTAGAATATTTTTTTCACTGTCATTTTGCTTTTCATCTTTTTCTTGATTAATATCTTTTACAATAGCTTCAATAGTATGATTTTTATTACATTTATTATCATTAATAACAAGTGGTTCTGGAAAATTTTTGTCTATTTTATCACTACTTATGTCTATTTTTTCTTCTACTAATTTTTTGTTTTTAGTTTTACTAATGCATCCAACTTGTACATTACATGCACTTTCATTAGAATGTTTTGAATTATTTTTAGCTAAGTCTGTCTTTTTTAATAAATTATTATATGATGCTAAAGATGGTATTGGTCTCTTATTCACTGAGGTAGTGTTTGTAGCATCATTTCTTTTTGGTACAATCAAACGATCAGAGTTTTTGTATTCATGCAAAAGTAATATTTTAGGTATATCATACAAAATTTGAGGTTGGGGTACAACAGGTAAAGTTTCTATTTTAATTAAATGACCATTTGGAAAAATAATTGTTGGTTTATTGCTAGATGTTAACATAGGTAGTTTGATTGATTTATTTTGTAAAATAGTTGGAGATGGATTTGGCAGCAATCTTGGTTTTTTTTTTAGTTTTTTTAAACAACAATACTTATTGCAAGATTCTTTTATTTGTTTTGACTTACAACCAGTTTTTAAAATAATTTTTTTCAAATTTTTATCTTTTGGTAACTGTATTTTGGCTTCTCTTAAAATTGAAAATAAATATTTAATTTTATTACACAATTGAGAAATTCTATTTTTTAAACGCAATACTTCTTTACCTATGAATTAAAATTTAAAAATATTTTCATGTTAACTATATAGTAAAAAAGTATAGTCATTAACTTTTTTTACTTACGATTGATATTAGATTCTTGAAGTTTTTCATTTTGTAAAACTCTAATATAATCAACAGCATGATTTATAATTTCAGCTTTTCCTAATACAGAGTTTGCTTCTGATATAGGTAGTACTGTTCTCAGTTCTTCAAAACTTACATTTAATCGATCTCTTCTTTCTTTTTCATACATTCGATTTTTTCTAAGGAGATATTTTTTTTAATTAATATTATTTAAAAACAAATATTTTAATTAACACTCGATAAAAAAATAAATTGGTCTAAACTCAAGTAAAAATATAATACTTACGATGGTTCTTTTTTACCACCCATAGCGTAAAATATAAAAGTTATAATTCAAGACATAGATACTAAAGTTTATTTATTGTCTCAAAGCGAATTGAAGTTAAAACACAAATATTAAAAACATAATCTTTGGATGAGTTAATAATGTAAAATATTTTGATAACAACTAATGTGTTTATGAGCGAGATCTTGCGGTTTAAATTTGTGTAAATAAATTATGACTTCTTCAAAACTATATTTTGAGAATTAAAAATATAAGATATGGAATAGGCGACTGCTTCTTATTGATACATTTTAACAAAGACAAACTAGAAAATTATAGAAATTGTTAAAATTAAATGTATAGTTCAAGAGTAATTTTGAAAAATTATTCTTTAATTTATTTTGAGCGATTTATTATAAAAGTCTTTACTACGCTTTAAGGCTTATTTAGATTTTACTGGGAAGTTGAACATGAAAAGAATATTCATACGCCCTCCACATTGTATTAATATTTAAATATTTATTAGATCACTGAATATTCCTACAACAAAGTTTCACAAAATTGGGACCCTTCAAATTGACCTTTCCACTTAACTTTCAAAAATGTTTTGTAAATACCCCGAGCTTTAACATAAATTAAATAAAAACTTATATATATTTACTATAGGTAAACAAAAAAATTGTCTTGAAAACTAGTCTTCTATAAGAAAACGGCCCCAAAGTTAAACAAAATATATTAATTTGTTTTCAAAAATCACCGTGTTTCCTATTACAATTTTCTGTTTCAAATATTTTTCAATAATTTATGCCTATATTTTAGGGCAAACGTTATAGTGATATAAAAGGGGGATTAGTATACTCATTTAATTCACCCTTGTTAAAAAAAATGATTTAAGTGTTAGTTATAAATATTTTCAGAGTTTTTCCAGCTTTTAATATTAATCAAATAAATATATTTAAAATAAGGGGGCTGCCCTTATCAAAAAAAATCTACCAATGGCTTATGATAAATTACAATTTCATATTTATTAAAACTATATTAAAAATATTAATTTAAACCTAACAAATATTTAACTTAAAAAAACCACAAAAAAATTATTAAAAATTGGCGGATACATATTTAGTGGACAATGTTACCATTATCAACGCTAAATACATACTGACCGCAAAAAACCCTTATATAACTAATAATAAAATTCATTTTACTATGATACAACCCTAGTTACCTTATCACCTAGTGACATAATAACTATGTAATATTATCACATTTTGCCAGTTTACTAATATTTAACACAAGTTTACTAGTGGATTTTTTAGTGAGACAAGATCCCAATTAAATAAATTGTTCTTATTTTTAAACATTTCTATTGCCTTTCATATATAAAGTTTTTGTAATTATTTACGTTTTTAATTAGTTTTAATGGAGTGTTCTTCTTCTTTTTCAGTATTCAATCTAACAGCAATATTCATTTTTCTCTATCACTAGCCTTCCTTTTCAACTCTTGATATGAATAACATCCTTGATATTCTATTATATGATTTATATATTATAATCTTGGTCTTCCTTAATGATTGTTTCATCGATTATTCCTTTTAAAATTAATAATTGCAACTCATCGTGTCTTAAAAATGACCTATTCATTCATTTCGCCTTTTCTGTATACTTTTCCATTTATAATTTTATCAGTTGAACTTATATTTTCCATCCTCTTGTAGCACTACATTTCGAATGCCTCTATTTTTCTCTTGCAATAGTCAATGGAGTGATTATGTGTCAATAAATGTTCAGCCACAAGAGATTTATCAAATGCTTGATTTTTAATGTTTCTTAAGTGTTCTTTTAACCTGACCCCTATATTACTTTTTGTATATCCAACGCAATATTTTTTTCAACTTTTATATTATATTTTATATACAATTAATTACGATTTCCCCCTTTCTTTTACTTTAGCTTTAGAGTTACCTAATAAATCTCTTAAATTATTACTTTTAGATGTTACTAATAAAGTAAAACCAACATTCTTAAAAATTCTAGCTAGTCCATTTATGATGCCCAGATAATTTAAAATGGGCAATTTAATTACTCTTCTCTCACGATAGTGAGTGTAGTAGCTGTCCTATTTTCTTTATTCCACTTTTGTGTTAGGAATAATTTTGAAATTACGTTTTTGTTATACCCAATAAATCTAGCTATTATTCTTATAAAAATATATATTTCTTATATTTTTCCCAGTTTTTTATTAAAATCTATATTATTTATCGGAATATTTACAAATATGTAAACCATACATTTAAAAGCTGACATTTTGTGTTGCCTGCTGTAGTTAGAATTGTTCGGAATGTACCTGAACGTGTGTTTTTCCAATAAATTTCAAAATTTGTTATGTAATTAATATATGAATTTAATCGATGAGTAAAAAGAATTTAAATGTTATAAGAAGACCTTCGTGTTAAAATCTTTGTTTATTACAGTCGGGTATATAGATGATAAAAATATCATCTATATACCCGACTCAAATTTTTAGAAAATAACTATAGGCGTGTTTTAAATTTGTTTCGAACCTACTCATAAAAAGGTTCTACAAAAAATTGTGATAGCGGATTTTCCATTGTTTTATCCTCCATTTGCTCATAAAATTAAAAAAACATTTTGACCTATACATAACTTTGTTAAATTAATAAGTTCACGTATTTAATCCAGTTCTATGTTTTGTTCCTTTAGCTAGTCTTTAAGAAAACCAATTGTTTTATTTATCGGAATACTCGAAAATAAGGCTTTTACGTCAAAAGAAATAAACCTACCATTATTTTGAATAGTATAACCAGATAATTTTTGAGCTAAGTCAATATTATTATTAAACGAAAAGCTATCGAATTTTTGAATAGATGACAATACCCTTATTAAGTGTTTAACCAATTTGGAGCATTAATATTCGACACAAATGGTCTCATTCTATTTATCTGCATTCATTAGAAATTGTATAAACTCTTGTATACCTGTTTTATCTTGCTTGTCTAGCTCAATATAATGAACTAGATAGACATGTATCGCGCATATTTGGGGGCTTGGAGATATATCTAAAATTCTAGAAATACTATACATAATAAATTTTAAAAAAACCTAGCACAGGGGGGTCGCGGCACAATATTTAGTGTTTAATTTTAAAAAATTGGTGGAGTATTCCAAAAGCTACATGATCTGCTAGTTGCTTATTAATATCCTGATTAAGATAAAGTATACGAATGAAAGAGGGATTATTAAAAAATAGTATTTCCCATAAAAAAATTATATTGATCAATACACTTTTCAATGAGTTATAGCATTATAAAGTTAAAAATGTAAAAAATAAAATCGAGAATTTTCACACAAAAATAGCATTTGGTAGCCATTTTCACCGTGAAGATAAAATAAATGCCGAAATTTTTTTTTTTAATGATAAAGTATATTACATTAGTTTTAATTTAAGATATATATAAAAGTGTCAGACTTTCCGAAACATTTTCAAAAGTCAGGTATAAAACTACCTTAGGATAACTAAAAATACATTTTTACAGGAATAGTGTGCCGTCGTGAGGTGAGCGAGGCGTGGGGAGGGGTGAATGCGTATAACAGTCTAGTCTAGATGACAGAATATGCGATAACGCGTGGCGTTTGGAGAGATACATACATAACACATCGTTCAATAATGTGTGTGACTAACTAATTAAAACACATTTTTTTGCCAAAATTCGTTTTTATTCATCAACATAGTCCCCTTTTAGGGAGATACAATCATTCCAACGCTTTTCCAATCTTTCAATACCGCCTTTGTAGAACGATTTTTCTTTGCCTTCAAAATAGGCTTCAGTTTCAGCGATGACTTCCTCATTTGAGCCAAATCTCTTTCCACGGAGCATCCTTTTGAGATCTGCGAAAAGCCAGTAGTCGCTGGGGGCCAGATCTGGAGAATATGGTGGGTGTGGCAGCAATTCGTAGCCCAATTCTTGCATTTTTGCCATCGTTTTCATCGACTTGTGACACGGTGCATTGTCTTGGTGAAACAAGATTTTTTTCTTCGCCAAATGCGGTCTTTTTTTGGAAATTTCGGCCTTCAAACGCTCCAATAACTTTATATAATAGTCGCTGTTGATGGTCTGACCCTTTTCGAGGTAATCAACGAATATTATACCGTGAGCATCCCAAAATACAGAGGCCATAACCTTGCTAGCCGATGTTTGTGCCTTTGGACGTTTTGGGCGGCTTTCACCGGTTGCATGCCACTCAGCAGCCTGCCGATTGGACTCCGGAGTGTAATGGTGGATCCATGTTTCATCCATTGTGATGTACAGACGCAAAAACTCCGACTTATTATGCTTAAAAATGTCCAAACAAGCCTTTGAATCATCGATTCGTTGTTGTTTTTGCTCCGGTATGAGCAAACGCGGCACCCATTTGGAAAACACCTTTTTCATACCCAAATGTTCGTGTATTATGGTGTGTACACTGCCTGCTGATATCTTTAGGATGTCAACTATCTCGAGCAACTTCACTTTTCGATCGCCCATAATAATTTTCAGTGTTTTTTCAACGTTTTCCGGAATAACAGCGTCATTTGGCCGTCCAGTAGATGGAATGTCATCGGTGTCTGTACGACCACGTTTGAATTCGGCATACCAATAACAAATGGTTCTTTTTGATGGAGCAGAGTTCGAATAATGTTTTTTAAGCCATTCCTGGCATTGAACAGTATTTTTTTTTTTTAAAAAGCAATGATAAATCAAAACACGAAATTGCTTTGAATTCATTTTTTTTGAAAACTCAAAAGTAGCGTCACTTAAAGCACTGTAACTTGTAAACTAATGGTCGGATTGACATATAATTTTGACAGTAAGCCTAAACTAAAAAGGTTCACACTTTCGAAAAAAAATATTGATTTGGTATTAGTGGAGCCATCTATGTGTCAGTCACACACATTATTGAACGATGTGTTACATACAGGTGAAACTAATATAAGCGTGTTAAAAAGTATACCAAATAATAGTTAAAGACATCATGCATCCATAAAAAAAAGATTTATATTGATCCATACATCTTTCAAAAAGTTATAGCATTATAAAGTTAAAAATATAAAAAAGAATTTTTTTACAAAAATCGTATTTTTTTTATTAACTTTGATGTCTGTTTTCACCATGAAGATAAAATAAAGTTCGAAATTTTTTTTTCCATAATATAAGTTGTCATTTTAAATCCCCCCTGTGGGCAGGTAAAGGGTCAGATTTATAAAAAAAAAATATACCGAATGAAAGGTAATAATATCATGCATTTATATAAAAAAAATTATATTAATTTGGTTATTTTTAAAAAAGTTATGGAAATTTTAAGTAAAAAAAATTGAAAAAATTTCGAAAATTAGCGATTTTTAAATTTGTAATTTTTTTGGAGGTTTCCCCCATTTACGGGGAACGAGGGAAATTTTTTCACTTTTTGAAGGTAATGTCTTCGACCAGATACAATTTGTGATCTTTTGACGTATCATTGAAAGAAATCGGTTCGGTGAGAGCTAAGAAAAAGTGGTAACAAACACAAAAANGGTTCGGTGAGAGCTAAGAAAAAGTGGTAACAAACACAAAAAACCCAGCTTAGTGGGATCGCGGCACAATGGAAACGAGACATAGTTGGGTCCAGTATTGATTGAATCTGACAGTGACTAAAATCACTATCATAAGAAACGCTTCGATGCAAATCTGTAAATGATGTTTAACTCTAAGAAATTGGTCGATAATTACAAAAGAAACATCAACTTCTATTTCCTTAATTATATCCAGATTAGTAATTCTTAGATTCAAAAATATAATATATAATTTTTATAATTAATTGTTTTCAAATTATTATTAATTTTGATTTTTAAAATGTAAAAGTAATCATTTTTAACCTATTTTTTTTGTGAAAGTTTATAATAAAAAAAATAAATTTATTGCAATAACTTTTAGCTCAACTTGCAAGTTTGAATTTGACATCATTAAATAGTAAAAAATGGTATTGTTAAGATTAATATGGAGTCAGCAAATTTTATAATTACTATTTATGGTAAATTTATCAAAAAAGCTCGATTTTTTTTGCATTTTTATCGTGATAGATCACTTAAATAGAAATCATAGTAATCAAAAAACCAATAAAAAAAAAATTAGTTAAAAAGATCTATTCAATTCATTGTATTATAAAATTTGATTATAATTATAAAAATCTATTATAAAATTGAGGTGATTTATATGGGTGAATTCATGATTTATATAGTGACATGTTACAAAAAAAATTGGAATGTTATAGTCTGGTAGTAGCACACATAAATAGAGTTAAAAAATTAAAAATGACAAAGTAAAATTATTTACTTCTGTAGCTTAATACTTTGATCATATCAAATTTAATTCGACAATAATACTTTAAAAATATTAGAAATGAATGATTTTAATTGTTTGTATAGATAAAGCTGGTTAAGTAACTTATTATTTGATTAAGGGATTTTTTCAATTTTTGAGGGTAATATCTTCAACTAAATACGCATTGTAATCATTTGTCATATAGTTGAAAAAGTAGGTAAATTGATGGTTGGATAAATAAATCCTAACAAAAAAAAAAACACAGTAAAATAATATTAACATGAATAAGAAATTTCTTCTTATGAGAGGAGATTACAGTGATGGGATCTTTGATATTTATTGAAGTTAATGAATCTAAATGAGATAAAAATTAAATTATTTAAAAAATTTTCTAACATAAAAAAAAATGCAAAATATAAATTTGCCTTAGGCGGATTTGAACCTGATACTCTAACCATGTAAGACTCGCCTTACCGATTCGACAACTGTTCGTCACTTTCGCCAATAAATAAAATTGGCAATTTAAGCTAAATTAAATTTTAACTTTTTATATTTTATAAACTTTATTCTAAGTCATAATATAAGGTTTAATTTAAGATTAAATAAAAGTGTCAATATTTCCGGAATAATTTCAAAAATATAAAAAGCTTAATTTGTGTACAAAAATTGTTTTTTTAATTCCCCCTTAGGTTTAGAGTCAGATATTCAAAAAAATTATATCAAATGAAAGAAAAATATCTCAGGTTTCAATATATGAAAAATAATTTTAATTTGTTTATTTTTTAAAAAGTTATGGCAGTGTTAAATATTAAAATATGTCATATTAAATAGTGATTTTTACATAAAAATTATAAGTTTCATTAAATTCGACGGCCATTTTCCTATAGAAGAAAAGGTGTCGGGACAATTTCTTTTTTTTTAACTTATTGTATTTATTATAAGCTTTAATTGGACATATATTTAAAGAACGCAGTGTTTCCGGAACATTTTCAAAAGTTAGGTTTTCAATAATAAAAAAAATTAAGTTGTTTTGTTAATTTTTAAAAAAGTTATTGTAGTTTTAAGAAAAAAAGTGAAAAAAATGACGAAATTTACCGATTTTAATAATTGTAATTTTTTTGGAAATTTCTCCCATTTATGGGGAACGAAGGAATTTTTTTCATTTTTAAGGGTAATTTTTAAGGAGACACAAAAAAAACACATAATGGTAAAATTAATACCTTCTCAGCTTCGCATCGAAGCTAAAATAACAACAATAAGAAAATAAACTAATCTAGCAACAATCACACGTGTTAAATAATAATCTTAATTTGTCTGAAAAAATATATTTGAAACTAAATATGTTTAATGAATTTTTATCAACCAGTCACATTCTTAATTTGATCATTTTGGAGATCATGAAATCGAGTGACTAGTGTTAAAAGAATCACNAAACTAAATATGAATTTTTATCAACCAGTCACATTCTTAATTTGATCATTTTGGAGATCATGAAATCGAGTGACTAGTGTTAAAAGAATCACCTTGTTTATCAATAGACTGAATCAAAAAAAAATATTTTTATTTCAAGCCCTGGTTATTTTTATAATTCATAAAGTTTATAAAACCTTGTGTTAAAATGTACAAAGAGTATAGAGTATAAATTACAAAATAAAATTATTTACTTCTGTAGTTGAATACTTTTATCATATCAAATCTAATTAGACTATAAATACTATTAGAATATTAGAAATTAATGATTTTAATTGTTTGTATGGAAAAAGCTGGTTAAGCTACTTTTTATTTGAATAAGGAATATTTTTTCGATTTTTAAGAGTAATAACTTAAACTAAATACAAAATGTAATCATTTGACGTATCGTTGAAAAAAGTAGGTAAATTGATGGTTGGATAAATAAATCCTAACAAAAAAAAAAACACAGTAAAATAATATTAACATGAATAAGAAATTTCTTCTCATGAGGGGAGATTACAGTGATGGGATCCTTGATATTTATTGAAGTTATTGAATCTAAATGAGATAAAAATCAAATGATTTGAAAAATTTTTTAACTCAAAAAAAATGCAAAATATATATTGCCACAGGAGAATTTTTTGAACCTTATACCTTAAGCATGAAAGAGACAAGTGTTACCGATTCGGCAACTGTTCGTTGCTTTCGTCACATGAAAAAATTGGCTATTTAAGCTAACTCAAATTTAAAAATTACTTTTTCGACTTTAAAAAAGTAAAAAAAATTAATAAGTTTAATTTCTTATGTCTTATGAACTTTATTCTATGTCTATTAAATTATATAATATTCATGAAAGTCTGTGTATTCCTCTAATAAGATATTTTAAAATAAAATAAAATACAAAACCCAAAATTTTAATACAAAAATAGCATATTTTTGAATACGGTAGCCATTTGCGCATAGAAGATAAGGTGTCGGAACAAATTTTTTTTTTTCATTTTATACTAAATGATATAACCTTTGATTTGATATGTTTAAAGGACGTAGTATTTCCGGAACATTTTAAAAAATTAAGTTGAAAAAGTTAGTTTTTGTAAAAATGTTGCTATTTTAAATCCCCCCCAGTGAGCAGGTTAAGTGTTAAATTTTCAAAAAAATGATATCAAATGAAAGGGAAATATCTAAGGTTTTAGTATAAAAAAAAATTATGTTGATTTTTTAAAAAGTTATAGAGTTTTAAGAAAAAAAGTGAAAAAAATGACAAAATTTACCGATTTTTAAATTTGTAATTTTTTTGGAGATTTCCCCCATTTGCGGGGAACGAGGGAAAATTTTTCAATTTTTAAGGGTAATGTCTTCAACTAGATACGATTTGTGATCTTTTGACGTATTGTTGAAAGAAATTGATCCAGTGAGAGCTGAGAAAAAGTGGTGACAGACACAAAAAAAAAAAAAAATAAATAAACACATCATGGTAAAATTAATACCTTTTCAGTTTCGCATCAAAGCTAAAAAAGAATTTTGATACACGCCAGCTACAATAGAATCATTTTTTTATAGTTATAATTGCGTCATGAAAATATCGTTCTGTTACATTTAAACAACAACTTGGGACTAAGTGGGCTTAATCTCTCAATTGAATAATATCCTCCCAAATATAATTTTTTTTCGTAATTTATTTATTTAAAAAAAAATTTCGGTTTAGTATAATTACTCAGCACCTCCAAAAATTTCATTCTAGTTGTGCTTACAATTAATCGGTTTCGCCTATTTCTTATGTAATATAAAATATTTTAAAAATTAATATTAACACACAAAATCGAATATTTATTATGATTTTATTGAGTTCACCAAATGCTTCAATTTCAATCTATTGTGGTATTTAAAGGTACAAATTATGGTTCCATAATTTGGATTATATATACTATATATATTATGATGTTCAAATTCTTATTTTTCATAAATTTTCTTTTGAAAGCAGAGGAGACTAAACAATTTTTAAGAGTTAATTGTCATCTGTATTTGGGGCCTAGTGCATGTACCCTTAACCTCCATCGAATACGTCCTTGGAGATTATATCGTTATGACATAACATTCATGTTTAAAAGAGAAATAATTAAATTTAACAATTGACTGAAAAAATAGGTGTATAATTTAAATACAATTATGCTGCTACAATTTTAAGTTATAATTAATACTATTTTCCTTAAAATTCTCACCATAACATATTTAGTTCATCATTCCTATTGGACAAATATTTTTAAAATTATACACATTTTTGATTTGTAACGAAATTAGTTAAAAAATTTGGAAGGTATACAATGTTTACCAATTTATTATTTGGTGAGAAGTGTAGGTAAATTTTGTAAAAATTCAACTGTATACTCATTTTTTGCGAAAAACTTTCTGAATACGTCAAAAAAGCTACGGAATTACAAATCTCCAAATTTATTCCACCACTGACTATAATAAAATTTCAACATGTATTATCCTAAAAATGTTTAAATACAAAAAAAAGTGTAATAATTGTTTTTAATATTTTTAAACCGCTAGCAAAATAAATTTTTACATAATATAAAAAATACAGATATAGTGGCATAATTTCATAAAATTTAGAGATCGTCAAAGAGATGATTAAAAAATGACTTTGGTTATACCTCATCAGACATGCCTGGATTAAGACATTGGAAGATCAGAGATTCTCATAATGTTACACTTCATACATTCACTTAGGTATGTTATTTTATGGCATAAAAATCATATCAATGACACGATACATTTGTACAGCATAAGTTTAAAAGTGACAAGACAAATTTTTTGGTAGAATATCTAGTTCTTATGTAACAGGAATATTAAATTAATTTAACAAAAATTTTATCTATCAATTTTAATCTTGAAAGCAATAAAATACATATAAAATTTAATACTAAAAACAAAATTTCATAATAATTTATTAACAAATGTATAGTCATTTGTTCATTAAAAACTATTCAAATTATGTCATTTCAATTACATAAACAAAACTAAATTTTTTTTTATTCGCAGGTATCACACATCATCTACTGGAACAAAACATTTTGAAAATAGTGATTCCCTCGAAGATTTATATGTATCTGACGACATCATTACCTGACAGTATTAGACATTTTAATTCACTCTAATCCTGCCAAAGTAAGACGTTAACAGATTCAGAAAATGTAGTTGATATTTCATTCTCATCCATAACATTTATGTTCATCTGTAACAAACGCAGGTTGCTATAATTTATATTTTTTATAAAATAAAATAAAGTTTTTTATGAAAAATTGACTGGTTGGCATTTAAAGTCTATTTTCCATAAAAATCTTTAACTAAACGTATATTATTTTTTAAGTCGATAAAATTAAAATCTCATTTCTAAGAATAATTATAATGAACTTTTAAAAAATAAAAATTTGAATAGCATCCATACATTTTACAAATCAAAATTATTAATAAAGAAAATTAGATATCGACAAACATATTTAAAGATATATGATGCAATATACAAGTAATATACATTAAATATTGAAATTTAATAAAAAAATGATTGTTTATTAATAATGAAAAAAAGGAAAGTAAATGACTAAAAAATATCGTTCCCACATTTTTGATATATCAGAATAATAACTAAGATAACTAAATATCATTGGGCAATTACATTAAATATTTATATATAATTAAAATAAAATAAATACATAAAAACGTATTATTTAAAGAATTGTATTTTACTTTTGTAAACAATATGATAAATATATAAATTTTGAGTAACTAAATTTTAGAAATAAGTCGTTAATTTATAGAGAGAAAAATACTTAATTACATAATATTAATAATAAAACATGAAACAGTTAAAATTATTTTTTCATTTTACTAACCTGTTGTGATAAAAAACAAATATATTATACCAGCTGTAAATTGATCGATGAATGATTGGTACGTGTGTTGTAAAAAAAGGTTTTAAATAATTTCTTGGCATGCAAATGAAAAAAATATAATTTACTTCGAACAAGCGTTAAAATAATAACTTCAAGTTATGCAATAAAATAAAATTGATTAGTGTAAACAAATAAGAAAAGCCGACCACGCACGATAGACCTTTCGGATTTTCAGTCCGACAGCAAACTGACGCACCATGTACATCAGCTCTTACATAAATATATCAGTGCGCGCAAAGGTCGATGAATACTAACGCACGGATGGATGACCTAAGCTGTAAGGAGATAACATGCAAACATGATCTTTAGCCTTTTTGTTTGAGGCAAACTGCCTTATCTAACGTTGATAAAATAGACTCCAAATGCGAGGTTTCAGTCGACTGAATCAATATGTGGTCGTGGTAATGATGAACATATTGTATGCACATTTTTTCGATTACAAATATACACATACTCCGAGTTATCGTCGTTTATCGACGCTCCTTTGAATAAAAAGTGTGTATTAGTAAAAATTAATAATAACCATGATTTTAAACATTAAAAATAAATTTTATTGAAATATTTCCACACATTATACATGCTTATGTTTCAAGTCATTTGAATGAAATAATCGAATGAAAACTACATAAAGGTGAAAAAAAAAATTGTTAGTTTAGTAACTACAAAACCATATTCCGAGATCATATGATTAATAATCTAAGAATGATTTTAAATATCATAAAAATACTATTCTGTGTAAATACAAAAACAATGAATAAATAAATAATGCCCAGTATCGCATGAAAATAAAAATTATAACACAAAACACACCTTTCTGATCGCGTGTCATTTAAAATGCTAAATTTGACTAGTATTATTTATGATTCAATAAAGCACTAGATTTAATAACGAAACAATTTTTGTCAAATAATTACTTAATTATCGTTCAATTTATTCAGTTTCGAAAATGTTTAATTATACTTAAATTAAGTTATAAAATTACATATTTTAAAGTAACTACCATTAAAATAAACTTTTATAAATGACCGCTGTACACTACTATATTGACAAATTTAATGGTATGGAGTCATGTGTCATTTATCATACGAATATCAATATTACTATGAAATATATGTATAAATGTTTTAAATTTGCACGGAATACGAACAATATTTGTTTACGAATAATATTAAATAAAACTGTGGCTAACGTCGTTGTTATCAACTAAATATCTAAATTAATGTTAATTAATTTAATTTAAACGAGCATTAAAGAATGTAATTAAGAAGGTTGAAAGTTCTAAAGACATCTTTTTAAACTAATAATGACAGTATAAATTATTCATAATTTAGATTTAAAATGACATAAATATGTCATTCAACAACTTAATTTTAAAGTTTTATTTCTACATTAAAGCAAATTAATTGTATAAGAAATAAAAATTAAAAAGATTTTTTTTTTTTGTTCGTGTTAAGAAATTTAAGTTATATCAAATTCCATTTGTTTTGTACCAAATCTATTGGTTACAATACTTTTGGTCCTAAATATACATTCAAAATATTCAACTCGAATGTTAACAGTCAAAATTAATTACATGAACAAATTCAACATTTGACATTTCTGCCCTTTGACACGACACAAAAAAATAATATCTAAGTTACCCAACTTTAAGTATAATATTAGTTGTCTTATTAATAATTGAAATTTGAAAAGAGAAAAACTTATGAATGTCACATATTTGATACAATATTGAAATTTTAGAATTCGTTTTTAAATTATTTTTCAATAAAATATATATACATTTATTGGGAAAAATGTTGGATAAATAACTGTAACATTTAGTTGTAACTCATATTATAATGATGGAGTAGTAAGATAATTATTTTAACTGAACTAACATATCTGCTTTAGTCGGCTTAATTTATTAGCAATAGATGCCCAATATTAAAGATTTATATAATTTATTGGATATAATAAGTTGAAATCAGGAGCATAAGAGGAAAAGAAAGTTTTGTAACAATTATCTTATTATTTCAAATTATAATTCCTAAAAATCTGTCACTAATTAACAAAGAAACATACCAATGTGGTTCGCCAAGTCACACTATACCCATCGGTCTTTATTTCTCCACTTATAAGTCCACTTGTAGGAATATTTTTCTAGCAAACAGTAATATAATTTATAACAATTATCTAATATTCGAATAAATTATATATTGTATATTTAATGATAAATAATTGAGCTAGTATATACAGAAGTAGTTTCATAAATAGGCGCGAGTGCATAATTATTTTTGGAAAAATAAAGCGATAGTATAACTTAATATGTAATAAAAATATTTTATAAAAAGCACAGTTAATATGAACTTTTTTAAACAATTTTAAGTAATTAAAATTTGATTTAAATGCGAGAATTTTTTTTTTCAACTGAACAATTAATAATCTTTTTTTTCAACGAGAAGTGTATACTTATTGTGTACAATAAGTATTTGATGCAAAATGTGTTAAATATTGTTTTTAAATTCTTTAAACAATAAAAAAAAAACAATAATATTTTAAGAATTATCTATCATATATTAATAAGTTATAATTAAAAATTACGTTACCTATGTTTTTAGTGGAATAGAATTGGTTCAATCATTAGAAAGCAACTACGTGTTCAGTGAACATTTCAAATCGAACTTAGATCTCAGTTGAGTTTGCTCATTAACGATATTATAACTAGACCGTAGACGATATCCTTTGACCTTATGATTAGGAAATTTACGCAACAAAAAAGTCCGCCTGGGCCATACAAAATATTATCATGATAAAAATTTGCGTTAACAAGTGTATACTAACATTGAGAACAGCGTGCAAAATCAAACACTAAACATATACTAGATAACAATTAAAAATAGCTGTTATTATTCATAAAATAATGTTAAAAATTATAGGCGATGTATAAGTATTTATAAAAAAAAAAAATATTTATCATTATAGAAACGATAAATTTTTATAATCGACAAAATGATAATAAATGATACGATAAAATTAATATCACTGGACTACCATCAATGGAATGAGCATGTTTTAAATGTAGAGCGTTATCTTTATTATTGAGTACATCACAATGAATTCTAACACATGTACAGATACATTTTACAGATTATTACCTATTTAATTAACAAAATATAGATAGTAATAGACAACGTTTTGAACGAGAAACGCGCGCGTACATCAATAAAATAATGTGATGCGATAAACGTTTAACTTGAAAACAAAACCTGAACGAACGGTTGACAGACGCAAACTGAAAAAGGCGTGGCCGTCGTGTTTAAAGGGCTTTTACAAAGCTAACGGCCTCTACTACGGCTGTTCATTTATAAAAACCGCCGTACAAAAGCTTTTTCTCCCCGCCACAATACATTTGTTAGCACTGCATATTAGATTTTTAACTAATCGTATTTTCTACATGTGTCTGGGAATGTGTGTTAAGCAGATTCTCTAATCTTATCGTCAAAACGCCGGGCGTGAGATAACACGTGCTACATTGTGATAGAATGTGTCACAAAAAATATTATATATACATGATCACACATTCAAGTATAGAATATTTTACCATCATATTGATTCATAAACAAAATTATCATTATCAAAACTTCGGTTGCGGTACAGAACAGATAAATCAGGAAAAATTTTCCTATTGAAATATAATTACAGACAAAATGGCGGTTTGTAATAAAACAACATATCATCTAATACATGCCTATAATTTATAAATTCCGCACGTGAATTTTAATTTTATGAAATAATTCCTATGTTCTAGTAACACGCTATATTTTTGAAATGCTTGTAACGAAGGAATTATTTCAAATTTAGCAACATGAAATATGAGGCACACGCAAACAAATGAATTGGCACTGATAAGCGTATTTAGATTAGAATGTAACAGTTCTTATATTAATTTTTAAATAAATAGGTTAAATTTATTTGTCATTTATCAAACAAATATTATCATCACATTTAAAAAAGCACAAGATACCATCATAAAATAATTTTAAATGATAAATTACTGAAATGAAATATCAATATAATCTCAATTTCAATTTCGAATATAAATTATTATTTTCAATAATTATTTTTTTACATTATTAGCTATTAACTTTCAACTTTCGCTTAACACTATAAATCAATAATTCAAAAACATTAATTCATATTATATGCAATACTTGCTTTAAGTTTAGGTATCTTAACATTAAATACTATATGAAAAAGTGAATTTCAATAATACATGCCAAGTATGATAGTAAAATATGAAAATATTAGTTCTTATCAACTTGTATACTTATTTTAAATTGTGATACTTAAAACAGACATTAATGTTATCTGAATCTATATTCTATTTGTTCCAAGTTACAAAAAAAAAAAAAATACACCTGATTAACAAATTAATGTTACAAATGGATACGATTTCGAAAAAAAATTAATAAATTGTAGAATTTCAATCATTAAACAAGTGTTATTATATTACTTTTATTAATGTCATACACACATTAAATGTAAGGTGAATCTACTTTAAATAAAACATTTAGATCTCATGATATATTTAAATTATTACTTGAAATTAATTTATGAGTAATAAGGCCACACAAAATGTTGAAAAAAGAGCTCTTAGTTATTGTCAGCGCGCATAAAAACAATAGTGTTATACACGAGTAGGAGCAATAGAGTTTAATAGTTAAAACAATGTGTTGCTTGGCAACTTATTGGAATATTGAAGAGTTCAATATTTTATTGAAATTATAATCTAGATAAAATATATTTTTAATTCACATTAAAATGTGTAACACTTATCAATAGTCTACATTTTTGGCTGCTCAAGAGATCATTAAAACATTTACTTTTTTATGAGTTATTTATATCGGAAATAGATAATATATTTTAACTGATAAAATAGTCATGTTTTTTCATCCTGAAACATTGAAAACAAATGTTTCAATATAATTCATAAGATACACAATTAAAAATTGATATGTGATTAATGTTTTGATTGTTCATTATTCAAAATTACTTCTTTTTAAATGCAACATTTGTATTATTTATGTGTAGGTTGAATGATACTATTTAATGAAGTATTTAACAGTGAACTTGTAAATGAAACGATTGTAAATTGTATGACTGATTACTGCCTACCGGGTGGTTAGCAGCTGTCTCGGGACTAACGTTGCCTCGCATAATGCTACATGTTAGTAAGGCTTGTTTAACTGACAACTAATAGAAGACTGTAAAATGAAACTAAGGGCTCACACTACTTAGGTTAGCCGCATGTGTCTGAAATGTATCACAAATATTTATTAATGTAAAAAAATGTGTTTTAATACTGTTATCATCGAGTGGGGTTTTCATGAACAAATTATGTAAGAATTTCTTACATATGTATCGTTGACGTACCATGTCATATGAGGCATTAAAGAAGAATATATTGATTCAGATTTAATAAAAAATGTAAAATATTACCAACAGTACATAATACATTTAAAATAATAAAATTAAAATACATAATACATAAAAAAAACTATACGACACAGTAGTGATATACCTACCAAAATGTTAGCATTCAAAATGTGAGAACATAATTGTGTTTCTAACTATAATAACGGATATATCTAGTTGTGGAATACATACATAATTCGTTAGAAGTTTCATGTTAGTGGTAATTTAGTAAAATTAAAAAATACGATAAATGTAAATCAGTTGATAGAATTTAAAACAGGTGAAGTGTAATTATAATTGTTGTTAACAGCAAATTTAAAAGTCCCTTACACATTAATGTAGTTCATAAAATTAGTCAACGTTGTATAGTCATAAAATATTATTACATTTTAAATTGAGCAGAACTAAATTGCCATCAATATTTTCTACACAGACATGGCCTGGCCCGTCTACCACTACATCAGATGTGTTTAGTCAGCAACTTAATAGACCCGTTTATTCTAGTAATAAATGCTGATGACCCTGATTTCGACCCCTATGGCAGAACACGTCTTGTCAAAACTAATTTGACATTTTATTATATAATATTATATGGGTGCGATCATCGACAGTTTCCTCTTTTCAATTGAACGACGATATGGATCGACGACAAAATCCTATCGAAGCTAATTAAAAATTTAATGATTTAATAAAAGACTATAATTATTAATTCCATTAAAAAAATGTACTTTAATTTAATTGTTAAAAATTAAAATTAAAATTAATTAATATAATACCTCTGCTCAATTATATCAGATAGTGCAAATTTAAATTTTCGGTTAACATTTCGTGTACATACAAAAATAGATAATTTACTCACAAATAACAATAATAACCTAAGTAAAAAGAAAACAGAAATAAAGAATGTAAAATGAATTTGCTAATAATAGAATGTCTCAAAAAAGGCGCTGCGACAAACCTTATCCTCCGCCGCCGTTTATGTAATAATAATAGACAACACATCGACGCATTTACAACTTTCTATAAATACAAAAATATTAAATGACCATAATTTCATAGTGCTCCAAAGTTAAATTACAATAAGGATATTCACAAGCAGAGGAAAATGCTTATGTACGACAATATTTTAGGAACCACCTGTATCACTCAGGTTTTATTTAATGAAATTCTAATGAAGACGGAGAAATGCAAAAACCAATGATTTTTTTTCAACATTCACATACAAAAACAGGTCAAAGATCGTAAGTGGTCGATATTGTAAACACAATGTCAGTTAAGGATAAAAGACTACTGTATAGTAGACCCTTTATGTATAATGTGTAAATAATAACGAATATGGATGGGTGTGGTGTGGTAATATCCGTTGTTTAATGCCACAACCCTATTCTGGTTTTATTGTCTTCGATTTAATTAACAATATAAAAAGAATATATTTATGTCTATAATGATAACTTTACGCGAATAATGATGGGCGACATTTTCTCAGGGCGGAGTCTGGGATGCGGATCTATGAAAAGGGGAAATAAAACGGCCAGGGAATGGTTTTTTAATGCGTTTGCGCACCAAAATCTCTAAAACGGGAATTTATTTACGTACAAATTTTAGATCTAGGAATCAAGAAAACTGACTTTTTACTGTAAAGTAAAAAAAGAAAATCAGTATCCTGGATAGTTTCTAAGATATCTATTTTATTTCTTTTACATTTAAACCGAATTGAAAAGGGTTTTATTTATGTTTTTTCATTTGGAGCTAAATTTGTATATTTTATTATTCTATAAAAAATGAATTTTTATTTATAAAATAGATTTGAAAAAGACAAACTATATTAAATTAATAATATTTTTACCAATAGACAAAAAAATAAATGAATAAATAAGAAATATCACTAAAAAAATAATTTGATAAACTAAAAGGCATGGAAAATGAAAATTTTGTTGGAATTAGCAATATCAATTCTATTCTTCTTAATCCATTGAATTTATATTAAAATGAAAAGTTAACTATAAAAAACACTATTTTAATAGCCATCTAAAAATGAAAATTATTTATCTACTTTAGTTTATCCCCACTGATAAAATATCGCATTTAAGTGTTACGTAAGACTTATTTTCTTACATTTATTTTAACTTTTACATATAGATAATAAATCAATGAAAACTTACAACATACTTTCCAAAGAATCTTTTATCCAAAGTTATCCAAATTTTTTTTTTTTGTAACAAGTAAAAAATTTGGTTGCAGCAAAAAATTGAAAACAATCAAATTACATTTGAAATATAAGTACCATCCAATATACACATACTTTTTTATATACATGTTATCCAATTTCATTTGGCATCCTAAATTTAATGTATACCATCAATACTACTCGAACATGTTCGAGTAGTATTGAAAAATGTTATTATTATATAATAACATTAATTAATAATATATATTATTAAAAATGTTAGTATTAAAAAATGTTGATAATTGAATAAACTTACAAGTTATATATTATAAAATATTTTATATTTTACATTGTAATCAAAAATGTAATACAATTTTATACCAAAGACCATTGATTCAAGTACTAAAAAAAAGTTTTTTTTAATTTATTAAAAAAATATACTGGCTATTTGAATATTAAGAGAATATAGTAAAATTTTCAAATAAAACTATTAAATGTATAAGTTAATGTTAATTTTGACGTTTAACGCAAAACTTAAGTAATATTAGAATTTCTTAAAATTATATATATATTTATATAGACAAATGGAGGCAAATCTGTGTAGCGGTAATGGGGCTCCATGGCCTTTGAAAAGCCGAAAAAGAAGAAAAGAATATATATATAAATTACAAAACAAAATGAAAGAAATTTTAAAGCGATTCAATAAGATTTAAAAAAGTTAAATCTTATTTGTTGACTTATGAGTTAAACCCTGTGTGACAAATCAGTGGCATAGTATCGTTTTAAATTTTTATACAAAAGTCAACATATGATTATTAGAATTTAAAAACAATTGATTTATAAATATGAGGGGTCAAAATATTATCTTCGTCGTGAATTATAAACGATCGATAACATAAAACATATTTTTAATATATTATACAGTCCATGAAGACCACCTGTATGTAAGTAATCGATTATCGATAACACTTGGCCCAGGTCAAATAAATGCGACCCCAAAATAATGATAAAAAACAAGTACAAACTCCAAATTTCTATTGGATTTTTTTTTTATCTATATTTATTTCATGAGACATTGAATAGAGGGCAAATGTATAACATCACAATATCCTCTCGAGTATATTAAAGTCTCGGTTACTTAAGCTAAAATGCACATCAGATTAATGGTACACCTGGAAGTAGGCCATCTTATAAAACAATCTCAGTGTTATATGATTATATTTTACATACATCAGTTATATTATTCCTATCAGTAATATTAATTAATATTAATATTAATACATACGTTTCTTAGAATAAGTTAGATTTTTATGAACATAAATATAAATTTTAAAACAATGAAGAAATTAAAAAATATAACAATGGCTTCATGGTTTTAACGAGGAAACTTAATAAAAATCTGATATTAAATTTTTAGTATTATTTCAAATATAATTTGATTAAGTAATGAACATGACAACAGTGATAAGTGAGCATGGACATAAATTAGGGTATTTGAAGGGGCTTAGCCTCTTCAAAATTACAGAATAATTACAAATATATGATTAGATAAGAAAATACGTGGAGGGAGAAATTACACATAACGAGCCCCTCCAAAATTTTTGTAGAAATTGCACCTATACATGAGAGTAGATGTCACTAATATTCTACAATTTACCTTATTTTAGTTTATAATTATTCCATCTGGATTAATCTTTAATTGATAATCTGTAGTAATTAATAAACATACATTAAATGAATAATTGACATACACAGTTTTCAAATTAACCAAAGACATATAAAATTCAGTAGATGAATCTGAAAAGTGTCGTATACCTACACTTTAAGTTTTGAACATCATTTAAAGGAGATTCTTAAGAGGGTGCTAAAGTACTTTTATTCGGCGCATCAAAATACGTAAAAATATTCTTTCTCTTAAAATTACGCCTTGCTATTGTAGAATAATACTAAAAAAGCAAATAAAACACATTTTTTTAATATATTTTAAAATTGATATAACCAAAGATAAGTATGAATGTACACGTAATGAAATCAATAACATAGACATTCATTCGATCCATAATTGATAATATATATGTCTATAAAAAGATTGTGTCAACATCAAACATTAATTTCATAAAAAAATGTATGATTCCATTTCTTAAATCAATAGTAAAAAATCTTTTATAAGTTAATTTATTTCGCAAATCTAAACGCAATTGAAAATTATGACGTTGAAGCTTTCAATTTTTTTAAATAATACCAATTGGCGTGTGATATTTAAGAAAAGTAGTAAATTATTTCATTCAAGTATAAAAAAAAAAACTCGTAAAGAACAAATCGAAACTATTGGAAGAAAACTGATTACAGCTTCATAATATCATCATCCTGTAATTATATTTCGTTAAGGATGATCATTTTAAAAGAGAGTATTTGTTATTCTTTTAAATAATAATAATAAATATTATTTGTAACGTGGAAACGAATGATATTTCAATAAATCCAGTTTAGGCATAATATATTTCAGTCCGTTTTTGTAGTGAGGTTCAGACTGTAAGATTACTTAAAAATTCAATCATTGGACTCGCACGTTGTGTTAAGCAAATTAATTAACAAATCGAAGGTAAGAATTTACGCCGTTTGTTTTTTATACATCAAATACTTAGTTATTTTATAGGTTATCAAAGTTACGTCAATAAAACAAAAATGTTTGCTTACCAAACAAAACTTCGTACGGTTCAAAGTATCGGCTGCTCATAACAAACAATTACTGAACATTAGCGCGGACACTCGACAGCCGTCAACCTCTACACTGTCGCATTATCTTGCTCGGTTCATGCCGAAACGTCTACTATTGCGCGCATAGAGGGTTATCATTATTAGGCAGTACGGCTAAAAGTGTCGTGCATGACAGCAACGTAGATAGCGCAAAGCACAGATGTTGGTTCCCCCTCGTCGAGCAACGTGGTTGTTCGTGTCACATAACGTATGATATTATAATAACATATATCATATACGTTCGGTGGATACATGAAAATTTGTACGCAATGAATAATGTGAACACATGTTAATAGGTTTCAGTATAAAACGTATTTTTTAAACAAACGCGTTTACTCGATGATCGAATTTAGGGGAAGAAAAAGCAAAGGCAGAATAACCTTTTTCCGAAATAATTACTATTATCTCTGTTTGTACTCTTTCAAGAACCAGTCGCAAAACTGGATGAGACTGAAGGCTTCACGCATTTTTTTAATAACTGCGTGTATCTTTATGACAATATTTATTTTGTGTTCTTAAAACGTTTGTAAGGGAGTAAGTAAATTAATTAAAAAACTCTTTTGAATCAAATTAGCGACTTAATTTCGGATGTTTCGGGGGAAATTGCCTCAGACACATCATTTTAAATCTTTGATATTCTTGTTCTAAAAAACATAAACTACACCAGTATGATTAATTTTGAGATTTATTACGAGTTCATAAAAGAACAGCACACCTTTCCCCGTCAAATGTATGTAGGATTACGAAATGGGTGTACGCAAATGAATACTCTGTGTACTCGGTAAATTAGCGATCATTTATGACGCTTCTGTATTATCAAGCAATTTACTAAGTATACTATGTATACGGTTAATAGACAGACACGTGCTCAAGATTAAAATTTAAGACAGGTCCGGTTATAATTATATTTATAATTTAGACTTATAGTACCTAGGTTTGGTTTTTGCAGGGGTGTTTTAACGAGTTTTTGTGGTCATTAGGAATTAAACATTTAATGGGTCCCGTACCTAAAACTGTAAACAGGAATAAAGCCTATAGTTCCGGACGGGTATACACGCTGATCATGTCATCGAATATAAAGTTGAAGAGATTAAAGAAACAAATAATTGATTTCAAAATAACTGAATTTAAAATTGAGAAATGCTATCTTTTCAATGCAGTTGGTTTAGGATATCGACGATAAATAGCGCTTGGTTAAAAAATTCTATGTAAACTTTAATCCATCGAAGGAGTAGTTATTTAACTTTTTAATTTTGCACTCGTTTTATTTTTGTCACTTTTGACTCCTTCAGAAAGTATATTTCGAATTTTCTTTGGATATTTTTTTTAATATTATTAATTCGTTGTATATTTACTATAGCAGCCTTTATTTTAAGCAAATGCAAATTTAATCAAGACGCTATCAAAATATTCTATATTAACTTCTAAAAAAATATCTAGCAACTACACTTTTAATAAAATTCAAATTTTAATAAATCAAATTTACAATGCTTTTTAAATTGACAAGGATGTTTATTATCATAAAATTTATAGATTTTAAAAATGTTACACACTCTGAAGTCTGGAGTTGTAAATAGAACTGTTTAATTACATGTTGATTGTTATGTGCTGTAAAATTTCAATAAAGCAACCCGATCACGAATACATATAATCAATTCATATAAAAAATAATAAGTTGGAGATATATTTTCTGTCCCCCTTATCAATAACCCACAACTACGTCCCTTCATAGAACGTTTATTATCAATGAATAAACTTAAACATTTTAACATTTACTCAGCTCATTTTAGTTCAGCGACGAAAATATTAAAGGACGAGATACCACACTAAAAATGTATAAATACATCTCTTTTTTTATAAAATGCATGTATTAATAAAAGTAATGGTCTATTTGGGATGCATACAGCGTACACCCATCAACAATATTTTTATTTAACGTAGATCCTTGACAAATAATACATATGTATATTTGTATTGAATGATTTACGCTCACTATTCATATACCCTGAAATGCAAAAATGGTTTATGCGAAAATATCACTAAATATAAGCTATAAAATGATGTGATTTTTCGTCGTTATATTAAAATCTTCACTATCATCATTTGTCTAAATTTATAATTACTTCTAGGCGAATAAATACTAATCATACCTCAGAAAATGTGGACATGTTTTTATTATAGCGCTTTCTAAAGGAATGAATCGTAACTGTAAACTTATTATTCGAGTAAAAAATGATAAACAGATAGCGCTACATTACTAATTTTTATATCACAAAATAATATACTTCAAGGATGACCGGTTGAACGTTGAATGTAGATCAATGAAAAACCGGGTTAGAAATTCATCACAAATAAATTGTATAACAATTCAAAGTTCAAGGATCAAATTGTGTTTAAGTTAACATATTTGTAATTATATTAATTACAATTCGTATCACATTATTATACAATTTTTATTGTTATAGAAATCGTTTTTAGATAAAAAAACTACGTTTTAAACATACTAGTTCAATAACCGTTATGATTATTTGGATTAAGTCCATTTTAATATGAAAAAGATGCAAATAACTTAATATTTTTGGAAGAAATAAAATAAAATAATCAATTAATAATTGTATTCTATATATTATCAGTACTTTAATATAATTTATTTAGTTACTTTTATGCGAGAGCCTCCATATCATCATGTACGATCATTTATATCTTAAAACGGATCATCTAAAAGGTTTTGATAATTATAAAGTAAGTTGTACACATAAATATTTAACTGGTTAATAAAAATTCTTGTTTTTTAACAAAATTATTTTAGTATTAATTTGTAATTTTTTTATGGTTAATTTTATCAAGTTACAACATTCTTTTTTTTTTAAAACTATCCTTTAAAAGGGTTTATTGATTTCTTTTCAGATACTTTTTAGAAAAATGAAAGAAATAATACTTAAAATTAGAGAAATGTGTCAATTAAAAGTTATTTTTTTATATTTATTTTAAATACAAATGAGTAAATGTAAAAAATATAAGATTTTTTGATTAATATGTGTTGCAATTTATGGTAAATATATGTACTCGGCTACTATTGTTTGTACATATGTAGCAAAATCATCTTTCTTACTCCTTATCTTGTTTTATTGAATTGGGGCATTAAAACTTGTAATTTAATGAAGTAAATGACTATTTACTTCTAATAAGAAGTCTTTTTAGTTCAAAAAACGTTTACCTTAATATTAGAAAGAATCTACTAAAAACGTTCATTGGGAGAGTAGTATCAGAGTAGCACTAGAATGGAAAATATAAGGAAAAAAGACCATTAGTAAAATATGGATTGACATGATAAAAGAAGATCTGAAAACTTTGAAAGTAGAGAACCGAGAGGCATTGGAAGATAGAGAAGGGTGGAGACTAGTAGTAATGATGTCAAAACTGTTAAAGAGTAGATATGACAAGAGAGGAAAAAGAAGAGTATAATAATGGTTTAATGCTACTTTTATTTAGCGTAATTAAGTACTGAAGGGTTAAATAGCAAGTTACTTAAAATTCCAAAAGTGTGCAAAGTTGGTAAGCCAACTTTATTTTTAGGGTCCACTCTAGGTACGAGCTACCTGGACACAGGGCAAAGGTTAAAATTTTCATTTTTAGGTTATTTTTTTTATAAATATGAGATAATGACTAAAAAAAAATGTCATCCAAAAATAAAGTGGGCATTATATGAAGTCTGCATCTATGATTTTATTACTTGAATTTTTTAGTTTTTAGTCTGTATAACTTATTTTCTTTTTAAATTATATGTAGTTTTGTAACCTATGTTTGTTTTAATTTTTCAGTATAATGCAATTGATACCAATCCATTGGGGGTGTATGTTATGCATCCATTTTGGAATTTTACTATTAAAGTATGTGTTTTTTATTATTATTATTCATTTATATTTTATAAATTTTTATTATATATTAGCAGTAGCAAATTAGTAATAATACAATATTAAATTAGATATAATGTATTTTTTTTTAATTGAAAAATCATTAGTCATAACTTATTTTTTTATTTTTGCTGTATATTGTATAAAAGTTGTAATGTTTATTACAACCTAAAAGTTTCTTATTGAAATTATAATATTAAAGTCTAAAATAAATTTTTATAATTATTTAATTTTTATTCTAATTCAATTGCTGTTAATTTTCATTTTCAATTTTTTGTTTGTTGGCCTTTAAAATATCAATGTACTTGTACCTAATAATTTAAACAATTCGTTTTCAGTTTATTCCTAGATGGATTGCACCCAACTTATTAACATTTGTTGGTTTTCTCTTCACAGTGGCAGCCTCTTTATTGCTTAGTTATTATGATTATGGGTTCTACGCTTCAGGAAAGTTATACAAAGGTAGCTCTATACCAAATTGGGTATTTGGAGTTGTATCATTATTTTTATTCATATCTTATTCTCTTGGTAAATATATACAAAAATACATCAAACTTTTTGTTTTATAGTTTTACGTATTTATTAATTGGGTTTCTTAAAAGATGGTTTAGATGGTAAGCAAGCCAGGCGCACTGGTACTAGTGGTCCTTTAGGAGAATTGTTTGATCATGGACTAGATTCATGGACAACAGTTTTTATACCAACAGCTCTGTATTCAATTTTTGGACGCAACGATCCAACTACTATTGAACCAATTAGAATGTATTATATATGTCTTATGGTATTCATCAACTTTTATTTAGCACACTGGGAAAAGTACAATACAGGAGTGTTGTATTTACCTTGGAGCTATGACTGTTCAATGGTTGTAAGTAAAGTGAAATAATTATATATATATTTATATTTATTTTAAAATATATTAACATAATAAAAAAAAAATAAGTTAACATAATAATTTACAAAATGTATTATATAAAAAAAGCAAGACATTTTTGTAAACTTTCTGGTAAACAAAATTTTCAGAAATAAAAAATAATGAAGTGATACTTGGGTATAATACTAACAATTTTAAGTTTCTGAATTCTTAAATTAAAATTAGGTACTATGAGCTTAACTTTAATAGATAATATTTTAGTAAGTTCTTACTTTTCTTAACAATTTCATCATTAGTATACTTATTTTAGCTTCGATGCGAAGCTGAGAAGGTATTGGTTTTACTAAGATGTGTTTTTTTTTTTTTTTTTTTTTTTGTGTCTGTTACCACTTTTTCTCAGCTCTCACCGAACCGATTTCTTTCAATGATACGTCAAAAGATCACAAATTGTATCTAGTCGAAGGCATTACCCTCAAAAATTGAAAAAAATTCCCTCGTTCCCCGTAAATGGGGGAAACCTCCAAAAAAATTACGAATTTAAAAATCGCTAATTTTTTCAATTTTTTTTACTTAAAAGTGCCATAACTTTTTCAAAAATAAACATATCAATATATTTTTTTTTTTTATAGATTTATAATATCATTACCTTTCATTTGGTATATTTTTTTTCATAAATTTAACCCTTAACCTGCCCACAAGGGGGGATTTAAAATGACAACTTTATCACAAAAAATTAACTTTTTCAACCTGACTTTTGAAAATGTTCCGGAAAGTCTGACACTTTTATATATATCTTAAATTAAAGCTAATGTAATGTTCTTTATTATGTAAAAAAAAAATTTCGGACTTTATTTTATCTTCACGGTCAAAATGGCTACTGAATGCTATTTTTGTGTGAACATTTTCGATTTTGTATTTTACATTTTTAACTTTATTATGCTATAACTTTTTGAAAAATGTATGGATCGGTACAATTTTTGCATGAGAAGTAGCATTCATATACATCTTTCATTTGACATACTGTTTTTTTAAATCGGACCATTTCCCTATATACGAGGGGGGTTCAAATCTAAAAAATGCATGTAGAAAGTAGAACTTTTTCAACTTAAATTTTGAAAGTGTTCCGGAAAGTCTGACACTTTTATATATATCTTAAATTAAAGCTAATGTAATNCATCTATGCCACGTCACCACTGTGCCGCGACCCCCATGTGCTGGGTTTTTTTTAATTTAAACTAATTTTTTTTATTAGAGTAAATTTTTTTCTAATTTATGTACAGGGGATTTTTCACAGGGTGACATTGTTGTCACAGTCAAGGATTGTTAATTATTAATTATGACTATCAATAGATATACTTTCTGTATTGTGAGTTAGTGTATTTATAAAGTCACAACGACGTTTTTTACTACTATTGTTAATAACAATGCTGTGTACCTTCTAATATTGATAATAGTTCAAATTAGAAAACTAAAAAAAAACTTAATATTTTTGTATATTTTGAGTATGTATGGTAAATATACACCATTCTAAACTGTACCTACCCTTCTACATACCCATTATAAGTATTGTTTCTTATATTGTTACTCAATAAGTAATCGTCCTAAAAATGTTATTGGTTCATAAACATTGTCTGCAAGAAAGCTCTAAATAAAATAAAAGTACTATTTTGAAATTTTTAAAAATAAAAAATTTTAAGTTTATCATATTATAAGTGTATAAATTATAAGAAAAAAAATGTTAATTGTATCAAAAGTTATAAGAATTGTTAGTTAGATCTGATTCACCTGTATATATGTATTTTTTCTTATAATTAATTTTTTATTTAAAGGGTTTAGTATTATTTTTTGCTCTCACTGCAATTGTTGGGCCAGAGAGATGGAAAATGACTGTGATAAAACAATATTCTTTTGGTCAAATTACTGAAATTTTATTTTATATTACGACATTCATAAGCAATGTACCAGTTTCTATTTATAATATCTATGTGTGAGTTATAAACAGAAAAGTGTGTAATATTTAAAATTATTAATTATTTCTTTTGTACAGTTGTTATAGAGATAAAACAGGCAAAAATCTTAGTTTGTATGAAGGCAGTCGACCTTTAATACCTTTAACTGTATTTGTATCGCTTTGTTTAATTTGGATAAAGTACTCATCTACAAATATTCTAGAAAGAGATCCTCGTATGTTCTTCATGATGAGTGGAGCTGTGTTTTCTAATATTTCAGTAAGTATTTAAATTGATATTGCTATGTTATTTAATGATAAGATTTTCATACTATTATTTTTGAAAGCAAATTATTTAAAGTTTTACGATCTTGTAATTTATTTTAACAGATCTTTGAATAATTTGTTGAGAATTATAACAAATTTTAACAATATTAGTTGTGTGTTTTTTAGTGTCGTTTAATTGTTGCTCAAATGAGTAAAACTCGTTGTGATGGACATAATATTTTGTTGACGTTTTTGGGTTTTGCTGTAGTTCTAAGCATATATCTACCTTCCATTGAACTATTGGTTATGTATCTCATGACATTGTTAAGCATATTGGCTCATATTCATTATGGAACATGTGTAGTGAGTAAAATTCATTTTACTTATATAGGTGATCAAAGAGTAAGAAAACGAGTCAATTATTACAATTAGGAGAGCAATAAAAACTCTTTTCCTTACTTATTGACACTCTTTATAATGAAATTATATATTGTCAGTAACATCAAATCTTAATAGGTTAAACAAATGGCTGATCATTTCAACATACAATGCTTCAAAATTCCATGTAATAAAAAATAATTATTATGTTTGTGTGTTTTATTGATCTACTTAAATAGATGAGTTTTACCAAACAACATTAAATTGAAACTTTACCAAACTTTATTTTTAATGTAATACTTACAAAGTTAAAATGTAACCTTTTAGATCAATTGATTGTTGTTTTTAGGTTTTATTATTAAATACTTACAATACTTTATACAATTATGGGCCTTGTTTATTAAATATTTTAATGTATTAAAAACATATTGCTAATTAACTAACATAATTAAAATTTAACCAACTTCCGGATAATGACTACAGAAGGCAAGGCTTAGTTTATATATATATATAAAAAAAAATTAGAAATTTATCTGTTTTTTACCAAACAAATTTTGCACATGAATTATTGTACAAATGTTTTATTTCCTTAAATAAATTTTATTGCTTAGGTTATTTATTTGCAAATTGTACATCCTAACAGTTTTATTTATATTTATTGTTTGAGTAAGAATTTAATTTTACTTAAGTGTATATTGTTAACATTTAGATGGATAATGATTATGTACTTACAATCAAAGCTAGAAAATAATTCAATCTTTTAGTTTCATCAATTTATGTATTATAATTTACTTTTATGAACATTACTTTTATAAAATTAATAGTTTTTCAAATTAAAAAAAATTATATATTTCAGTTACATTTTTGTAATATATAAATAAAAATGATCATAAGTATTATTAAGATTTATTCCAAAACATTAATTTGATCAGGTATATTAATTTTGTATTTATTTAATTTTATTATTTACAACTTTTTAATTGAAAATAGTGAAACAATTAAAAAAATTCATTCTATAACCTAATAACTTATAAGTGGTATAAAAACAATTGGTTCTTTGTTATAATTTAGTAATAAAATATTTAATATAATACATTTAACCGATATTAGACATTAAATTCTGTTGATTTAAAAAATTTATTCTTTAATAATAACAGGTATACCTCTTGCAATTAAAGCAGCATTGTTAAAAAAACTCCTAGTTGTTTTCCTAGCAACAGCTAATGTACGTAATAACTCACGCTCTCTATAACTTTCACAAGGTTCTATAAAATCCTTGGGCCATAATTCTGAAAATATAAACATAATTATTTAATTTATAAAAAAATATAAGCAGATGCTTAGAATCCAACATTAAGGAATTTTTTACATTTAAGAAAAATATTTAATATTAATATTGAATTATTTAAAATGTGACTTTCCAAATAATAATATAAACCAGATGTTTTTGATATTTTAGTATTATTTTAATTATACTAATATAATAACAATATTACAAAAGGATCATTATTAGATAATTATAGTTAATTTTTTTAATATATTGGAAATTAAATTGGTTTATTGATTGAGCTCTGAAAATCTTAACAAATTTTAAAAAAAAATATGAAGCTATTATTTATACACTTTTCTAGAAAAATTAAAAATGAATATTTTTAATAATTTTTTAAAAGACAAAAAAAAAAGGTACTTTGAAGAGGGTATTTAAAAATTATTTTGAGCGCAATCATTATGGATATCAATTCATAGTAGAGAGGTAAATTTCCACGCTACTATACATTTTAAAAGTAATTTGAACTCATACAAAATTTCTAATTACACTACTGGTTCAATGGAAAATACTTGGTGTAAATTTTTGAAGACAAAACAAAGACACCATTTTTAAATAACACATACAGGTGCATTAAGTATTCCTAGATTTATGTTACATCGCCTAATATGTGTAATAAATAAGACATAACATATTAACTCATTTTTTAGTATTTTGAGATATATCATATTTCTAAAATGAGGTTTAAATTTAAATTAAATTTTTTTTTTAATCTAGTCTAGTATTATTTTATTTTATTTTTATTAAATATACGGGATAAACCTTTTGAACATATATACACATTATACATATCAGTTATACATTAATTGTACAAATATGATAAATAATAAATTAACAACTATTCAGTTAATTATTGGCAAAGAAGAAATGAAAGGTCAACGTTGGTATTTGACATCATACGTGTAATAGGCTCATTTTTAAGGTAATTAGTGGAGGCAAAAGGAGCAACAGATCGGGAATGACGTTGAGGAACTCTAAAACAAATTAAAGAAAGCAAATAGGAAGAATCAATATTACCTTGTAATAAACTATTTAGGAACTTAATACCCGAGATCCGTCTACGCTCAGCATGCAAAACTGGTCCTAGTTGAGAAGCAACTGGTTCACAGTTGTGGGGTTCACAAGGGATATTCAATCTAAAACTAGCATATCTCATGAATTTACGCTGAACCCTTTCAAGTCTAATAGAGTCATTGAGCTCATGTGGATCCCAAATTACGGCACCATACTCAGCAATAGGGCGAAAAAGTGCACAATAAAGCACCTTGTATGATAGACCTAAACTAAATCCCTACATAATCTTAACACAAACCCTAGAGTTTTAAAGGCTTTACAAAAAATATGCTCAATGTGGGGTTTAGGATCAAGATCACTACTAAGAATAAATCCTAGATCAGTTACAAAGTCATTAGAACATAAAATCTTAGTAGATCCGAAATGATAAACATATTTGATAGGTGACTGAATCCTGGCAAAAGTCATGGTCTTACATTTAAATGCATTAAGGGATAGCCCTAGTAAATTAAACCAATCAAAATCACTGTAATAAAATACAGTCATCTAAGGAGGATATATGAGAGTAGAGTTTAATATTATCTGCAAAACATAAAATCTGGCTATTGACAGGTACACTTGTTACACTGTTAATGAATAGAGAGAACAGGAGCGGAGATAATAAACCTCATTGATGAACATTGGATATAGCAGGATAGATATTAGATTTTACTCCAAGCAATTTGACCCATTGGTAACGGCAAGATAGGTAAGACGAAAACCAGGACAGAAGAGGTTAACTGATTCCGGATAAGTTAAGGACCTGGATTAGGGCATTGTAATTAACTGAATCAAATGTCTTGTTGAAATCCGTGTAAATGGTATCTACCTGTGTTTTCAAATTAAAAGATTGGTATAAATAGTTGTTAAAGACTAAATTACAGGTAATGGTGGGACGACCAGGGTGAAAGCCATGCTGTTCCTTCATAAGAATTTTATTGATCAAAGGTTGGATACAATGCAAAATTAACAATTCAAAAATTTTGGAAATGTGTGACTGGATTGAAATCGGATGATAGTTGGAATTATGTACATTTCATCAATAAGTACAAATTTGTATTAATAGGATTAAAAACTAGTAATGTTATTTTATTGAGGTTACAGTGTTGGAAGGATCAGGGCATATATTCCATCTAAAATTAAGAATATTTCTATGCTACAATATATTGCAACGATAAAGTTTCATAAAGTTGGTACTTTTAAAATAAAATGCATATAAATTTGAACTCTAGTTAATAGAATATGTAATTTCCACGCTTTCATGACATTTCTTCATTTAATAAAATCTAAAAAATACTTTTAAAACATATAATTTATATATTATGTAACTGAAAATTTAACTGTCGATCATAAACAAAAAATAAGGTTTAACTGTTGACTACTAGTTTGATCCAAATACAAAGTAGGATTGTTTTATATTACATTTAGTCTAGATTTAAACTTAAATATAGGAAAAAAATACATAAGTATATAAAAAAATGTATACTATGGATGTTTTCATAGTGGAGAATATAGGAAATAAAAATCCATCATTATGAAAATAAATAAAAGGTTAAGATGTATTTTGGAGGGAATAGTATTAACAATATTTATATAACAAAACTTGAGAATACCCCTGATATATACATTTTCAAAAAAGCATATGGCTTAAACATATTGTGAAATAGATAAAAAATTAAAATTAATAGTTAAATTACTCATAGAATTACTTGAAAGATTTATGGGGTTACCAGGAAGCCATATATTAAGCATTGCTCGGGCTATATTATCAGTATCTAAACTTATGACATTCCAAAGCATACCAATTAAACAGGGACTAAAAAATAATTAAAAATTTAATACAAATATCAAAAACAAATAACAGAAAAACAATATTTATTACCATCCAGCTTTAAGATATCCGTAAGAAGCACCTACAAAATTGGTTCTTCCACCTTTATCTGAGTGCTTGGCACTAGAACATCCAAATAACATTGGAACTGATTGTAGATCTAGTTTGTCTAATTCTAAGCTATGTAAATATTGAGTTCCATTGCCATGTCCACAATACCTAAAGTGGGTTGAATAGATTTGAAATTTAGTTACTTCCTAATCTAGCAACAAAAATTTCTAAGTTATTTTATAATGTGTTTTAAGGAGAAGGTTGAGGAATATAAGTACTTAAAAATGTATGTCATAACCTGTTTAATTATAAATTTTATACAAATTTTCTTTAGCTACTCCCTATTATTCCCTTAAATACATGTCTGTAATTATGTGATTAAAAAAATAATAATTTTGATATAAATTTTGTTAATATAATATTTGTATATTCAAAATTTATGTAAAAATACACAAATAAAATATGAAAAAAGTTTCTAATACAATCAATCCTTTACAGTTATGACACTGTTGGCTACACAAATATTATTGGAAATAAACTGTAGTTTGATTAAAAATTTAATTATTTGATGTCTCTTTTAGGTATTTTATTGAATTATATACTTTTTTTTTAAAAGCAACAGGCACAAATATAAATGATAAATATTAATTCTTTTTTTAGGTTTTTTTTACGTTATTAAAAGAAAAAGTTTCTTTCACTATTACTTTTTCTAAAATCAGTTAATGTTTTGTTTTTAATAAGTCATTATCTAGTTTTTATCTTACAATATAATGTTATTTTTTCTTAAAATTTCAGTAAATTTTTCTGAAGTAGGTTCTTCACTATGTAAACCTTGCCAATTTATATCTCTTTCTTTTAAAAATGATAACATCCTTTTTTCTGCATTTGATAATGTTTTATCTGTATTTATCATATAGTAACCATTTGTATTTATTTCCCTAAAAACATAAAATAATAATATATTACTTAGGCCTTATTTTAGATACTCACATTAATCCGTTACATATGGAACTCTTATGCTTAACAAATAATCTGTGAACAACATGTACAGATGGAACTCGAGAGACTGGATGTCTCTTTAGATAAGGAATTGTTTCCCATGGCAAACATTCCAAGTGCTTTTATAACAAAAAAAAAATTTCAAGTATAAGAAATCAGTAAATAATAATAATTATAACTAGCATTCAAAATAAAATGAAATATATCGTCTAAACATAAGTTAAAAAAAACACAAGAAGTCCCTATTAAATTAATTATTATCGAAGTGAACATAATGCCCATGCACTCAGACCTTCCCTATTAAATAAAAAACAATGACAAAATATGAAGTTTTTTAGAAAAAAAGGCAAAACATTTAAAACAATATAATAAAATACATTAGTTCTCTTAGAATAAAAAAATCCAGCACAGTGGGGACTTGGCATAGTTGTGTCCATTATAGATGATATCTGACAGTGATTAAAATCACTATCATAAAAAAAACGCTTCAATGCAAATCTATAGATAGTGTTTAATTTTAAAATAAAATTTGATTATTTCAAAAGCAACATGATCTCCTATTTCCATATTTATATTATGATTACAAGTTTTATGATTTATCAGTGTAATATAAGAATAAATATTATAGTAATTAAATACAGTATGAAAAATCACATTTTTTTATCAAATTTTATGTTCATTTTTACCATAAAACAAAATAGTCTGAATTTTTTTTTTTCATATTAAAATATATAAGCTTTAATTTAAGATAATTATAAATAAGTGCCAGTATTCCAGGAACACTTTCAAAAATTAAGTTGAAAAAGTTGTCATTTTGAATCTCCCCCCGTGGGCAAATAAAGGGTCAAATTTATTAAAAAAAATATATATATTAAATGATAGGTAAATACCTCATATATCTATAAAAAAAATTATATTAATTTGGTCATTTTTGAAAAATTTATGGCAATTTTAAGTAAAAAAAATTGAAAAAATGTTGAAAATTAGCGATTTTTTAATTTGAAATATTTTTAGAGATTTCCTCCATTTATGGGGGAACAAGGGAAATTTTTTTTAATTTTTGAGGATAATGTCTTCGACTAGATGTGATTTGTAATCTTTTGACATATTGTTCATCAAAATCGGTTCAGCTAGAGCTGAGACTGAACGTTCAGACACAAAAAAAAAAAAAAAAAATTAATAAAAAAAACACATCATAGTAAAATTATTATCTTCTTAGCTTTGCATCGAAGTTAAAATTAATACTTTAAAATTACAAAATTAATTAAGTTTAAAAATTTTGTAACAGAAAATTAATAATTGAGTGTTTAACTTTTGCATATAACTTTAATAAATATAATAATATAGTAATATTTAAACAAAAAAATACTACTTTTAAAATAAAATGAAATGGGGTAATTGAAAATACATTTTTTTTAAATAAATACACTATTTTGAATTTTCATGAAATATGATAGTAACACATATAAGGACTAGAACTTTTCAATCTAAAATAAACTATGTTAAATATTCTAAGAGAAAAACTGAAGTTTTAATTACTCTATTTGTTTATACTTGATTCACCTAGCCCTAAAATTTCTATTAATGTATTTATTTATAATAAAGTAAACTGAATTATATCTTATTTTTTAAACAAAATTTTATATTCAATAATTTTTAATTACTTTTTATATTTTATAAAAAAATATATTTCGATATATATTGTACGTTTGATGCAGAAAATTATTTATTACTAAATTTTATTTAAAAATAGTTTTTATTAACTCACCTCATCTAATATTAACATAACAGCATATCTTTTTTTTGTAACTAAATAAGATCCATTTAATCGATAAGTATTAATGGCAAATTCCAATTTAATTTTATCACCTTCTTTACATTCTACTTCTTGAAGAGCATTTTTTATTTCAATATCACTTAACATTACAGCAGCATTAGTTATTTGATATAAAATCATTCTTGATCGATCACTTATTACAATATTTTCACTCCTAAAAAAATATTTATATATATATATACAATATACTATAATTAAGGATAAGACATACATTTTTTCAGAAACTATTGAACATTTTTATTTTGTGTAAAGGAAAATATTATTTGATTTAAAGTTTTTTTCATCCCTTGAAGATTAAAAAACCTTAACATTAACTTTCTTAAATGATAACCCCTATTTTTAACTTAATGTGATAGAAAAAATAAAATTACAAACACTTATGTTCTTATAATTTTATTTTATTTGATCAACTGTTCGTTTCTTTTAGCATGTTCAAGTAAAATGTTTTTGAACCAAATTTCTATTGTTATTCTACTATCTTGTATACAAAAGTTATTGATAACTATTAATAGACATATACTATTATATTCCAAACAAGTTTACTATCATACATTGTTGAACGACCGATGGGAAAAATTTTCTTAATAACTACCATAAAAATAATTAATGGCCCATTGAAACAGATTATTATTACCTCCAATTCTAATTCTTAATGAACCACTTTGTATATACAACATGATTAATTAACTATATCCCACACAATATCTTTGAAAGTATAAGTTATTATTATATTAGTATAGACTATTAATTTCTGAAAAAAATTACATATAGTATAGGCCAAACGAGATAATTTCATTTATTTTAGTTTATTAATTTATTTTATGAAATAAATTTTGCGTTAACTATTCATTTGGAAATCAATAAATATTAATCAATAAAAAAATGTAATTTTTTAGTGTATATTTAAACTTTTGGCCTGTACTGTATGTTTTATACTTTTAAAGGTAAACATTTAAAACATTTTAAATATTTAAACATTTAACACATTTAAAAAGAAATTATTTTACTTAATAACATTATCAATCACTTCCAAAACTTCATTTGCAAGTTTGACATCAATGTAATTACCCATAAGCAAACAAATCCAGTGTTTCAACCAACTTGAATGAATTTCTTGAGAAATACTCTAATTATAAATAAAGAGTTTTTAATCATTTTAACTAATTGAAAATTTATAATTAGTAATTGAAAGGTCATATTATATATAAACGATCAAATGACATTATGTATTTATTCTAAACCTTTCTATTTACTAAAATTTCAGAATCTTGGCATGTTTTTTTTATACATTTATTTTATTTATTACAAATTTATTCACTGACTTGAATAGAAATTGATGCAGCTTCTCTTAAGTTACGAATTTTAGAATGATCTTTTACTTTTTTATCATTTGTATCATCCAAACTTTTTTTTAAGACTTCAAAAATTGATTTTTGACCAAGGCTAGTTGTAGGTTTATTTATCTTTACAGTGAATGGTATTCTATACATAATCAATTATTTTAACATTAATTTTGTATAAAAACTTTTAATTTGTAGGTTGACATACATTTTGTTACAGAGTTGACCACATTGGTATCTAGTAATAAATAGATCAGTCATTTCCATTGACATTTCTGCAGGTCGTGGAGTGACTATTTCTTTTGATTCATAACTTCTAGTAATCTGAATCAATGTCCATTCAGGTGGCATTTCTTTTAAGCGATTCAACAAACCATTGTAGCCATCATTAACATATTTAGAATTTAGTGATAAACAATCATTTAGATCTGTATCAATATTAGTACTAAAACAAATATAAATTTAAGAAAACAATTTTTAAATTAATTATAAAATATTCAAATTGAAGTATATGATGTATTAGTCATAAAAGTGTATAGAATTAAAGACATGTTGCCTTGAATATTAAAATTATATTAAATGTTATGACAAGACACTAGGTTTTAAAGTTCAAAAACTACTAAAGTATGATGTATTAAAAAAAAATTAAGAAATGCTCTTTAAATATACTCCTGAATATAAATATAAATGTAAACTTTAAAAATAAGCTTCTAAATTTGTGTTGATACAGCACATTTATGAGTTGTCTTTGATTTTGACAAATAAAAATTTATAATTTAGGCCTTTGCAAGACTTACCTCTGTAATAATTATATAACATAATTATACCTACCATTTTTCCTCAGTAAATATGGTATTATTTATAATTTTTCATATATTTTCCTCATACAATAATAATATAATGTAGTAGTAGTAGTATATACACGTACTTAGGATGTATGGATAAAGAAAGTTTTGAACGAATTCCTCCACCATGTGATTCAGATAGGTAAAAAGCTGCTAATTCATATTTTTTCAAACAATAATTAATATAAGCTGCAGCTTTATTCATATCTAAAAATTTGTTAAAATGAATTAAAACTACTAAAAATGAATTGTATTTAAATTTTATTATTATTATAAAGTCTATTGAATAAATAATTTAAACAATTTTTTTATGTAGTTTGCTTTGCAACATGCTTTCCTGCTAGAGTCCTAACAGTGGACTAAGCTGTACCTAAATGGGGCAACACTAGCCCTATATAATTTATATCATACTAAAAGGCCATTAGCAGTTTCATGTAAATATAAACTCTCAACTAACAACGATAACAGGCATTTTTTTCTATTTAATATTATTTAAAAAATAATCTGACTGGATCTCTAAAGATGTTGGTGGTATCCAAGTTAGGTAAGCGACGACGGTAAGTATACACAAACCAAAATAATAATAATTAGTAAACAATAATAGTATTTATTTTAGAAACCACAATAATACTGTATGAGTTAAGTTATCAGATCACTAAAAATAAGTTGCGACAAGCTTGGTAGAATGTCTTCTTTATGTTTTTAATTAATTTGAGAAGAGTGTAATCCATTTGATTATACCCGCTTATCGCATACTAATAGTTGAGCTGTAGGGACATTTGTTAATTATTAATGTTGGTGAAGGATGAATAATTTGTCATAATAGCTCAAAACTAATTTTAGCATATTACTACACTGCTTATAACCAATATGGTTTATAGTGCTGAAATATTGTAAAAAAAAGTTGACATTTTAGGGAAATACCATGGTATTATAAAAAAATATATGTCATTTATTTAATGTATAAAAGTCCTAAATTTCACTCAAAAAAAGGATGACTATGTTTTATACATTATTTTCTACAATAAATTAAAATTTTCAGTTTCTTTTAAAAGGAAGTTATTTAAATTTATTTTTTAAACATAAGTTAAAATTATTTTTAAAGACTTACTTTCATAAATAGGAAATGGTAATAATATCATTTTTTTCATTTTAGAAATACTTTCTTCAAGATCTTTCATAGTTGAAATACATAATTTATCAAATTCAGATGACATTGTAGTATTTAGGGTTAAAAAAAACTTCACAATTACAATTAAGATATATTTTTTATTTATTAATATACGTAATTATCTTAACATTTTAATTAATAATAACACTTAGTATTCAAATACAGAACAGGACTTTCAAATCACCATTCTAATTATAATAATGTAGTTTACAGCAAATGTTTATGTTATCTAATTTATACATTTAAATTTAACGAATGAATATCTGATATCTGTTATCTACTGTTAAAATTTCTGTTTATATTATTAAGACATCCAGATTTTTTTTTTATTATAATTACTTGTGTAATGGCGCTAGCGCTATAACTCCAACTGTAATCATTATAAACAAGTTTTTTTTTTATTTAAGTCTGCCTTTTATTTTTTGAAAAAAATTTTTGAAAAGAAAATATTATAAAACTGGGGAGCTATGATCATAAAGACTTCTCTAATTATTGTATTAAATAATATGTATCATCTCAAAATCACTATTTTGTTAAGTTTAATAAGCTGTTCGACATTGACTGTGTAACATCAGCTGCTTTACTGTTAGATAACAGGTGCTTTGGTGGCAGGTGGCTTCCATTAACTTCGAAAATTTTAATTATCGTTATATTAAGATACAGTGAAATTCTTATAGAACACTTGATAAATTTACTTGTAGTTTTTGTTTTATTTTAGACTTTTCCTTTGATCTCATCTATGAATATGCTTGTAAGATTTTTGCCATAATAGACTTAGAAAAATATGAAAAAAAAAACAAATAGTGTGTAAGCTAATTATTCACATTATTGAAATTTGAAAATAAAATTTAGATGCATTATTATTAATAAATTATCTTACAAAATATTAAAAAAAATGTTGATTTATCTTAAAAATTTAAAAAGAATAATAGACGTTTTACTAGCAAATCATATTAAAAATCTTTTTTTATAATCTAATGTAATATTTAATTCATATTATAAAATGATGTCATTTCTTGGAAATTTTTTCAACGATACATCCTTATTCACAGGTTAGTAACATTCTTATATCTTTAATATTTAATTAACAAATTATAACTATTGTTTTTTAGTACATGGAGTTGATATGGACTTATGGCTCTGGATGACATGGCTTTTATGGCCATTGATTGTTACATTTCTCTTGCCTCTTACCATAGTATTATTATTCTATATAACTGGAGTTATTTTATATATATATAAATTGCACAGGTACAGTCTACATTATTTAATATTTCTATGTATGTAAGATCATAACATAAATAACATGTCTTCAATATTATTCAATCAATTTTTTAAAATACAACAGTAGTAATTCTATATATTTTGAATGTCATGATTTACCTATGATATACTGGATTTAATTTATTTCTTTAATTTTGTTATTCTTGGTATTCCTTTTAAATAATTTTAAAATCAATTTATACTCTAAAAACAAAATGTTTTCTTTAGGGAAAGACTTATTAATGCCTATGAAAATAACTTTTGGGATGGTGCATTGCATACTGTATCTGCATTTTGGGATGCTCATGGATGGATTTGGCATGGTATATTTTTATATATATTTTGTAAATAATAAAAAATTTAAAATAAAAATTGTTTATAATACATTAAGTTTTATATCATAGTTTTAATTAAAGTATTAAGATAATATTACATAATTTATTTCTAAAATAATAAATGTAAGCATGTGTTAATAATATCTTAAACTAATCCTTAAGCTAAATAATGTAAAATTTAAAATAAACTCACCAGTTTAAATGAATAAAAATTTTTATTTTAAAGGATATGAAGTTAACGGCTTAGAAAATGTACCAATTGACAGTCCTGCATTGTTAGTTTACTATCATGGTGCTATACCTATCGATTTGTATTACTTAATTGCAAGGATATATTTAATGAAGGCAAAATTAGTTCACACTGTAGCTGATCACTTTTTATTTAAATTGCCTGGTAAATATACTTTAAATATATTTTAACTAGATTATTAAAAAAAAGGAAAATTTTAGGATGGTCAATTATATCAGAGCCTTTAAAAGTTATTCCTGGTACAATTCAAACTTGCTCTCAAGTTTTAAAAGAAAATAATCTTCTAGCAATTTCACCAGGTGGTGTTTATGAAGCTCAATTTGGAGATAGATATTATAGACTAATGTGGAAAAAACGTATAGGATTTGCTAAAGTTGCTATAGACGCCAAAGTTGTGAGTTAATTGATATAAACTTTAATTTTAATGTATTAATTTAGTTATACTATACTAATTTTTATGTATATCTAGCCTATTATACCTGTTTTTACTCAAAATCTTCGAGAAGCTTTTCGTTCTATAGGTATTGGACGTAGATTCTGGTTACGATTATACTTATGGACGAGACTACCAATTGTACCTATTTATGGATGGTTTCCTGTAAAACTGCGAACTCATATAGGAAAACCTATTCCATATGATCCACATTTATCAGCAGAAGAATTACAAAAAAAAGTAATTATCATCCTAATTAAATATATTAAGTTAAGAATACAACAAATTCAGGGTTTTAATAATAAAATATGTTAAACATTTTTATAATTATCTTTGAATAATGCAATTTAAATCTTTTTTAAGTGTTGAATATATTTTTCTTCATAATGAGAAGAAGGAATTTTTCTGAAACAAATGATTATTAAACAATGAATCATTGGTGAAATTTTCAGATATTATAAAAAGATGATCAACATTATTTCTATAGTAATGTGTTAACTGATAAAATAAGAAAATTAAAATAAATATATTAAAAATGTACACATTTTGATACTTTGTGCAACTTTTATTGAGTTTGAGCTATTTAAATTCACCTAAGTTATACATAAAGAAAATGTTAGTTCTAAAAGAAATATTTTTTTGCAATGTACATACAGGGTAATTTTCTTAGGTGATGTGAGGTATCACTCTGCATAAACTAATAAACTATACACATAATTGATTCCTCTAGTATTGAACTATGATATCAACTCTAGGAATCGACTAAAAATTCAAACCTTAAATTATTTGAAATTTTCCAGTCAATTAACTCATGGTTTATATTAAATGCTTTATAAATAAGTGCTTGGTATGTTTGCATTGACATTCCCAATGTTATTTTTTCATTAATATAACCATACAGCTCGTTCTTACTATTATTATTATATTGCTCAAAGTACTACTTTTAATTAAAAAAATCCACATTCTATAATTTAATTTATTAAACTGTATTTATTTTAATATTTATATATATATTAACTGCAGCTGGATGTAATTTTCGGGAGTAGAGAGGTTGCACTATGTCTAGATGATTAAAGTTTAAAATTGTTCAATAAAGTTATCCGAGAAAGGAATAACTATAGTAATACAATAATTTTCTTCAGGTAAATTTGTAGTTAAATTAAATTTATGTTTTTGATGTCCAACAAACCATGGTACTTTTATACCTTCTTCATTATCAATTAATATAATGAGATCATTTGCTTTTTTAAAGAAATTTTGGAAAATGTTATATCTATATTATTTTGCATATTGTGAACTTCGTGTAACACAAAATCAATATATTCCATTGCTTCAGTTAAATCACAATTTATAGATTGTAAATTTGTACACATGAGCAATATTAGAGAAAAATTAAAAATGCTATGACCATACTTATAACAAAGTTGTTGGTTATAACATTTTTTTCCAGTTGTACAGTTTTTGATGACAAAGGATTAATAATACTAATAAACTTTGTTCTTGTGTCACGGACGATACGATTACACAGATAATATACCTACTGAATAACGATAGCCGACTCTTACACTCCTGCACAATAAAAGTGCTACATATTTATACAAAAGTAATTGACTCAATATGGATAATTTTCAACAAGTTAATTTAAAATTGCTACACAAAATAATATGGAACTCAAAAATAGTAATAAGAGTTATTTCGAAGAAAAATATGACTTTTTAGGAATAGCCTAGTGATTTGAAAATTTTTATGAGAATTTTGCAGGTATAATTTATTTATATTTTGGACCCCTGTAGAGTTATTTCAAAATCCTCCGAATTTTGGAAATAAATAAAAGCCCTATGTTATACGCTCCCAGGATACCCACTCATATATTACTACTAAGATTCAAAAAATTTATGCCTTTTATTGTTATTATAACTATTTAATCATAATATAAGTTTATATTTTAGAAGTAATATCAAGTGATGTTCCCTTTTCTTAAGTTGACACATTTTCAATAATATTAAGATCAAATTTACTAATTGTATACAGGTTCAATTACATAGTTTTCATTAATTTTTGAAAGAAAGAAGTATGATTTTTAAAAATAAAAAATATATTCTAATTGTAAATATAAATTTTAAATTATTGTATAGTTTTTTTTCTTAAATGTTTAACTTTCTTTCAACAAAGCAACTTAAATTTTGTATTATAGAAAACGGAAAAACAACATGGCATTTCTTGCTATTTTGCAATGCCAGAATATAACATTATTTACATATTTATATGCTACTATAAATTTCTTATATGTTTGATATGTTCATGAAACTAAAGTTATTTAAATATTTAAGGTAGCCATTGCTATAGAAGAACTAATAAAACAACATCAACGAGTTCCTGGAAATATATTAAGAGGTTTATTAGAACGTTTTTATACTCCATCAAATTATTCAAAAAAAAAAATTTGACATAACTTTTTACTTTATGACAATGTTCAAACATTATAAAAAGTATTAATACATTGAGACTTATTTCTTTATTATACTGTGTTTTTTAATTAAACTTATGTATATATTTTTTAAATTAATCAAATATAATAAAATTAATTGTACCCTAGTTGAAAAATTTCTTAATGTGCAATACTATTATTAAAAATATATATTACATACATTTCATTATATTATAATTAATATATTATTCTATAAAAAAAATTCTTATTAGATGTAACAATTTTTATCAACATTTCTAATAATTTTTTATAATTAATATATTATTTTTTTCGATTAAAGATTAAGAATTATTTTTCAAAATAGTACACTAAACATAGTTTTTATATTAAATTTGAATTTAAAGTGTATAAATATATCTTCAAAATTTATACTTTCAATAAATAATTCTAATTATAATTAATAAATGATTTAAAAAAAATACCTTTCGTAAACAATGCACAACAATGAATGTATCATAAAAAGATATTAGAATGTTAACCAAGTCTCTGTATAGATTAGAGTAAGTGTAATTTTTTAATTTGTAATAATGACTATTAAGAAATTTATAAGTTCCATAAGATTTACTTAAAAGTATTTTGTTTATCAAAACAACCTAGTTTGGTTTATGGTGTCCAATTTCTTATTGCTAATTTGTTAGGTATTTTAAATAAAACATTTGATATAGAACTAAATTTTAAGAACAAATTATTAAATGTTAATATTTATTTAATGATTAATTTATGCTGTTTGTGATGTATTTTTTAACTTTTCCTAATTACAAATTCCTTACATAAATACCCCTGTTCAATTTCAAAATGTATTTTATTTGCAAAGTGTTACTTTATAAATATTTTAAAATGTTAATTTATATTATTGTTTTATGGAAGTTATTTATGTAATATTTTATCTTGTCTTGTTAAAATATATACAAATAAATTTTTTTTTAATTTTTGTTGTCTACCAGATGTCATTACAATGTAAAATTTTGTTTAATGTTTGCAAGCCTGTAAGGTAAAATACTTTATTTTAGTATTTTTATATGATTATACCAAATTTTATTTTGAAGAAAATTATAATTGAGATATTTTATTACTACAACTCCTTACAAATTTGACTTTTATCATAGTATAGACCCAATGTCAAGATAAAACTGAGTGATTCATTATATTTTAATAAAATAGATTTTTAGGTGTTTTAAATTTGTTTAATTAATAACTAAAAATTACTAAATTATAAGCTAATATTTAATTGTAATTCTTAGCTTCATTCAATAAATTATTATAACTTAATAATATATATAACTTAATATAATATTAAATTATTATAAACAAATTTTTATAACTTAAAGAAAATAACATTTTTTTCAAGAGCTAATGTAAAAAAAAAATATATATTCACCTAAAATTGTATTTGGCACGATCCATTGGGAGATTTAAATCTTTTAGCCTTTATAGTTTTTAAATTACAAATGTACATTATATAAGTGTCTAGTAAGTAAGGAAACGGACTTCTTTTGTTCTCATTGTTTGCAACCGTTTCCTACTTTTTGAACACTGTAAAGACAAAAATAAACATTTTATAATATGCTGTATTATACCTATTGATTATCTTTTTTTATTTTTCGGCTGACAATGTTCATATTTTATATAAAAATAAAATCAGCGAAGTGTTTGAAGATGGTGACAGTATAATTAACTCGAATTAATTTAACTATGAAAGAAAAACGTATGTCGGTGAAAAAATAAATAAATTTAACCAAATGTCATAAATTAATTTTAAACGACAAAATCTTAGAACATTTAATACAGTCATAACATTAATTTTTTAACTATGTGTATTTAAATATTGCGAAATCAAGGTATAAACGTATAATGGTCGTTTTAAACAGCATATTCGGTGAAATGAACTAGAATTGTTATCAAAGAAAACCCTGGTGAAGCGAACAATTTAATTAGATTTTGTTTCCGTAGATGTTTGTTATATTATTGTTGAAGATACTTTTTTTAGAAAACAAAATTTACAGAAAAAAAATATATGTGTAGAACTATTATTTTATTGTGTACGCCCACACTCGGTACACGAGGACGACAACGATTTTTCGTGAATGGGTTCGACTACGGTCCACCTCGAGACGCTAATAATCTTTGGCCCCGTGCAACGTTTCTAAAACCGATAAGATCGTATTAATAATATAATAAATGATTGTGCCGGTCGTTTTTGATATCTGGAAGTCCATCGCGGTATATACCACACACGATCATCATAATATGACCAGACATTTTAATCACAACTGTGTTCTGTGTATCTTTAGGTACATGGATGTGGTTAGTTGTTACAAGAGATGCGCGTAATAACGATAATAATAATATTTCAACAACGATCATGAAACTAACACAGCGATTTAACTTGACAGTTTCATATGACAAATATTTTATTTAATTTTTTGCATACGGTTTTATTGGTAATTTTTACTTTTTTTGTTTAGCTTTTCACTGAAATTATCATATTTTTATTTTGAACTATTCGAGGATATGAATTTTATCTCCGACGAGTTAATAAAACCAATTTGATTAATAAAAATTGATTAAAACCAATCAATTATGGTAACGTATTAAATATTATTAACTAAAAAACGATTAATATTTTTTTATGGTGTAAAATGATGATGAAAATATTTATCTTTTAAAAAGTACAAGGAATATTTTGAATTTTCAATTGTTCGATTTTTAAAAAATAGTATACTTATTATAACTTCAAATAAGTTATCGTAATATTATACAAATTTATAAGAAATTGTTTAATTTTTAACTCATAGCAACCTGGAGATCTTAGTTTATAACAATAAAAAGTCAAGTTTAAATTGTGCGAATGTATAATGTTCATTTAAAAATTAGGCATTACAAATTTAAATAATAAAAAACACATTTACAATGAATAACGAAATAAAATAATTACAAAAGCCAACAATTTTATTTGCACATTAGGTACAATTATATAATAAAATCCATGAATTATGATTATATTTACAACAAAAATATTCGATAGTAACATAGTTACATTATACTAAAAGTTCGTATTATTGCACAGTGTTTTGTATAGTTTTGCATTGAATAATATAAGTAATTATCTTACTTTTTTATCTCGTAACTATAAACAATGTTTAAAACCCTGTTTTTATTTTATCTAACTAAATAAAAATTATTAATTTTGTCCAATTTAACTTTAACCATTACATTGCATGTACGATTACAATAAAAAATCACAGAAATGGAAAACGTTATGCTTGTACGTTTAACATAGTTTTGTTGTTCGTTTAAACATGTCGAAAATAACATATTATTCGAACTAAATAAAAAAAACATTACATTGTAAGAAAATAACTAGATAAATGTTTGATTTGACACAGTCGATAAATTTTAAACTGAATCCTAACAATTTTCGTGGGAATTTCAGCTGCTGTAACAAGTTTTTCTAACGTCTGCCAATATAACGCTGAAGTCTTCATCCGGCTTACCACCAGTTAACACTTGACCGGCAGCTGCGGCTGCGGCAGCGGCGGCTGCAGCTACGTTTTGCATATTTGTTGTTGCCGGAAGGTTTTGTATGTCTGGATAATGCTGCTGGAGGCCACCAATCCCGTCTACGGCAGTGACAGTCGAATACCCGTCGAATTCTGTTTTTATACAATTATTGAGCATGTAAGATCCGTGGTGATGTACGTGATTGTGAGAATCTACTCCGGTTTGTTGATGGTTTAAGTGTTGTATAGGCGGCGGGTAGTAAGCGTTGTACTGTTGCTGCTGTTGTTGATGGTGATGGTGGTGGTGGTGGTGTTGTGGTGACGATTGAACGAAAATGTTGTGTTGTTGTTGTTGATAGTTGTGGTTGTTATCTGGTTGTTGGTGGCCAGCCATGTACTTAAAATATCGGTCTATCTCAGTGCTACTGCCACTCACCGTTTCTATTTCGGAATGCTGAGATCTGGGTCGCTGCAGATTAGCCAGCAGCAATTCGGAAGGCGTCTGATGGTGACTGCCACCCATAAAGCTCATTTCCATCATCTCGCCGTTGCTACTATGATGGTAGTCGTTGTTTTGTTGTAACGGTGCCATGTGATGCTCGTCCTGTAACTGCAAGTTGCCAACTACTGAAATAGAAAATATTAATATTAGTACAGAACAAATTCAGAAGTTATTGTAATATAATTATTACAATTATATAAGTAATATATTAATGACTACAAATTTCCAACCAGTAAAAAGTATTGAGTCAATTATAGAATCATTTGAGTCATGTTGTTGTTTAATATTATGATAAAATTGTATGACTAAAAAAGATTAAAATAAACGACTTGAAGGAACTTGACTAGCATTTGTCTTATCAATACGCCATTGGTCATAGACATAAAAATGAATAAACTAGGAACGAGTGATTATTTTTGAAGCTTACACGACTTAATATAAAAGAGGATTTACCAAAGATATTTTTTGCGTTATCGTGATATTTTATTTTTTATTATATTATTTTAAGATGTAATATGTATAAATTTCAAATTATTATATAAAATTAATGCAAAATAAGCAAGTCTTTCATTAAAACTCTTCGTATGAAGCAACTTCATACGTAACACTCGTAAAAGGCTTATCGTTCCTAGTTGATGCATTTATATGTCTATGGTTTTATTCATTTTAAAGATCTATGCAAGTGATAATAATGAAAATGAAAAATAATTTTCTTTTTCATATATGTAGCGAAAAATATATACCATGGTATCCGTCCGACTGTCTCATTGTAGACGGGCTGCTGCTTGTATAAACAGTACCACTGGCGTGTAATCCACTTGTCGAATAAAATGGTCTATTGGCATAATGTGGTGGTTGTTGTTGTTGTTGTTGCTGCTGCTGCTGTTGTTGTTGTTGCTGCTGCTGTTGTTGTTGAATTTGTTGAGAACTGGGACCTAATACCTGTTGATCTTGCGAAGTAGCAATTGGTGGATAAAACGTTCCAGTAACTATACTGTTATTTTCGTAAGCCAGACGTTGATTAGTGCACATCATAACCATACCTTTAGCTACTCCCATGGCAGCTATAGAACCTGGTACAGGTTGATAGGACGGTATCTGGTTGTTATTGTTATTATTGAATTGACGGTGATGATTGCTGTTGGTGGTTGACTGCTTTTGACCATAGTAACCGGCGAAGTCGTCAGTTTCGTACTTGACTTCGGCACGGTACTGGTGCAGATCTTTTGATGGTGGTTCCATCGGTGAAAGTTCGGGCGTGGGTAGTGTGGGTGTCTTACTAGTTGCTCGACCGTTGTTATCAATCGCTGATGGAGCGGCTTCTTCTACGGCTCCCGTTAATGATGGCTTTTCGGGATCTGGGCTACAAGTGGGTGACGACTCAGGTGTAATAACTTCAGATACTCTAACTGGAGAATAAGGACTTTCACTGTTAGGATAATAAGGGGACGTGGTTTTAGACGGACTGTAGGGTTGATATGCGTACGGCTGGTGCATGGCCGGCGATGAATACGAAGAACTCTGATATGGTGAGCTGGGTGGGTACTGCACCAGCTTCACCTGGCCCACAGAGTTGGGGCGCCTAGAGTTTGGAGATTGGCTGGCGGCTGCAGAAGTGGCTAAAGTGGGAGATCCTGCTCTCTGTTTATTATGTTTCCTCCGTCGTGGTCGATATTTATAGTTAGGATGCTCTTGCATGTGAATCACTCGCAAACGTTCAGCTTCCTCCACAAATGGTCGACGGTCCTGTGGTGTTAAACTTCTCCATTTTTTCCCTATAACCATAAAATAATATATTTGAATTAATACCACGAATAGCTTACAAATTTATTATAGGATTTAAACTAGGATTAAAGAGCAAAAAGAAGATCTATGTTTGCAAATACAATGTAATCAATAAAATTATATAGAAAAATGATAAACTCAAAACACAATACGAAAGTTACCTACATGAAAACTTTATCATAGTCAAGTATAATAACATTAAGTGATCTTTGTCAGTCAAAGATATTTATAGGATATTTGTACACCGATGTACCTCCACAAGTAAAAAGATTTATGACTTTCTATTTTTAAGAATTTTATTTAATTAGGTCATAATTTATTTATTTAGAATTACCTACTTCTTAATATTAAAGAAGAACTAGTGTAGTAAATAGCATAATTATTATATTTTGTGGGTTTATACACATTCTAAATGTTTTGAATGAAAATGAAAAGATACACATCTGAGACGCCCCTTCCAATATAAATCTTGCATTGAGATTTAAGTTTTCTTCAGCAATTTATTATGGCTAATAATCGGAAATCTTAATAGTAACTCTTAAGCCGTTGAAGCTTAGGTAAAAAACGGAAATGTGTCATAACACGAATTACTCAGTCATTGATCGATTGTTATGTGCAGCCATTTTAAGGGTGCAGTTTATCGTCCGATGTGTCCATAGAGAGTCGTAAAGATGTTATCGGAAATAAATCCAGAAGCTGTTCGGGTATTATCATTACCTTTGTCATAATAGGATCATAATATTATGTCAGGAAGATTTTAAAAACTCAATGATCATAATACTCAATCTTACATGTTTAACATAAATTTATGAGGTTCATGTAATAAAACAAGTCAAAAATAATTACAAAACGGATGACAATATAATGTTATATTGTGTTGATCAACACTTTTTTTAATGGAAATAAAAATGTTTTCTTCAGTCAGAATTCATTAATTTATTTAGTATTACAATAATTTGACTGAAAATATCAGCTGACACTTATTATAATTTTAATAGAAACACATCAAATAGGTATCAAGGGGAAGTATTTTTCATATTTCAATTTTATAAGTCTAAATATCAATGTAATGTCTTAAAATTTACTATACTATTTACGATTCGTAATTACATTAATAAGAAAATACTTATTTTAATAGAGTATCACTTTATTCTCAATATTAAAAAAAAAATTTTTTCATTATTAATATTTACACTAAAATTGTATTTCTATAGAAATTTGATAATTGTAATTGATAAAAAACATATGTAAAGCTACATTTTATTTAGTATTGTGTGTTCAACAGACATTTTAATATTTTAATGGCTATTAACGTTGTTGATCGAGACGCAGAGCGAGTGCCAACCATTTGGCACTGGTCTCAAATGTCCATTTCTATCGTGACTGCCTTGTTGGGTCTAATAGGTGGCACGATATTTTACAGAATATTACTACTGTCCGATTTCAAATGTTTTCTCTATAATGAAGTAATAATTGTACACCAGACAACCAGAAGCGAATATGAAATTCAGTTTGACAAAAAAGAATGGTACCTCAACGAATACTGCAATAACGGGTTCTCAGTCCCAATACAGTCTTTTGTCTTTTCCACTTTATGGATACCAATTTGCATACAATTCGGTCGTGGCGGTTCAATATTAACCGAATCATTATCGGATGGCAATAAAAAGTACATGTGAAACGAGTAATGCACATGAATGTATAATTTTTATTTGTTACGATAAATTATTAAAAGTTATTTTGTAGGATTGTTTTAGGTCAATGGAGATTTGTTTTTTGGTCAATTTTGTTCAACTTGCTATACTGGTTCAAATCGTTAAACGTCGCTTTAATAGTCACAAATGGGTATCAACGTTTTCGAGATAGTGTCCTTTTATTACCAACTGACGACAAATTTCAAAAAAATTTGTAATTTATTTTTGTCATTAGCAGGATTATACTTTTTAAACGAATTTTTTTCTCTAGTCATGAAAATTTGAAAATGATTTTTTACGCGTCCATAGTGAGTGTGTATACGAATATGTTTAAAAATAATACTATGAACATTTTAAATTGTAATGAAGATTACTTAATGATATGACTGAGATAATCGTCATAAGAATCATACGTTATCGTTGTAGACGGTTAATAGACTATAAACACATGAAATTGAAAATACTTTTTGAACGTCATCGAATGTTAATAACTATCATGAATTGCATATTGTTTTCTCCCTTACCACAACCCAATGTCTGTATTGTTCCAACATTATTAATTATCTTTCGCGGTTCTAATGTTTTAGTTTCTATTACAAACCAGTCTTCAAACATGATATTAATAAAGGATCGACCAAAAATTATAATTGAGCTTCTTATATCATATTATTGTTGTCTATATTTACTATTCGATATTGTTTAGGTGATACTATGGACTCTATACTTATCATGGACAATTGGTTTGGTAGTAGCCATCGCCCGGTGCGTTTTGGGCGTCGATTTTGCTCTTAATTACGAGAAGGATGACGTGAAGACTAACAATTCAACACATTCCTTAACGCCGTCAGAGCAATCATTGCACATCAGTAAAAATACAGATTTGTCTGACGAAATAAGATCACATCACGAGGTTATGTTCGATGTTGATCGATCAACTAGTAATCGTACAACGGAGAACATTTAAATGTATTTATGTGATTATTTAATTAAAATATTGAACATTTGTACAATGGTAATGTTCTGTTGCATTTAATGACGAAATAGTTCTTTATAATGTTATGATTTTTTCCGTAATAAGTGGGGCCTGTAATCCCAAGACCTTTTATTGGATATTTTTATAAATTAGCTGGTATCGCTTATATAAATCGATGAAAATAATAATATAACAACAATAAGATGACCTGACGACGCGGGTCAACGTTGTTCATGGTGTATTAGGTGTCGGTGAGTGATTGATATTAAAATTCTTTGGTCGAACAAATTGATTTAAAATATCTAAACGAAAAAAATTGACTTTATTAAATGTGTGTTTTTTAAACATTTATTGGTAATATTAATGTGGGTATAGTAATGATAGTTTTAGAGGGAGTAAGGGACAAAGCGACTGAAAAGATGGGTTTAATGACTGGCGTAAAGGTGTGAAGTGATGTGACGGGCGCCCAGATCATTAATAATGGACACCGTGGGATGTATATAACAGACCAAACAAGGTGTTTATCAGCACTCATATATGAGATGAAATTATTCTCTCACCGCATGCTGTCTGTAATCTTTGATGACTGCGGGAAAGTTAGTGAATATTATCGAGTCTGACAGAATTAATTTTTGTCTAAACTATCTTAAGTTATGAACATTTACTGGGCTAATATATGTTTTTATTTCAACGGATAAGTTACCTATTAAGTTCAGTATCAACGTAGCCGACTCATATTTATTACAAATAAAAATATTTACAGCCCGTAGTCACAACGATCCTATTTATTGTTGTTTTGTAGTGATTTATCGAATTTGCATAAATGCGTTGTCTGTACAGAACGGTCTAATTGGGATTCGCGTGCTTCGAGGAGCGCGTAGGATAATATCAGTACTTTAGGCGATACAAATAAATATTAAAGTTTATGCGACCAACAGATGGTTTTAATGAGTCATTAGTAAAATGAGGAACATTGAAGTAAATTTATTTTTGACGTCGTTTGAAATATGAATATGATTAAAAGCTTAAATGTATTACTGAAAGTGTATTCGATAATTGTTGTTGACTTGGATTCGAAAGAAAAACGTTCTAGCAAATTTTCTCTGTTCTACTCAACAATTTTCTCATAAATTTAATCCCGTTTCTGTATAGTTATTTTATTATTCAGTGGAAATAATAAGTGCGAGAGATTTATTATTAAAAAAATCGTTTCATCATCATCGGTGCACCTTCATTTGCATCAAAGCTTTTAAATGATTGGAAGATTTACTTTATGTATAAAAACTGTGATAACACGCAGCCAGAGTAAACAGTAAAGTAATAACAAACGTGGCGAGATTAAAAGTTCTAAAATATATGGGCAATTGAACAACGAACAACAGAAAACAATAATTTCAACACGTTCTAATCAAAATGTAACCGAAAACACCTTTATGGTCTTCAAGTATAAATTGACTGAAATGTTTTGATAAAACAACTGCGTCGGGCCGAGTTAAAGAGTGTTTAATGATGTTTGGCGATGGACGACAAAACAAAAACGCCTTTCGTCGTTCCCATTTAATGTTTTCGGCGGTTGGAAGCGCGACCGGCAGGGGGCTACCCCTCGTCGAGCACTAGGGCCCCAAGACCACCCGGCGGGGAGGAAAATGCATGCTGGGAGCGGTCCTGCCGCGACACCAAATCGCCTTCCTTGGCTGGGTTAATCGCGGACCAACGCGCTGGTTCCATCAGTTTTGTAACTCAAACGAAGCGCCGCCTCAATTAAGACGGTTTAATTAGAGAAAAAGATAGGTGATAACAGATCTCGCGTGGTCACGCGTAGAATATAAAAAAACCCAAGCGCATGACGCGAGTTCGTCAAAGTGTAATATATTTTACCTGATAGTATTTTTATTGTACTTGTGTTTTCTTTGAAAATATAAGTTTTTTCAGAATTAGTGTCATATTTAATTTGATCATGGAGACTGTTGACAATTATTTCAATGAAAATCTTGAATAATATCGTCGTGGGTAGCTTTAGAAAGAAAAGTTTTTGGTCCGTGTAAAAATCGTGTTATAAGAAAAACTCGGTTGAAAAATGGCATTTGAAATTAAGTAGTCCGTAGAGAAAATTAGTAGAAAGGGAATCGCTAAGAAAGCATTTCACCATATCTAAGGAGAATCGAACCGGAAAACAAAGTCGTGTGGTCGAACAATGCTAGGTGGACGTGTCAGCGGGTGTTTTATCGTTGAGTAGGCTCATTTTGTAGGGCTCTTACTATAATAATTGTTGACTGAATTATTTCACTTGGTCTATTTATATTGCAGCGAGCGTGATGCATATTATTTTATGTATCGTGTTTTAACCGCCGCTTCCATTATACGTATAAAAAACAATTTTAATTGACAACCCGCCCGTGCAATAGCGGCGTCTGCGAAAGCATTATAATAGGTAATACCTTAGCAACATGTAATATACGTTATCGTCACCACCGCCGCCTCTGTAACAGGTTGTGCGGCCGCGTAACACGGCTCACCGACAGATTTTTATCTCGGCGACGACCAAGACCGAAGACTCTTAAACGGTAATTACGGCTGTGGAACTTTACGCGCCGAGCACGGCTCAGGGTCAGTTCGGACTTGAGCGCCTTGGGTATAAATGCGGTCCCAACGAACAGGACGTGGGGGCGGGTGAGTCGTGAGGACGAGCAGAATTTTTATCGTTTTATTTTTAATAATAGACATTATACACTTACATTATTATTATTATTATTATTATGGGTAGTACACACGGACCATATACCGACAACAGCAATGCGCAATTACTGCAAATGTCCGGAATTCTGCGTGCCAAAGTCAACACAAATAACAAGTGACCTCTATGTCGTTATGATATTTTGGCCAATCACTGGTATATTTTAAAAGTGTTCGAATTTCTGTCTGCAAAACTTCAATTAGTACTAGGACCGAGAAAAAATCAAGTTCAATAGTAATTAAATTCGTTGTATTAAACAGATAAACCGTTGCAATTATCGAGTGTTATCCACGGGACGCGCTGAAGTTGTATCTCTAACAACGTTTTAGACCGCGTTCAATTTTTTTAAGTATTCACTAGTGTCTTTTTACAACTACGATTGAATTCTTTTGGCGTTGTGTCTAAAGAAATGTCACTAGGGAAATGAAACGGGCAGAGTGGTAATCGGAAACGGTTTGGTGCGTTCAACGAATCGTCGCGAGGACATAGAGTTTCTCTGACACATAGATTTTGTCTTAATACGATTATTGTTTAGTTATACATAAGCACGTGTGAAATCAGGAAACCGCCCCGGCTGACTATTTATCTTAACGAGTCAAGACGAAGAAGACGACTCAGCGCCGCTAAAGATAACAATGGCTCAAGTCATCGGCGTGGGTAGCTTTTTCTTATGTATATTATTATTATTATTATTATCATTACACCGCGTTTATAAATTATATAATTTTTTCATTCGTCTATGATAAATTACATTTATAACGTTGTACCACACGATGATAATATTATTATTATCGTTTACTTAAGTGCCCAACCCTTTTACCGGAATACAACCACCACTTCCACCTACTTCAAGAGTAACAATGCTTGGAAATTTATTTAAATTACAAGACGAGAGTGTAATGTACACTATGTAAAACGTCTGTTTTTCTCTGTTAATTTATAATGACCGCTTCAAAATGTAATGAGACTTGTCTAACCAAGAACAAATAGGACGGTGGTCTACGTCTGTCACCGGAAAACCGGAAAACCGCGAAACCTACGTCAACATGTTATAAAATTGTCTTGTTATGAATAGTCATTTATTTACATTGACATGTCACAGAAGATAATTTTCAATAACTAAAATCATAAATTAAAAAAAAATGATAATAAATTTTCAACTTTTCAGAAATATGTAAAGACGACACATGCAGTCATATTTCCACAAGTTGTAGTAAACACCTGTTGAATAACTATCAAATATTTTTAAATAATAGAGTGATATTCAAGGACTCATTGAAAATTTATCTATTAATTATTATTCCTATCTATTAAATGTATTTATATATTTTATTAATTGTATTTTTGATTTATACAACACGCTCTTAATAGTAGTAGATAATATAAATTACATAATTATAGTTGAAAGTAATGCTACAGTTTATTTATTAGAGATTATAAATTATGATAAGAAATATTATTACATAAGAAGATGATAAATTAAAATCGCGTCCAATTTAGTGTTTTGTTTTACTTAAAATAAATAGGTACATCAATACATTTTTTGAATAATTATTATAATGGCTAATAATGTTTTTTTTTTTTTGCGAAATTGTCTTTATTGTAGTTGAAAAATTATCCACGAATCATAAGAACTATAGAAATAAATTCATAATAAAAATCTTCCATAGACTTTTACTAGTTTCGACTAAAAGTCAACAAAATAGGATTAGTAGTTAATTTTAAGCGAATGTAATTGTATGGTAGTGTAAGCATAGAAATTGAAATTCTCAACACTCATTAAGATACTAAATAGTACAAAGACAATTTAAGGAAATCTTGTACTTATTATAATAATAGATTGTGTCTTCGTTACTGTTATTTTTCAGCATTTATAGCCCTTGTAGAAATCTTACAATGAAGTCGTTCTGCACTGACTTTATCGTTTTATGAACAGTTTCCGCTGGTCGGAGACTCGGCACGAGGGGTGTTTATGAATCACTTCACACAATCATTCGCAAAGATCCAGGACGGTATATGTGTGTCAATTGACAATGACTAAATGACTTCCTTGCCGCCGCAGGCAATGTAAAGGACATGTAACTTTAAGTCGCGTCTTTAAGCATAATAGAAGAAGAGTGAAGACGACTCACGCAGAGTTGGAAAATAAGACAATGAAGTTATTTTGTTGTTCTACGATGTAGGCGATGTCCCGGTTTGTTCTCGCGTCTCCAACATATTATCACTGCACATAGTGTATTTATAGACTAATGCCTATAAGTACACGACATAATATAATACTTTAGTAGTTGAAGCCCACGCTGCTGTTAACCATTACTCAATGAAACGCGCCCCGTCTCCAAGTGCATTTCGAAAAACGATGAGGAATTGATTTTTTTCGCCGTATCAAATGTTATTTATTGTTTACTTCAAGTTCTCGAAACAAGTATAAGAAGAATAGTATAGAAACATTGCTATCGCACAACCTACACGTTGACAAAATAAAAAAGGCGAAGACAGCATTTCTGTTTATTATTATTACCTTTTTTCTAACACCGTGTCCCGGTTTCACTGCCGTTGAGAACCGAGTGCATATTCACAACTATGTAGGTATATTTTGCTTTCTTGATTTCATTGTTTAATTATTATCATACAGCGAAAAAACAAACCGCCGAACAATAATTATGTTTCAATCTATTGTGTGAATCGTATAATTTCTTGGAAATATTGCTGTAGCAAATTCTTGTAATCGGGTTTTACTCGAAATATTCAGTAAGTCAATGACAATTTACAAAGGTAATTTTTCACTAGTAAGAGGAAATATAATCAATATTTATTAGGCTATGAGCTTTCTTCATACGAACGTCACGTCACTTATCGAATGTCATCAAAGAAAATAACTAAATTTTATTGTATAATAAGATTTTTGGTACAAATCGTAAAAATGATTTGATAAATGATCTATATACATTTGATGGAGTGTAAACTAAATCATTTCATTTTCAGGTGAAAAAAATTATTAAGGGGTCCAACCTCCTATCCCTACCCATACCGACCCCTTGTCTACGCCCATGACAATTGTGTATATGTATAAAGGTTTCAACATCACCTCAAAATAAAATGTGTTAAATGAAAGTGAAGGACATTTACTTGAAAATCATAATTTATTTTTATTTTTATAAGAAAAAATACGGAAAACTTTCTCATCGATTAAAGTAGTTAAGTCAGCCTAGAGAATGTTTTAATACAATTACATTTTTATTTTATTTATTATATCAACACCTATTTTAAAAATAATAATGACTACTAGTTAATTATTTAATAAACACCATCTGCATACATCAATTAAATCTATGAATACGAAATCACACATAATTTTAAGTTAATTAAATATCAATTGCAAATAAAACGAGCGGACGTATAGCAATATATGTATATTTTCATACAAATTAATTTTTTTTCTAGAATTAATTATGAATGAATAACACGTTTAAAATATTATGGGAAACACCGCGTGATTCGCAAAATGTAAGTGTTAAAGTATTTAATTATTCATTTATTATAATTAAAATATTATGAAAAGTGGAGCAAAATTCAGCTTTAACTGTTCTTAAGTATATGTAAAAAAAACAATACCCGAAACCCACGTGCACTGTATGAATAGACCGATTAAAGTCAATGACAATTATTGTCAACTATTTTTTTATTTCTATATGTCGTCTTCATTCTGTTGTGTTCATTGACCTACACTTAAGAAAAGTCCACCCATGTAATTTCAAGTATGACTTGCACAGAAATTTGTCAAGATGCAAAAAAAAAAAATAGAAAACTGCGGTTGCAGGAAAGAATTAATACATTTTTAAAAAATAATTGTTTAGAATTGTCGAAAAATAATAACAAATACGGAAAAATATAAATCGTATATAACATTGTAATTAAGAGAAATATATACTTTTACTTAAACGGATACTAAGCTTCACCTGATTTGTATAGTATACAATGTACGCGTGAATAATATTAGAGAGAATCGGTGTTTTGTTCAAATAATTTTAAAAACGTGTTGCAGCGACGGAAAATTAACGTAGATAAATATAATTAAACTGCCCTCGTATCACACGAAAAATCTTCATGAGTTAAAAGTCCAATCTCTACAGCACGAAGTGCTTATCTTGTTTGTTAATGTTATTACATAATTTCATTTAGCAATTGATTTATTTGCGATATCGAACTTTGTTTTGAACGTAGGTGAGAGTTACGATGTTATTATTATTAGTACAATCATTTGGTACTGTAATTAGTCTGTTTCCATAACCTACTCGATTACGCGAGCAAATAAAAAGTTCAAAAATCGCATCGAACAGCATTTCATTGAAATAAAAGAACCGGTTTGTTACTGCTTGATAACATACAACGAACAATGAAAAAAAAGTCATGAAAAAAATCACTAGTAATTAAATTGTATTAATAATGTGTTGTTTTGAAGTTGTACAAAGTGATTGATAACTTCTTACAAAATAGTAATACTCGCACTTTTAAAATGATTACCATTGATATTTTGCTACTGAACTGGTGAAAAAAATGTTTTTTTTTTATTTCGTACAAGAAATTAGAAGCTCGAAAGAGTGTGTTTGAAAAACGTCTGCATTTGGTATTGTCAAGGGCATTGACTTCTGGCGTTTCTAAATGCGAATCGGTAGGCTTTTTAGACGTTTAGAGGTGATAATACGTTTGCGAAATAGGTTACAAACGCGTGCAAGCGCCATGATGGCGTATAAAAAATTGTCATTGCCGCATAGGAAGCCCATATCCGTTTTAATATTTCGGAAGTCCGGTCGGAGTTGGTAACGGTAAATGGAGCACTAAGAGTACACGAAAATGGATGTAGCGATTTGCGGTTACGCGCAGTTTTCAGAAAAGACCAGATGATATTTTTTCAACGCGATTAAATGGAATCGTCCGTCACACACCGGCGGGTACACAGACGGAAAGGTGAAACATACGATTTATGAACAGATGTAAATGAAATAACATTTTATGGGCTCTGGAAGACACGACGTCGAATAGCTGTTTCCAATGGCTACTCCTGACAAGTCCTAAAAAGCGACGCACCCGAGTGATGTTGACGGAAAGCGGTCTAGTCGAATCCGCGCGGAGAACGTTATTTACTTAGTAATGATCAGACTTACTCGATTGGACAAAAGATGATTGAAACGGTCCAAAAGTGTTCAACGTTACTACTCATGTGTGTGGTGGTAGGTTGGTGGCCAGCGAACGACTGAAAAGAAATTCGCTGGTTTTGAAAGAAAGCTTGTAAGGACTGTGTATATTTTTTAATGGCGTAATAAAATAATAACAATAATAATGGACGAATATTTAAAATAATAATTCTGTCTTATTGCGTTTTGCACAACCCGGAGCCCAGAAAATGCGGTTCCCACAAGAAAACTCCCACGACTTATAAATTATATGTACGTTCCCTTATTGTTATTATGTGCTCGAAGAATAATTAGCCGTAAAACAACGAGGATGTGCGTTCGTTAGCGCGAGTATTATTTTTCCTACTGAATTTTATTTAGGTTATACAGTTAGTAATTATTATATTACTGTCTTGTTCGTGTGGTCTAGTTAAATCCCTTATCAGATCAAACACACGGTTTCTACTCGATTAATGTAAGAAGGTGTTAAAGCGAGAAAAAAAAAGGTTCATTGCATTGAACTCTCGCGAGACGATTAAAATAACCATCCAAAATTAATTATACTCATAAATTTATCAAAATCTATGTGTAAAGGACTTCGTACTGAGGGCGTACTTATTGATGTCCATCGATACTCGATAATGACAATTTTAATAGTCATTTTGAATGGAATTTTTTTGCTAAATCCTAGTAAGAATTTTACAGTGAAATTTTACATTAAGTTGTAAATGTCCTTAATATTACGTTCATATATATATCTGTTTTTTTCTTTATGAATTTATATTTAAGTAAGAAGATAGTGTGTAAACGATTCTGCAGCATTTTATTCCTCGTGTGCAAAGAATTAAAAAAAACACACAATTCGTAATTCTCGATTGTTCATTGTTAACTATTATTATTTAGTCTTGCTGTTTGTAATTTTGGTTAAAAAAAATATTATTCAGTCGGTGTCTATCGCGGAGGTCTAATGACCAAATGTTTAATATTCAGACTAATGTCTATAATTTACACAACTTATCAACATAATAATTATCCTTTGATTATATTTTAAGTACTCTGTATGTGTGTTTTAGAAGACTAGTCGGTTGAAACCGTAAGACATCCGTACGCTAATCGATGGAGTACAACACGACTTTGATTAGAAAATATTGATATTGTTAGAAGACCGGAGGCTGAGAAGTTATGGGTTTGTACGGGTATAACTATTTTAACATAAACGTTTTTTAATCGGTGAATTTAATTTCGCTAAACGAGTTTTGATTTCGGCTACGTACTCGCGCGAACGATCCATAATTAACGGATAAAATCAATTAATAATGTCATCGTGCAGGTGATAATTGTATTATTGTGTTTTACACGAGTAACAAGAGCAGGTAGTTATGTAAAACTGTAATCGGACGCTGCAGCCGACAAGTCTGCAACTACTAAACGCATGTGTAGCATAAACATTAAACTGTGCTGAATTATATGTACATTAATATAAACATATATGTGTACACAAAGGAGTCGAGCAATTTATTTCGACCTCCGAACGCAACAAGCGGATAACAAAAGCAGATAACTACAACCAGACGCAAACGTACTCTGAATGAGAAATAACTGTTCATTGACAATTTTCAGGTGCAACGTGCAGCAGATAGCAAATTTAATATCAACACCAAGATGTGCGTCTTTGCAAAAATAAAACGTCGACTGCGTTAAAGTAATGGAATTAAATTGCCGTGCCATAGGTTTTTTTAAATTGAAAACGGCATGTTGTTATCAGAAATCAGCATTTCAGTCATTAATTATTGTATTGTTACACAGGTATCCAATTCATTTTAGGATTAAGTGGAAATTTCCAACAAAGTATTGCGAACGATTGAATATGTTAATTTATTTGTCTGTAGATAACTGTACACATTTTAGATGCGCCGAGTGTGTGAATAATAAAAATAACAATAAATACATTTGATTGGATCCAGTTGATAGTATCACAGTGTTAATTTTGGCAATTATTCATTCATCTAGCTCACTTACCATTTAGCAAAACTCAAATTCAAGTGTGACATAATGGAACATTCGTGAGATTCTTAACGAATAAATATTATCCGCAAGTTTTTAAATTGTCAAATTTTCAACTGTTATCGAATAAATTTCGATTGAATTTTTATTACTGATTTAATCGGACAACGGGAGATTGTCAAACGAGAGTGATGGCCGTTCACTGGTTGTGTGCTATCTTGCGGTTGCCTACACGCATAATTATGGCGAAATGATAATTACGATTTGCGACCAATAAATACATGTGCAAGGACATACGTAGAACACGCGGCAATACTTGTGGTAAAAAAATAAAAACAAAAATTATACATCGTCATATAATTTATTAGCATATTGGAGGTTGTCCGCTTGACCGTTGGCCTGACACAGTCTGTTTTCGTCTCCGAAACAAAGTTCATGTAATATTGTATATGAGTTCTGTTATTGCAATGGTCACTTATTTTAATGTAAAACAATATTTTATAAGTCGGAGACTCGATGTTTTTTGTTATACAATTGTACTATTTTATATCTACTCGCAGTGAAACTGTTCGTTTGGGTCGCCGTTATCGTTTGTGTTCCGTAGCTGCGTACAAGAATCCGTGTCTGATTCATTTATGACAGTTTTAACCTTGTCAGAAACGTATTATGAATGTGAAATGATATATTTAAAAAAAAATTGTAATTCGATCGTCTTAAAATATATAAAAAACATCATACTGACCGGTTACAGTGAAAAACGAAATCGGACGTTTAATTTTGAAAAAGTCATCCCGTTAAACATTTTCCATGTCATTGTACCTGTCCGAGCGTTTTTTAGTCGCCTTATTCTTGACCGACTATGGTCATCTAATTTTACGGTTTATGCGCAATTACCGCGACCCCGCATTATGTCATTTGCACGTTTCAAAGGTGATCTCAAAACAGTCACACGCAGAAGATAATGTCACTCGATCGTGGCACTATAACATGACATCGTCACGAAGACGGCTCGTGGATAATAGCGCACGTATCTAGTTCAGGCTCGTGTCAAAATATTTTACTACTCAAAAAACTATTTCATTAGGTGCCCCGAATTTCCACACGCAAGTTATTGACACGTTTCATGGGTTAATTTCCCGAGAATCCTCGTCGTGGATACACTTCGACGGCATACAAAGCACGGACGAGATACACAAAAGAACTGTACAATATCACACTACTGTGCATTTTGATTCATCGAGTACGGTGGCCTTGGCGAAATCCTGAGAGGTGTCAGAATTCTAGGAATCAGTTCTTTGATGTTTCACGGCATATTTTCATATTTTGCTGCATCTACTGTTTACCTAAATTTATTCAAACCAAGTCTAAGAACCTTGCGCGTTATACGATTATTACATTGTCAGCAAATTTATCAAATGTAACCTAATCGTGTAGATACGTGTTGGTTTTTTTAATTTAAGCTCTGACACCGATCACATGTGATTTCTTTGAAACAAGAGAGAACACGTAGGTCATAAAGTTATTTCATCTTTGAATTTTGGCGGTTTAGTTGTTTTAAACAATTGTAGTTCTAAAACAGGTTTCCCGGTGATTTAATGTTTAGAAAAGAAACGTGAATTGCTATTATACAATTGATTAATTTATTAATTTCTGTTTAAAGTTATTTTTGTGATAAGTAAGTACAGAAACTATAAAAAACTCTTTGTTGTTTGTGCATACTTAAAAATTAATTTAATCAGTTTCATAACATCATTAATGCAGAACGTTAAAAATAAATTCAGGCACTAAATTTTTGAAAATTAAAATGCTAATTAAAACATCCACGTCATTTTTTTTTCAACTCGTTAACCCATAAGAGGCAAAGAGCTTTAGTGATTTCACCGGCAGTACAACAATTATAATACACACGTATGCAATTGCCAGTGGTCTATGTGACGTACGGAGCGTTTCCTGCGCGTTATTATTACAATAAAAATCGTTCACACGAATTGCGAAAAAATGTATAAAATAAAAGTAGTTTGTTTGTAAGTTTCTAATTTATTATTAATGCGGTAGCCTACGCCCTCCAGCTGTTAATTGCAGTAAAAGCAACACTACAGGAATAGAGTACGCATGATGATGATATAGAAAGAAAATGAGAGACATAACGGAATCAAAGTTTTTCCCATGGACGAAAGCTAAATTATAATGCAATGACCTCTTCGAGAAAATGTATAGTTTTTGAGCGTTAAAAAAAAAAGAAGAAGAGTAGGGTGCAAAATGATAAAATAAATTTAATTTAACCAGTGGCAATGGATGTCATCGCAGTGAATGACCACGGAGAATAAACATTAAAATTGCAAATTAAATTAATTTTACTAATGTTAATTACACAAAAGTCTAATCTGTAAACAATTAAAATGACATGAAATATATGACCTTCCCGTTACCAATTCATTAATGAGCAAGATCAATGAGGTAACGTAGAATTTAACATTATATTTGTTAAATTCTTTATCGACGTTGTTCTTTCTTAATTTTGAACTTGAAAAAAACTCGTACTCGAGTATATACGTATAAAAGTTAAAAAACATTTTTTGAAATTACATTTCACTTTGCCCAAACGGATGACATTTAAATTTAAGACTTTGAATTCGAAACTCAATGCAATACCATGTTCTTGTTATTGTACACATAATGTAGAACGTATCGTTGATATCGTAAGCGCAGAAGGTCGGCCCGAGTATTGAGTGAAGGGCAATCGAAACAACGACAGATGAGTCCGGATCAAATTGTCGACATGAGAGATTTCCACCTTAACGTGCCAACGTTTAGGAGATAACTCGAGAGGAGAAACAAGGACGTCGATTGCGATCCCAATGTAGTTTGCTTTCAAAGATTTTAATCGAAAAGAAAATGGCCCGCTATTGTTTTTTGTTATCCCTCTTAAATACTCACGCACACACGAGTGATAATCGAGAAGTAAAAAAGTTTGTTTTGCATAATAACCGATGCGTCAAAAATAAACCAGGCGATAGCGATTCGCCGACATTGGAATAGATAAAAATCGGTGATAACGTTTGCGTCGTTGTGGCGGCGACGACTCGTAATGATAAAATTATTCATCGTTACCGCTTCGTAATTAATCGTTATCTTTTTTATTCGAACAACGACTCATTACAATAATAATAAAACATCACGGCAATCGGAAATTTATCAACGCAGCACGTCCTCGAGGTAACTCTTTCCACGCACAACACGTTTTACATCGTTTCGTTTAACAAACTATACACACTGCAATACTACTGGCAAGGGTATGCGAGTGTTAATAGTTTAATTTTATTACACCGCGATAATGTAGACTGAAGATGGAAAATAACAATTGTTTTTATTGAGTACTCTACTTTAGGTTGTCCACGACGTGCCGAATTTGCCCCCGGGTGACCCGTGACAGAATGCGCCGCGATTAGGTATTGCAGGTGCGTCACGGCCCTAAAAAGGTGCGCCGGTGGGCATGGGGGTAACCCCTCCGTCTATCGGTAACGGTCTGCGGCTCTACATAATAACATCCGCACGCAACAGCGACGACCACTATTTATTTGTAATTTAAAAAAAAAAAAAATTTTATGTACACACTATCAGCTTGGTGCACGTAAAAAACATATTTTTTGATAAACGCAATTTCCTTTTCATCATCGCAATTATGTCCGTATACGTGAGGACAACATTCAAAATTAAAAAATTCTTCCAGACAACACTAATCCAATATGACCGGATATTGAATTCTCATCGATGTTGCTGTTATTGGGCGTTTAATTTCCCGTTATGGTGCCGTACTCCCATAAATTTAATGATAATAATAATAATGAACCCTAAATGGTCCATGACGGTACCTGTGAATTACTTAACAGCACATAGATGTTATGAAACAAAAGATAACAAACAGAGCAATTGTTGTATTTGAATTGAAACGCGATTAGCGTGCATTATGCAATCAATGCCTTACAAATTTATGCTGCAAATTAAATCCCGTTAAATCATACTCATCCGTCGGTTGCGTGAGCCATATTTTGTTATTGTTAGCAATAATAACAACGGATACATTGACGGTGCTGCAATGTTATTGACTGAAGAAGAGTCGTCACAGCACAACAATATCCCAATGTTGATACATTAGGCAAATAGCCCATGGTATACTGAGCAAATATCCTGTATTTAAAAACCATGACACCTCGCACTGAGAATACTAACTTCTAATAGTACTGCGTTATGCGAGAGTACCGTTGATTACGACGAACCGAATTTCGTTGTTTGAATTTAGGTCATGTGTCGGAATAATTGATTAGAATCATCAAAGAGTTAGTTACTTCATAGAGCACAATGCAGACATACCGATGGTTTATTAGATTAATAGTAAACGGATTTTGCCCACAACTCGAATTTTTTCGGTCTGTTCGAAATTAGACAAGTTAAAAGCATAAAATCCAGTTGATAACTGTCGCGTTCAAGATTTGCAATGAATAAATAATGTTATAAATCAATGGGATTATTTATTTTTGTGCGCAAAATTTTATTTCGAACCCGTTTCGGCATCTCTAACACCACAAAATGGATAGCGAAAAGAAACCTGCAGCTTGCATGATAATTGTACTCCGACAAGACGGGAGGAGAGAGAGAGAAGAAGATACTATATGATGACAAGTTAAATCTTTCGACTGGCATATAATTAAATTTATTGCGACTCGTCCCGTGGCGGAGTCGAGCGAAATGCAAGGGAAAAAAACCTAGTCACTTTTATATACGATCGTTGAAGTCTTTGGGTCGCTTCGGTATTCGGTCTGTTCTTAATGCCGGGAGTCGATACACATACATTGGCCACAGATACTGTTTTATTTATATATGTATATAAACAAACACGCACGCGCTTATAGTATATATAATTTTTGTATTCTTTTTATTTTCTTATACATGCGACTTCTGGGATCGATACTGGTCGGAATGCGAGCGGGGAGTTTCCTTTATGCCGACCAATGCCAATAAATCGTTGTCGTCGTCGTCGTCGTCGCCGTACAGCCACAGATGCCCGATTGTCTCCTTTCCCTCTGCGTATACCGCGTGCTCTTCTCTTGGTCTGTGTGCCGAACAATATTTAAATTCGCCGAAGGTCGGCGGCGGCGTTTATTTGTCGTCTACTACTATATACGATATCACTGCCACCGTCGCCGACTACCTTACCATATATACATCGATTGTTGAAATATATATATATATATAAAAGACATATAAAATATATACATAAAACTAGAAGTTAAATAAATCTTTGATAAACATTACGTTTGCTATCAACCACTTCGCATGTTATACGTACAATATGAGCGGCGACTGTGGTTGTGGGTACTCACTTTTAGTACCCTTTAGTAAATAGTACCACAGTAACATAGACCATGTTATTGGTCGTGGAATAAATTTGGTTTTTATAGAAATTAAACGTAACGGCTCGACACGTAGAGTTACACTCGCAGCGGATGTGTATGCTAATAAGATCCTTTTGGAGGTGACGAAGATATACAAAATGTGTAAGTCACTGTGAATAGGAGTGGCATAAGTGGTATCGATTAAAAACCGAATAAAGAAGATTGAAAAGGCGTGGACCTTATGTGGATTAGTCAACCCCCTATTGTACAATAAAAACGTGTTTTAAAGCTGATTTTTTTTTTATTAGACGACGTCTAAAGAGATAATTTTTGTGAATTGAAATCTTTTCGGGGACGTCCTCGTACTGGTCTTGTTAAGATGGCAATTTAAACATTTGATTGGTATAAAATATAATTAAATATCTACAACCCGAACGCCTTATTTGGAATTGAGAATAATTTTAAGAATGGCCGATTGGTTGTAATGATAACTTAATAGTGGTTAGTAAGAAGTAATAATTATAATACATTCTATGCGAATTAATGACCTGATTTGAATACGAATTCTAACAGTTAAAAAAATTATCCATTTGTCATGTTGTGCCAAAAACACGCCCACACATTGTATAAACTGATCGCGTGGCACGTTCGCTGGCCGGTTCAGTAAAAAAAGTCGACCCAGCATTACATCTTACACGATACAAATGTAATAATTTCGCTTAGTTCTCGGATGACACTTAAATTTTACATTGTAAAAAACTCTGACGTCTTTTGTTAATTGATGGGCAACGATAATGGATATACAACGCATATTGTTTTACATTTTTGTACTTGAGCTAATAATACTGGTACCTACGTATGTCATGGGCAAACGCACTAAATGTTTCATTGATAAATGTCGAACATTTCTAAACCGTTAAACGCATTAAACGTTTATGTAAATATTTGAGTACAAAAGTCAAATAACTATTAGACGATACCGTAAAAAAATCGTCGAGCATTCTACTTCTAGGCCAACATTTGTATTTTGAAAACATAAACCGTGTTTATAATCACTGAAATTTGAGCTGAATCAGGATTTCCTAGAATTTCCAACAAAAATATTTACTTTGGAATTAACAATTAAAAACGGTTATTTTTATACACTGTTAAGTACATCATCAAATATGCAAATGATACGTCTTCAAAAGAGGAAACAATTTGGGAAATGAATAAAAAATGTAATTAGTTTATCTTTACGTCAGGAGAAAAATATTCGATACAATTGTTTTGCCAGACTAAATGTAATTTTTGCATTTTTCAAATAACAATGATGATGCAGTTAGCATAAATCATTTGATTAGTTTTTAAATCGATTGATCTTTGACCGTTTAACGCGGATTCGTACATTTATCGATTGTATTACTTACACGCAATAAAATGCTAATTGCCAATAATAAATTAAAATAATTAAACTACGTTAGTAGATTTATGTAAGTAATGGGCTGAGGCGCAGATTCAATTCATACGAATATGTTCTTCTACAGAGACACACGGTATCTATCAGCTGACATATCGAATTCAGTCTTCATTAGTGCGGNACTAATTAATGTAAGTAATAATGGGCTGAGGCGCAGTTTCAATTCATACGAATATGTTCTTCTACAGAGACACACGGTATCTATCAGCTGACATATCGAATTCAGTCTTCATTAGTGCGGTTCGAGTGAATTAACAGGATTAACATTACGTTATTGATATTATGAATGCGCGAGCTGTACACGAACCCAACGGACTATACACATCAGGAGACGGCGAACACACGCGCGCCAACAACATGAGCACGCGTCTCTTTCCGCCGTGGAGCGAGTTCCATTGAAATTTGTACAGCAACAACAGCACGTCGAAGAGTATAATAATAACAATAATAATATTTATAACAACAGGGCGTTGCGGCGAGGTACCCCCGCGATGTTCCGCACCGTCAACAGATACCTCATGCGGCATCGCGAGCAAACGGGCGGGTTCATCTCCACAGCATCACACTGATTTTCCAAGCGGTCCATTGTCTCGCGGCATTAACGATAATTATTATGTTCGCCCCACAGAGTACCTGCGACCAGTGCGCCGGATTTCCTCCTACGCGACAACAGCCGACCGGCACGAGATGATGCGCACAGGGCATTTATTTGTTTATTATAATCGTTACGGAGTTTGTGGACGAGAAGAAATGACGCGCGCGTGTCTGCTAACGGACGTGGCCGCCGTCTCTTCCACGTGACCCGGCCGCCGCTACCGGTTTGCCCAAATGTTCCTCACGATACGCGATTGATAAAATACATAATGACTTGGCTACCACCGCCGACCCGTTCACTTTCTGACGTTATTTATGTGCATACGTGTGCGTCGTCATAATACTCGGGTTTTTTTTTTCCTTCAGATTATTTATAACGTTTGTCAGATACACGACCACCGCCGCCGCGAGTAATTCGGGATTTTTCCGCCGAGGTGGCAAAAGCGAATTCTGACCGAAAAAACGTCGTCGGATTCGAGATGGACGCAAAAGACACTGCCGACGAATTTCAGTTCCGTTTAGACAACAGAGGACTCCGGAGAACCAACGGATTTATCCGTTTCCTTCAACGGGTCGTAATTGAATAGAAGTAGGCCGCGCAAGCTGTAAGCCACGAAAGTCAGGCCACCGGATGCCCTCCAAGTGTATTTGCCATTACTGTAGTTAAACGCGTTTCATGGCAAATACGCGTACACGAGCCGTGTTCACGAGCATGACGCAACTCGGCTTCTGCTGTGCCGCGGCTGCTAATTTACAATTATTCAAGCAAGTTTAAACGCGTAAACCGATTATAAGCTTTGGTGGGTTCTGTGTCGTCGGGCTATGCGTTTTTTTATTAACCATCGCTTCTCCGCGTTTAAGCACTCCGACATACGGACGACAAGTGTAGTCGCGGCGATTGCGCAACATCCGCGTGCAATTCGGGCGACTTTAACGGAACCCTTAAAATTCTAGTCGTCCGTCACCGGAACGGCGGGGAACGTGTGCGACGGCGGCGCTACGCAGGAATTTCACGTGCACAATATCGTTATTGGCCGGTAAGTGTGTCTCGTTCCAACAGCACTACGTCGGACACGGATTTCCTCGACGAACGAGATGGATGCCGTCCGGTCGGCAGAGCAGACACGGAGAGTGAGCAACAGAATAATACCGACACAACGTTGTTGTCGCATGTGTATGAAAAATAGGCGCGCGGGTCTGACGACGACGTGAAGTCACGTAGTGGTTTGTCCGTGGCATTTATCAAATACAAAATAACCAGTAGCGCAGTTGGTTTGACCGGACGAATATTTCAACAGTCTCAAAACTCGTGTTGGGACACACGACGAGTAATGTTTGAAAAATAATAGATCAACAACATTATTGATCTATACGGAAATACACGAAAATTGGATTGGTTGCTGAAAATCGATCATTTGCCGTGAAATCAAATGAGATCGAGCGGACAAGCGAAATTTAGCTCATAGTACTTTTACAAATCATTTTTAAACGGCGTCCAAAGGAATCCGATTAACTATCACAGCAATTTGAAATATGTGTAAAAAGATATTGCAATAAAACGACACATAACGGATAAGCTATCGAGTACCACAATAGTTTCGATCACAATCGCTATTGCTCTTTTTATGTACATCCAATTAGAATTAAATCACTTCTCGTTCCGATAAATCGCACGACATTCCCGAGTAATAACCTGCCTAGAAAATAGTACAGGTCATGCCTTTTTTGTGACACGAGCTTTTCGACCACATTATAAACAATATCTCAATAGCTTCGAAAATGTATTTATGCCAAATCAAAGCGTTTGACTTGTCCTATTGGCCGGAATACGGGCACCTAAATGGAAAACGAAACGGCGAGTAAAAGTGTACTTGAAATAATAGCGATGGACACGGTAATCATTTTAGCGTTTATGACTCGGAGCAAGTGTAGTTATTTACATAAATGAAAAGTTAAAACAAATGTAGTAATTGCGGAACGGAGCTTTAAAAAAACATTTTTCCACATAGCACTGGTATTGTACTATAGACATTCATCACGGCGACAGAACGCACATATTATATGCATATTGTATTGCTCATCATGTGTCTGTCGCACCCATCGACAGTCTCCGTCTGTGACAACGGCGGCGGCGGCGGCGGCGGAAGGCGTTTCCTGTCGGGTTCGTGGCCGGAATGACGAAACAGCCATAGCGGCTCATTATAACACAAGGGTTACCTGTATTTGTACAGGTAAGCTGTATAATATTGGTAATTTAAGGACCGATGGATGTGTACACGGCGGAAAACGAATCGAAGTTGTTATTAAACGTCGGAAAATAGTGTCCGTTACTCGACGACGAAAATAAAAAAAACGACATGTCGTCGTGATCCACGTTGTTGGACGCTATTAAAACGGCTAATTGCGCCTATTGTTCTCGCTAATGTCGTTTTTATTACTATTATTTTTTGGACGATTCGTGATTATTATTAATTTAGGCACCCACAACAACGGTTTTGCATACAAATGGTTTTAAAAGACGTTTTTTTTATTTTGTCACGTGCTCCGGCACCGACCACGTTAATAATAATGGTCTCATCTAAGCACTTTAACCTTTTCCAGTATAAAATCCGATTTGTATACATTATTTTATAATAATAATAATATGACGCATGTGGTCTATACAAGACAAGCGCTCAATTATCGCTCGGCGTAATCGTTTTAGACCGTTACAAATTTGATACTTTTTTAACGCCTGCACTTACAAGTGTGGTACTCGTTTTCAGTATTATCTCTATAATTCATTTAATGACCGCCGTCACAGACAGGCCGTTTGAACGTGTCGCAGTGAACCGGAGCATTTACCATGTATTCGACACGTACACGAACGCAATGGAAGTGACCCACAATGTCCTTTGAAGAATTAAAGCGGTTATCTAGACATGCTTACATTAAAAAAACACTTGAAACGTGTGTATTAACGGTTTTTTTTTATTCGCCAAGAAATGTGTTCGAAGCGTTTATTTTAAATTCAGACCAATTGAAATAGTTTAAAATTTTCGAGAGAAATTTTTTTTAAATATTAGAACCAAACGTACAACTGTCTGAGCTAACAAAGAAAGACAATAGATGAGGTTAAAATAATTTACGAGGTAATAAATAAAGATTTTAAAATCACGAATTTTTCTTCAATATAAGACAAATTTTAGTAATTACTAATGTTTTGAAAATATATTCGTTGTATTGATTATTTAATGTATTTTCTACTACTTATATCAATCACTTATTTAAATTGAAATTTGTATAATTTATTAAAAATATAGTTATTTTTCTATGTAAAAAAGAAACAAAAACATATGTTTGTAGTGGCGTGTCTACACTAGTGTTTATCTAGGACACAACAAAAAAGAGCGATCCTGAGATATTTGGGGGCGTTATATCCGATTAAATCGATAAAAGTCGGTAAAAATGTAAACATTTTTAATTAAGACGAATTTATTTAAAAAAAATCTGTGTGCAATTCAAACATAATTCAATGTTGCAAAATTTTCAAGCTTTAATTAATATTATATCCGTTGAAAGTCATATCAAAGTATATTTTTTTCGGCTCACCTCTCTAACAAGTTAATAATAAAATTTTAAAATTATTATCTGGCTGTGTGAATTTTTACGAACTATTGTACTTTTTATATTTTTATTTTTAAAAACACTGAACTTAAGTTCAATTACGATAATGATCATTAAAACAATTTTAATACCTCTCTGTAAGATTTTTATACACGAGTTATTATTTAATTGCCACCAAAGCAGATACTTTATATTATAAATAATACAAAAAAAATGCGATATTTATGTGCAGTAATTTTTGAATAGCTATAATATTTATAAATGTATTCCAGACATCACTTATGTAAATAATTCTCGAAAATACATAGTAGTTGTTCAATAAAAAATAATATCAAATTATTTATTGCAATTTACAAATGTATTTTGCTTGTACTTAAATTAATTTATACTGAACTTGTACGTTGTAAGTGCATGTTTGGTGTTGAAAAACATTGGACTTGAGCGTGGAAATTAAAAACAGATTATGTGACATGACGATGGTAAAAATCAAAGTATTGTTAAAAAGCGTGATAACATATTTTAAGCAAACATACAAATGTTAGATTGAGATAAATTTAATGACGAAATACAATTTTTTATTTTCTTGTTTCTAAATGACAACTATGCATGAATAAATAATATAGTCATGCCATTTTGGGAGTATAATTTCTTATCACTAGTTAGTAATCCGCACGTTTAGTCAATACAGATTTTGATTTTTAATGCTTCACTACTATTCGTTGTATTTCTGATTCAGTATTGGTTGAAATCTGTCCACGTGGTAACATCAAATCAAGATTTTCTTATGTTTTCGTATAAAGAGTGTGCACATTATTAAGACTGTGATGATGATGATGAAGGCGGCTGAGAGGAGGTCGCCCAGTGACTAGGATCGTTTGGGCGGTAGGGGAAAAACTGTTCGCATAATCCGTCCCCTAACAAGCTCCGCCTAGAAATCAAATATTGCAGCTGGTACATCTAACCGGTTTCGGAGACTGGATATTGCTCTTATACACATTAAAAAATTATAATGAAACAAAAAAAAATTGAACGGCGGACCGACGGAGTATAGGCAGTGACGACGGCGGTATATATGTTTATTTTTATATAATTCTCAAGATTGTAACAAATGGAGGTGCAATATAAATTGAGGTTGGAATAAAAAACGAGAAAGAAAAATGTATGATGGAAATTTTATTCAAATGACCAATCGGGTCCAAGGACAGACGAGCGGCCGCATTTTTTTTTTTTTTTGATATATATATTTCTTTTATGCAAATCTTGCTGTATCCCTTATAAATATTCATTCTTGAATATAAATAAACACACACGAGCACATTTAATATGCCCACTTGTACTATTCGAAATGTAATTGTGTATAATTATATAAACAATACTAGTCCTTATTATGAAGCGATTATAATGTATATCCCGTCATCTCCTTGAAAATTAAATTTTATCAACCAATTGATAGCTTTTGATTGGGTATTAGTAATGGTATGTGAAAAAAAATATATTATTAACTAACATTATTGTGACGGCAGCGTGTGTAAATGTACGACAAAAATGAGTTTTGCGGTAGTCTATTTATGGACGTTTGTACTAATTATTATATGAAAAATCGAACCACAATTGAGACGTGTTGATGATTTTACCTTTTTAAAGAGAGTAGATTTGCTTTATTGATATTGCCGTGACACAGAGTTGTAGTAAATGTTTCATATGGGATATAACATTAATAAGAAAAGTGCTAAATTAAAGATACAATATTTTGGATTATTTATTTTTCATAGTAAAATTATGAAAACGATAAATAAGAAATCATAAAAATATCCTTGATTACACAAAAGAATATGTTTCTTCCAAAAAACTGTAATAGTAATGTCTTATGTAGACATTTTAAAGGCAAGGAAGCTAACTTAATTCTTACACGGTAGCATTTTATATCTTAGTGAAGTTTCATGAAATTTCAGAATAAAATTTCAGAAGTTCAGAATTAAATAAATGAATAATTTGTATGACCATATGAAATCCATATTTCCATTAGCTGTTACGTTAGTTTTGTTAAAGACGTTTCAAAGGTAATTGAAAAATGTTTTTTTTAATTTTATGTGTGTATTAAAAATTATGTTTAAGGAGCAAGTAATAATATTTTCCTATCGTGGCTTTAGGTTCTCTAAAAATATGTCAGTTCCCTTCATTTGATTTAATATTTTTTTAATGTAAAAAGAAACATGGTTAAAAATGTTTTTTTTTTTTACTGGAGACTCGTGGTGACGTCTCGAGTTAGGAGCTGGAGCGATGTAATTCAAAAGACGTTATTTTTTAATCGTAAATCATTGCCAAGTTACGCCGACCGAGTTAAAGACATTTACACATTGTTGCAACTACCGATTATTGTAATTATTTAGTATTTACCATTAAAATAATAACATCGATGGAGATAAAAACAATGAAATCGAGGATCATAAAACTGCATCAAGTAGGCGAGTTAAGACTTTCAAAATCTAGTAAGTAGTACACCCTTGTAATCGTTTCACTTAGTGTTTCTGTATGAACTTCATGACTTATAAGAGATTTTTCATATAATTGTATTATTGTTTACAAGTTTTATTACTACCTACGCACTTTGAGTAATTAAATGTTCGTAACTATTTTATAAACACTTCGACTGATATTCTAAGATAATTTATTTTATCAATTTAACATATTCAATGAAGCCTAATCATATACTTTTTGGCTTTATAGTGTTGTAGTGAATATGTCTCTGCAAATAGATACAACGTACGTTGATTGAGATAGTAAATTGTACAATAGAATCCGCAGCATATACGTGTAAGTACCTTTCAATATTATGATTAATTGAAGAAAAGAAAAAAGTAAAAACAGACTGCAGAATGAAAAAAAAACAATGTATACAATCGGTAAGTAACAAATGGTCGTTGACTGTGATAGGTAAATGACATTTTTATTCCGCGTTGCTACGTCTAAGAAGTTAACTCACATGTTGTGATATGTTTGTGAACGTGTATATAGACTGGGTTTTGTACACATACAATATAATACAATGCATAACATACATTGGAAAATAAAAAGAGAACACTATTCTCTTTTACTACACACAAACCAGCGGTACTAATGCTAATTTAAATTACAAATATACTTATTGATAATATTGTTGGGGGTAAACATGGAAGAGAAAACAGTAGTTCTTATGCCGCCAAATCAGAGTATACACAACCTGAGGCGATCTCTGTCAACGGTATTGTCGTGTTATGCGGCGGCGGCGGCGACGTTATGTTATTTTTATAAATTATATTCTGGTTTTGTTTTTTTACATAAACGTATAGCTCATAAGAAATCGTGTGTGTGTGTGTGCACTATATACCACAGTGGCAACGACGGCAGCAGTTCTTTCTTTTTTTCTCTTACATGGGTTCTATTTTAAAATCATAAATTACCGCAGGCTCCTGACAATAGCGGTTTTCTTTATACACATTATCGTCACCGGTAAATCTAAGTTATTACAGATACACCGGACTTACTAATAGATTATTAGTAAACGCTCGCGTACAATAACGCCAGAAGCACACAAATTTCATTCTTGTGCGCAGTACGGTAGTCAACGAGCATCTCATCTACATTTAACGAAAAGGCGCCGCTGTTGTCAACGGTATTCTGTATGTCCGAATGATTTTTTCGTGGGTTTTTTTAAATTTACTATGTCCATTCTGATCAGCCGGTCCTAAGTGCTTTAAACTTGATTTTGTATGCGTAACAATGGTGACAATGATTGCCGGTTACGAAACTGTGTGGTGTCGTCTGCATGACCTCGTGTGTACTTATCGCCGTACGTTTCAATTCATTTTCTAAGTCTTACGTGTCTCTGAACACTGTAGAACCGATTACTTTATTGACACAAGTCGAATGTCCAATCTATTCTGGTCGCAACAAATGTGCAAGAGGAAATAGACCAATGCCGTGTCTGTTGATCGCTCTGTTGTAGTTTGAAAGTGAACGTTTACGCGAAACAAATAGTTAGACACAACACTGTTGGCGTTTTATATGTGTCAAGTAGAATTGAATGTAAAAAAATGACTCGCACAAATATACACGGAAACGATCGACTAAGAATTTTGGAATAATTACAATTGAAAATTAAGCTGGTGAATATTAGAAGATTATGACGCGACGTAGGATAGTAATAATTCTTCGAACGAATAAATTAGTTTTTGCTTTTTATACATTTGTAGGGTTTTACGAGGTTTTACTGACTTAAATAAGGCAACGAAGAGATACGGCGATTTGACTATAAAACACAAGGAAAACATGCCGGAAGGTGGTTTTGTGTTGTTGTTGTTGTCACCGGGTATACCTGGCAACAGCAACTACGGGTTTTTTGAGATTCTCGGCGGGGGGTTAAGGCGGCTACGTTTGGCAGTGGTCGCGTGAAATAAGAAGCGCGAACATTAAAAAATAAAATTAGGGTTGAAAAGTAACGTAAAGATGTTTTAAACGTAATAGCTCCGTTGGCGAGTACAGTTGTGCGGTTAACGTTGCAAAAAAAGATAAAACGAAACACAAAATGTAACCGGAGCCATAAAACATAACGAGTCGAGGTGACCTATGCACTCTAGTGTCGGTCTGCTAGCCGGTACGGCGTGAGCGCTCACCGTGTACATCGACCAACGCCTCTCTGCTCCACACGCGCATACAATTGTACGGACACTCGTAATAATATTACACTTTTAACTGCACCGTCGGTATAATAACACACCAGTGATAGTCGGCCAGAGGTTCTTTAAACGTTCTGCGCGAGGACAGTGTAATTTTTTAAGGTTCCTACGGAATTCCACCACTGCAAATCTCGGTTGTACGTTTTTTTATGTTTACTCTGGACGATGCTGTTCGCCGTACAGTTCATTTAAGTACGAACCAAATTGAATTTCAGTTTAAGTGTGTGTTTTACCGGACGACAGTTATCTGTCAGCAGTGTTTGACCTACAATAGTAGTGCAATTAGCGTTAAAATTAAAAAGTAGTAGTTTCTTCAGAATTAGACACGTGACGCGTGTCGACGGTAGCTGAAAAACGTTCCGACCAATTGGCTGAATTGCACTGCCAAAGGGAATTTTTTAACACGCGCGGTTATGTTATTCTTCGATACGGGCGAGTTATGAATTTGGATATAACGAGCCCGTCCGAAACTGTCAACACAACACCTACGCCGGATTTAAATTAATTTTGTTTTCGACAATCGCCAGTCGACTTTGAATTATTACACGCGTTCGGATATAAGCCGCACGCACTAAATGATTAATCATCCGTTTTAGATTACCATTTCGAACATGCCCTACTGAACGTTTTCACGGATAGTATCAAAATATTAAGACGAGTGGGAATAATAACTTGGTATTATACCGCGATTGTTAACACTTTTACAGCACCATAAGTTTCCAACACTCGTTAATGTATTTTTTAAACATTATTCTTTGACGACGGTTTTTTGAAGTAACGCGTTTACCCATAAACTCTACACGGTTTCGAAAAATAAATCTATGTAACCTTATTCACATGTGGTAAATAATACTAATTACGTGAATTCACACTATTAAAATGCATTAAGTGTAATTTCTTTATTTTTCATACAATTTACAATCGTTTTGCGCGTTACAATGATGAAATTCAAATCAAATCGATGAAATAAAAAATGTAAAAACATCAAGTACATTAAAAATAAATATTTTCTGACTAAAATTATACTTATCACGTAACGTGAGAGTTATTACGAAGAGAACACAATGCCAACAAGGTTTAAAACACTTTTGGTTGGTAAATTTACATTTTTTGAAGGTGAACGGAAAACCAAAAGCCGGTCGTACATAAACAAGTCGACAAAATCGAATCATTTTTAAATCTAATGTGTATCGCGTTTTTGTTTTTCGAGTTACGCTCGAAGCTTTCCGTAAAAAATACCGAATTTTTTTTTTCTTCAAACATTTAACGGTGCATAGAAGACGGAAGATGTAATCTACTCGATCAAGACGACCACCGTCTCGTTTTCGAACTTGCGGTTGATTAATTTTTTATTGATACCTAAAACTGCGGTGGTGATGTATCGAATTTTCAAAGAAGTCCGACCGGTTTTGCCGAACGCAACACCGCAAATTTCCTCGGTGCGTTTAATTGTCACCGCAAAAATATTATCTGTTCACGCGAGTGGAGAATTTTTTATACGCACACAGAAGAGTATAAAAAGAGCGGAGAGAAAGGGACACACGGTTAATTTAAATACAAACAGGGGCGTTTTGTTTCGTACACCAACCGATACGCCGCCGAGGCAATGCCGTTATGGGTTGATGTCCCTAATATGGCCACGGCGGGTTTTGGCTCGAGCGACATTTATATAAAAAATATGTGTGTATATATATATAACACTAGATTAACTGGGTAGAAATTTACGTACCGTACAATACAAGAGCATAATGCGGTAGGTATTGTAACACATTCGATTAAAAACAATTGCCATACAAAGACAATAATACTTGATAAATAATTTTCTGTTTTTTTACGTGCAACTCTTTAGCCGACAGTGTAAACGCTGGCGCAGTGACGGGTCGAAATGAAAAGCCGGAGGAGAACTCATCGGCTACAAAAAAATGTGCTCATACAGATGCGCCAATCGATGATATTGATGGACTGATAACGTGACTAGCACAACGGCGTTGTCTCGTGGGAGCCAATTCGACGAATTTTGTTTTTTTTTTAACCGAGTACAAGTTTTTTTCCGTTTGTACAACGCGATAATGATCTGTACAAGTTTTCATATAATTATTATTAACCGGCCGATAGTTTTGTGCGCATAGTAATAATTTATTGCGCGGACAGCTCGTTAAAACCACAATAGTAACAGTTGAGAGGCTATCACCGGCCGAGCAATACTGTCGATATAATTATATTTCATAAAACACTACTATTTGATTGCTATCAGACGACAAACAAGTTAATATCAATAAGATTTTTTCGGGTGCCGCCATTAAACGTTTAGGGACATTTAATGGTGTGCTCGAGCGGCTTCCCAACCGTTTCCACCGGATCAACGTTTAATTTATTCGTTTCTGTTTAACCAGAACTGCAAGCGTCCTGAATGAATAACACGCGGGCGCTCGTCGGGCATTGAAACAAAAGGGAAACGTTCGGCCTATTATGTGGTAACATTGATAATTCGAAACGTCTCGAAGTCAGTTCCGAGAACTCACGTGTAAATGATATTTCTGAAAACTTATTTTTACGATTGGCTTACGTGGAATAAATCAAATGCGTTCGACTCATCGGTAATGCGCTGCCGTTTTATGTAACTCCGGAAATGAAATACACGGGCGGGTAGAACGAGCGCGGACTTTCGACTGTTATTAGATCGTATAGAACATTTGATAAAAAGTGCATAACAGCTCACCGAGTGTGAACAATAATTACGAACGTTTCCAACGGTCGATTTATTGCCTTTTGTTATTAACGTTTTTTTATGGGCCGGTACTTACCGAGCATTTTGCTCAAATCTGCATTGTGCAAGTCCGGATTTTCGTCGGCCAGCTTTTTTCGCTCCACCTTGGCCCACACCATAAAGGCGTTCATCGGTCTTCGGATGCGCTGCTCTTTAACGGCCTTTTGTTGCTGCTGAGTCATTTTCGCGTTGGTCGGCAAATCGTGTCGCTGTTGCTGATGGTGGCCGTGTTGCTGGTGGCCGTAAGGCTGAAGGTGGTGTTGGTGGGACGGTTGTAGGTGAGAAGAGTGGTCGAACGGACCGGTGCCGTTGTGCTGCAGCCAACACGACGGATCTTCGGCAGACTTTTGGGCGACGCCCGCGAGTGACAGCGATGCCGGCGAAGGTACCACCATTTGCGTCACGGGGATTTGTTGTTGCTGAATTTCGGTGGCCGTTTGGTGAAACTGGCTGGCACCGTAATTCCGGTAGGGTTGGTAGGCGTACACGGTGCACGGCGAACCGGATGACGGCGAACTGCTCAGACTGCTGTAGAGAACCTGATGGTGTGGCGAATCTATACCGCCGCCGCTGCTGTGATTAGTTAATTTGAAATCCTCGTTCAACCTAAAACAACACACGCATGATCAGTTAGAAAAAATTAATAAATTAGACCAACCTTTTGGTTGTAAATTTTAACTAAATAAAAACGCTGTTGATCCATATGATAATAAAATCACAAAGTTTAATTAAAAAAACATCGTACGATAAATTATTTTATCACAAGACGAATACATTAACATGAATATTCAACGTTAATTTTTTACGACTCGGTTATTATGATTGCATAATACGTTTACACGTTATTACTGGCAACTAATTATTTCGCCAAAGAAAAATAATTAATCTTGATCATGATTAAAAGCAATTCATATAATGTGTAGTGGGTACAACTTATTTTATGGTTCACACAATTAAAATAATGAAAAATTAATCGAGAAACCGATTGAAATATTTGGACGCCTTAATTTGATCCGTTGGTTTTCCGAAATAAAAATATAATCCGTCGGTTAATAAAAAGAAGCGATACTTGGAAATAATATTTCTATAGCAATCGATTTTTCCTTATCGGGTTTAAATAAAAATTCAATATATATTTTGTAATGCTATTGTTTCAAAAATCGTGTCAAATTGTTTCATTCATATTGTTTATTTCTTCTAATACACACTGGTCACCGTGTAATTATTGTCGTCTCATTAAAATTGCATAAATACACCCGTAGGTACGTATTCAACGTGTTAATACGTAACTGTTCTATATATAATGTTCTCGAGTTTGTATTTTAGCTGCTTTATTAGTATTATAAACTATTGTGTTACCAATTTATATACACTACATACGGTTCTATAAAAAGTATATTATTCAATTTTCTCGACTCTTTAAAAATGAACAGAATAATTATAACTGAGTCACGAAAAGTAATTGAATGGGTTTGTCTCTCCTTGATAAATATCATCTTTCTCGTATTTCTAAAAATACAGCATTCGTCAAAATGGTTTTCAAAAAGAGTAAACAAATAAACATTGAATTTGATTACAATGTTTACATACTTCGAAGCCATTTTATTAAAACTAAATACAATCGGGGTTAAATAAAAACGAATATTTACTTGAAAATAAATAAATAACAATAACAATAGTGTCAGTTATGACATAAAGGACAGTAATACGATACGGAGTGTTTATAATATGAGCCAGTTTATGTCACGTGCACTTACCGTGCGCAGTAGACATTTTGACGCCTTCGTCGAGAGAACAATCTTCGGCGTTTTGAATTCAGTTACTGGGAAAAAATGTTGTAAGTGAGAAATCTCATTATTATACGTAATTAAATTTTTTTCGCGTTACAATCGAGAATGAATTGTACATGTAATTATGTACTCAATTAGGCGAATATTCGAGACTACCGACAAAATGCTACTAATACGCCAACGAAATTATCGTACGGATACGATGCAAAATAATAACACTTCGGTGTACCGAACAATTGCCTATAAAATATTTATTTTTTATTAGTTTTTCATCGGAGCAATAACCGATAACAGTTATCAATAGAAGCATCTGTTTGTTTTACTTGCATGTGCATTTTGAAAAATTAAAGAAATAACGCGATTACGTTTGTTTTTTCTTTGTCCAAGATGGTTTCTATTTCACATATCGGTATTGACAATATTTAACCAATATAATGTTTTTTTCTTTCATTCGCTGTACTATTTTTTGTTTACGTACAGTATTTATACGTTTATTATTGTTTACGTTTAATACGTTTGGCCAATAGAAGAACTATGACTATGGTGTTTAACAAATGGCCAATGAAAAACGACGCATGAGTACGTCCCCGTTTCCCTAAAAAACACATTTGCAAAAAAAAGTAAAAACAAGACCGAATTTTCTTCGATTATTTCTACTTTATCAGACACTGTATAGATATCATATTGCCAGTGACCGTGTCATTGTTATCGCTAATGGAGAGTATATGGAAAAAAAGAATAATTTAAACAAAAAAAGTCGCGAAATAGAGTGGCGAGGTTTTTTTAAACGGTATTTTTTTCTTATCGGTAGGCGACGCTTCCGACGACGGGTCACGTATGACATTCAATCCTCGAAACAACAACAAAAAAAGTTACCAGTGACTTATCGTAATTATTATTTTAGCGATAAACTTGTTTCGCTTACACAGCACATTACACAAACACGTCCAACCTTATCTGCATAAAAAATAATATATTACGGTGCGCGTTTAATATTAATGTCATTCTTAAAATGGATTTTCGAACAAGGAAGGTACAGAGCACCTGTCTCTTATTCGACTGCAAAATAATATAGTTGCTCTTTCCGTTTTGGTCTCCTGGAAATCGTTGAAACACTACACCGTAAAATGATGACGAAAATCATTTTTTTATTAGTTTTTTAAAACTCTACATTGCGGGCTAGAACTTATACGATAAGAACTTGTAAGATTTTGCCGTCTGTGTTTTACGATTTGTTCAAGTGTATGAGAAAATCAGGGTAACGTGTTGACCGGTACGTAATAATTGTCTCGTTGTCTATGGAGTCGTTTGACAGTGGGGATTCAGTCGGTTGTATAATTGGAATCGCGAAGAGGCGACAAATTCAATTCATATAAATTGATCTAAATCGAAGGATTTTTCTTTACATCCGCATCGATCGGATTTTCAGTGTATCGGACCATTTTAAAAAATGCAAATACGTTATGTAGAGGAACGAGTCGGTAACGCGGCAGTGTCTGATGCGCATGTGTCTTGGGTTCGAGACTCAGTCTCCGTTTGCTGAAAGACACCACATCGGCTTAGCAATTGGAATCGCCATCCTGGGCGGCCATTGAATAACATCTCGTCTAAGAATATTGCTCTACGGGAAGGCTTTAATGTCTCTTAATGGGTCGCAAGAAGCGAAAAACATTTACATTTAGTTATTTAACTAACATACGGAAAAATACGAACGTGTAGAATAGGTTTAATGTGTTTTTCAACAGCCAGTCGTATCTTTAAAATGACATTTTTACTCGGATAGAAGAAAAAAACAAGTGCGATTTTACCAGTTTTAATAGTATGATTTGACCACTTGCTTACAAACGCAAAACAACAACAAATCATGTTATTTACTCAACGCACAATAGTACCAACTAGAAAACGACAGCGTTTAGCTTGTCAATAACTTGGTCGGGTGTAATACTTCGTTCGGACTGGAAGACACCTAATAGAATTCACGTTGGATGTGTTGCACGTTGTCTTTACGGTTATCTGCAAACGCACTTTGCCGCAGCGGTTATTAATACAACGCATGGCAATAGTATTGAAAGTTGCTTCCGATGAGTGATTGACATCACGTTGAGATACGAGTGAGCGCTAATTAAACACCACCGCCTAAATTTCAGTTATTATTTATCGGACCACCGTTTTTATTGTGTTTATCCGGTGCGCCTATTGTTATCTATTACACGCGCGCGTTACGCCGATTATACGGCGGCCGGGTTCTGTACATACATGTCTAATGACGACACGCCGACAATGCGCAAAAATATGGACATGGTAATTAGAAAAAAAATCCGACGGCAATTAATACCGCGTCGTTAGAGCATTACTCGACGATGAACCAAGCAAGCATTGTGTTTACGGGCCGTTGCTTTTTCTCGGACGGTTCGCTCCGCCCTCGAGTGTCAGGTGTATGTGGTAGGAAGCACCCTGATTTATCAAAGAGTATGATTAATTAAACGCGATGGGCCCAACGAAAACATAATTATTAAATTACACTCGTCATTGCGACGAGTTTTTTGGCCGACCGGCGAAAACAAGAGCTCTGCGTTTCCATTGGCGCGTACACTCGTAAAAAAAAAAACAACAGATAATTTCAAGTAGGGCAAATGTAACTCAACACCCTGAACGCATTTTCTATTCAAGTAACGTGCGCGGTAAACAGTAATGTTTAGACTTTGATCCGTTTACGATTGGTCACATAATCGGTGCAACGTTGATAATAATGTAATAAATCATAATATTACAAAGAATTTTATGAAAATTTATCTAACGACGTCCTTAAAGTATACATGTAAAATAATAATAACAACATATTAATTACTATCGAAACAATTTCGTTTTTTCTTATCGAACAATATCATTATCTTCTGCTCACGTCAATCATCCAAAGTGAAAACAGACATATGCGCAGGTAAATAACGAATGTAGCAGTTCATTATTTATCACGGCTCTTCAGATAATAACAAATCAAATTAACTAAAGGCCAAAATACGAAATTAAAATGTTAAATAACAATAAAAAAAAAATGAATTTCTAGCTTTAAAACCGCCATTTTATAATTACATAACTATTGTTTTTTACGCAACGACTGTTATAGTAAGTTATTGTATTTTTAATCGCCGTTTACTTCGATATCGTTATAAAAATTTGCATACATTTTTGTTAAGTAAACAATTTAGTAATTTTTGTGACTGCCCTTTTTCGAATAATTGTTAGTTTCTAAAGTGAAAAAGTAATTTTAATCTTTATCAACGAAAGTAATTAGTTCGCAATTTTAGTATAGTAAGTGTATTTCGATAACGTTTATATATTGAACTAAATAATTTAATAAGAATTAAGTATTTAATAAGAAGTAAATGCATTTTGATGTTTTAATCAAAAAGTATCTAGATGGTNAAATGAGTATTTAATAAGAAGTAAATGCATTTTGATGTTTTAATCAAAAAGTATCTAGATGGTGTATAAATAAATGAACACGAGTAAACTATTAAAATTTTACACACACAATTGAAATACCAAAGCAAAGTTTTACATTTGTGAGATGGATTTTAAGCGCAATTACTTTTTTCAACCGTTACACGATTCGTTTTAAATTACAATTTTTACTAATTGCTTTAGTAGAGACGTTATGAACAGATGTTTAAAAAATTACATGAAATTATAACAGCAGCGCAACAGGTAAAACGAAATTAACATTATTTTTTTTCGTACCACTCGAGTTTCCTCGGTCGGGTTTCGACTTGCAACAATTTTCGAAAAATACCATGTGGGCGCTTTGTAAGTCTAGCCCGAGTATCGCCGCCAAAGTAACATCATAGAGAGTCCCGTACAAGAGTTGGGGGGGGGTGGATCATTTTTACGGTACGCGCGTAATGGTTCTGCATGGTTAAACACCGTGTGTGTTGGTGCGATGACCACTGGAGGACACACGTCCGCCGCTGCATCGCCAGTGTGCAAGTCATATACTACTACTATGTGTACGATATACCTGTTGCTTGTGCCGGTGCCTGTCGCACACACACCGAGCTGGGCATCGTCAACGTGTGTCTGTATATGTGCACACCAGCAAAATGTTAACAAAAAACACAAATATATTACGATGTGACCGTGTCCTAGACGACATCGTTATTGCCCTGCGGTCGTCTATTTCATTATTGTTTTTTTTACTAGTTTTCAAATTCGCAATAACAGATACTACACGACCTTCTTAACCATGCGCTCGAAAAGAATCCATTTAAGAACTTTATTTTTTTGCCGATAACCACCAGATAACCATTGGAAACCTTGTCACAAGTAGTGCACTCTTGAAATACAAACATGCACTATTATCACGGCAAATTTACATTGGTGGTACGTGTGAGAAAACCAAAATTATTGACTATTAAGAAAAAATAATCGTATGCAAATACTTTTCAATTAAAATAATGCAAATAAAACGCCACTCGAGAAAATATGTTGAGAAATATTCCCACCGATAATTGGGCTAAAAAATGTACTCGTAACAGTATTACTATTGCAATGAGGTCATTCAAACAATAATCAGCAGAAGTAATGGCGACAGAAAATATTCAAATTCGTACGGCATTACGAATACAATTTGAAAATAATTTGGAATATTTTTTTGTTTTGCCATCCAATACGATTTAAAACTTAACACTTTCGAAAGATAAAACTATTTGAATTATTGTACAGAGTTTATATAAAATCAAACAACCGGATTTATCGGATTTTTGATATCATATTTAAACACTTAAACTTTTCACGTAATCAATACCTGTTGACATCCACGCGTTCTTCTAGATAATAAGAATTTCGGTACTCGGAGTTTTTGACCTTTTGAAAATAAATGTTTTTTTCTCGGCCTGGCCAATTCAACTGTAAATCTAAAAATCGAATTAACTATTTCAAGTACATACGTAATCTAACTATTGAAAATGAGCTCGTTGATATGTATTTCTACCGAATAATCACTTAACGTTTGTCTACATGATACACATGTAATATAATTAGTTAATTAAATGGAATATCAACACGCTACGAATTTATTAATAAAGAGATAACTGTTTGTATATTTTAGAAAATGCCCTAATTAGATGGATTTTATGATGAAACAAGGCAATGAGTGAAACAGTACCTAAAATGTATTAATCAAATGAGTAGGATGTTCGAACTAACGACAGACACAAGCATATTAAAATACATAAATATGAATATATTGAAACGATAAAAAAACGAGGAATTTCCATTTAATGAACCATTTAATAGGATCGGTAATACTCGTAAAAAAAAATGCACATAGTTGTGTTAAGATTTGTAATCGACGTTAAATCAGAAGAGACTAGATAAACTGATATTTTATTTTTTTTACATTTCTCCGAGACTTTTCTTTCTGGATTTCTATGTACGCTTGACGGTGCATAACAGACTACAGCCGAATCGAGTGTCACACTAGCTCATCCGATATCGCAAAACAATCACATCGGGTGTGTTGCGACAAAAAATCGTTGCATCAAGTGGATGGTTCGTTAAAAAACTCGTTTTTATTTGAAAATTCTAAAGTTTTACACGCTATGATTCGATTTCGGACGTTTGTTTAGTTTTTGCGCGATATTGTGAAAGTAGTGGATATTATGAGTCGTTCCTGTCGGGCTAAAAGTCGGCGATGACGTTAAAAAAGTGTCATAAAACGAACATTAAATGCGTGGAAATGTGCACTCCGTGTCCGTGAAAGAAATGCGAAATTACCTTATGCGTTTACACAACTTAAATATTAATGATCGATAGTAATCATTACACGACGATTTTCGGTTCAATATGTCGTGTTCTTACACGTGTAAAAAACAACCGTATCCGTTCGATGAATGTGCGCCAATATCTAAGACTCGCCACTCGTAATAGCCGACAAATGAATTCGAACATTAATTTAAAAATATGTCGATCAACTATTTACCTATCGTTATAAAAAAAAAAAAAACTTTCAAACATGTCGTTTGGGATTAAGATCAGAACCTTTACAGGTTTTATGCATAAATTTGAATTCACCTATGCTTCAATTGTAAAACGATTAACCTTTTAAAGGAATAAATGATTACATTTTCAATACACTCGTTTATGTTATTGTTATAGATAAATTTAATTCAATTATTCTATTGGTAAATTAAAGACGTTTTACATAAAAATTATTAAAATCGAGCGCTATGATATGTGTTTTTTGACGAACCGTCAGGTAAGTGTTTAATGAAACAAAAATTTGTCGTAGTGTGCCCCGTGTTAATATCAGTGTTTTTACTCTTGTCTTGCATTCCAATGATCAACACTGAAATGTTCTAGTAATTTAATAATAACATGTACATTTTCAACGACGTGTTCTATATAAATTTCCTGGGAAACCGTATTGTCTTTGCGGCTCGGAATTAAATATGTACATCTTAATTACTTAAAAATAAATACCATTAGCGATGCACTTAAATGAAGCAGACCGATAAATTACCCCCACGGGTGCGTTCATTTGGTTTTTACTCGTTTAATTATTTTTATTTTTCTAAAAAACATTCAAATAAAACGAATTTTTTTAATGACTTAAACTCTCAAATGACGTACCGCGATGTTAAGATAACACCCGAAGTCGAAACGATGGCAGTGAAAGGGTACAAAAGGCTTGCATACTAACGGCCGTATGCCTACGTGTGTGTATTAGCGTCCTAATTACTAGATAGTTATCTTTTTTTTTTTTGTGATTAATAGAGTTCAAGAGTCAGAACAATACTCTTGTAGTCGCCGTCTTTGTTAATGTTGAATTTTACTAGTTATTATTATTAGATAATACCGACTAATAATCGTAATAGACAATCGACACACACACAATGTCTGTAAAAATCGTATGTCGGTATGGATTTTTAAAAAACAAAAGTATCAAAAACGTCCAGACGTGGTGTATTGAGACAGTCATTGTGTTTTGCACATAAGCGAACTCGCAAACAACGACGACAGCGACACCGAATATTGTTTTCATCGTTTTAAAGCTTTTTAGACATAAACAGTTTTTTAATATATTATGGTTATACTTCGTACCCATCATTGAAATGTGAATAGATTCGTATCATTCGATTATCAAATAGAAAAGTAATAGCTATTATAAATATGACACAAACCATTGTGCATCTGTCCATCAGGAACCTGTACAAACAATTATGCGATAATAACTCCACAATAATGTGTTTTTAATTTTTCTAATAATCTGTCGAGAAATGACGGTCTGGGTCCATCGAAGATTTTTTTATTGTTTTTTTTTCTTCAAAGATTATCCACTCGGAAAAAGACTATTCGAGTACCGTAGTACCTACGCGGTTTTTACGGGTTTTCGATTAAATTAGTACGTGCCAATGGATGTTGTGCCATGTGACTATTGGCCGACTGCTTATTTTATTATTCCGAATAATATTATCTTTACGGCAACAATAAAAGTAAGAAAAAAAACGTCACAGTCGTTTCCCGTATAGGAATATTTTATGTCGGAGGAAAAAACCACACTTTTAACGTATTGCAAAATAAAAAGTTTCATGTGAGGTCAATTAGTTCTGGTACGAGTTCGTCCTTGGTGTGACGTTATAAACCATATAGATGTTAGAGGCATTTTTTTTTTTTTTTTTTCATTAAGCTAACGTCCGAGTTCAAAATGAATTTTAGCACCGAAAAATTAAAATCAATATTCTAACCCAAGTTGTTTTCTATTTGTCAGTGGAATAAAAACGAACGTTAATTTTTTTACTTTTGACTATTGAAAGATAATTATATTCTCATACACGACGAGTCAGCGAAATCCTATCTCGAGTGAAATAAAAAATGTATTTTTGGATAACGTTTTGTGTCGATTAAGTCAGAATTTACCTGCAAAGCAAACGTTTTACCGTTTACTGACCAGTGTCAAGTGTAACGCACGTCTATGTCGGTAAAGATAGCAGAGATTCTCAACGAGTCCAAAATAATTATGTATCGTAAACACTGTGCGTTGTACAGTTTTTGGATTTGACTTTTTTTTAATAATTTCATGTCGGCAGTGGGCGAACGGTTAGGAAAACCTACGGCACGAGTCAGCAGTCGGATATCACCAATCGATTATCGACTACTCGGACCTAAGGGCTATTGGAATTACCCGAAATAGGTACTTACGAGAAGCTGGACGGAGCGTAAGACGCCACGGCAACACTATCCTGAATCATTGTGTCCGGTTCGGCGATACCAGACGAAGAAGACATACTAAAACAGACGACAGGTGTAGGCAGCCAGCTGAGTGCGCGATCATGTCAACATGTCATCCGAAAAAATATTATAACGTCAAAATGCAGTCCCGAAGGATAATAAGTTTGTTGGCGAACTCAAAGGTGCAATTCGAGTGATAACCGACCGGCGAACAGAACAACACAAGTGTCTTATCGGTCAGCACCAAAAAACACACGACAATATTTCCGCAAGAAAACTCAATAACTTTTCCTCGAGGTACGTGTGACGTGTGTGACGAGCAGTGTGTGCGGCGAGCGCGCGGACCACGAGAACGGCCGGACGGGTTATGGCGTACTGAATCGGTTTCCACCGAGCCGGCAGTGTGTGCGCAGGACTGCGGCAACGGCGGCGGCCAAAGAGGATAACCGGCGGCACCTATGCGTGTTGCTGTTTTTTATTTATTTATTATTATTTTTTACTTACCCGTCGTCTTTCGTGCGCCGCGCGCCGCGCTAGTGCGCCAAAATTGACCGTCGATTTTCGACTCGACGCAGTTGTCTTTTACTCGATACATTTTAACGTATGTTTGCATTTTTTATATTTTAATTAACCGTCATTTTCAGTTTTGAACGATGCCTGTGGTAGCGTGTTACACCGCACTACCGTGTCTTTTTTTTTTTTTTGTCACTTTTCGAAAACGTGCGCGAACAGAACGATTAATTAAACGGTCCAGACATTGACAATGTTGTGACTGTTTTGTTGACTAAACGATAAAAATTCTCGTTAAAAATGTAACGAGCTAAATGTATTTGAAAATAAAAAACTGACAAAGTTCTGTTTTTTATATTTTACTGAATACACATTTAAAATGATTTTATTATCTTTTGATGAAACACGTGATTTAAATAAACATGCATGCGCATTGTTCATATGTATGGATTGAGAGTTAAGATTTAAAAATAGAACAGATCAAAGTATATTCTTGTCTGTTTGTCAAATAAATTAATCTTTGGTCGTGAATTAGTTGTTGTACATTAAAAATATTTATTTCCTTTATTTTATTTTTGTTATCATGAAAATAAGAATTTATTACCGTTTCAATATTATGTTAGATCAACAGTTTATTGCTCTTCTTTGATGTAAACAACAATTAAATTAACTTCATTTAAATGTTAAGCATGATGTCATGTTGACAAACACCTTTCGATATAGCTCAAACCAAAAGTCAACAAGACTATAATTGTCAACAAAAATTAATACATTTCATACTACCTAACAGAAGAAACTATCGCGTCAACTATTAGCTTTGATAAAAATCGTGGGGCGTTTTTCGTGTATATCATAATAGAAAAATCTTAGGTACGCAACTGAATTAAAGAATTATCTTATAAAACTTTAAATCGTTCTTTTATCAGATTTGAAGTAATATTATGAATGAACGCTTTCGAGCAGTAATGATACAGACTTAGTATTTGATTTTTTTGTGTATCTTAACTGTGAAATCCACTTATGTATTTCATTAACTTTCATAATTTTAGAGTAGATTGTGTTATATCCTATTAGGCTTCAAACGAAACACCTTAAAAGTTTCAACCATCTTAATCGTATTTTGGAAATACAGAATTTGTGACCGGTGACTCATAAAACACAATGGTTATGAATAGAATAATGAAAGTAGAGATTTCCGGAAGTCTGGAAATAATATCCATATCTATGAATAGGTTATGGTGTTAACTAGGAATGTAATTCGCCATTGAACGGACAGGTTGCTGTTGAATGTTTTGTAATTAAGATGACGTAATCGGGCCATGTTTGTATCAATTATTTCAAATTCAGTGACTTCAATAGTCGGGAGTATGCATTATTATTAAGTTCACAATCTCATGAAATTGTCATTGGGTTAGTATAATATTACCAATCACCGTTTATTATTATCAATGAAAAATAAAAAAGGCGTTTTGATATGAATGTACTCTTTATTATTTGTTATTTACATTGGAATATTCTTGTACTAACGTTGTTCTAAGTGGGTTAATATTTCATTTCTCAATCAGTTATACATATGTCATATGACATTAGCTTAAATATAAATTAATGTTCAACTATATTGAAATAAACTGAACTTTTTTTACTAAAATAAATGTTTTAGAATTGTTATTGTATTCTACACTATTTACAGTGGCATAGCCAGAATTTCATAATAGAACAGGCATAGTAAAAAATTTACGAAATACATCTTTCACAATTTTAAAAAGTCAAAAATGGTTCTTGACTAACCCAATGATGGACGGGACGGGTATTTTAGTCGGCTTGCACCAGAGACCAGACACTACCAATAAGAAAATAACAAGAGAAATCTTTTTGGCATCTTGGGCATTGAACTCGGGACCCCGTGCGCCAAACATATGTTTCTACCCACTAGGGTAGGCTGATTTTTTTAAAGTTTCTTAATAACATTTCACCAAATTTGTTAATATTATTGTTCAGAACCAATTCAATTTTTAATTTTATTAAAGTTTTTAATTTTGTTAAATTTTATGTTTTTTTTTTTACTTATATGAAATTCTATTAGATTTAACTTAGATTTATTATCAATATAAAATTATATATTTCAAATAAATATGTTTTATAACTGTACTTGTCAATCGCATTTCAAATTTTAATTAATGTTCTGATTGTATTATCGACAGAAATAATACAACTTTTTTGTTATTTGTTAAACATCTTTTGATTGTAAAAATTTAGATTATTCCAAGAGTGCAATAATGACGATTGTTTTGATTTTTCGATGGGGCTTGGAAAATACAGCATAAGTTAAAATAAAGTAAAAAAAAATACATATTTCTTCTTATAAATTTTTATCTTGGGCAGTTTTTTTTAAAAGCATTAAAAAAAAATACAATCTTTAAATTTTTTGAAATTTCAAAAAAAAAAAAAACATTTTTTAGCTCTTTTGTTTTCATTGTTGGATTATTAAAAAATAGTTCTAGTATCTTTAGAAAAATGTTGATATTAATTTTTTTAAATAGTGTATTTTTATTCTTTATTGTTGCCCCCATATATGGACATTATTTGACATCGCAGGATACTATTAGAAAATGTATAAATGTTCATTAAGATTGAACTAGTTTGCTTTAAGCAAACTAAAAATACAAATCATTGATTGCTAATATTTAAGACACACTGCCCTATAATTCATTGTTATTAACATTAAAAAATATCCATAATTTGTGTGGTAAGACGATGTGCAGACTTCCATAAAACAGCTCAGCTATGATGTGAAACATTTCTCGAAAAAATTTGTGTTAGTAATATATAACAGAAATAATAGTTGAAACCTTAATAAGTTAGGAACTATTTAATTAAAATCATAAAAACGGTTCTAAACAAATAAATACAAGATTAAAAGTAACACTTCCAAGTAAAACGGTAATTTTTGGATTGTTTTTCAGGGATGTAAAACTGGAAATTTTCCAGGTCATTCATTTTAGATTTACTAATTAGATTTTTCCCTGTATAGACATTGTTGGTAGGTAAAATAAGAGCTGAAGCGTTAGGTTTTGTCAAACAAAAAGCACAAGATAACTCGTATGAATTTTTTAGAACGTTAGTTATTAATATGTGCATTAAAAATATTTTTTTGTGTCTCCTTTGTGACATGTCGTCTGAACTCAAAAGTTAATATAATATGTATTTCATGTTATTATATATACAAATTTAAGTATATATGAATAGATAAATTTAGTTGCGTATTCAAGGAAGCGTAGGGGCCACGATTTCCCTTTTACCGTAACATTTTACATAAAAAATGATTGAAAATAAGAAGGCTTAAAATGGTTCAGTATAAGAATTTTTGACTATGGCTCCCTCACCTATGACAAATATTGTACATGGCACTGAATAAAATTTATTTCCTCCTGAAAAAAAATATAGATGAGCTTGTTAGAATCTAATGACGCTGATAATAATTTAAACAAATATTTATCATCACGCAACTAATACTGGCCTATTAAATTGTACTACCAAACTATCTAGTATTTTTTATGACCTCGCAAAAAAAAAAAAGATGTGATTATCTTATTGTACGTACATGCGTGTAACACTATAGATACTCACACGTGGATTAATTTGAACTGTGATAAGGCTGTTGTAAGTGCATGTGCTGTTTATCGATAAGAGAACAGGTATTACGCCTTTAGGTTGACATTGATGTTCATAAAATATGTATGTTTTCAAATTCCTAAATGTTACGAATTGAAAATTAATCCGTTATTTAGCAATTCTATTAAACTGTGTTATGCATTATTGTTTTGATTACAAAAAAATACAATTATTCAGTCGGAATGTTTTTCTGTGAATATAAAACAGAGCAGTGTAATAAAAATATCGAACTTTTAACATGATTCACGAAGATAGACCTTTCGGCCACGACCCTCAGTTCGACCGGAAGAGGAAACATCATCAGTCGACTCGGCCAGGTCCCACCGGGTCACGCGCATAAGTAGTGATGGCGACCAAAAACTATAGACGACGATGAATGCGACGTGCGTAGACTGTTTGATTTTATTACTACTTCTCGCCTATGTCACGATTTGTTTTTATTGTCGATAAGGAATTTTTTTACGTTGTACCGCCTAATATGCGTCGAAAATAGTGAGTACCTCTGGCTAGGGTAATATTACGTACATCTACTGGGTTGTAACCAGAAAATGTTTAATACGGGCGCAGTTTTGGGATCTGATATAATTTTTTCAAATTTGTTTTCACTGTAAAACTTATTCACACTCTCCTTGAAAAGCGGAGGTTCGACACAGAATTACAGTCTATTTATTTTTATCTTAAAGGATTTCTTAATTAATTTTACTGATTTCAATTAAACATTTATTTTGATATGATAAAACTAAGTTTTTTTATATAAAATTAATTATATTTTAAATTCATCTTGGGTTAATTCAAGAGGGATCGGCCCATTTAAGCCTTTTCAGCCAAGTGCTTGTATAATTAATTCCATAGCAGGTTATCTGAACGACCTTTAGGATTTAAATTAGGAATAAAGTTTACGAAGGAAACAGTTATTTATATTGAGATAAAACCCGAAATATAAGAAGTAGCAGAAATAATATAAATACATTTTTTTCTGTAAAAATTAAAAAAAATAAATTAAACATTAACCGATTTTTTGTTTTTGTTCAAAGCGTTTTTTTAAGCTTCTTTTAACTATATATCCCAAGAGAAGACCTTCAATTATCAATTTACTTGGGTGATTGTAATATTTTGTGCACTATTGAGATTATTTGTTAAATTTCTTTTCGGTACAGCTTCACTTGCAAAAAATAAGTTTACGCGACATAGTAATTATAAATCACAGTTGATGATGCATCACATATAATTAATTCAAGAATTAAAGATTTTTTATTTTGAAAATCATAATTTTCTGGAACAATTAACAAACGTTACACTTGTCGCTTGATGAAGATGCAACTTTCTGTGACAATTTATATGTAACATGTGAAATTTTACTTTTTATTTAACCGTTATGATTACATTCAGGCCAAATTATTGTTTTCTTTTTAACTTGTTAGAATCATTTATTTAATTACTGTATAATGAATTTCTGAAATCAATTACTCATGAATAATCTCTTTGAAACTCAAATATTGCTAAGAAATAGTTGTCTTAATTTTTTTTTGAATATGGGTTCTTATTGGGCGAATAAATCTTTTTATTATTAAGGTATGCATCCATATATTTAAGGGTATAGTCTCCCTTATCACACGATTACTTAAAATCTTAAAGTTGTATCAACTTTTTATATTATTATATTGACAATTGTCATTAAAAAACCCAGCACAGGGGGGTCGCGGCACAGTGGTGACATGGTATAGATGGATCAAGTATAATGATATCTGACAGTGATTAAAATCACTATAAAAAAAAAACGCTTCGATGCAAATCTTTAGATAGTGTTTAATTTTAAAAAATTGGTGGACTATTCCAAAAGCTACATGATCTGCTAGTTCATTATTAATATCCTAATTAAGATAAAGTATGTAGAATGAAAAAGGGATTATTAAAAAATATTATTTCTCATAAAAAAATAATGTTGATCCATACACTTTTCAATATGTCATAGCATTATAAAGTTAAAAAAAATGTAAAAAATAAAATCGATAATTTTCACACAATAATAGCATTCGGTAGCCATTTTCACCGTGAAGATAAAATAAAGTCCGAAATTTTTTTTTCGCATAATAAAGTAAATTACATTAGCTTTAATTTAAGATATATATAAAAGTGTCAGACTTTCCGGAACACTTTCAAAATTTAAGTTGAAAAAGTCAATTTTTTGTGAAAAAGTTGTCATTTTGAATCCCCCCCTGTAGGCAGGTAAGAGGGTCAGATATAAAAAAAATATATACCAAATGATAGATAAAGACATCATGCATCTATAAAACAAAAATTATATTGATCCATACATCTTTCAAAAAGTTATAGCATTATAAAGTTAAAAATATAAAAATGAATTTTTTTACAAAAATCGTATTTTTTTTATTAAGTTTAATGTCTGTTTTCACCATGAAGATAAAATAAAGTCCGAAATTTTTTTTTACCATTATAAAGTATATTACATTAGCTTTAATTTAAGATATATATAAAAGTGTCAGACCTTCCGGAACACTTTCAAAAGTTACGTTGAAAAAGTTCTACTTTCTATATGCATTTTTATGTTTTGAATCCCCCCTGTATTTAGGGAAATGGTCCGATTTAAAAAAACAGTATGTCGAATGAAAGATCTATATAAATACTACTTCTCATAAAAAAATTGTAATGATTCATACATTTTTCAAAAAGTTATAGCATAATAAAGTTAAAAATGGAAAATACAAAATCGAAAATTTTCACACAAAAATAGCATTCGGTAGCCATTTTCACCATGAAGATAAGATAAAGTCCGAAATTTTTTTTTTTCATGATAAAGCATATTACATTAGCTTTAATTTAAGATATATATAAAAGTGTCAGACCTTCCGGAACATTTTCAAAATTTAAGTTAAAAAAATTAATTTTTTGTGAAAAAGTTGTCATTTTAAATCCCCCCTTGTGGGCAGGTTAAGGGTTAAATTTATGAAAAAAATATATACCAAATGATAGATAAAGACATCATGCATCTATAAAACAAAAATTATATTGATCCATACATCTTTCAAAAGTTATGGCAATTATAAAGTTAAAAATATAAAAA
>NW_026099572.1:62770432-62797800 GCF_025091365.1 Daktulosphaira vitifoliae | reverse complement strand
ATATATATAAAAGTGTCAGACTTTCCGGAACACTTTCAAAATTTAAGTTGAAAAAGTTCTACTTTCTACATGAATTTTTTAGATTTAAACCCCCCTTGTATATAGGGAAATGGTCCGATTTAAAAAAACAGTATGTCAAATGAAAGATATATATAAATACTACTCCTCATGAAAAAATTGTACTGATCCATACATTTTTCAAAAAGTTATAGCATAATAAAGTTAAAAATGGAAAATACAAAATCGAAAATTTTCACACAAAAATAGCATTCGGTAGCCATTTTCACCATGAAGATAAGATAAAGTCCGAAATTTTTTTTTNCGAAGCTAAAAAAATACTATATTATGTATAATATACACGATAAATATAAAACTGATAAGAGAAAAGTAATGGTTAATGAAAAGATGTAAGTTCATACTTCTAGTGGCATAATTAGGGTTTTGTCTTAGTTGGGGGGGGGTATACATAAAAAAAATTTTCATTTAAAAATAATATCTTCACCATATAATTATTTTTGCTATGTGGGAGATATAACACCCATAACCAGATCATAATTACGTTAATAAACTTCATTTTAATTTAATTGATAAAATAAGTTACTCTATAAGTGTTCGATTTAGGTCGAAGAAATAGGCACATTATCAGGAATCAAATGTTGTTGACTAGAATAGAATCCAACATTTAATGAGAAAGAAAAAAGACATTCAAGTTATGTAAACTTGATGAAAATTTAAAAATTAAAAAACTATCTTACGTTTAGGAAATATGGTTCTCTAAACCCACCAGTTTTTGTGATCACTTATCATTAGTATTAAAAAACAAGTTGTATAGATGTTTAGGTACAAGATTGACGTTTCAACAATTACAGTCTATTCTATAATTTTATTGATGAAATTAACTGTTGTTTTTGTCATAGAAGAACTACTGTTGCTCGATAATTTTACACAGGCACCAAAAAAAAAACAAATCTGGAATATATCCCAAGCGGCCGTTATGTTTAAAACGGTTTCGTCTAGTCATAGTCAAAATGGAAATACTATTTTCTGGATGTTTTGAACGTGTGTATTGATAAGATGACTTTCTTGTTGTACAGGTACACTATCGGCGTTTTCTTTTACGAGCATGACGAATTTCATTTTGGAGTTTTTTCTTAAATTGAACATTTTTTCACTCCTTAACTTTAACATTTCTACATTTTTCTCCTCGTCGTTTGTGTCTCTTCTTACACCATATACTATACGGTATGTGATTTTGTCACGGTAACGTGTGTGCCTGCAAAGAACACAAGAGTGGGTATTTAAAACACGTTGGCGGCAATCAGTGCGTGGAAGAGGCATCGCGTTTTTTTAAATGTAATTCTTTTTTTTACATATTATACCTATTACGCCTAAATGATTTGTCTTCTCTATCGTTATCCTCTTTCTTCCGACATTTATGGGTTAAGTTTTTACACAGGTTTTTATTATTGAATATATCTGTCAACCGTTGCGTGAACACGTCCAGCAATTATGTGCCACTGGACAAAAAAAATTACAAAAGTTAACAAAAAAAATCACTCTGTGTTACTGTAAAGAAGATTGTAGAGTTGATATAGATACAAATTTGTTAGTTTATATATATATTTTTTCTTTAAATATCGTAGTTTAAGTGATAAATGTTGTTTACTTTTCTATAGAATAATGTTATATCAACAGTAATTTTTTAAAAAGTATGAACTTGGTACAAGATTTTCTAAAAAAGTTAGTATGCAGTATTTCTTATTTCAACTTTATTTACAGTACGAATAGGCGCAATTTGTGGAGAGGCTTATTATGTTGGCCATTTCTATATTTCCATTTTATATAATTATATTAGTTAGGAAACAACAGCGGATATCACCATAAAAATTTTTGACTTATTTATTTTATCCTCTTCCATGTTTTAATCCTTTAGCCAGTCCTTAAGTAAACCTATTACAAAAGAAAACTACAAATTATACAACTATGTGTTCGTTTTTTGTTGGTGTTTTAAATGTGTTAAACAAAATTTACTTCAATTGAAACTTTCACTTGACTAAAGAAAATAGGTGTATAACTCGAATCTTGAATTTTAGTTTGTACTCGTACCTGTTTGAATTTATTGTACACCCTCATTATTTTATAACCCTTGATAATATAATGTGTAATAACTTGCTGAATGATTACAGGCGTTACAATTAAATTATATATTTATATATTTACTATTATTATACAGTATGTGAGTTATAATTGGAGTTCCATCATCATGCACATCTAATTATTGTATTCATAGTTATTTCTTATAAATATGTTTGCTAAAACTATTCCTAAATATGTTATTTAGATAACTTAAGTACAGCTTATTCATAGGAATTAACTATAAAAATGGTTTTGTAACTTTTAGAGTGATAATGAGATTAAAATTTTTCTCTTAATCATTCTAATTATATGAATACAAATTTTAATTTGGTTGAATTTCGTGTAAAAACCAGATAAGTTCATGCAAACTTGAACTTAATAAAGGCGATTAGAAAAAATTACTTGAAGCTAGAACTTTAAAATAATTTATTATTATAGTTCTATAGTTCAACTCGAATATGTTTGTGAAACTTTTTTTATATCTTCATTCTAACTGTATAAAAACTCGTTTTATTCTAATTCCGTAAATTTTTAAAAAGTGGACTTATCCGGTTGTTGCATTAAACCTTTCATTTTTTATTAGATGTACTTATTAAGTTACAAACATTTTAATACATAGAGTAGGGTACGTAGAGTGGGTAGATGCAGCCTGTGTATGACAACGTGCATTATTTTTTAAATTATTTTTTGGTTAATTAGCCAACTGAGGGGGCTTAGCTCCTTCTTGTCCTTTATTTGCATCTAGAGCAAGGTTCCTGAATTACGCAGTTCAAGGGGTAAGAACCCCATCATCCCCCCAACACTAGACCCGTTGAACAGATAAAATAAAAAAATATTTTGCCCCCTTCCATAGCAAATAACTGCGGACGCCCTTACTAGCACTTTTAAGTTTATTTTAAGTGCTTTAATGAAGTTTCTTCCAATAATTTATGAAGTATAAAAATTATGTATTGTAATTTATATAAAACTATATAATTTTTTATTAGTAGAATATATCTTGTAAAAATGTTGTAAAATTTAAGTAAAACGTTTATAGTATAAATAAACACTTCATTATTCAAGTATTTAATTTTTATTCTTAGCTTATACAATTTATTGAACAACAGCAGATTTTAATAAAAATTCTATTAATAAAGTATATTGGTAAATTATTATAACATAATCGCATTACTAGTAAACAACTTTATATTTTATTCATAATAACAACAATTTTCAGATATGTACAGGATAAGACTACTTGGTAGTGTCACATATACGTCTAATTTTATTTGAATTATAAAATAGTGATTGATTTAATAATTAGGGCTTTGGATAAGTTAAATAATGTTACAAACTAATCAAATTAATTAATCAACTACATAAAAAAATTTTGATTACAACACAAAATAAAATATATACTAAAGAAATCAAAAGTATTAAGTCTAGGATGAAAATTTAAAAGAAATAAAGTTTTATATAGTACATCTATAAAGTTTCAAAGCGATGAACTAGTTTTTTAATAGGTATTATATGTTAAATAATTCTAAAAATAGAAATTATATTTTTTTTAACCTTTAATGATATTGCTTGAGACATATTTAGCAGATCATATCTTATAAATTTTAAACTCTGATATTGAAGTTTTATTATTATTATTTTAACAAGAAAAATAATATGAACTTGAAAACTTATTCTTTATTACTTAAATTATATATTTATAATACATTATAAATATAATAGCCAAAGATAAATCAATCGCTCTGTATATATATATTTGATAAGTACTTACAAACATTTTTAAATTTTTAATTTAAAATAACTTGGTGTTGTTTGAAAAATATGATAATAATTAAAAACATGTTAATGATTGATTATTTTATTTTACAACAAATATATAAATATCAAATAAAAGCTGAGTGTATTTAAATAAGTATAATAAAAATATTATATGAAATTATTAATTAACGTCAGTACATTTTTTTAATATAACATTTTTAAGATGATAGTATGTATTCTTTAAATTAAAATTTTAAACATTTGATTAACTTTTTAAATATTTTCCAAACAATTAATTTTTATGTTTCACTTTTTTCAGAATTTACGTTTGTCAGTTACATGTTTCATTATTTTAATAGTCTGTATTTCACTTTCTGAAGGTACATAATAAGATTATATCTTTGATACGTCTGAAAAACACATTTTATTATTTTAAACCCCTTATTATTAATTTTAATTTTTAAATCGAGAACTGGTACAATTATAAATAATTATACTATCAAGTGTTGACTTGCTTTAAGTTCAAAAAGAGACTGAACCTTAGAACTAATACCTAAGACGAAATTCGTCTATGGACTGACGACTTGCCATCACACGTATGTATTCTATCAAAGCTTTACATAATCGTGTGACCGCCTGTTTGATGTTCAACAAGAGACTGAACCTTAGGTATCTAAGATGAAATTCGTCTATGGACTAAAGCTCACCAATACGGAAATTTTTTTTATTCACATATTATAAAATTTTACATGATAATAATTTTACAACCAGTTGGGAAAATAAATAAAAAATTCTATATACTTTTTTAATAATTTTTAAACAATCTCGAGAGAAAATTGCTCACCGATTAATAAAACTCTAATTTTATATTCGGTAAAAACATAGAATTTGACTTAATAGAGCCATTTTCGGCCATTTTTTGTAAACATATTTAGATGTGAAATAATTAAAATACAAGTAAATAATTTTTAATAAAAATTAATTAAATTATTAATTTATATTTATTTCAGCATGGGAATTAAAAAGTAGTAAGTAAACTAAGTCGCAAATAATTCAGTATAAAATGTTAATATCTAATGTCACAAATCATTCTAATAAAAATTAGGAACCTATTATAATAATTTATTAAGGAACCCGTACCAATTTGGACTGCCTTAGTACCTGGTATTAGCTACATAATTTATTCTGAAAGAAAAAAAAAATTCAAGGCAATTCATAATTTTTTCAACAGAATAAAATAAAAATTTATTTGAGACCAAAAACGGTGCTATATAAACCATTAATATTGATATGCATTATAGTTAATTTACATACATATATGTTTATTTTGTGTTTTTTTTTTTTATTTATTAAATATTATTTGACAGGATCAAATTCTAGTAACGAATGTAAGTATAAAATTACTTTAAAAATGTTTGAAAGTTTAACAAAATTAATGGTTTTTATAGATTATTTACAAAAATATTAATAGTAAAATTATAATCAATTTTATTTTTTTTAACATAAAAATAATTTAAAAAATATTTTACTATCATGATTTCAATTAAAAAAATTATTTTACAAATATTAAAGTAAGATATATAAGTGCTATACTGATGTGTAAAATTTGAAAGCTATTTTTATACTTTTCTACTTTTTTAATTTAATTTGAAAAGTATAAAAATAAATTATTTCTATTCTGAATATCACTTTTATTTTTAAATTTTCTTTAGATAAAAGTAGAATGAAACTTCAAGGAAAATCTTGTCCAATGTGTGACAATTGTGAAGCGACAAAGTTGCTTGAATGTAAAAACAAAGAACACGAGATATGCATTTTTTGCTACACTACTTGGCAGAAATATGATGAATGTCCATTGTGCAAAAAAATAATATTAAAAAATCAAAGTACTAAAAATTGATCATAATTGTAATTTTAATATTTCTACACTGATAACATTAATAATTTATAAACTGGTAACATGTTTTCTAAAATAAATACTATGTTTCAAGTACATATTATTTTTCTTGTTAACATCCGTTAAATATATCTTAAACAATATCAATAAAGGTTAAAATAAAATATATATATTTTCTTAGAAGTTCTTAATATATAACATCTATTAAAAAACTAGTTTCTCACTCTAACGCTTAATAAAAATCTTTGATAACACAGTAATTCTTCTTCTTTTCAGTACAAAATTTTACTTAAAAACGGTAGCAGAGTGTGGTCGCTGCATAGTTGGGACAAGTATAGATGATATCTAACTAATCTAAATAAAATCATTATCGTTAGAAACGATTTCATGTAAATCTGTAGAGAGTGTTAAATTTTAAGAAATTTGTGAATTATTCCAAATGTAAAATGAACTCCTATTTCTATCATATTCTATCAATAGTAGTTGATTTTTAAGTATAATTTATGAATAAATATCTATTAAAGAAATTCAACGTAGTATGAAATTGATATTTAATAATTAAGTATTGTAATTTTTACAGAGAAATTATAAAAAATTATAAAGTAGTTGTTACTTTTATGACCAACAAGTATAAAAATTGAAGGGCTCCATATAAATATTTGCATTTGTAGTTAATTATGAATAAATGGTCGAGAAGGAATTTTCATTAGAGTCAAAAATATACTTTTCTAAACCCATTTTCCGTGCTGAATTCAAATCTGCAATTTGATTTTTACCATCACCACTAATTTTTTATATTATTAGTAATTAGTTAAAAATGAGTATTAACATATAATAAAAGCTAAAAGTTATTACCGTGACTTTTTTAGCTCAACTTACAAATCTGAAATTGACATCATTAAATAAAACATTTTATGAGAATTTAAAAAATGGTATTGTTAATATTAATATGCAGTCAGAAAATTTTATAATTAATATTTATAGTAAATTTATCAGTAATTTAAATATTTTATTGCATTTTTATTGTAATAGATAACTTAAATAGAAGTAATAGTAATCATTTCCTAGTAACTTTTGGTGTTTAATAAGATTCTACAATTGAAATATTCAAAACTTAATTAATTTAAATGATTTATTTTAACTAAAATAACAATCAATAAGTTTTTAAAGAGATCTACTCAATTGAGCGTACTATTAAATTTAATTATAATTGTAAAAATACATTGTAAATTCAGGTGAAACTAAATATTATTTTTTTAGAAATATTTTTATAGCAACATGTTACCAAAAAATTTCAATTATTAATGACACACAAATAGAGTTAAAAAATTAATAAACTATAAATTAAAATAATTTTAATTATTATTTAATTTTGTAGTTTATTTCAGTAAATACTTTTAAAATATTAGAAATGAATGATTTTAATTTTCTGTATAGGGAACATGGGCTAAGTTACTAAGTAATTGATAAATTAGAATTTTTTTTTCAATTTTTGAGGGTAATATCTTCAACTAGATAGGAATTGTAATAATTTGACGTATCGTTAAAAAAAGTTGGTCAAATGAGAGCTGAGAAAATAAATGACAGCCCAAAAAAAAAACCATGTGGTAAAATAATTTTAATTTGAATAAGAAATTTCTTCTAATTAGGATAGACTACAATGATCGGGTCCTTAATATTTATTGAAGTTATTGAAGTTGAAAATATTTTCTAAATCAAGAATTATTAAGAAAAAAATGCAAAAATATTCACTTTCCAGTTGGGTTCGAATCTCGTACCTCAATCGTTAAAGATATAAATTTTACCGTCACAGCAACTGTACATCATCACATTTGTTTGAGAATAAAAATGGCAATATAAGCTAATTATAAATTTCAAAGTTATACTTCTTGACTTAAATGAAGCAAAAATATTTAAATAAGTTTATCTTTATATTCTATGTCAACTAAATTTATATAATATTCATTTAAATCAGTGTACTTTGGCCAGATTAAGGGTCAGATTTTCAAATAATTTACATAAAATGAAAGGAAAATATCTAAGGTTGTTATATAAAAAAAAATATTTTGATTTGTTTATTTTTCAAAAAGTTATGGCAGTTTTAAGCAAAAAAAAAATTAAATTTACCGAAACAAAAACAATCATAGGGGTAAGTTTTAAAGAACACTTATGAAACATTAAAAATCAAGAAATTAATAATTCTCCTGTGGTTAATTATTTATTGACATATAATCACTTCATTAAAACTGTTGCGTATTGATAAATATTATATAAATTAGTAGTGGGGGTTGTCAACTATTTGCCAGTGCAATCACCGGCACACACATCATTAACAATTATATTGTTTCTCAATAAATACTTATTTTCTGTTTAACTATTTGATGTTGTCTTTCATATTAAAACACAACAAAAACCATAAAACTAATTAATATCGTATATACAGTCAACTCGCGATATAACAAATAAAACTGTCGGTCCCTTGAAAATCTCGTGATATAACGAAAAATTACATGTATTTTAGTCCCCTCGATATAACGAAGTTTTTTTGACCAACGCTCTCTCTATGTAACGAATTATCATATAATAATGTCGTCGTAATTTATCAGCATGAGTTTAAAACGTAAGTGTTTGTCAATTTCTGACAAGAAAAGAATAATTGAAGCAGTCGAAAGTAGCAAAAAGAAAAAAGATGTAGCGGATAGTTTTCAAATCCCTTCTTCATCACTTTCTACAATTTTGAAACAGAAAGAAGCGATTTTTAATAAAACTGACGCAGAAGGTAGCCGAAAAAAGAACCGACCAAGTGAGTTTTCCCGTTTAGAACAGTGTTTGTTCACTTGGTTCAATCAAGTTAGGCAGCAAAACATTCCAGTGAGTGGTATATTAATCAAGGAAAAAGCCAAAAGTTTTGCTGAAATATTAGATATCTCAGATTTTACTGCTAGTGATGGCTGGTTATCTAATTTTAAAAAGCGTCATAACTTGGTGTTCAGAAAAATTTGTGGAGAAAGTGCAAGCGTCGATAATGGTATCTGTGAGAATTGGAAGGTGAAACTTCAATACTTGTTATGTGAATACGATCCGAAAAATGTGTTCAATGCTGACGAGACAGGACTATTTTTTAAATGTTTACCAGACCGAACACTAACGTATAAAAATGAAAAGTGCCATGGAGGAAAACTGAGTAAGGAGCGAGTTACATTACTTTTTGCGGTAAATATGGATGGTTCGGAGAAATTGAAGCCCTTATTTATAGGTAAATCCGCTAAACCTAGGTGCTATAAAAACGTCAAATCTTTGCCGGTGATGTATAGAAACAACAGAAAATCGTGGATGACTACCGAACTTTGGAACGAATGGCTTGAAACCCTCAACAATGACATGCAAAAACAACGCAGAAAAATTATCATATTCGTTGATAATTGCACTGCCCATAACAATCTCTCTACTCTCTCTAACGTGCGAATTGAATTCTTTCAGGCAAACACAACTTCAAAACTCCAACCTCTTGATCAAGGGATAATTAAAAACTTTAAAGTTTTATATAGAAAAGAAATTGTTTCTAAATTTTTGGACTGCTTGGAAAATAACGATTTTCCGAAAGTAACTATTTTGACTGCTATAATGATTAGCTAGAAAGCTTGGAACAATGTGACTGTACAAACGATTCGTAACTGCTTTAGAACGTGTGGATTTGGCAAAACAGAAGACGAAATCGCTGCCACTTTAGCAGTTGACAATCAATGGTATAGATTATCTACTGTTCTAGTCGAGCAGTTATCAACGTTTGAGGAATTTGTTGCTATCGACGATGATTCGGCTGTGTGTTTCTCTCAATGACGATGAGATTTAAAAAAAAACTGATGACGAGGAAGTCAATGATGAAGAAGAATTGTCCGAAGAGCCCCCAGTCACCTCAAAGGAAGCCAAAGCAGGTCTCCGTGCCGTTTTAAAATATTTACAAAATCACAACATAGACGATAGTATATTTATTCACATTTTAAAATTAGATAATACAATTGACCAAGTAAGCTCAATTGGCTATACACAAAAAAAATAACCGATTTTTAAAAAAAATAAATATGTATGTATATATGTATCATAATTTATTTAAAATAAATTTTTTAAAATCTTGTTATTACGAACTTTTGATATACCGAACTTTGTCCTCGGTCCCTTGAAATTCGTTATATCGTTAGTTGACTGTAGTTACAAAGAACTTAATATTAGAGAAACAGAAGAAATGTTTAAAAATAAAAATAATTAAATTAATTGGTACCTTGGCCCACTGAAAAATTATTAAACTTGTGTAAACTGGCCAAATGTGTCAATCGACTAGGTGATGCCATTATCTAATAATTAACCTCACTAGGTGATAAGGTTACTTGGGTTATATAAAGGTTTTTATCCGGTTGGGGTGCCAATATGTGTTTAGCGTTGATAATGGTAACATTATTTTTAGAATACACGTACTACTATAATCGATTTTTTTAGTAATTTTATGCTTTTTGAGTTAAATATTTTTTATATTTTTATTTTTAATGAATTATTGAAGATTAGACTCTCATTATTTTGAAAACTGTTAAAAATTTAAAAGTATCATAAAGGAAACTATTGTTTGATTCAAATAACTCTGCAATCATGTAATTGTCCAAGAAATACGTATTCGCGATTTGTTAGTAATTTCTGTTTTAAATATTTTCTAGAATTATTAGTTTTCAATAATATTAGCCATAAGTGATGAAGTCTTAGTATATATTGGTGGTGTTAGGGAGGAAAACTATCCTTGTCAAGTGTTTATGTACTTAAACGGTTTTCTCAATTACCATCAATATAATTAAGCTAAAATTTAACCAAAGTTTTATATTTAAAAACTCGGTAACAGCGTAGAAAGAATCTTTTGGTTAGGTTACATAGGCAAAGAAGGACTGACCACTAGGGTGGTCCTTAATCATATAAGAAGAAATTTTTTATTAATATTTTTTACACAGTATCCTCTAGATTGGTTAAATACTATTAAAATGTAATGTAGGTAAAATTTGGAAGTTTTTATTCAACCCCTTCTGGTGCCGCATTAGGGTTGAAATATGGCACTTGATGGGTGTTTTTGCTTTTTTTGTGTTTAACTCGACAACTATTACACTTAGCGCTAAAATGAATAGAATATTAATTATAGAACTTATTATTGCCTACAAAAAAGAAAATAACAATATTTTTCATAAATTCATTATATTTTGAGAAAAATAACTTAACATAAAAATTTTTCAAAATTTATCATAAATATATTTTTTTAAATATTTTAATATTTTTACTGAGTGGTTGAAGTTTCATCGAATTTTTCCTTTAAAATTGGATTTAGTCATATTTCCTAAAAAAACTCATATTATATTTCACGTTAGTGCAATTATATATTGATGTATTAGCATTTATGGCGCAAAAATCAAATATCAGTTTACCTGTACTGTTCTAAATACTATACTTATTATTTTGAACGTGTGGAATTTACTGTGATTATCCATAGAAGATAAGAATTGTGGCATTATTGTTGTTTGTGTAATAATAGGTAACGATAAAAGTTCTTACCAATAATCATTTTTCATGGACTAATATCAGATATTTTCTTGTAATTTAGTTTTTTGCTTATTATTGTGTCAAGTTTTAAGATTTGTTAAAATATTAGTTTAGTGATACAGTTTTTTTGAAATTTTATTTTATTTAAATATGTCACGTAACCAAGTGTATTTAGTAGGAGCAATGAATTATCAAATTACTGGAAGTAAATTACCTTCAGTTAAAAATGTTTTGAGTGTATTGTATTATAATTTAAGATTTGTAAAATTGAATTTGCATGAAAGTGCGGCGCTTGCTGTTGACGAGTGTCTAATTTACTGGAAAAAAGCTCGAATACCTACGCAAGATCCAGCTAATATTATAAGAAAATTAAAAAAGTTTTACGATGAACTGAGAAATTTAGAGAAAAATAAAACCAGGACCAGCGACTTATACAAGAAAAGAGAACAAAATTTTGTAGACCAAATCGAAGAATTGTTTGATATAGCTCATGCTAATGCAATCAGTCTAATGAAGATCCAGGAAGATATTGATTTTTTGCGACTTCAACGAACTAAGGGACGTCCCGGATGTATGATGGGAGTAGATATGAATTTAACCCAAGCAGAAAAAAAAAATGCAAATAAGACAAGAACAGAAAAATAAAATACTTATACCTCACTCAGATACAGAAACTTTATTAGAAGGTAATTTTTAAAAATAATGAATGTTTAATAAACATTGTTTATTATATTTTTAATAATTATATATGATTTAATTTAGAAAAATATTCATGTACTTCATCGGATTCATGTGATATGGAAATCGTAAGTGAAGAAGAGAGACAATTTTCACCAGTAGCAGGTCCGTCAAAAAATAAAAGAGGTAGAAAAGAACTTTTAACTTCTAGATTATCTGCCACTCTTGATAGGTGTAAAATAAGTGATAGGGATGCTGTTCATTTGTTAACTGCATGTTTGGATGCCTTATCATTAGATCCCAGCATATATGTTTTAAACCGATCGTCAATTAAAAGGTCCCGTGAACATTATAGACAAAAAATTGCAGAAAATATTAGTTCTAAATTTCATGAACAAAATTTGAATTTTGTTGTGATCCATTGGGATTCAAAAATGCTTCCAGACCTTACAGGGAAAAAAAAAGTCGATCGCCTCCCTATTATTGCAACCGCCTTAAATTTTGAACAGCTTCTTGGAGTCCCTTATATACCCTCTGGGAAAGGTTTAGAAGTATCATCAGCTGTCTATGACGCTTTAGTCAAATGGTCACTATTGGAAAAAGTACAGGCTTTCACATTTGATACTACGGCCTCTAATACGGGAAGGTTGAATGGGGCGTGTTTTTTGTTAGAGCAACGTCTTGGAAGAGAAATTTTATTCTTAGCATGCCGACACCATATTTATGAACTTGTTTTACAAGGCGTATTTTCAGATACCAAATTATGTCCTTCAACCGGACCAGAAATATTATTATTCAAGAGGTTTCAACAAGAATGGGAAACAATTGATAAAACAAAATTCTCTACATCAATTTCTGATACTTATGTTCATAATATTTTAAAAGATGAAGCCGATGAAATTATTTTATATGCAAAAAGTAAAATTACTGAATATCTCCCCCGAGATGATTATCAAGAGTTTTTAGAACTTGTTATTATATTTTTGGGCGGTGTTCCTCAAAGGGGAAATGCTTTTCGAAAACCGGGTCCTTATCATTTAGCCAGATGGATGGCTAAAGCAATATATTGTTTAAAAATATTTTTGTTTAAAAATCAATTTAAACTAGACAGCAGAGAAGAAACATCATTAAAGGATATTTGTTGTTTTATTGTAAAATGTTACGTTCAAGCTTGGTTTTCATCTCCAAAAGCTATAGAAGCTCCTTTTAATGACATATTATTTCTTAGAAAATTAGAATCTTATAAATTACAAAATAAAAAAATCGCAGACGTGGCATTAAAAAAAATAACTAATCATTTGTGGTATTTAAATCCAGAATGTATTACTTTTTCCTTATTTGACAATCGTATAGACTATAATACAAAACGCAAAATGGCTGAAAAAATTCTAAGTTATAATGATGATGATGATGAAGAAACTAATCTGAATAAAAAGTTAACTCTTACACCAGACGATGTCCCCAATTTTCTTCAAAAAGACCTACCAACTGATTTAATAACTTCCAAATCAATTGAAATGTTTAAGCGGTTTAAAATTCAAACAAATTTTTTAAGCATTGATCCAGCTTATTGGAATTATCAGGAAGACTTCAAAACAGGTAGAGAAATAATCAAATCATTGAAAATAGTTAACGACACAGCTGAGAGAGGAGTCAAGCTAATGGAAGAATATAATGATAAATTTACTAAAGACGAAGAACAAAAACAATTTTTATTGCAGGTAAATTTAACAATTTTTATTTTTAACTTAACTTAATTATATCGTTTAAATTTTTAGACCGTCCAAGACTATCAAAAAAAATATCCAAAATGTGATAGAGAAACATTAAAAAAAATATATTAAAAGACAAATACTAGTTCCATGTAGATAAATGTGCTATGAATTTTGTAATAATTATGTGTTGATAGAATGGATTATACATTTTTTTTTTTTTAATCTTAGTTAATATTCATGAAATTATTATATAGTTATTTTATACAATTTTTTACTTAGCTTTTTTTTTTTAATATTAATTTTATAAAAAAAGATTACATGAAAATTTAATGAAATTTCAACCACTCAGTAAAAATATTAAAATATTTAAAAAAATATATTTATGATAAATTTTGAAAAATTTTTATGTTAAGTTATTTTTCTCAAAATATAATGAATTTATGAAAAATATTGTTATTTTCTTTTTTGTAGGCAATAATAAATTCTATAATTAATATTCTATTCATTTTAGCGCTAAGTGTAATAGTTGTCGAGTTAAACACAAAAAAAGCAAAAACACCCATCAAGTGCCATATTTCAACCCTAATGCGGCACCAGAAGGGGTTGAATAAAAACTTCCAAATTTTACCTACATTACATTTTAATAGTATTTAACCAATCTAGAGGGTACTGTCTTAAAAAAATTGAGTTTGAAAAATAAGGACCACCCTACTGACCACGGGAGTTGTCCTGTAGGCCGCTATCTACAGTATGATAAACGTATTGCTCTTGTAAAATTGATTTGACCTTTTTTGGGAACGATGTAAATTTTTTTGGTGTGAACAGCGTCAACAAAGTTTTTGTTACTCCGTAGCCTGTGACCTTCCAGTACAGCTCTCTACGTAGCAATTGGATATTGACAAACCGACTGCTTACGGTATAATTGGCGTATGCGACATTTTTATCAACAATTTTTTCCCCCTAAAAACATGAAAGTAACTTATGGATATTTCAAATCAAATGAGTCTGAACATTTTTGGTAAAATGTCGTTACGCCAATTAGCCTGTAAACAGTAGTAAAATAGAACTCATTGTCTTTGCACTAAAGGATAATTCTCTATTTTTCTATTAAAATATTTTTTACAAACAAAGTCCTATCCTAACAGAGATCGTGTTCTAGATCTACTAACTTTATTACATTCTTGAAACACAATGAATAATTGTTCTAAAATTGTTATGAAATAGTTTTTTTGTTAGAAAATGGCTATTTAAACGTATTCTAAGAAGCCAATAATTATCAGAAAAAAAGTTTACAAAATGATGATTCTATCATAAGTATGTTGTCATTTATGTTTGAGATCTATATTAAAAAATAATTACAATCAAGTAAAATTATTTTTATATTAATCAACATTAGTTATATAAATTTAGTACAAACTTGAATTATAAATTACAAAAGTAAAACTATTAAATAAAATTATTACTGTCTTTTCAATCAATATTATATATCGCGTTGACACTGTCTCCGTCACATTGTCATTGGCGGTGTCCCGCGACCAGCGTCACCTTCATTAGCCGTCGTCTTATTATTTGGTAGTTGGACTGGCCAACATCGCGTACCATACGCTACGGTGCAAAGTCCAGCAAGCGTCGCACGGCCAACGACGACCCGCTGAAAACGGTACGCTCAGTCTTCTTCCCGTCGTCCAAGTGACGAGGATATACGCCACCGGCTCCGAACGTGTCGCACGACCGGACTCAACGAACCGATTCGCACCGTCGCCATTATTGATGCTAACTTTTTGACGTCCGAGGACCAAGTCGCCGACGCTAGCAAAAGTGCCATGATATCGCGCGAAGATTGTTATTGTGTTTGTCTTTACGCATCTTTTTAAAATAATCTGTTGTTGTTCATGAATAATAAACGGAGTCTCTACAATAAAAACAAGTGTCGATTACATCACTGAGACGTAAGTCGTGTCATTGGCGGGGAATCGAACTGCCGTGTCGCGCGTGACAGCCAGGGACACTTACCACTATACTACCGAGGACGTAAATGTTATCTAAAGCTGCTTTTGTTTCAGAATCATTCATTCTGAAATAATGTTGTTTTTGTAACACGATTTATTATTTTATATTTATTTATTTACTAAATTAACGCCCCAAAGGGCAAGAGTACAGTTAATAAAACTTAAACTAGACATCAATAAATTTAGAGCATACAATTAATTATAAAAACAAACAATATAAGTAAAGATTCTTAACTATATAATCGATCTCTTTATTACATCTAAAGAATTAAAAAAGAAGTCCACTTTATGACTAACTTCATTACATTCTAATAACATACGATTGACCGGAGCAAAAAGATTATAGTTCTGTTGGACAGGAGAAACATAAAACATCGTTTGAGACCGTAAATGGACTGAAGGAACATTAAAAGGAATAATATCAAGAATTTTTGGACAGTCCATTTTATTATTTAATAAACTATGGATTCAACTAACGTCAAACATTTTCCGCCTCATACTCAGACTGGTTATATTTGAAGCTACTACATTTAAATCAACTTCATTAATATCGTATTTTCCTACTTTTACTACTAACATACGTAGAAAACGTTTTAGCAATTTTTCCAGTTTATTAGTAAGATTAGCTTGATATGGTGACCAAATAATTGACCCATATTCGACTATAGAACGCACTAAAGAACAATATAAAACTTTTAAACAAATAGGATTAGAAAACTCCCAGCAATTTCGCTTAAGAAAGCCCAACATCCGTAGTGCTTTATTATAAATAAATGAAATGTGTTCAGTAAAAGATAAATTCGAAGAAAGAATTACACCTAAGTCTTTAATATGAGGAACATTTATGAGATTAATACTATTTATATTATATGCATATAGTTCATATGAACGCTTACGACAAAAAGTGATCTGAGCACATTTAGACACATTCAAGCATAAACCATTAACAACACACCAATTATAAAATCTGCACAAGTCTGCTTGGAGATTATGACTGTCGTGAATTGTACGAATGTTAGAATAAATTTTTACATCATCGGCAAAACACAAATAGCTTGAATGTTGAAAGACATCAGAAAGATCGTTCATGAAAATTAAGAAAAGTAATGGAGATAAATGCCCTCCTTGAGGAACCCCAGAGGGGATATGGATAATGGAAGAGATAATATTATTTATCTTTACTTGCTGCTGTCTGCCTGTGAGGTATGAAGCTAATCATTTAAGCAGTGGGTCTTTAATGCCAATATGTTTTAATTTATCAATTAATACCTTGTGATTTAATGTATCAAACGATTTTTTCATATCAGTATAAATTGCATCAACTCGACCACCATTTGCAACAGTGGAAACAATATTAGTATAAAACACAAGCAGGTTAGTAATAGTTGATTTAGAACTACGAAAGCCGTGCTGGCAGTTATTCAGCACGTNTTATTCAGCTAACTGCTAGAATAACTGCTGACAGTTATTCAGCACGTTTTTAAAACTTAATGATAACTCGGGCTCTAGAAGTTTCTCAAATATTTTCGGCAACACACTTAATTTAGAAATAGGTCTATAATTACCCACATCAGATTTGTCACCTGATTTAAAAATAGGTGTAATATAACTTGATTTCCATCGTACTGGAAAAACACCCGAAGACAATGACAAGGAAAACAAAAAATGGATTGGACGAGTAAGCGGATAACGACAAGAACTAAAAATGATACCAGGGACAAGGTCAGGACCGTAAGTAGTGCCCGTATTTCGTTGCAGTTCTTCAAACAATTTTAGAACCGGGATCTCACATGAGGCTATACTAAACGAGGAGGGTAAAATAATATTTGGATACGTTGATCGGACGGTTTGTTTCGAAACAGAATAATTAGAAGCAAAGAACTCACTAAACATTTCAGACACATTGATCATATTGTCTGACTTTATATTTCCAAAATACATAGAGTTTGGAAGTAAGTTATTATTTCTTTTATCTTTGACAAATTTCCAAAAGTATTTTGGTTTAACAATTAAATTATTTTGAACACGGTTAATATAATCTGAATAACATTTTTTTTATAGGTTTTTACATTTAGATCTAATAGCTGAGAACTCATTATATATTGATTGGTCTTTTTTAATTTTGAAAATCTTGTGAAGGGCATTTTTTTTACGTATTAATTGACAAAGTTCCTTTGAAAACCAACTTGGGAAAGGAAACTTCTTTGCATAAACTTTAGGAATAACTCGATAGAATGTAAGAGTATCTCATAAAATTTATCAAGCGCACTATTAATGTCATCATAGTTATATAAAATCGACCAGTCAATTGAACTTAAATAATAAGACATTTGACAATAATTACCACGTTTAAAATTATAATACCAATTCAAGGGACATGAATGCTGATAATTGTTATTACGTTGTAACTCAACGAACAAAGCCGGATGGTATGGGTCTAATGGCACCAATATATCTGTTGAGGTATTGACAGTGATCAAATTTGTATTAGAAAATATTAAATCCAGATATGAATTGTATATATTAGGAATTGTGTTGACCTGATACAAGTTTAAAGATGAAAAGCACTCATAAATAACATCTACTTTAAGTGATCGAGCGTAAATCATGCCATGGTCATCATTATAGAATTTTGTATCACCACATATATACCACATATTAATTCAAAAATGGAAACAATTTAGAAAAAACGTCTTGAAATTAGTAGTAATCAAAAATAAAACAACTGCCAGCAAAAAATGTTGAAATCAAATGAATAGAACAATAATAATTTATTATGATATAACATTGTGATATGTAATAATTGATGTGCAAATACAGTGTAAGATAAATTCATTATTGTTATAACTCAATGAATATAAGTTATTATAATAGAAATTTCGCAAAACTAATAGTATTCGATATTTTATGATATTATATTTAAAAAATCAATCCAAACACAATAATATCGGTTAACTAAATCGGTATTATCGATATTTTATAAAAAAAAATATCATTTTATTTTTAAACTATTAATATTAATCCAATAAATTAAAGTTACTGGCATTTTAAATGAATTTTCAGACAACTGCCGCTCATAAAAAACTATCTGCTACCTAAATTTGTTTATTATTTATTACTTTTTAGAGGTTAAAGTAGCTATTGGTTTACAATGACTTCATAGGTAATAGATAATTAAATAAATAACATTAATTAAAAATAACATCGACATTAAACATTTGTAAATGATTTTGTTAAGAATAATAACTGTAAGATTGTAAAATTAAAATAAACTGATTTCGCTTAAATTATAAAAAGTGTCAAAACCTATCTTCTGCTTTCGCTCCCTTTATTTTTCTCTAGTCCATTCCATTTTAGAATATGGCATACATACTTATCCTCTAATCAAATCCGAATCGAAAGAGTACACAACCGTTTTTAAAATTTTACATTTTCTTTATGACTATTTCATGGTCCGTATTACTCCCAGTATTCCTACTTTTTCATCTGGACGTGTTGACGATGACCTTTCGTTCATTACCTCTTTTCTTCACGGAACCGTAGGTTGATCCTGATCTTTTATTCTCAGTATTCCACCGTGTACCAATATAACCAAACCACAAGAAGTCACTCTTTATTTTATGTTCCTCGTCACCATAATTTCTACGCTTTTAATAATTCTTCACATAAAATGCTTCGTCTTCATAATAATTTGTGGGCTTATGGTCACTTTTGCTCATTATTAAACTGTATATTTACTTAATTTTTAAGAGTTGAATATTAATTACGGTATTCTAACATTGGTTAAACTCACAATTGAAAGTGTATTATTCGAATTTTCATCTATAGTACATTAAATTTAAGTATTCTTGAATTTGAAGATTGTTAGTAAGTAATTATAATAATTGTTATTACTTTTTTATTAAACACTATCGTTGTTGGAGATGTGAAACCGCACAGCGATATGGTTCTCTGGTTCCGTTTTTTAATGGAATATCAGCGCGTGTTTAGTACACCATATAACCGGATCCGTTTAGCCGTCTGATTTAACTCAACTCGACCGTATTAGGTTCACTTGATGTACAATCCATCGCGTATGATGTGTTATCACTGATTGCAGGAGGAGATTAGATAATAAAGAAAGGGTAGAATACATCTATGTATTGATAATACGGCGCTGTGTAATTTTTAATGGGATAAATTTTTGTAATCTTTTCATGCGAATTTAAAAGCTCTTACAGTGTCGACTAATTAAATGAACATTATTAACAGCCTAGTGTTATTATAATAATATTTTTTTTTCGTTACCGATATAGTCGTAGATAATTTATTGTTAATCTAAAATTATGATTTGAAATCAGGTTATATATTTCAAATTATAAAGAAAATACTGTCAAGCCTTAAATTAAATCGTGAAGATTAATAATGGTGGAGTATGAATGAATTATAACAGAAAGATTGTAATTTCTATAATATAATTAGCTTTGTACAAAATGTGTTAAATGATAGTTCATCTGCACGGTAAATATCTGATTAATATCGTTAATAGGTTACTGTCATGCAACGCAAAAACAAACTTTACTTCATTATAATACTGTACGAGTATAAAATTATCGATTTGCTCTAAAAAGTTTTTTATCTGTTATTTGTTTAATAGATTGTCCAGCTGAACGAAGAAGAAAAAAAATGATGTGAGATTACGATTTTTTTCATTGTGAATGAATTGTTACATCTTTTACCTAACCCAATCATCACCTCAGCCTTTATCTCAACTATTTGGAGTGGGCTCTAACTATCAATGGTTTGTCAGGATTTATACACTGGTTGTTGGCCTAGCACAACCTCATTTTTATCAGTATTCTTTACTGAGCCAGCATTCTTTTTTAAGTTACAAAAGTCTCTAATTTATTTATCTTAAAATATTTATGATAACAATTTTGATTTGTAAAATCAATGGACATTGCAAACAAATGTCTAACTTTTTTAATTTTCATGAAGGGAAATCTCGAATTAGCTAAATTAAAAAGTAAAAAAAAAAATACTTAGTACTGTTACCACACACTTTTTAATAAGCAATAATATTGTAAAAATATCTTAAATTCTAAATTCTGATTTTAGAATTAATTTTTTTGTTTATTTATCATGTATATACAACTTTGGTATCTATGGCCATTAGTTACATTTTATATTAATATTATTTCTTTGCTTTTTTCAATGGAATAATTTAATTCTTTCTGTGTTCTCATGGCCATATCTTTTGATTTAAAATATTTGTAATATTATTAATAATACTTAAAGAGTCGCTTGTAGCAATAAACGTATTATATTCTTCATTCCAGATTATCTGGATTGCCAGTTTTATTGCTATTACCTCCGTTGTGTATATACTACAGATATCTGATAGCTTGTGCATTTACTTACTATTTAGCATAATGACTGTTATTTTGAAACCTTCTAAATTTTTGGAAGCATCAGTATATACTTGTATATGGTCCTAGTAGTTATCTCTATTAAACTTTGAATTTTTCTCTTATAGACTTTAGGAGGTATTTGGTTTTTAGTTAGTTTATCTAATTCTACATTCATTTTATTTTCACTATACTAGCGTGCGTTCGGTTTATATTCTCTGTTAACTTTGTTAGTTTATTTGATAGACTATTTGTTTATAACTTTCTTTTGTTCATTACTTAGTTTAATTTCCGTCTTTTTGTTTCTGTCTGGTTTTGCTAAATATTTAATTTCTATTTCTTTTCTTTTGATACTAGTGTCAAGTACGCCAACTCTAATGTAAATACTGTAAATAGGGCTACTTTTACAGGCGCCTATTCCTATTATACTGTTACCTATATTATTAGTGCTGTCAATGGTTTTAAGTGTTGGTTGGGCCTCTGTTTTGTATAATATTGATGTACAGTTAAGTTTTGTTTGATTAAGCGATTCATGTATTTATATAAGCGTATTTTTATTTTCTCTCCAGGATGTATGAGAGAGTATTATATTAAGGTTAACAGTTTGAATTTTTCTTGGTTTTAAAGTATTTGATATACATATATATATATATATATATATATATATATATATATTAAATATATCATATATGGTTTCCACGTAAGTTTTTAGTCTAATAAGACACCTAATATTTCGATCAAAGTGTCTTGTTTAATGCTATGACTATCTAATTTTATTTCAAGTTATCCAATTTTCTACTATTCTTACATATTTTATTATAAATATACAGTAGTAGTTTAAATGTTTTAGCACCTAAGTTTTACTAATAAAAATATGTGGAGTACCATCTTGTCCTGGATTATTATTTTTATTTAAGAGATAGTGTATTATCTCTTAAAGGGTTATGGTTACGTCTTCATTTGATCGATTTCGATTTATAGTGATGGGTATTTTTTCATTTTCACATTTGTTTTTGTATTGCTTGAATTGAAAGTCATAAATGTTATCACTACAGTTTTCGTAAATCAATTTACAATCCGTCTATTCAATTATACTGTTTATAAATTTAGCTCAAGAGTTTTTGTTTACTATTTTTTATTAAGAACTTTGTCCTTGCTCTTAATTTTTTTAATTCAATAAAGTCATCCATTTTCCTGGTTTTTTTTATATTTGTTTAATGCTTAATTTTTTTGTTTAATAGCATTTTTTATATTTTTGTTCCCCATAGCACTTTTAATTTAGAGTTTTTTGCTTTTGTTTTCTTTATTGATATGTAATTTTATTTATAGTATCAGTAAATGTTTTCACTAGGTCATCTATACTATAGAACTCAACATTTTTAATTTGTGTTACTTCATCTTCCAGTAAGTCAGTAAAATGTGACCGGTTAGGATTTTTGAGATTCCATCTTTCTTTTACGTTAGTATGATCATTCACGTGTGGTATAAAGTGAGTTAAACTAGAAAAATGGTCGCTTGATGTTAGGTCGTTTAGTACTTTCTATTGTAGCCTTTGAGCTAAGGGTTGCATTTATAAAGGTCAATGTTTGAATATTCTCCCGTAGCAGGGTTTATGGACCAACTCGTGTTGATAGGAATCAAGTAAAACTAAGTTTTCTTTTTCTAGTATTTGCTTTCTATTACATTTCTTCTTAGATCTGGTTTGAGGGATCCTCATAGGGTGTTATGATTATTAAAGTGGCCAGTAAAAATGAATGGCCTGGACAGTTGATTTAGTACGTTTTGGAAGTCTTCTTGCGTGAAAGTTTGCTAGTTAGGTAGATATATGTTACATACATGTAATTAAGTATCGACGAGTTTGATGGCTACTGTAACTATTTCTAGATGGGAGGTAAAATGAATTAATTTACTGGATAGGTGTACGTCTATAGCCAGTAACACTACTAAGTCTATGTTATTAACTACGGCAGACATTTTCACGCAGAAATAAGCCCTCGGGATAATTTTTTTTAACTTATACTACGTAACATAAGTTTTAATATTTATAAATTAGGTATGGAAAGATATACATAACTAAAGAAATAACTATTCTTTTGCTGGGCTTAACCGCCTCCTAATTTCTGTAACGCGTTTGTTTATTTGTATTGTTTTTGTTGAATAAAATAATAAACTAAATTTTATATTCATCTTTAACAAGTTGTATCAACTTTTTTTTAAAAATTACATTAAATTAAATTAAATTTTTTTAATATTTCAGAACATTGCTCTTTTTTAACTTATATCAAAATAAATCTATTAAAGTGCACTACAATAAAATTAAAAAACCATGTCGCGTCCCCACTGTGATAAATTTTTTCTATTGAAGACTGAACATTTTTCTTAACTTATACAAAAAAAGGATCCAATAGTTAATAATCTATTTTGGTTAGGAATTTACGTCCTACAAATTTTTTCTAATTATTGAAAGATAATTATTATAAGTGATAAATAAATAAAAAGGAATGCGTGAGGGGTAGGTCAGTAGTGATTTTAAAATTGCTAACAAAATGGTTGCTCGACGTAGTTATCACACTGTACTTCCAGTCTGTGTTTTAAAATTTATTAATGACATTTATATTTTAAAATATTATCATTAATCATTCTGCACAAACTTCTCCTGTGTTTCATGATTTTTTTTTAAATAATAAAACTAGAGTTTTATTATAATTAGTATTTTCTATTCATGTTTTACAATTTAAAATACATATTATGTATTTTTCGATTATATTAATATGTTATTGTAACAACTACATTATAGTTATTTTACAATCGTATTGTTTGTATTATTTTTCAATATTATGAATAATTCCTTAGAAACAGTTTGAAAGTAAAACTTAGATCACTATGTATAAATATTCATATTAACAAAATATTTTTATTGGAAATTATTCTTATAAAATAAAATACAGGAACTAAATGAAGCGAGCAAAAATTGTACACAAAGCATTTCATCTATATGATATTGAAAAATTAAACCAACTTTAGATTTCCTATAAAATCCTAAACTTGTAATACTTTTGAGGGATTTGATTTATTTTTTGCGCTATTTCTCTACTGTATAGATCAAAGTATCAAAATAGTAGAAAAATATACAATAATTTTTTCCAACTATTGTAACAAGTAAAATTTTCTTGAGTGAAATAGGTATCATTAATAATCTTATCACTATGTTTTATAGTAAACTTAATTTAATACAAAAAGTTCTTGAGGTTGTCTATTCCTTTTATCTATAGGCCCATGATTTAAAACTTATTACCGTTTTTTTATTTTATCTTGTTTAAGAGGTGAATTTTTTGTAAAAGTATGATTTTAAGGTCGCAAATAAAAGATAACATTTTTTTTTGTATTTTTTTTTTCTTTGTGTATATTAAAACGCTTAAAATAATATTTTCAAATGTTTAATATAACACATTTGAGTACTAAAAGTTTGGAACCCTAACAATAATTTATTATTTATGATAATTAGGATATTATAAAGAATGGTTTGATTGAAAAATTGTTATAGTTAAGATTAAAAAATATATTTAATTTATATTAAATTGAAAATACGTTAACAAAAACAGAGTTTATTTTTGTGTACACCAGTAGGAATTTTTATATTTAAAGAATATATTGTTACAAATAATTGATTACTCTAATGTTATTGATAAAAATAGACAGGAGAAAATCCAATGTTTTGAACAAATTATAAAAACACAAAAAAATTTTCAAGTCTTTTAATTATAAAAAAATATTTTTATATATTATGATAAATAAAAGTACTATAATAAAATAATATATTTTGTTAAAAAATAAAATACTATTATAATTGTATTTTACAAGTTCACATTTATACCAAAATTAACTTTCGTAGTAATTCTATTCGGATTAAATCTATGATTTCCATACATCGGGTAACGATTCATATTCTGTTTTGAGTTTTTCTTGTACTATAACTTGATCATCAATTAACCAGTTTACCGTAAGTTGACGTTCAGAGAAAGCATCATTCACAATAATTGGACCAACCAATGGTTCAAATAGCGTTTTATGATCGGTCGCAGCTGTACATTCATCTGCTATTTTTTTAGTCGCCCATCCAAAAACTTTTTGTAACATAGGACGAGAAGTGTCGGGATCACTGGGAGCAGAGACTATTGCTTGATCTAACTCGGCGATAAGTGTTTTAAGCATATCTTGTTGCTCTTCGCCTAAGTAAGGTTGAGGAATTTCTAAAGAACTTTTTGTAAATTGTAAAGCTTTTATAGCTGAGTCATTAAAAACATCACCAGAAATTTTAGTGGCAATATTAAAAATCATCATTGGCATTAAGTCTGCGGCATACTGTTGCAAGAATGCTTCATCAGGATCGCTATATGATTTTGACTTGAGGCTAACAATCATTTCTTCAATTAAATTTTGGAATTTGTCCATACTCGCATTTTTTAGATCGACAAACTCTTTCATAGCTTCTCCAAAGTTTCCATCTGCTCTATTGAAAATACCTGCAATTTTATTACTTGCTTCTAAAGCTGCGTTTTCTGCTGCTTTCGTTACGGAATCGTGAATTGTCCCCTTGGCTCCCGTTTTAACAATGTCATTTGAATCCACTGGAATAGTAACCTCAATACCAGTCAATTTAGATTGAAGATTTTTAATTTCATTTGCAGCCATATTCGCGTAAAACGAGTGAACAAGTTTTGATACTGAATCTGTAACCACTAGACCTACAGCTTTGGTATATGCTATAATATAACTTTCAGTGTCACCTTGATAGTGATTTGCCATGTCAATAGTCCGTACGCCTAATTTGGACATAACTGCTGTGTATTTATATACTCTACATATCAAACCTCGTCTTAATTCATTTATTACATCTTTAATTGCATTTCCCAATTCTTCATTATTCAAAACTCTAGTAAGTGCTTCTTCCAATGTTATTTGCGCCCCTTTAGAAACATCTAGTTGAATATCTTCCATAACTAATTCCTCTCCAAACGATGCAACCACATTTTGTGCAAGAAGAGCTATTTGCTTAACATTTTCCATAGGCGTTTCATCGCAGTGGCCTATTGAGGCCACAAAAATTATTAAAATATAACTTGCAGGAAAATTCATCGCTTTCATTATTAATAATAATGGTTGGCAGCTGAATTTTCTGTGTTATTTTATACATTTAGATCCTACGTGTGCGGGGATATATTTAAGATTTTCATTGGCGCAAACAAGTAAATATTTGTTTTGCATATTTGCAATAGATAAAAAGAATAACTGTTGAAGTTTTTATTTATTGTATATTACACAATGTTAGTATTTATCGAAAAAACTCTGAATGAATTTTCCTATTTAATTTAAATAACGATAATGAAAACGACAAAAATTTTTGACTACTTTGAGATTTAATTTTTTTTTTTTTGTTAAAAACAGTAAAAAATGATATATTTAAATATTTGTATTATATTAATAGTTAATAAAAAATTGAGCTGCGTAATTTATTTATAATTTATTGGTTATTTTAAGAGAAAAGACAAAAATGTATTTCATTTAATGCATCAATGAGATTTAAATAAATAAATCTTGGGATAAAGATATTCGAATTTAATTTGAATAATACTAATTATTATTAGTTTAATTATAATTATAATAATATTTACATTATAATTATAATTATAATTAAAACAAAAATCAACATTCAAAATTTTGACGGAATGAAATATTAATATATTATTGAAATTAACTTAGATTCTCTAATAGTTAATAAATAAAAAAAATGTAAATCTACATTTTATTTAGATTTATTTCAAATTAGTTGAATAACAAATGATCTAATGACGTATACTAAAATTAAATAAAATTTATTACCTAAAAGAAAATTGAAATATTTTGAAACAAAAAATTATATTGCATTGTTTAAGGTATAAATTTTTTTTAATAATAATATGAACAATGAGAAAAACCCACATTATTTAAAAGGGGTTAAATTATGAGTGAATTTACTGACTATAATATTTTGTAGTTGACTTATACTCTTAATTTTTTGTTTTAAAAATTTAGCTTATGAATTATTGCTACGTTTTTGTTAAATTTATTTCAAAATAATTTTAAATTATAGATAACATGTTATATTAGCTTCGATGCGAAGCTGAGAAGGTATTGGTTTTACTATGATGTGTTTTTTTTTTTTTTTTTTTTTTTTTTTTTT
>NW_026099572.1:62700237-62769511 GCF_025091365.1 Daktulosphaira vitifoliae | reverse complement strand
ATTTAACTTTATAATGCTATAACTTATTGAAAAGTTTATGGATCCACACAATTTTTTTATGAGAAATAATATTTTTTAATAAACCCTTTTTCATTCGACATACTTTATCTTAATCGAGATATTAATAAGGAACCAGCAGATCAAGTAGCTTTTGGAATAAAACACCAATTTTTTTAAAATTAAACACTATCTAAAGATTTGCATCGAAGCGTTTATTTTTGATAGTGATTTTAATCACTATCAGATATCATTATACTTGATCCAACTATGCCACGTCACCACTGTGCCGCGACCCCCCTGTGCTGGGTTTTATATATTTGAACATTTGCAAAATTAATTCTATTTTAAAAGAATTTTATTATAATTTTTTAAATTAGTATAACCTTAATTTTGAAAAAAGCTATTCGGTTTATCATTATTTGTTATAATCCTAACCAATTTAAAATTTTATTCCAAGTTCTTTGTAGTATAGTACAACATATATATTTGATTGAAGCACAATAAGAAGAAATCAAAGTGACGTTCTAAAAATTGAAATAAATTGAAATAAATTTATTTATTTAATAGATTCCCAATTCTCAAAATTATTTAAAAAAATTAAAATCTAGAATGTTTATATCTGAAAATAATTAACAATAAAACTATATGACGATTGAGATAGTTATTGTTATTATTAAAAACTTCTGCATACATAAATATATAATATTAAAAATGGTTACTGTGTATTAGTTACTCTAGATGATAATTAAATATTTTTATGGTAATAATAATAATTATGTGCTAATAATGAACTTCAATAACGAGGATATAAATTAGTCATAAATCTAGTTTTAGATATAAAAATCGACTGATAAGAATATTTTCAATTATGAAGGTTTGAAATTTACTCCTATAATGTGTCTTATTCTATAATCGTGTTAAATTTTATAATTTTTTATGCTTCCATTATGATTTTTGATTCTATTAAATATATTTCTCGTTTCGCAATTGTATATGAAAATAAAAAAATTAGGCGTTAGTCTGTACTAGTATAATTTATCAAATCTTAATTAAGCTTATTGAATTTTTTACGTTATTTTCAAGAAAGCGCTGAAAAATAATTAAATAATACCTACACTTATAGGAACTTTGAATGGAAGTGTCATTTCGCTGTTAAAAAAATTCCAATTTTTTAAAGTTATAAATTAATAGTTTTATAGGAAATAGGTATTTCATGAATGAAATCCAAACTTGAACATATAAAAACAAATAATTATATATAAATAAAAATTCCATTGATATAAGAATTTATGGATATAAGTGTAGAACTTTTTATATCTCTTTTATGAGCATTCGTCAATTATAAATATACAGTTATGAATGTCAATATTAAAATATTTAATTGTCATCTGTGGTTAATGGTACATAATAACTCTTTATTCTTAGACCATCAAATAACATTTTTACTGTCATAAAGTTTTGTGATGTTAAACATTGGAAATAATAATATTAAATATGAAGGGGTGAAAGTTTTATTGAAATTCTGCTGTCTTTTCCAATAAAATGAAGAATTATCTAAGTACAGTATTTTTTTCACTAGAAATAACAACACATTTTTTAAATATTTTCCCGAAAAAGATCAAAACAATTTTGTTGATTAAAATGATGACCCAGTACATTTTAATAATTTCGTTTTTTTTGACAATAACAAATTTATTGTTGTTATCTTGTTTTTTATTGTTCCTCTTATGTATCAATATTGAATTAGAATACATCAAGTTTTAATAAAATAAATACAATACAATTTTTTTAATCATAAAAAATAACAACAAAATAATTTTGGAATATCAAAAAGGATATTACTTGTACTTATTATAATAACTAATGTATTTTTTAATAAAAAGTGCCATTTTTATATAATAAAATTTATTCATTGAATAAATAACACAGTATGTCATATAATGGTATAGCTGACAAATGTTTAATCATTGAATAAAAAAAAAATCATTATTGTAAAAACAAGGGTTGTTAAAAACATATTTAAAAAAAAGATCCTGTTTAAAAAAACAACTAAACAGTTTAAAATGTTCTAATATTCAATTTTAAATTTTGAAACTTTTGTTGTTTTAAATAGATAGTGTTTAAATTAAAACAACCCTGGTATAAAATTTGCTGTTTGCAATTTAGGGTTAATAAATTTTTCAAAATAGTAGTGAAACAAAAAATAAAAATTATTTTTATATTTTAGGAGGAAATATTGGCACCTAAGTTGAACTATTTGTATTTCATTGATGATCCGTTTATTTAATTAGTATGGCATTCAAATTATTTTCAATTCATAAAAAAATATATTTTGGCAAGAATATTTTAACAAAAATAAACTGTTTTAAAAAATATTGTGTGATACAATTTTCTAATAAACTAAATTTTTAATTACTAATGGTCAAATCGGTATCATCACTTAAATGATATTAATCAAATTTGTATATGATGTATAAAATTTAAAAATATAATAGTTAATTTTCAATAAATGTAGTTATTGAACCATTTTATATAAAACTATTTTCCCTACAAGGCCTTTAATGGAATATGTCTATGTATTTTCGCATACAGAACTATAAATTCTGTCATAGTTGTTTGATAATTTAGTACTAATAAATTATAAAGTTAAAATATAAAAAAATATTATTTGTATATTTTCTAAAGGTATAATACACATGTTTAAAATACGTCTTTAATTAAATAAAAAAAGCGTCTGACGCACGTTTTGGAAAATTTAACTTTGGAAATCAATTCATTTTACACAATTTTAAGCCTGAAATACCTATTACAATCATTTTTTTAAATGAATTAAAATAAAATATAAATTAATCAATTTACTAAGAAATTCAATATAATATTTTTAATTTTCTTCTTATTTTATTATAATAAAGGGCTATTCAATGCCCTTGAATATATAAGTATATTCAAAAAGAATATCCTTATTTTATGTTATATACAGGGTGATTTTTTTATCATAACCCACTCAATTACTTGCAGAATAATAATAATTTAAACATTTTTTTTTTATTATTATCTTTAGTTACACATTATTCTTGAATTATTAACTATGTAATACTTTTTAAGTTCATCCCTTATGCCTTGGAGGGGGGTCAACTTTGTTTTTTTAAATGGTAACACATATTTTTAATTTAATAAAATGTTTGAGTTTTTAATTTAATAGTAAATGGCATTTGAATTTTTAATATAACTTAATTCGTTTATTAGATATAATCATTTAAAGTTTCAAATTTTTGAATTAATATACAGGTATAATACACAAGGGATTACAAATACAGGTAGCTAATTGGTTTTTTATAACATCGATATTAGCAGGTACACAGCATTGTTATTATCAATAGTAGTAAGGCACATTGTTATGAGTTTATAAATACACTAACTGACAATACAGAAAGTATATCTATTGATAATCATAATTGATAATAAACAATCCGTGACTGAGACAGCAATGTCATAAAAATCCAATTAGCTACCTGTATTTACAATCCCATGTGTATTATACATGTATATTAACTCAAAATTTTGAAACTTTAAATGTTTATATCTAATAAGCTAATAAAGTTATATTAAAAATTCAAATGCCATTTACTATTAAATTAAAAACTCAAACATTTTATTAAATTAAAAATATGTGTTACCGCTTAAAAAAACAAAGTTGACCCCCCTCCAAGGCATAAGGGATGAAGTTAAAAAGTATTACATAGTTAAAAATTCAAGAATAATGTGTAACTAAAGATAATAAAAAAAAAAAAATGTTTAAATTATTATTATTCTGCAAGTAATTGAGTGGGTTATGATAAAAAAATCACCCTGTATAGATGAAATTAAAAAAAATCGTATTGAATGGTTAAGAAGTTATAAAGAAAATATTAGATTAACAAAAATCTTTATGTCTATTTTAAAATAAATATAATTTGAAAATTCGAGAAAATTATTTTTATGTTTCAATATTTATTTTTAAGATGTAACGATGAATTTAAGGAAAATATATTAATATATTATCACCAGAATTACGTCGTCTGATTATAAGTTTAATCTTTGATTTAATTAATATTTCGCTGTAATGCTTTTTACAACTTTTGGTAAATATCATAATTGTTTAATCTCAATAAGTTACAAAATGGCGAGGATTATAAAATAATATACTGAGATAAGTATGTTACAAAGAATGGTGTAGGGATAATAATGGACGAGGAGATGAAAAGTAAAGCAGTAGAAGTAGCTAGGAAATGAGACAGAATTATGGTCGTAAAATTTATATTCGAAGAAAAAGTGCTGAATGTAATAAGTGCCTATGCACCACAAGTGAGATGTGATGTAATAGACAAGGAGTGTTTTGAAGAGAATGAGGTGATACAAGGAACACTGATAATGAGGTTGCGGTGATATGTGGAGATATGAATGGACATGTAGGTAATGAGAAGAGAGGATATGAAAAAGTACATGAAAGGTATGATTTTAGTGGAAAAACTGAGGCTGGAGAAAGAATACTGGATATCGTAGTATCGTATGATCTTGCTGTGGTTAATACTTATTTTAGAAAGATGGTAAAACATTGTATAACTTATAAGAGTGGAAGTAATAGATCAAATATTGATTATTTTATGTGGAAGAGAGAGAGTGTAAAGCGAGTACAAATTTTTAAAGTTATTTCAGGCGAGAGTATAACATATACTGGTGCTATAGAAGTTGTTGCGTAGTGGGAAGAGAGTATACAGAGACAGAAAGAAAACAGGAGGAGAGTAAAGGTTCCGGTGATGAAAATTAAAAGGAAAAAAATAAAAAGACTGTAAAAGAGAGGACGATGTGGAATGCCGAGGGAAACATAAATAATATGTGGAATAGATTTGCTAGTTGTGTAAAGAATACTGCAAAGGACATTATTGGTAAGAGTAGGAGTAGAATGATAGGAAACAAGGAAATCTGGTGGTAAGATGAGGACGTCCAGAAAATCATAGAGAGTAAGAAAAAGCAGTTCATAGTAAGTCAGAAGAGCAAAAGGAGAAAAGATTGGATGGAGTATAAACGCTTATGTTAAGAAGTCAAGTATACGGTAGGTAAGACAAAGTTTAAAAGGTATTATAGGCTAGGAACAAAGGGAGACGAAAAAGAAGTTTATAGATTTGCAAAACTTGTGTAAACTGGCCAAATGTGTCAATCGACTAGGTGATGATCATTTAGTAATAATATGGAGTTGTAATGTAGTTATAATGAGGTTATATGATCACTAGTGATATATTTTCGATATGGAGTCAATATGTGTTTAGCGTTGATAATGGTAACATTATTTTTAGAATACATACTAGTATAATCGGTTTTTTTAGTAATTTTATGCTTTTTGGGTTAAATATTTTTTATATTTTTATTTTAATTAAATTATTGAAGATAAGACACTGATTATTTTGAATACTGTTAAAAATTTAAATGTATATTAAAGGAAACTATTGTTTGATGTCAATAACTCTACAATAATGCGTAGTATATGTAGTTTGATAATACTTTTTTTATCTTTTTAGGGAGAAATAACACAAACCCTAAATTTCTTTAATAATCTTTCTCTTTTTACTTTAATGATGTAACTAAAAAAAATTATACTAAATAGCAAATGATCAATTGAAAATTTGTCAAAGATCATTAAACGAAAACCCTATTACAACATTAAAATATTTTTAGACTGTTTTTAATCATAATTAAAGTTTCTACAGGAAATAATCCCCTATAAAAATAAATACAATAAAAAATAAATGGTCAATTAAATGTTGTATATTGTTTTTAATTAAAAAAGTTACAATGTTAATAAAATGATATTTTTAAATTTAGTGAGTCATGATAATATATCATCATACATCAATTTCTTTAGAATAAATTATGCTATTTTTAATGAGCATTTTTCGTACTTTTAGTTTAAATTGATTTAAAAATATATGGTAGTTGGTATTTTAAAATTGGTTCTTAAAATTAGACATACAGTAAGTATAAGTTATTTAGAATTATTTTATAATTTGTTATAATTGGTACAATAAAAGAAAATTAATAGAGTTTTAAGTTCCACTTAATTTATAAGCCTTTATGATACATAAATATCATCAATTCTAATTGATTATAAAAGGGCGCTTATATTAGTTTCACCTGTATTTAATTCAAGCCTAATTTGGTTATAATACAATGAGCATTGTACATGAATCGTAATAGGAATAATTTTTAAAATATAATAGTAGTTAAAATTTTGTAACTCCTGTTTCTAATAAAAAGTATATAACTAAGTACTGAAACTAACAAATACGCTTATAAATTTTAGTATCAGAAAAAATTGTTGCCAGTTCTTAGTAGCATACAAATTCTGTGCTATTGGTATACGATAGAAGTTTATTAGCAAATAATATTAGTAAGTGGTAAACACATATGTGGGATAATCAAACAAAAACTTTATGAATTTTCTATAAAAACGTATGTATAAAATTCGCGCGCATTATCAATATTAAACTAACTATAGCTATTACAACTATGTATTGGTATTTATTGTTATTTACTGCCGTGCTACCGTCTGGTAGTTTCGGAGAAACTTATACATTGGCTGAAATGGTGAATTTATTTGAGCGTTTGGAAGGTGCTAATGTTTCATTAGGCCAGGAGAGTATTATGGTAGCTAACAATAAAGAGACGCAATTGAAAGATACGTTTACAGACATTTCTGGACTATTAAAAAAACATTCTAACGAGGCTATGAAGACAATGAAAGTTGGATTTTCGTGTCGTACTCTGAGGTATACGATGGCCATGAGCCATTTTAGTTCTCGAATTCTCTTACAGTTAAAGGGTATAATTGCAAAACTCATACCTGTGTCTGTGTCGACTATACAGAAATACGCCCAATCTTGTGCAAAAACCGCTGATGCTCATAAAGACAACGCGATGCCTAAATTTGAAGAAGAGGTACCCGTTCAAATTAAAGGGATTATTGCTGATCACTTGTCACAAGAAGCGTTGGTAAACAGAAAAACTGGTACATATACCAGAGGTCTTGCTGAATCCATGTATAAAGGTTACGCTAAAGGAGCAGCCGTTCAATGTGCGAAAGCAGTTGCTGATAAAGTAGTTCAAAGAGTGTTCAATACAATTATAGATCAGGAAGTCGATGAATCAATCAAAGTCGTTGAGCCCGTACTTGAAGATCCTGCATCGTTTAAAAAAGAAGCCAGAGATGCTGCAAAGGTTGCTGCTATGAAACTCCTACAAACTCATATAGATGCAGTGTTGGGAGATATAAAGAAAACTCTTGAAGAAGTTCATCCTTGGGTGTATTTATTTAGAGCTGGAATGGTCAACATAATCGATGACTTGAACCCCGAAAGTAACAAAAAATTGAAATTGCCATCATCAGCTAGCGAAGAGATGAGTAGACACGCAAATTGGGCTCGTGACATATATTTTACTAAATGTATTGGGGAGGATATAGATAAAGAAACGATATATAAGCCATTAGGAGAAATAGATTTGAATATAATTAAGAATGAAACTATTCCTATAAAAACATTGTTTGAATTCCAAGAGAAACTAAAAACAAAAATAATAGAAGAAACCAAAATTTTACCTGAATTTTGGAAGGAACGTGGACCATTTGATGAACTTTAATCATATTTGTGTAAAATATTGTATACTAATAGTTATAAAAATATTTATAATCATATAAATAAATTTATATATATATATATTATTATTATTTTAAGAATTATAATTATATTTTTTTGATAAACATTATCTTGTATAAAATTAATGATTACTATTTATTCTTCATCGTTTTTTACAATGCAAATATACGAGTGTAGAGTTCATTAATAAAATGAATACAAACAGATTACTATTAAATTTTAAGATACTATTGAGACTATAAATTATGAAAACTAAATAATTTTGGTTTTGTTAAATAAAATGTTATTTATAAAAAAATATATGAATTAAAATGTAACAAGTTTTTAAATTTATTTGAATAATTCAATAAAAATATCATTTTTTTCGATATCGAAATTTGATGTTTAATTTTTTAAAGGTTTTGTAAGTTGATTTAACGATAGTCGACTTTTTTACACATATCATCACTTTGTTTTTGATTGACTATTATAAAAATTAGTTTATTAGCCAACTTAAGAATACCTAAGAGATAAAATTATGTTGAAGTATAATTCCTGATCAAAAATTATTTATTTTAGTAAAACATTAGTTCTATGAATGTTATTTTAATTTCTATTTAACTTTAAAAAAAAACATATATACAAATAAAAGATCATAGACACTTTGTAAAATGCTTTATTAATCATTTATGTATTATGTTAATAATATATTTTCATTTACTCTACTTTAATTTAGTGATGAATATTTGTAAGATTTTTCATAAATTTCTGTTAGTATTTATAATGACAATAATACATTTCTTTAACGGATACCTAAAAAGATATTTACAAGTACACTAATTATAAAATTATATACAGGTTGAGACACTTTGTTTTGGAAAATTTTATAACTTTTGATACACAGAATATAATATATTATATTTAGTATTTCGTTAATTTCTATTTTAAATAATTTTTTTTAAATTTTTTAAGCCATTTTAACTCTTTTTTACAAAAAAATTAGATGGGTTGGTAATAATTCTAAAGCAAGTATTCATTGAATTACAAGTATTTCAATATATAGAGTGGGTATATAATGCAGATAGAGTACACGAACACTAGTACAAGCACTTCTCATTTTCACTACATACTCTCTCCATACATTACAATGCTTGTAACTCATAAGCAATTCTCAAGTTATCGTGCCATCAAAATTGTATTTGAGAAAATGGGTAAAAAATGGTTGTATTGAAAATTCGAAAATATAGATAAATAACCTTAAACTTATATTTCTAAGATTCACTTAATCTAGACAATTTTTTAAATTATTTTAATAAAATTGTTTTATGAAAGTAATTTAATAATTTTCAAAAAATTGAAAATTTTTTTATTATAATAGATTTATATTGTTTTTTTCCATTTATATCTATTATCTAGTTAATTGATTATAAATTCTCAAAACTTTTTTCAAGGATACTTAATTTTCATGACCATTATATCAACAAATGAAAACTTTGAAAATATGCTTATTTTTGCTATAATAATTTATAATATTTAATCATCATACACTGAAGTGACAAATTAAGTATAATTGAGTTATTTTTTATAAATATTTTTAATGAAATCTTGAAAAATTGATTTTTTGAAAACATGTTTTTGAAAGATTATTTTTGTTATTATGTGATTTAGTTACTAACAAGAATAATATGATAAGTCGTAACAAATAAATTATGTAACTTTTGTGAAAAATATCGTTAAAAACATATTATTGTGAAAGTAAAAACTACGATTTTTTCTAAAAAAATATCTTTTAAAAAGCAAATGTTTTGCTCCCTTAAACTACGCAGCAATAATATTTAATAATTAGGTGCATTTTTTATTTAAATGAGTAACTTACATAGATTTACATGTAAGGCATACACCTAAGTTTATAGGTATAGGATATATTAGTATGATATACAATGATATATAATGATTTATAGATATATAATGCCTGATATTTGAGTTTTTGATTTAGCTAATTGATGTAATTTGTATACCATTAACATATGAAATTATTTTTGTAGTTAAAATATATTTTTATCTCCATAAGATTCCTTAGTTATAGGAATAATTATCTTCTATTAAATTACAAATAATTAAAATTGTTTCACATTGGTAGCTTTGATATCTTTTTTTAAACACGCATGAAGAAACTTCTTTTAGGAAAGAGAAATTTTTTACGAAAGTTAAACTTTATTTTTTTTTTAAATCAATATATTCAAATTTTACTGTAGAGTTACTCAGAAAATCAATTGAGGTGTTAAGAAAATAGGGTATATTCTTTTCATTTATTTTTTGAAGAAAATTCCTAATCTATGTTATGAACAAAAAAAAAAACTAATAATTCATAGTGCCAGTGTACAAACAGATCTATTGCTATAAATATATAAACTGAGTTTGGTCAGCAATATACTAAATTGCTCAAGTTTCTCTCTTTTATTTTTGTAAATAAAGAAAATTATGTAAATAATTTGGATAAAAAGAGATTAAAGGGTTGATGAATTTAGAGTCAAGTCATATTATTTGATCAAATATGGTAAAATTAAGTTTATTTTTTATTGAAAAAGGCGTTATCACAGTTTTTGTTGTTTTGTATTATAATTATTATGATTATTCGTGCAGCAAAAAATGTAATATGTAAACATTATAGGAGCTTTAGTCACGACGACAGACGCTAAGTTTTTAGTCGACGGTTTATAATTGATGGCACGAACTCAGTATGACACGACTGATTGATTTATAGGTGCGCCCCTCACGTCGCCAGCTGATAAAGGTGGTCATCATAATTTTAACTCTAAACCATCTTTAATACTAGTTATATTTTATTTTTTGGTTAGTTTATGATATTAAACAATACTCTTTATAACTTTAAAATTTATAAGAGCGAAAAAAGCGATATTAAATACACCATAATCTTTTTATCGTTAAATTTTAGTAGAGGTTTGGTTGGGTTTATTTTACATTTTATGAATTTTAAACGAGCATAATATATTATGAAAATAATGATATTAAATTAGTTGTTATAATATGGTTTAGTTCCCTAAAAAATATTTTCTAAAGAATGAATTTAATTAATTCAAATCACATGAATACTGGCGTGAAAATAATGGCGTTTGATAAATTTAAAAGTGTATCAGTGAGAATTATAACAATAATTTTATGCATAAGAATTTTTTTGTTTTTAAGAAGAAAAATTTAAACTTAAAACTATGTAAATGTATTTCATTTTGTTTGTTCTTGTTTCGAATTGCACATGAAATAATATTCATAAAATATTTAAAGAATAAACTAAAGAAACATGAACGATTTCATGTAATAAAATTATAATTAATAGTAAAATAAAATTATAACATTTTCAAGTTTATTAATTTATATAAAAATTTCTTATATATATAGAAGATTCGTTGAGTACTTCCTCTTATTTATATTGTATGGTGAAGATTAAAAATGCTTTAGTAACGTAAATTTAAATGGAAATTTTTTTCTTTAATGTCAATAACAAAATAGCAATTAATTTAGAATGAATGGAAAAAAAGTTGTTGGAAAAATTATTAACAAATGAAAAAATTAAATTTATATGCATTTTATCTAAATAAAAGATAAATTATTTTATCTTTCACCTAGTTAATTTTATCCCCAAATATCTTTATCTCACATACATGCCTTTTTATTCGAATATCTGCATATCTAATTTAGATGAATTTTTGGTTATCTATTCTCAACACTGGATATATTGTAGTAATAAAATAATGGTTATTCAAATAATTTTTCATGAAATTTTTAATTGTAGGTCTCTATGGCTAGATATTATACTGTCCTCATATACAAAAATTTTAATTGTGTATATGATCTCATACCTATGAATAATCGATTAGTTTAAAATCAATAATATGTGATAAATAATTATTTTATATTAAATATTTGTAAGGGCATTGTTTGAACGTTAAATATAAAAACTTTTTGTAGACAGAATTAAACAATTCTAGTCGACAGTTATAAAAATTTAAAATTAATATTTTTACATAAATTTTATTTTAAAATAATATCAGTCACATGTGAGCAATTTTATTTTATAGTAAAAAATATACCCTAGCACTTAATTAATTTTATGCTAATTACATAGGTTTATTTTAAAAGGGTCGGTGTTAAGGATAAACATGAATTTATTTAAACAAGGATAATCAGTACAAAAGATAAAAATATAACGAAAAATTACCAAAAAATATGATGTCATATACTAAAAAATAAAAAATAAGTTCGCATAAATAATGAGACATAAATTTTGCAAAAATATGTTCTAGAAAAATAAAACAATAAATCTATCTGAGTTTTAGTTATATACAGTATTGTTATTAACGTTAATTTTGAACTCAAAATATTAATCTAACAAAAAGATGATATTTTTTTCCCTAAATTGACTGGTATTTTATGAAAATAGAAAGAATGAGTATAATTATTGTATATCATTGGCTTAATAAAAAAAAATGTCCAGGAAAGTTAATAATTTAGACTTGAGAGGGTAACAAATATTGTTCTTATTGTATCCTTTCCCTTAAAATTAATAGTGTTTTGTAGTTTTTAGACGAGAAAAAATCACTTTATATTTTAATCCCTCTAAAATAATTAGAATATCGTTACTAGTATAATACTTCCTATATTTTAGCTTCGATGCAAAGCTGAGTGAAAAGGTATTGGATTAGTGATGGTATTTGTTTTTTTTATGTGTGTATATGAAAAGTCATAGCTCTCACTGGACCGATTTTAATGATCAATATGTCAAAAGAACTTGATTTTAATACAGATGAACCAATTATCACTTAAAATTTGAAAACCTTCCTGATTTATAGAATTAAAAAATATATCTCAAAATTATGCTATCGTAAAAATAGCTATTTTAACAATTTTTTTTGCATTTTAAAATTGATGTAATTTTTTTTAAAACATTGATCCAAATATAATTTTAATATATTATACAAGAGAAAATAAGATTTTTTTTAGGATGTTATTTCAAAATTACTGATGAATAACCTAAGTGTACCAGGAAGTGTTTTAAAGGGCTTAATACTATGCATGTCAATATTTTTTTTCGATTTTTGAAAATGTTCCAGATGTTCAGACAATTTTTAACCTATGATTTTTTTAATTTATCTATTGTTTTGGAAGGAAGGTTAACTTGAGAACCTCCCAAGTATGTGATATTCATTCATTAATGGTATGCGTAACGAAGAGGAGAGTTGGGAATCTGCCCCTTTTATGAAATAACTATTCTAAAATATTTCAGATAGCTAATAGAAAATTATTATTTTCAATAATTTAATTATAAGTTATAAGAGTAAAGTTGTGAAATAGATTTTAGATTTTCATAACTAGACTTAAAAAACAAATTAAAAATTATGTATTTTTAATGCATATATTGTCAAAAACTAAAGACAAACACACAATATTAAATTAAAAAATCCTTCTGGGTATAATGTTCAAAATGAATATTTAAAAATAAAATTTACTAAATCGTTTGATTATAATTTTATATTCTACGAATGATAATGTTTCTATGATAGATAATAAGTAAATCGATCAGAATTAATTAAACTCAAATTCGTTAGTTCTACTCGTATTCTGTATAACACTTGTACTAGGATTAGTATCAAATGATAACAATTTCCTATACACTTGTAATAATTAGGGGTCTATGTAAAACTTCATTTTTGGGGTAGGAAATCTCAATATTTGTTATTACGGTAGATATTCTAAGATTATTTTTTTGTTCAAAACTTTCTTAAATACAACTTGATGGGAAGAAAAATGAATGAACATGTATAGTATTTAAATGGTATATTTTAAATTGGAGATAATTACTATTCGATTAAATTCTTTCCCTTAAACTTATTGTATCAACAGAATACTTGGTTTTATTATAGTTGTAACCAAACAAGCTTTAGTTAAAACGACTGTAGGTTTGTTTTGTTAATTTTTTGAAGTTGTAGAGAGTTAATTTAAATGAACATAACAAATAGTGAACTTTTATAGTTGATCAAGTACTAGCGCATGTTTGGAGTAGCAGTAAAGGAAAAACAAACTTAAATATTAGCATTAAAACATGAGAATTTTGTGAATTGAACAACTTTTTTTGATTATTACTAAAAAAAAAAACTGAGCACAAAAATATATGGGTTCTTATGGAGCGGAAAAGTACCTCTGCTATAAAATTCCTAAATGCGATAAAACCACGTGTACATTAGTTAACTAAATGTATTGCGAGAAATAATCAGGCGATTAAGTGTATAGGTATAGCAAATTATGCCTAACTATAGATATATAAAACATATTTTGTACTTGGTTCTTATAGGAACTTTACTATTGAAGATTTTATTTTATTTTTTACATAAAATCTTATAAATTAATACATTGATATAGTAACAATGCGGCTTAGATTTCGAATACTCTGACAATAATACTATTTTAAATTCAATATGAATCAAATATTTTTTGCGTCTTTAACTTCTTTGCATTTTCTTCCTTCTTAAATTAACAAATTGAGAACGTCACGGTCTGTCAGTAGCGGAATCGCATGGTTGATAGCTTTTTTTGTTGGGCGTGCGGGCGCAACGTGACAGGAAACAGGAAATGCTGCATAAAGAAAACAAACAGCCTAAATAATTCTGAACATCGTCCCAACTAACAACCCTTTTCCATTGCTTTTACATATATTTTTGTTTTAAGTCAAAAACGCACGTACTGCCTTGTTGTCGGATTTTCTCAACGAATTCCTATGTCAAAGTAATTCAGGGTTATCATTACTCAAATATTCATTTGATAATTTAGTTCACAATCAAAAATTAAAAATGTATGTGTTAACTGTTAACTTAAGACATTTTCAACAATTCAAAAAACTTTTGTCGTTTTAATATGTTTAAGAATAGCTTATATACAGTGTTAATTCAGTGTTTCTTCCAGGTTCTATGAGCATTGAAAAAAATAAATAAAAAAATTGCATAAATTTATTAAAATAAAAGTTGATAAGAAAAAAACATAGTTTTGAACTCAATAATTAAATAAATAGCGCTAATATTTCAAAAGTATCTGAATTATTGGCTAGTCCCTGATGTATAACCTGGATTCAAAACTGTTTATATATACACTCTTAACTTAGTAATAAACATTTTTAAATGCATATTACTAAAAAACAAAAATGCTTATTTTAGCACTTAAAAAAGTATTATTTTGTTGAATTAGTGTGGTTAAAAGAGTCAAGCGCTAAATTTCTTGTTTCGTATTAGAGCAACCCTAAGACAATTCGCTAGTTTTAGTCAATGAAAAATGATTTCATCAACTGTATATTTAAAATTTCTATAATCTTAAATAAAAAAATTATTTATTCCTTGAAAATTTAGTATCATACACAATTAAATTCTGAACGTTATAAAAATAATAATCATCAATCAAGTTCCAAACTCTTCTTCTTATGTAAAACTGTTCATTATATCTTCAGTTTCAGAGTGGCATAACATTGAAAATAATTATATGTCAGTACCATTTAATTAATGAAAAAAATTACCAAATTTAAAATTTTTCTTTTTTCTTGATTGGTTAACTAAGAATTGATTTTCAATTTTAGTTTATCGGAATTATTAATACAGATCTTAAAATATTTACAGCTATTATCATACATGTTATGTTTATATTTTGTACTTGTTTCCTTAAGTATTTTTACTTTATTTGTATTTATATCCTTAAATTTATTTTTTGTTATAAACTATTGTGAAAGTGTTTTACATTTAAAATTTTGAATATTCACAAATTATTTTTTTTCAAAACTTCTTGTCATTTTTACCGATGAATCATTGTTGTGTAGCTATGACGTAAATAGAATAAAAAACTGTTGTATTTATTGAAGGCCATAATTATTAAAATAAATTTATTAAATATGTAAAACTTAATGTATAATAAGTTAATTCGATTTAATTGCCATACTTATATGAATATTTAATTATTGACTGTTGCTTTCCTTAATTTCACACTGCAACTAATTAATCAATTTATAATATATCATAATTTAGCCTTATGTGTTTGTTAAATTACATTACCATATTTTTTTCGCTTTTACAGCCCACGTGGGCTATTGCGGCCTTCTCCAAGAAGAAGTTTCTTAACCAAGTATACTCTTAGATGGGTGATAAGTCCATTGCCAGAGAGAGGGACGGCAACTCCAATTACTGAACTAATCTCTCGTTTTGTAAATGGAGTCGTCCGTTTCTGAGTCTCGAACCCCTAAGATTGTTCGTATCAGCCACGATATTATCCTGTACAATACTAAAGGATAATACCACAGAATCCTACAGTATTTATTTACTGCTGCGTTACCGACATAGCCACGCCGTCCCTCTACTTTCTATTTACGTTTAAGAATCAAAAAATAACAATTTACCGGTAATTAAAAAAAAAAAAAAATTATTCATACAAACTTAATGGGTGTTTTCAATTTGTATCAATCCTGTCTTCATTGAGATATATTGAGATATTTCTGTGAATAATTAAATAAATATAACTCGAACAAGTATAACGAAGGATGACGAAGTAGATCCGTTATTAGTTGCACGATATAATTTCATTTCTAATATTGTAGACTTTCCGACAGGTACTTCCGGTTCACATGGCTAAAGAAGAGATCCTTCGATAAAACGTAGCACCTCTCCGTCTCGAGTATCTTAACCTGGAGCTATACGTAGTCGTCGTTCCTTTTCACTAAACACTAGTCAGAAAACACTTGTAACCTATTTATTATTACTGTATTATTATATTATTATGAATTTCAGGTTCAACAAACACGTTGCTTCGTTGTATTAAGTGGTAGCTTACACCCTACAGGTTTTTCAGTGTTATACAGGGCAGTTGTCTTGTTGGCAGTTAAATAATTAATTAGATTTTATTTTAAAGTTGATTTTTATCTAAATATTAGTTTGGCATTAAACAAAATGTAAACATTTTTATACAATTATTTATAATATCATAATAACAAAAATGTTTTCTTTAATATTTTTAATAGAGGGTTTTAGTTTTATCATGTAATTAGTATAATTTTATTCGATTTGATTTATGGTTTACGCAGCCTTATAGAATAAATTACATTTATTCATTTTTATAAGACACTTATATCAATAGTTTTTCCATTGAGTAGTGTTTTCATAATGACTTTTCTTTAATATCTAATGTTTGAATGAACTTTTATGAGTAATTTATTTAATTTTATCTTTTATCTCAAAAATGATAAAAAAAGTCACTAAATTTAAACTTCAAGACATCCCGATAAATAATCTTAGGATTATTTTTCAAAGTATTGATCCACTCACAAAATACGCGGGTACTGATCGGATTTATCGAAACAAATATATAAACACCTACGCCTCTTGAACATAACCAATCGATGAATATTTTGTTTTATAGTCTAATAAAATATTCCAATATTTGTGCGAGGGCGTCTGTTAAAATTACCTGAAATATTCCTCCGAACTTTTAATTCATTATGATCATATTTAGTGTGATGTTACTATCCATTACAGTATGTTTAATAATGAAGAAAATTAACCATAATAATAACGTGTATTGTGTACCTTTTCGATCGGTGACCACAACAATTAGCGGACAGAGAGAACCGGTACAGAACCTCTTGTGTTCACGAGTATCTAGTCTGACCGGTCAGATTGTAATCACATCCACTTATAGTAACAATTTAACGTATTCGGGCCCTTATGTTATTTTATGGATATTTTTAAGCCGAAACAAATCCAGTGCTGTACTCACTATCGTCTTTGCAATAGTCGTCACTTTAATTTGATGCCGAGTAATTCGAGAGTGCTAGTCACAAAACTATAATCAATATTTCCTAAATTTGAAACTCAATAAATCATGACTTTGTGTGATCAAATATTTCATATTTCTTGTGCGTTTTCGCGCGAGCCCGTTTATTGTTTATTTTGCCATATAAAATAAGTGAATAATAAAATTCTACTGACTAGACTGACTAAACTGACTTGTGTGGACAACTAGTCCTTCAATCAGATACACGTGAGAGATTTATGTGCATATAAACACACTTAGTGAATGCTCAGTGAGTAGTTTGCAAAAGGGCCACACATGTACATGACATACCGCAATATTGTAATCAAATAACTGTTAGTCAGGTTATCACTAAAACAGACATTGCGTTTATACTACAGGAATAATTAAACAAATAATTTTCTGGAATAGTTACACGAATACAAACTTATCCAAATGCGCGTATACTTTTCGAAAATGAAAATATAACAGTATGTTGATGAAAAATATAATCTGACTTGTAAAATGTCAACTTTTTACTACAAATTGTGTTGATTGTGTTTATTTACTGCAGAGTCTACTTTTTTTTACTTTCATAAATACATTTTCAAATTGTGTTTGTTTTTAGTTTTTATTTGAACTTTGAAAACTGCAACTGATTAATGAGTAATTTATGCAATTTATGAAAATTGCTTGCTAATTTCGAGCTAAAATGTTATTAGTACTTACAGTCGGTTAAAACACCACAGCTATCTTTTTTTCGACCGGGTCCTTGTATACAATATCTGTTAATTTATAATTGCTATAATGTTGCGTTTTACTTAAGTAATACTATTAAAGTTAAAGTTAATTGTAGTGTTAATTTATTGCTAAGCTAATATTTAATAACGATGGTCGTCTGAAGCATGAAAAAATCGTCCGAGTTCAATTTATTAAACCTATTGACGTCGTCGGTGCTTTTTATGATTCCATAATGGTTTGCTTTACACCCTTCGTGATGTGTTTGAGGTTTATGTAACACTAGTGTTAAGAATAAACAAAAATTTACTGTATATGCGTACAATAACTATTTACGTGCATTTCGTCTAGGTCAAAATCATTAGCCAAACGCGCTATCTGATTTTTAAAACCCTGACGCTTATAAGACAATTACTACGGAGCTGATATTAAAATAACTTGTTTACTATATTTACATTGGCTGTTTGAATTTGTTGTATTTTAAACTCTATAAGGATAAAGAAGCTACATAATAAATGAAAACATCATTTAGATGAAGATAATGACGATGAGAGATTCATTGCTTTGATAAAAAGGTACTAAGTAATAATTATGCTTTAATTTTCTGGCAAACAACGGCGGGTACGAACGAAAAATAATATTTTTTTAATTTTGTTCGAAAACTATATTTTTGGCGTACGTGGGACTCCGTCGCCTACTCGGCGACCTACATCTGTTTTCAAGAGTGTTTCTCGTATAAAACCGTTTTGGATGTGACAAGTGCGAGATGACGATCCAAAAGTATTACAATGAAGAATTTTTTTACAGGCTCGCGAATAAGGAAAGTGTACGACAGATTGTATACTGTGATGGAATCAACATGACCCGTTGAAAATAAAAGAAAGGTCTACGATGTGTGATACAGCGTCACTAAAACGTTGAAATATTATATAAAAATAGAATTCGCTTAGATAATTATAACTGAACGCATTCTAGATGAATTGTGGTCGAGAAATATTTTATGGCAAACAGAACGCACAGTGTTAAATTGTGGAGCTGCCATCCCCACTGGGTATAACTTATTTTTAACAATATCACAACAATAGACGTTAATTATGTATACATGATTATGAGCCTTACGGCTGTATTTTGATTAATAAACGTAAATTGACATATTCTAATACGAAAAACAAACAAATGAGGTAATTCGACAGAGTTACGGCGTTCAAAATACGTTTACTGCACTCATACCGAGTACATTACAGAAAAATAAGTTTGCTTTTAGTATTTCGGTAGTTGATTTTCGGTCATCCTCGACGGACATCCGTGTCAGTCCATCCTGTATGTATTATTACGATACATTTGTACTAACCGTAGATTTATTACGACATCCACGTGTAATTACACGTTAAGTACAGTGATAAGAACTGAGAAGCATCGATTTTATTCATCGCGAGTATTTTGTTTTAATTTAAATATATTTTTTTTATGATTTTACGCTACGTGACGTTGAACCTTAATTGTTAATCTGCAACCGTTTTAATGGTTTTGTTCCCACCACCTCGCACAGTCCCAGTCACGGTTTAATTTCACTTGTAGTAATAGAGTTTGCTTATTCCAGGATTTAAATATCGTGTATACCAACCGCATATTAAGATATAGTCAGTAAGAATATTTCACATTTACTATTTTAGAGAAGTTAACCGTAACTAGAGTTGGTTTATTCCATGAATTTATCACTCAAAATCGTTTTTTTTTTTCATTTTTCCAAGAATAGATTTAAATATTTTTCGAAATATTAGTTAACTTGCGAGTAAAAATGGGACAGAAGAGCTCTAAATTAACAGTAATCATATACACTTGAAGTATTACGTTAATATTGGTATTATTATTGTTGTACATGTACCGCACTATACTTACTTACCTATGAGGCACAGAGGTGAACGTGTGGTGGAAAATTAATGACGTTTGTATAATACGAAACTGTCAATTTCCATCAATAGGGCGCAGTCCTAGGTGACTAATGACGTACCATTTAGTCGACTGTGCAGTGTAAACCCCCTCGGGGATCGCCCACTTAATATCTGATAAAAGTTTGAAATTGCCGTTGTCGCTGTGGGATTGTAATCAGATCTATACAGTAGAAGGAAAAAAAAGAAAAACCGTCCCCGTGTATACGACCGTTAAAGTCTCACTGCGCACAAACGTAAACATATATTTTTATTTGAAATACTCTAACTGTAGACTGTCTTGGAAATACAAGACAAATATCAAGTCTCATGTATAGAATACATTTTTTCGGGGTAATGATATGTTTTATCGATATTGTTCATAATCAAAATATTAAAAAATAATCATTTTTTCAATGGGTAAATTCAAATTCAAACACAAAAATATTAAGCTTTTGAAATGCTCATTTAATGGAAGTTGTAAAGTAATAATTTACGCTTTTAATTATGTATGTATATTTAATTTTAGTGAGTATAAGTGATTAAATAGCTTTAGATGATAATAATTCAATAAAAAATAATTTTTACAATTATTTTAAAATAAAAAATAAGTGTAATATAATTGAGTACATCTTGAGCACTGTTAGTTGCACAAATCTTTTATTACTATTATTGTGTTGATGAAATTTGACTCACAAATTAGTTCCTCATTGTGTTGAAATATATTTGTTTTCTAGTTTTTCCGAGTTTTCTTTTCATTATTTGTTATGTGTTTTTCAGGTTTACTCATTTCGAGGTCAATATATCCGCTGTACATTTTATGCGAATTATGAGAAAAGTAATAAAAGTTATTTCCGTAAAAATATTAATTTCATTAAGTATTACATTATTAATCTATAATTTATTTTTAAATATCACAAAAACCTTTTGAAAATTAGATGATTTATGAATATCTAAATTTAGTCTATAACATAGAAAAGAAAAGTTTATTTCGTAAGGAGCTTTGTTATTGGAACTATATTTTTAAATATTATTAAATTTTCTGATTCGGACAATATTGAATTTTTTATTTAAACATTTCTTAATTTATGTGTAATTATTCAAGTTCATTCGACAATTTTCTGAAACATCATCTAGAGAGTTATGCATTAAGTTATTATTACTGATGCATATTATTTAAAAATTGTTAAATTACATAATCTATTGTTTTGATGTTATAGACATTGTATAATTCACTAAAAATCCATAGAGGTTTATTTTCTCAAGATTATAAAAAACCGAATAGTTATTTATTTTACTTGGTTAGTATATATGTCTACATGAACCTACCTCTAAGTGTCTATCCAATTCAGATCGTTCAGCGAGTTATTACTACGTGGCAAACAATTTCAGTGCGCTCGTTGAATGTTTGCCAAATCAATTATACAAATCACATGGGTCAGGTAGCTATTATATTCTCTACGTCTGTGAATTAATATTGTAACCTTAACTGTATCGTGTAAAACATTTATTGGTAAAAAATTTTCTTTTGTATTTTGATTTTGTCTCGAAAGCGACATTTAAGGTGTTGTCTAAATAAGAACTCTCGCTAATAGAAGTCTTTACAAAATTTTCAAGAAAAGATGCTTTATAGTTTAAAATTTTCCGAGAAAGTAAAAAATATTCAAATAGTTTTTTTTTTATAAAAAACACATTACATATTTAAATTATAAATTTATAACTACTGTTATTTATAAAAACATTTTTTCAGAGAAAGTTAGACTATATATTTATTTATCAAATAAATATTAATATTTTTATATTCAAGTTGAAATAGTCTATTGAAGTATTTTCTCATGCTCTATAATATGAACGTTGTATAAATATCCCAAGTGTTGATCATACCAGTAAGAGACGTGTTTGCTCGATCTGAAATTTGTTTTATGCAAATACACTCGTTCGATTTGTCTTTGTTATCTGGGTGACTCTCGACTTAAGAAAGTAGTACCCTTATAAGGTTTTAGATTAATTAATTTCTATTAGAGAGTAGCGGTAATAGCAATAGCCGTAAACGTTGTAACAACCTTCCTTCGAAAACCACCGCACGAGCGTAACTTAAATTGATTAACCTGGTCGCAGCGATAATCGGTCGCGTAAGTCACACACACATTTTAGTAATTATTTTCCACATTCTTACTTTATTTTTAATTAATACTCAGTGGTATGATAAAAGTGCGCTGAACTGTATTAAAAAACGTCACGTTTAAAAAGCAAATTCGTGTAAGTTTATGGACCTTCCCGGTGATTGCGACTCACGTCTGTTACACAGCGATTACATTTTTTAATGGTCTATCGTTGTGCGAGATATAAGTACACACATATGCTTATTATTATTTTTACATACATTTTATTATAACACTAGTGCATTAAAATAAACTCACCTCATACTCATATCGTGTAGATTTATCGCATTTTTAGCTTTCTCCTACAGGGTCTTTATTTAGCATTACTCTGTTGCTATCAGACGTCAATATTTGAAAACAGGACAGTCTATCAATCAACAGGAACTAGGTATATTATCCAATGTTGAGTGTGCAATTTAGTGTTACAACTAGTTACGATTTAAATTCAACATAAATTAAATTATCATTATTATTGTTATTATTTAATTTATATAACTATTACGTATATTGAGAAACTAAAATTTCACAACAATAGCGAGTATCTGACGTACAGAACTAGAAAATTATTATTATTCTTTACAGATTACCATTAACGATATTACATTTTAAGTTTATTCGAGCAAAGTAAAATAAATGTTAATATAAAGACAAAAAGAAAATGAATATTTATAGTTTTACATCAAATTAATATATTTATAATAATAATAAAAAAAAAAAAAGACTTGAATCATAAACCATAGTATTTTTAATGACAAAGACCTATCCCTTTAAAACAGCATGGGTGTGTCAACCCAATCAATTACATATTCTGATGATACGTTCTTTATCAACTGAGTTGTATAATATTATAATACGTTGTAACGGTTATGGTGGTTAGTAAACTGAAGGATAAGTCTAAGTAGATCGAGTTTATAAAAGGAGTGTATGAGTTCTTTTTAATTCAATTTTTACTTATTCTGTGATGTATACGTCGCGTCGCACCGCTGACGAATATTTATGACTCCAAAAGTGGAGAAGAGAAAGGGTGGGAGATAAAGATGAAAATTATGGAAAGAAACGAGGCGAGGGTATTAATAATCGTGGTGTTCTGTGGGTTGACGTACTCACGGTCGCTTCACCCACTAGGTAGGAGGATCCGAAATGTAATAAAATCACTTGGCGACACAGATCGACAGGGCTTTACTTGTGTGTAAAAAAGGCTGTACTTTACCCTCGTGTATAGACCACACACGAGGGGTGAATAACATAATTATTCACTAATTATCATTCCCACGATTTCCCAATCGGAATAGAAGTTATGAGTAAAATATGTAAGCACACATTATGCGCGTAGAACATAAGGCCATTTGTTAATGGACCGTATAAATGATAATCTTAGGATATTATTATTATTATTAGTTCTTGGCATATCATTGTTTTACACACATTCGAGAGAGCACAGAAAGCTAATACGAGTTGGTCAAAATCTACTCGAGAGCCGAAGAAAAATGAAAGTTTTCCAATTGCATATTATGTTGTTGCAATCATAATTATTGTCGCCAAAACAATTAGAAGACAAAGCGGTCCTGCCAGTAAAAGTCGGTTAGTTGGCGCTAATTTTGATAACGCACGTGTATGTGAACCGCGCACGTTTACAAAGCATAACATCTCAAAACCAACGATCTGTGGTGTTGTCGTTTAGGTATTTTAACAATTCTTATTTAATTTCATCTGAATTGTTTTACTTTCACTGTAAGTGTTGTCGTTTAATAAGTTAACAGCCGTGCCACGGCGATGTCGGTGATGCGTAATCGTTATGCTTTTATTTTGATTAAAAACGTATTATGCATAATTTATTTATTATACAAAGAAGACTTCTTCATCTGTGTAAAATTTAACGTTTCATACATGTTTTAAAACAATTTTAATTCTCTAGTTTGCTTCGTCCAGGCTTATTACTCGTTTCCTTCGCTTTTGTACTCAAAACGTAGTATGTGACTAAGGAACACGTTGCTGTGTCAAACTAAACTACCATAGTTATAAAACTATTTGTGAATGACACTTATTTTTTAAATTTAGTTATTTGAGCGGAATAGAGTGCTATAAAGATTTAAAATATAGAACAGTTTTTGTTAACAGTAGAAGTTAATATTTTCTATGAATTTGTAAACTTCTAGAGATTAACATTTAAATAAAACTTGTAAGACTTACATAACTTTTTGTTTTGTAAATTTAGTAAACCTATTATTAAATTAATTTTTTTACACGAATCATGATAATTAAACCAAAATGATAGACGAACACCGTCAACGTATTAAATTTGATAACAACGGTGTAATTGCAACGAAAAGTAATTGCTATTGCACGTGGACGTGTGCAAGAAGGAACGGGTGGGGTACAAACATAATAGAAAATTAAGTATACGTTGAGAGTGAATTGTATACTTAGGAGGAAAGGAGAAAAATCAAATAAAAACACCTTTTTCGGTTTAAACTAAAATGTGCCGTGAAAGACAATTATTTTTTGGTGCCTACACACGCGCCTCCATGTTCTTGCGCGATTAGAGGGTCGTCGTTTCAGTTGAATTGGAAATTACATATGAAGGTGACACTGTAGAGATGACGAACGCACCGTGGTGTGTTATTATAAGCGTTTACCTACATAAATATATTTTACCTTCCCTCCCCAAAACATTATTTCGGTGCACACACCATGTAATATAATTTAGACGCGACTAGCAAGTCGCCCACAATGTTTACGGGTAATTAGCGTCGTATCATCGTTGGTCATAACAATCTCTAACTACATGAATCCGTCACAAAGAGATGTGCAACATTCGTTTCATAAAATTTTGTCGATTGATCGATTAACTAAAAAAATATCCATATATTATATCAGTTAAATGTTCTTAAATTGCTTAGAGTTAAAAATTGTGGAATCAAAATTTTGCTAAAAGGCTCTCTTACTAATATAAAATTAATGAAAGTGCAACAGTCTAAATTTTTTATTCAAGTACCTTCTCTGAACGAAATAACTAATATAACATAATTCCCAAAGTTATGGTCCAATGTCAACATTTCCATAGGCAAAACTAGGGCAGCATAGCCGCCTTTTAAAATTAAAAAAATTTTAAATAAGGGAAACCCTTAACCATTTTATTCTAGTTATGCCTATGATTAAGTATATTGAAATTTGCGACAGCATAGATTAAATAGAAGTAATTAAGAATGTTTAACTAATGTGAACATTGGTTTCCATTTCTTCGGATTCTTATAGGTACTATAAAATTAATTTTATAAGAACCTAAAATAAGATAGGTACACTTTGGTGAAGAGGTTTCTTCTGACCTACAATTATTTTCTATGAATAAGCTTCATTTACATATTTTCTTATATAATTTTCAATTATATAAGATACAAAGAATAATTGTTTTAATATTTTAGAAATTAATTGAAAAAAAAACAAAATTTTTTGTATACTTAGTCATGACAAATTTTTTTATAATATTACGTCATTTAAATTTATATATGTTCATATAATTATTTGTTATTTTATGATAAATAGGTAAATTTTATGAATTAAGTCATCGCTCATATTTATCAAGCTAACAAAAAAATATGTTATTATTTAAAATATATAAAATATCATAAATAATACGTAATACAAGTATCAACAAAAATGACTAAATTTAAAGGAATATTGATATTGGCGTTCTTAATGATTCTTATAACAATTTTATCAATTTATTTTGCGACTAATGTAATTTATTTAAAATTATCAAAATTCATTAGTACTTATAAAAAACTGATAAAAATAAACCACGATTAAATCTTTTATAATTACGTTTTTTTTCAATAATTCGAACTTAATGTCAAATTTTCAGATAAATAAAATAATATTGTTGAGCACTAATACCATTTTATGTTCATATTGTTATTTTTACAGTAAATTCATAAGAAAATTTATCTAGAAAGAATAGGTAGAGTCAATGGATTAGATAAAATTTTGTACTGAAAAGATATCTAGAGTGTTCACTAGGTAAGGAAACGGGTGTTTATTGTTTTCATTATTTGTAACAATTAACCTGTTTCGTTACTTACTGAACACTTTATATATATACCGTGTTGATCAAATCTAACTGACAACTGATATAACTTTTTTATACGATTATCATTTCTCTGTAATTTTTTTAATTTTTTGTATTATTAGAAAAGCATAATTTAAATTTTTTTTTATAAAATTAACAAAAATAATTTTTTAGAAAATTTTATTTTTTTAAATAGCAATGTTTTAGAGTTTTTATTAAAAAAAAATTGATGGGTCAGTAATAATTTAGGTCAAGTACTCATTGCGTTACAAGCATTTTAAAGCATAGAGTGAATTAATAGCCTGTAAAATGTAAATAATCTTGCATAGCAAATTCTGATGGATTAATAATCAGACAAATTGTGAAATCATAGATTTTTATAATTTGTATAGTATAGTCACCCAATATTTCTGGTATTGATAAAAAAATAAAGATTGAAATTGCAGTTGATTAAACAGAAATATCACAAATAAAATCGGAAACCCCTTCAAAAAATTAAATTAAATAAAATCGTTTCTAGATGCCCAAAATATAATTTATGCATTGCATTTGTATTTCATACTCATTCTATATATTAAAATTTTTTTAATTCAATAAGTCCTTGTGCTATTTTAATTGTTATTAATCAAATTTTTTGTAAAAATCGTTAATTCTAAAATGTTGAAAAAATCAAAAAAAATTATTTTTATGATTAAAATTAAAAAATTCTTATTATACTTTTAACATGGTTTTGGAATGCAAAAAATTTTTGAAAAAAATACAGAAAAATGATAATTTTATCAAAAGTTATAAAGATTATATGTCAGAACTGTTCCGTCTGGTATGAGAAAAATTTTATTATTCCATAATAATAAGAAAATTATACATTTTCATTGTGTAGTTATTTTTCTTTACAATTCATCACTCTCATCTTCCATTACACTCCTGTGTAAAATCATTCTACATTACAAAACATATATATGTTTTTGTATTAGTTTTATAGAATGGATATCAACTTTTTTTTTGATAGAAATTATTTTTAAGGGTTGTAACATAAATTAAATCAATTTACTTTAATAATCATAATTTTCGATTATTTATATTATAGAATTAAGTATTTTAATTTCTTAGAACTTTTGTAACATCCTGTGTACTTTGTATATTATACTTAAAAATATTTTTTCAGTTTGAATACAAATCAAATAAGCTGTTCTAATATTTATTTAATGTTTTGCGTCTTAAGACTCAAGATGTTTTTTTTGTTATATGAATTTGACAACATCAACACTAAAGTAATTATTTTTCTAGAAAAATACCAAATGGGAAACGCTATTTTAGTGAAAATGACATTTTTATTTCTGTTACGAGTAAACATATATTTTTGCTTAACTTAGCTAAACAATATTTGCCAACATTTTTTATTTATTTATACGAAAAAATTTACATTGTAAAATTCTATGATTTATTATTATAATAATAATATATGTTATTCTTATAACTTATTGTTTCCATTTAACATAAAATAATGTTATTTTAAAAGCACAATAATGTTACTAATAAATAGATTGTTTGTACATTACAGTACTGTCCATAAATGCTGTTAAACATAGATCTAAAAAGATATTTTTATTAACTACTTAATCTAGAATAATGCTTGCTAAATATCTTTAAACAATAAAATTTTAGGCATTACTTTGCATTTTATTTACATATTGATTAAAATCACTATCATAAGAAATGCTTTAGTGTAAATCTGTACTTAGTGTATAATTTTAAAAGTTATAATTAATAATTATTAATATAAATAGATTGGTGAATTATTCTAGAAGCAACATCATCTTCTATTTCCTTAATTATTTCCCGATTAGTAGTTCTTTGATTTATAAGTTTAATATACCAATAAGTACTTACCAAATTATAGTTTTAATTATAGTAATAAATATTAATATGAAATTGATATCCAATAATTTAATATTGTAAATTTTAAAGAGAAATTATAAAAAATTTAAAGTAGTTATATATTTTGTCACTTCTATGGAAAATGCCTATATAAATTGAAGTATTGGATGTAAAACTTTTCAGGAAATAAATTAAAATAACTTGGTTTAAACTGATCTACAAAAAATTTTAGTCAGTGACAAAAATCTATTTCTACTAGACCCATTTTTGTGATGATTTCAAATCAGCAATTAAATTTTTTCTAACACCTTTAAATTTTAAGATTATTACTAATTAGCAAAAAACGAATATTTATGTATATAAAAAAAAAAATCTAGGTTTAAATGAAATTCAATAACATATCGGCGGACAAGACTATAGATAAACATATGATCGGAATATTTCTGTACATTACTATATTGTAGAGTATAACTATACGACATAACTCGTATACAAAATTAAATAGTTTTTGGGAATATTCTCCATTTGCATGGAATGAGTTAATTTTTTTCAATTTTCAAAGACAAGTTTTCAACAAAATAACATCTCTGATCTTTTAGCATACTGTTGAAAGAACTTGGTTTGGTGAGAATTGAGAAAAAGTGGTGACAGATATATATAAAAAAAACATATCACAGTAAAATTTATACCACCTTAGCTTCACATCGAAGCTAAAAAATACATTATTTAAAAAAAATAAAATAAATACATGTACAAGTAGCTTCGAAGAAACAATAACTTATGGAAAGGCTACCTAGTGGCGGGACTCCAACTAATTTGTAACATGGATATGAAAAACCAAGACAAATAGTAATAGATTTCAAAAAATTTATATTTAAATGTGCTTTAATGTCATTAAACTCGAGAATTATAGTCATAAACTCAACATTAACATGTTAACGGCAATGAAAATTCTAACAAATTGAAAGTATTAAAGTCAAATTTAATATGTTACTAATTAATTTTAATAAAAAATTTAAGCACACTTAATGAAATTAAAATTAATTAATATATTGGTTACATAATTCATCATGCATGATTAAATGATATATCATTATAACTTATAAATGTTTTTCGAGTAATTACCAACTTTATCAAAGATAAGTGTTCGATAAATATGTACTTCTGAAAAACTGTTTTAAAATTGTATTTAATAAAAACTATCTTTAAATATTTTGATTTATTTTCATGATCGCATATCAGTATCTAAATAATACCTAGCCGTAAACCTTGTAACAGTGTTTAAGATCATAATGGATTAGTAGGCCGATAGAAGATATATTATCTTTGTCTCTTCATCTTCGGTGTATTAATTTACATATTAAACTATAATTATATTGCACGTTACAATATACTACTTCTTGATTTATCACTTAACCAATTATTACTTTTATAACCTGTAGTTTAGCTTGCATTGTAGTAGTCATTAATATCTATATTTTTTTAGTAATATCAATGACTTATAAATATTTAATAATTAGTCAAAACTAATTATATCAATAATTAAATTTGTTTAAACAAGTTAAATTGCTCAAAATATATTTTTATTTATATAATAAATTTATAAAATAGACACTTTATGCAATTGTACGTTTTTCAAATATTTATTTATATTTAGATTAAATTTCGAAAAAAAGTAAATAAATGTTGTTTTATTTTCGTTTAACTATTTAACAATTAACTAAAAACTAAAAATTAAATAATACAATACAATATGAGGTTAAAAAAATACTGTATAGTATAAATTCAATACGTATTGCCCATAACACGTTATATAAAAAGTTATTATCTTCCGAAAATAACTTCCATAATTAGATGAAATGATATGATATAAGCAAAATACGGCTATCCAATATCTTATAAAAAATCTTCATATAACAAGTACTTAAAATAACACTTCACAATTTTCACCAATCTTTATTGTAATGTGTTATTTATTGATTGCACAATACTTTAATTGTATAATTCCCCAGTGTGCTTTTTAAGGAACGAAGAAACCAGTATCTCGTTTAAAAGAGAACAATGGTTATCTTAGTAATTTTATTATGACAAGTATCAGATGAATTTTTATGCTAAAGCCTTCCAGTACTGATATTTGATAGCCTGTCAAAAGCGCATAAAACGTTATAATAATAATAATAATAACTCTGGAAATAAACGCAGAAAAATGATCAGACTACGTTATTGTGAGTACAGAACGGTATTTGCTGCACACGAATACCCAAACCCAAACGATATAATAATTTCGACTGACACTTCGTGTACATAAATATTTTCTTGTTTTTGGTTGTGATAGTATCTTTAACCGTATTAGCATCTTCATTGACTTGTTTATGTGATTTTTATTAAATATAAAAGTGTCGGTCCTTTGGGATCCGGTTGTCATAGAATAGTTAGCGGCGGTTTGCTGTTAGTAAACGAAAAAATTATTATTGGGCCATCGAAGAATTTTTTTTATCAGAGTAAACACTATATTATTTTAATAAGATCTTGGATATGTTTATGAACAAGTTGCTACCATGCGGGCATACCACAGTTTATATTTTTGGATTATTTATTGTAGTTTAAGGGCGACGACAATATTTTTCAATATAGTCAGCCACAATTGTTGTGGCTGCTATGTGACGTGCATAATTATTATACACGTTTGCATAACGTCTGTACTTTAAAACTAAAAAAACTTTCTTTATTCAACGATATAAGTTATGTATTGAACTATAATTTTAACTGTATTGACTATGATATTGTTAAAAATTTATTTTTAGAGAAAACTAAATTAATTTTAGTTTTTCTAATTTTAGAAGTAATATGACTGTTCCAGAACTATTTTCTAAAAATATCAATTATTAAAAACTTTTTTAAAAAAAAATTTAATATAAAAAATTGTAGAGGTTATTATTAAATTTAACTTGAAATGTTTAAATTAAATTCAGGTTTTATAAAAGATAGACTATTTTAATTAAGATGCATGAATACTTCATTGATACTTTATAAATGTACATTTTTATTAGATTCTTAAAATCAATTAACTATTAGAAATTGGTTAAAAAATGAATGAATTGTTTTTCATATTATTATTATTATTATTATTATTTTTTAACGATTCACACTAATTAATTTGCATAAGAATGATATATTGTATGATTTATTTATTTACTTGATGATGACAGTGTTTTTTTGTGGCTAGCTTTTTGACGATGTTTAATAAAAATATTATCAAAAAATAATTTCAGAAAAATTTTTCTTAAAAATATTATTTTGAACCACATAATTGTAAATTGAAAATTACAGAATGAGTGTTATTTAAACACATGTGTTTCTTTACATAAAGTCAACATTCTGATTGGTAATCGCTTAAAACCTATATAAATATGGAGAATTGCAAATCATATTATTGAATTACTTTCGAATACAAAATGTACTTTTACGCGTTCATCGTGGTATTATTGGCGATTTGCCAAGTTCAAGCGACATCCATTTTGAGGGAAGTCCGGGATATATCCAATAATACTAATAAGGTATGGACTAAAGTCAGAAACCAGACAATAATAGACCCAGATAGAAATGTGAAACAGCCGGAGCCGTTAAGTGACATGTTACAACATGACTTGTCTGCTATTGATGAAATTGCCAAGAATATGTACAGAAAAGTTAAAACTGCAATAATGTGTCATGGTTTAAGGTATTTCATGCCAATTATAAAGTTGAGTACTTTAGTGTTCGTAACAGTTATGTCAAACCGAGAAAATACAGAAAGCTCTATTCGAGATGTTGCACTCGATGCAGCGAAGAAAGCTCCGACTCTCATATCAGACAAAATGAAAGATATTATACCAAATTATTTACCAGCCCAATCTAGTCTAGGACAAGAATTTGTAGATAATTTTAAAAATGAAATGGATAATCAAGAACAGGCGCATGAATATGGATCACTTGTAAGCAAAAGAGCTCTAGAGGGTGCAACTGAAGGAATGATAGAGGAAGCAATAAAGAAAGAAGCAAAATTAGCTTCTGCTAAAATTGCAAGTTTAAAAGCTAAAGAGATAGTTGGAGCTACAAAATTCAATAAAGATTTACTGAAAAATAAATTCGTAAGAAAAACTGCTGATGAAAAAAAAACATATAAAGATCAGTTCAAAAAAAAACCAGATGAAAATCCTAATGAAAATGATGAAGTTGCAGAAGAAGACATTGAAAGTATGTTAACTACAATGGTGAACGATACAAATGACAAGGATAAAGAAGAATCACAAAAAATGTTTAGTAGAGTAGCTGGAAAATCAGCTATGAAAAGTCGTAAAAATGTTATCAGAAATGTTATCGATACTGCAATTGAAGCCATTTTAACAGCTATGGATAATATAGAATCCTGGACAAACGATGTTGAAGTGTTAAAAAATTTTTTCCAAGAACTTAGGGCAAATATTAAGAACGCTGGAAGGTCGAAAGTTGTTGTGTTAGAAACATTACAAGGTGTATCAGATCCTATGCTAGATTTGTATTATAAAGAATGCGATTGTAATTTAAATGTGAAAATTTATGAAGAATTTGATAAAAAAATTGCACAAGCCATGAATGAAGAAGGTGAACATTCAATCGCTGAACTTATGTCAAATTTGAATGTTTTAAGTATTAATTTGCAGCAAGAACTAAACACCTTGCCCGTCGAGTGGAAAAATTCTACAAATTTTGAATTGAGTATAACCGGAAGTTGAACATTTTTATTCATCAATGTTTATTTCACAATTTGTACTAAAATTTAATTTAAATTAACAATAAACACTAATTATTTATATGTTTATTTAACAATTATATTATATTATTTGAAAAATACATCTCTTTGTTTGTTGAGTTTTCATTTGTAAATACATTTATATTTCTCTATAAGTTTTTGAAATATCTTATTAAAAAATTACAGACTACATAGATTAAAGAAAAATTATTTGATTAAACTTGATAATGTTTAGTATTTAATTTAACGTAATGAATTTATTAAAATATAATTAATTAAGAATATAAGCTATTTAAATTTTTTTTAAATTATTTAAGGATCTAATCTATCTATTTAATTTATTATTATTTTATAATGTTGCTTTCGTACAAGTTGGTCAATTTTACATGGTTAGAATTAATTAACTAAATAGGGCGCCTCGTAAATTTTTTTTATAAAACTATCTGTTTCTAAAACAAACAAATGATTAACACTCAATAGAATGAACAACTTCGATAACCTTTTCTGTACTTATTTAGTATGTAAACATATTTATAAAGTCAATAATTTATAATATATTACGTAAAATAGTACAAATATGTATAAATCACACAAGTATACATGCGTATTTTTATATATATTATTAATGCAAATAAATTATTTCAATTAAAATAATTAAATGTATTATTAATACTAAATATAACTGATTACAATAAGATGATTTTTTGGAATTATAAATAATCGTTTTCAATAATTAATTTTACAAAAATTGAGCAGAAATTCTAGTTGCTGATGAGCCACACCAATAGACTTAGGAATAGGTAACCAAATATCAACTAGACAGAGTATAGATATTGGAAAAAAAAGTTATCCAAACGAGATAAAAATATATAAGGAAAAAAATTATCTATATAAAATAATTTATCTGGACAAAATGCAGAAAAAATTACTGTTTTTTTTTATTAATAATGTTCATAATATTTTTCTCTCCCTCTCTCATGCTAATTAAGTGTTTATTATTCTGTCAACAATATAGTCAAATTTTTCCAATCTTAAACGTTTTACTAAAGCACTTTTAATTTTCATTATTAATTAATGAAGATAAAAAAAAATTGGTAGCGTTACACACTATTTCCATTTACAGAAATCATTATTCTTTTTTTTTTATTTACAGTCTGAATTATTAAGAATACTACCATTCTTTTTTTCGTTAATTAATTGATTTTCTAAAAAAATGTATAAATTTAAATTTAATTTTATTTTTATATACCTAGTAATTTTTCATTTTTTTTTTTGCAAATAAATATTATTTCTAAGGGTGATTTTAGTGGTAATTTTAAAAAGTTAAATGAAAATTTACTAGTATAATTATATTTTCTTATCTGTGTGTTATAGTAAAAATAGAACATTGCTAAACACACCCCACCATTCACCTTTTTTTAATTCTATAATGCTAATATCTTTAAAAGTAATATTGTAAAACTTGTTATTGACTAGCCAACATTTTATTTAGACCATTTTTCTCCATTTTATAATTAAAAATAATTATAAGCTCTCATTTCATTTCTGACAGGGTTGTTATGTTTTAAGACTGCGCTTTTAAAACATCAAAAAGTTCAAATTTTTTATTGATCATTGAGAAACTGTTTACTTATGTTTTAAACATGTATTTTTATTGTTAATAACAACCCTGAATTTTGTAAATTACATCTAAAAATGTACCCTAAGATATCAATTTTACTTGCTATAAACTTGTTTTTTACTATAGTTAATAAAAGTATATCAATTTTAAATCTGTTCATATTTAAAACAAAATTCTTAATGAATCATGTTATACATCAAAAGTAAAGAAATAAATCTTCACTTTCAACCAACACAAGCTTAATGATTTTTATCACAATATATCGTTTTCACATAATGTAATTTGTTAGTACTAACTATCATTACAAGATAAGTTACTACCAAAAAATACTTAAAGGATAAAATAACATGGGATAGCAATTTATAAGAAAATAGCTAATATTTTAAAAATAATAGAGTAATTAAAGTTAAACAAAAAATAGATTAAGAATTAGATGATTAAAAACTTAAAATACATAAAAATAAATTTTTTGACAATTTTTTTTTTCATGAATAACAATAAAAAGATGATAAAACAACAACAAAAATATAAGATGAAGAAAAATAACACCACAACAAAAATACTAAAAACAACAACAAAAATGATAAGAAAACAAGCCAAACTGTCAGTAAAGTTGCAACTTCAGATCAGTAACTGTTGCTCCGAAGACGTAGTGTACAAAAAATTATTTGTATATTTAAATGATATAACTGAAAATATTATTCATAACTCAAATATCGTTTAATCAATAAATTTTTATATGGAACTTTTTAAACTTATTTTTATTTATGAAGTTTTTTTTTATCATTATTATGTTTAATCTACAATAATGTCAGTATTTTAATTTTATTTTTTTTGTAATTAATGAATATTTATAGTTATTTTTTACAATTAATTAGCTAAATTTATGTTACTTAACAACCGTATATACTACACCCAAAGAAAAACCTCAATCAAAATTGAAAGAGAAATTTTATCAAGGGTTTATGATAATGTTTTATTAATACGAACAAAATAACTATTCTTATAAATAATTATTGTTCAAGACAAGAAAAAAAAATATCATATTGATAAATATATCATTGATTCAATAGTAATGATATATTTATCAAATTGAACAATGAATTTATTATATAGATCGAGGTTTTTCTCTGGGTGTAGATAATTAAAAAAAATAGAAATGTCATAGGCATTTTCATTCCCTTCTTTAAGTGTTTAATTGGATTACAGTTTGATGAAAGAATCACTTCTTTGAGTTATTTTGACATTTGAGTATTTTGTATAGTCGATGTCTGTTTTTTTTGTATTGAGTGTATGTCACAAATGGGTTGCTCATTTCTTGAAATAATATTACTATATTTTCTAATATATTATAACAGAGAATCAGAAAGTTTTGGTCCAATTATTCTTCAAGTAATTATGCTTCTTTGCATCTGATATTGTTGATAGACAAGTACCAATTTTAAATTGATTTTTTTTTATTCCTTTAGTTTGATATTTTTGAGTAATGATGTCAATGAGTGCTTTAGTTTGAAAATTAATGACTGCGAAAACTTATTTTTTTTAATATTAGTTAATCGGAAGGTAGCCACATAAATTTAGAAAAATATCAACTCTGACAAACTGATAAACTATTTTTCACAAACTTCGAAAAATATATAAGAATTTTAATATTATTGTTAAGATTTGTTATTATATCAGTGCGTCAGTACTAGTGCGACAACGGCCACAATAACCTATCCGCTAGCTCCGCTCAATGTCAATCAATTATAAATTGTATAAAATTTATATTTGTGAATTAATAAATAATTCTTATATTAATTACATTAAACTATATTGTTGAGAATTTCATTTTTATATTCTACAGTCCGCTAAGCATAAAAACAGAAATAAAATAACACACGAACCATTACATGGCGTTAACAATTATTATAATACATAGCATTGAGAGGATAGTAAAAATTAATAATAAAAAAAATAATGTGCAAATAAACTTGTATGATTTGTTAATGTTGGTAAAATATGGGTTATATGTTTTTTCGGTGTTCACATATATAAAATTTTGATAGAATCATTTTTGTCGGAATTTTTATACAGTCATCATTTTTATGACAAGGTTTCTGGGAGAATGTCTTGAATTTTCTGTATGATTTCGTTTGTAGGTGGGACTTTTAAGTGCATTAAGTATATGCAAGGTACTTGACATACACACTAGCTATAAGCTTCAGATATCGCGGTTCTTGAATTTAAAAGGAACCTATCAACCAAAATTGGGATTTTTCGATTATTAGTATATTTTAACCAACATTAAAAAATTTAATGATTTTGAAAGATATATTTTTTAAGAGAAAATAACATTTTTTCATTAGTTTAAATAAAAATTGAAAATTTAATTTTGCTATCCTGAAATATGGAATATGTTGATACGTTTTTTATTCCTATTTGATACATAAATCAGCTATACTTCCACCATAAAATACAATTGTGTATATAATTTTTTTTTCAAGAAGTTTTAAGAAAAACAGGTTTTTCTCGAAAAATTAAATGCAATATAATGTAAGATGCATAAGACTTAGTTCTGTTTAAATTAGTAATAGGAGAGACCTGTGTTATTACAACAAGGTGTATTTGTTTCAATGTTGTAATTCATTTTTATCAAAATTGGTGGTTTTTGTTTTATAACGATATAGTTTAGATACCTTTGAGTAACTTAAAAAGTTGTCATTTGAAGTTGTCGTTCTACTGACTAATTTAAAACAACTTTTTGCATTTTACTGTTAAATTTGTATTATGATACAATTTGTATAAAAAAAATTCACCTAGTAAATAAGTAAATATTTAACTAATAAATATGTTTTCTACTGATACATACTCCTTAATGATTAATTCTGAAATCCCGCAGACTTATTTTTTTTTTAATCAATTTTTCCTTTATTAAACTTTGATGCAAAGCTGAAAAAGTATTAGTTATACAATGATACGTTTTTTTTGTCTCTGTTCATGAAAATTCTTTCTTGTATTTAACCGATTTTATTGATTTATGCGTCAAAATAATTCGATTTTAATATAGTTGAATCTAATAATTCATAAAGGAAAAAAACTGTAATTTTGGAAATTTTTGAAAAATATCGCAAAGTTACGCTATCATAAACCAATTTTATAGTTGTTTGCATAATAAACCAATACTTACATCATTCTAAATTATACCAAATTAAATCTTGTTTAATTTAATATATGATTAAAAAATAAAACATGTTCGGGTGACTTGTTATCTATGAGTAATTGGCCTTTTAAGTAAAAAATGATGTAACTTTTAATATATATGATAGATTTAATTTTTTTCCAAATACTGCAGCGATTTTAATTAATACCAAACTAAGAAATAGCTCGATTTCAGCTCGATTCCAGTCTATATTTAATTTTTTAAACTTAATTGATATCGTTTAAACTCATATTGAGGTAATGTCAATGTTGTTTTCAGTGTTTTTATAAAATTAAGCAGCTTACTTATAGGGATTTGACAATAGATTGATAAAATAAATAAATAACATCCATTTTCTTATCTTGTTTTATTATCTGTACAACATTATTGACTAATTATTTTGTGTATAAATATATCGTCTCCAATTATCCAGATATGAATATATTCAGAGTTAGATTAGAGAATGCAAAATGTATACAAAATCGGTTAATACACAAATAAAGCCATGGCATATTTAGGCTTATCACTTTATCGAAAAATGACAGGAATATTAATTAAAATTACACACATATGAGTATATTACCGTAAAACACGCATGGCATCCTGTGGATTATGGATTTGTCATAATGTGTTATGTAGAAGCATACAGATGTAGATTAACAGATTTTTACTCGAAGATTAATAAAATATCTAGATAAAAAATCTGTCTTAGATGATGTTTAGATAACTATTTATGAAGTCATTTAGTTATACTTAAAGACATTATTTTTGTTTAGATAAAAAACTATTACTATAAAACTATATAACTAAATCTTCCCAATACTGTACACCTGGCGCTATAAGCTCTCGGATGAGTGATCACATGGCGTCATATTTAGCGGAAAAAATCACCATGTCATTAGATTGATAGCAAAAAGAACTCTTCTCTTCATATGAGCCAGTTAAACTGAAGTTACCATATATAATACCAACCTTTTCTTTGTTAACTGGAAAAAGAAGATGACCTTTGCCTGGCGAATGTGGTAAAAATAATTTAAAGGCTTAATGTCTATAATATTATGTTGTCGTTTATAATATTAGCATATAATATGATATCATTTGTACATGTATGACACATAGATAAATTTACAAGATCATTAAAACAGGGTTCCTTTCTTTAAAAGACTAAATTACTAGTTAACTTAGGGATAAAACCTGATTAATCTACAGATTTAAAGTAACACCTATATGCAGATCCTCAATTAAGTCGAGCCAATCACATTTAAAAATTAATTAAAATCTCTAGCCTCCAAGATCACACCAGAGATTGCTATACTACCCTTTGTCTATAATAACCTATTTTTTTATGTCGAAATCAGTTCTTTAAGTAATTTCAAAATACCCAAAATCTGGAACACTCTATACAAGATTCTAACTCTCTGGTACTAAGTTTTTTTTTCATTTAATTTGAACTTGGAATATTTTTCAAATTAAAAAGACTTACTCTTTTTTTTTAAATATTTTTTGACTTAACTATATTTTTTCAGATTAAACGGAAATATAATAAATTTAAAGTGAATTTTTTTTTGGTGAATCTTAAATTTATTTCTTTATGGAATAATAATTTTTTATTTTTCTTATTTTGGAAATAAATTTGAATTAAACCTCGAACATTTTGAAATTATTTTATTTTAAAATAAACCCAATTCAACTTCAAACACTCAGTTAAAAGTAAATTTTCATTGTGAGTTTTCTTACTGGGTAGCTAATCTCGTTGCTAATGTCTTTGTTCTAACGAAAATCGCGTCGGTAGACAACGCAAACAAATTTACAGATATATTTTTAGTGTTTAATTTTTGTCTTGGTAGTTTGTGCCGTACCCTTTCAAGGATTTTTGAAAACATTGTTTTTTCATTGGACCACCACAAAATCGCTTTGATAAAATTTCTACATTGATATAAATTTTTTTGAATTCAGACCAAAGGATTCTTTAAAAAATATTGCTATAAATTTCTCAATAAAATATACTTTCTCTCCCAAAAAAAAAAAAAATATACAAAGTTGAAATAAGGGTAAATTATTAAAGTTTAGTGTTTAGTATTTTATTTTTACACGTAACAATAAATCATAGATTTAGTGTAATGAGGTTGTACTATTTAAAATTAAATCGTTTTCCTAAATAATCATATTAACTATACAACGCGTAGTCTGAAACGTGTGAAATTCAGAGTGAACTTTGGATTGTTTAATATATCGTTACTTGACATAGAATATAAGGTAAGTGCAAGTTTTATTCATTCTTTTTTACCACAAACAATCTATTTCGTAATAAACCATTGAGATAATATAAATTTTTCTAAGGGATATTTAACATAGTTTGTTCAATATTGTTGAACCCCCGAGATTGTAATACAGATAGACAAAATAGTACTATTTTGTCAAAAACGTTTATTTTATTTTTTGACCATTACCCTTATATTTTTAGTCACCGATTCATCCTTTCGTATTTTATTTTATAGAATTATTTAACATTTTTTCTTTTTTGATTTATTACATGTATCACAATTGTATGATTATATTTATATGTTTTTAATTCATAAAAACTCCTCCTTACATTGTATGTATAAGGTTATATTAAATTTTTACAAATTATTAGTTAAATCACCTATAAGAGAGGTCTCAGTTGAATCTATTTCATAGTTTTTTAATTTTATATCTATCATTATAGGTTTTCAAACGGTCGTACTAAAATTATAATCATAAGACCCATTTTTTGATCTAGTGGTTAGGAACAAAATTTTATTGTCGAGTTTGAAAATTTACTATAAACCAAAGGGATTGTCAATAATTCAATGTTGATGATTTAGTCAATATGTTTACTTTTAAATGCAATAAAGTAATTATTCGACACTTAAAATAAATCAACTTTGTACGTAGGAGGGTGTATTTGTGAAAACATTTTTAAATGTTATTATTTGTTTTTTCTAATAAAAATTATCTCTCGTAATAAAGTCAATACAAAAGTCGTGAACAATAACATTGGTTATTATATATATATATTATACGAAATATGATATCATTAAAACGCGGTTAAAAAATTTGAACATTTTCGTGATGAAAATCTTCCGAACAAATAAAACGAACTTGTCAGAACAGCAGCATTTGAATGTTTGCGTTTTTGCTTACTAGCGACGCGACAAAGTGGACTTTTAGAGAAGACTGAGCTACAGAGAAATTTCAACTGGAACCCAAACCGAACGGTGTGGAGCTTCTATTAGATGACGACAGGATATTTAAAGGGAATCCATTACGATTTTAGACATCCACAGCATAGATCTCAAAATAATAATCATCGTGCGAGATGTGTTTGAAATAAATAGATTTCATGCGCAAAGTAGTTGAATAGGAGGCGGCATGTATGTGGTCAGCAGCAGCGGCTAAGGAAGCCGCCGCCGCCAAAGTGTTTCACAGATACGGCTGGCAGATATAAAATATCGGCCGTAGACGCGATAAATAAATCCAGTTGGGACCGCCGCCAATGCCGCTAAGCGACGTCTCGTTTAATTCTATTCAAATATCAGAGTTAAAACACACAAACAACAGGATGAATAATATCCACGTAAAAGATATTGACTAATATGGAATTTTGATACGCTTATGTATGTAAAGCCGAACTAATACACAGCAGATGTGTGTGTATGATAATAAATTATTGGTGACGGGCCACAGTTTAATGATTGAATATCTTAATATTTTTTTTTTTTTACCTAGGTCGCGACCGATATTACTTGTTTAGCACACATTTTCTAACACATTTTCACCAATGCGTCATACATTTTTTTTCTAACTATCTATCCAGTAATATTGATAATTCAATGAATGTCAATATTTTAACCGTGCAAAATAGCTTACCAGTAATAAACGCATCAAATGATTTTTAATTAAAAGCGTCTAATGAAGCTGTTTCCAACCCGACATTCAAACGCTTTTGCAACGATAAAAACTATCGTTTGAACACTTCAAATTGTGAAAATTGACATTGTGTGTCGGTATGGACAAGTATGGTTGTAGTTTTTGTTGTTGGGGAGGATTTGTCAATAATTGTTATCGGATACAAAAAAAATTTTAAAGATTCGGACTACCGATCTGTTTTCTATAAATTATAAATATTTTTAGTACATGATATTGAAGTCAATACATAAATTTGCGTTTTTTTTTCTATATATATATTTCCAAAGAAACCTGTGATACATTGAAACGACGAACCTTGTGTCATCGACTATTGTCTATATACGTAATGCGCAAACAGTTTAAATAACATAAATATCTGTGGACAGTTATCGGCATAATATATGTATGTGATTTTTATAGGGAAATAAGAAACTGTCCTGTAAAACGATAAAAGATCGAGTAGCTAAATAAAATAAAAAAAGAAAAGGAAAAAAGGAAAATGGAATAAAAAAAAATGTTATGTTATGCCGTTCTGTCCATGTGAAATACTTCTTTGGAGGATAAAATGAGGGGAAGACCAAGACTGCGCATTTAAATAAATAAAACGGCATGTCAATGTGCGTGCTGTCGAAAAAATGGTTGGATAAGTATTATCTCTCTCCCTCACTTTCTGTATTTGACCAGAGATGGCTGCTGCTGAAACCTGTTCGACGCGCAAGAAACCATTTGATCACTAGTGTGCGGCGGCTACCGCGTTTTTTCACCACATGAGATTAAGTCTGTGATTAAAATAAGAATATTGTTTATTAAATGTATTGGAAAAAGTTGAGCATGTTATTACGCTTAGTTTTACATCTATAAACTTGTAATAAAGTTGAAGTCGACACGTTATTCGAGTTAAAGAAAGTAACCAGTCAAATCAAAACCCCAAAATAGTAGCGAATTGCCCACCGTAATCAACTCGATGTTCAATTGTATAAATACGCAGATTTCTATAAAAATATTCTAAATCGTTCGCTTTAAATTATATTTTCTCGGACAATCGCCAGTGTCAGTTTTGATTTATTTGATTAAAAATAACATGTTCAAATTTTGTCTTTTTATAAACTCGTTATTTTAATGGTGAAATATTCGAATTATAAGAGTGTAGTTTTAATTTCTATTAAAATACTTCCAAAATGGATTGTATTACTTACTAAAACAAATAAACAATATTTATGAGGATTTATTTTTTATCAAGTATTTCTATTTCTAGTTGAAAATTGCTCAAAGAAATTGTGTGTTTTCATTAATGTTAAAAGACTAGACATACTGGTTTGAAAAAAACGAGTATATTGGTCTGTATGACTGTTCTACGTTTATCAACCCACAATATTGTAGTAATTCGTCTAATGTTTGACCACCCGCGACGTATAGCACACTTCCGGTAATATTTATTATCCGAATTATCTTTATTTTTGAAATTTGGCCCTGGGCGAATATTAAAATACTTAATAATATGTAAGATGCAAGTAACATATTTGTACGATATTAATCGTTTTTCATTTGTATATAATTAAAAGCATCATTAACAGAATAAAATACTCAAATATTTTACATTACTTAAAAATATATTTTTTAAACCGTTATTCTATAGAAAATATCAATATTAAGATTAAGATACTTCAGGAATAATTTTCTTTTTTCTTATGTAATATATATTTTTATTGATTTTATTTTGAAATAATTTTTCGAAAATGTAAAAACATTAATATTTTTTGCAGAGACTGTAAAAATAGTGCGACGAGATTTCATCTCTTAAGAAGCAAACCAAAAATGTTTAAAATGTGTTAATCAGTTGTTTCCCATACTTGGACAAACTAGAACGTAACGTTTTCTAGCCAGTTAGAATAAGAACTAATAAATCATAAAGAAATGCTTAAAAAATGACGCGGTACAAATTATATTGCACGACGATTTGCGATTGCAACTTTAGCTATAACAGTACAAATGATATTTACTACTTATGTCGTTAGTAATAAAACGAAAGCAAACCACTGACCGTTTTTAAATTCTTTAATAGTATTTTTCTAATGCTGTAAGTCTAAGTCGCAAAAGAACCGTTCACGACGCTATTATTTTATCATTGCTATTACTTTTTGTCAATATCAGCTTATCACGTGTATGATACAATAACCATAAATAAAATATATGTTTGAATACTAAATATCAACGAAATGTAATATTGATACTCAAGGCATTTATTATGTTGAGTGTATTTTACAACGGAAAATATTGGCTAGATCACTGATGGAGAAAAGCTATAATTTTTTGTGGTGGACCGGATTATTACAATGTTTGTTCGGATTTATTTCAAATTCGTAGGATAAAACTAGCCAATATATATAAGACGATCCTCAAAAATATGTCAAACCCAATAACAAATTCTAATAATCATTTTGCAGAAATTTTTTTTTAACAATTATTGCACCTATAGGCTATGTTAAAATCATATTTTTTTTCATTATTTTTCTATAATAAATAAAAATAAAGATATAAACAAAAATTAACAAATAAAATTTTTTTTTTGTTAATTTTTTCAAGATTCCAAAATAGCTTTTTTTTTTTACAAAACAATTTAATGGGTTGATAAAAACTTAAGGATAAAAGGGGTGAGTCAAATCATAGTGGTAAGATGCGCTCTGTCCAGACTACATACAAACCGCTATGTATTAAATGCTTTTTATCCAAAAAGTACTTATCTTAAATTTATTATCGATTCGATAAAATTTTTTGTAAAATGAAAAAAGTCAAAAATAAGCTACTTAAATTTTCGAAAAAATAAAATTTTGCATTTCTATTTTTTACTTATTAAAGGCAAACAACGAAAAATATGTTTTTTTCTGTTTAAAAATGTAAAAACTGTTAATAAAGAAATTACAGCCAAATGATCATTGATAAAAAATTATTGCATTTGCCACATCTTATCTTGCTGATTGCATAGTACGGATTTGGAGACAATCCGGTCCACTGTAAAAAATTACAATAACTATTTTCTCAGAGTATGCGTTCATTGCTATACTGTTGAGTTCGTTGTGTATCCGTCGGAAATTTCATTAGATCCAATAAAATCAAGTACGACACCGACGTATTGTGTCGAACCTTTAAATTATATCTGAGCAGGTTCTCCTCGTGGAAGATCTCATTAGACGCAAACAGATCTCGGCGTTTGATAAAAGAATCACGGGACAGTGGCAGTAGCTGTGGTATAACGTCAATTTGTACACGTACATGTGTCCCTGTCAGTTGCGTCCGTAGTCGCTTCAGGTTCATTTAAATATTATATATTATGCCTCCTAAGTTTTGCACAGCAGGCGCGGACATCTACTGCTTGTCCCGCTGTTCTTCGAACACCACCACGACAGCGGTCATAGATCACTGTGCACAAATAAACCATACCGATTTCATTCGGGTAAGAATAATTGGACGGCGACATTGCGATCTACCGATCACTAGCAGACGATTATTTTCAAAACTTAGTTTATGCTTAAAATTTCTAGATTGATCGACACAATTAAATTGATACATAAAAGTGCGTTTTCAACGTTTTTAATTACATTTTAATAAAAATTATACTTCATTCATCCTAAAGGTTTCTGAAAATAATAATTATTTTCATAAACTTGTAACGCCGACCTATTTGAGGTCACATATGTATTATATGGGGTGTTCAGTAAGTAAAGAAACAGGTTTCCATTGTTCTCATTGTTTGTAACAATTTTCACGATTCCTTACTTACTGAGTGCCCTGTATATTTTAACATTAAACCAAATTGCATGTAAGAAGTAAAGTTGTGCCTTACTTAATTAACCTTTAGGGCTTACAATAACTAGAGCAAAGGTTAAAAACATTTAAAATAATGTATAATTATCCGATAACCTAATAACTATTAGGTTGTACAAACACCACAGAATAAATTAAACTTATTTTATCCTATGATTTTTTACAACAAAAAACGATTCTTTGCCATCTCATGTTACAGTCATGATGCTAATATGAAAACGTATAAACATTTTTTTTTTAAGAGTTTAAACGTCTGAACAAATAAAATAAGAATATATTTCAATATTTTACAAAACACGTTACGCTCTCTAGTTGCCATCATTATTTCTTGTTAATTGATACTTACGTATAATACCTATTTTTGTTTCTAGATGGTAATCTACTTTTCTCTAATTTTGAATAATTTAACTTAAAAAAAATATCTTTTTATGTATAAAATATCATTTTTATCGTGCATTGTATAGAGAAGTCCCGGGTAATATACCGCTCATATTGATATCTCGTTAAATACTACAATTATTTAAATAGATACCGTCAAAATTTAATTTATAATCAGCTTTCAGATTAACTATCAAAGATAAATTTCTATCTGTTTTTAATATGTATTTATGATCAATATTTTAATTTAGCGGTATTTCATCTAATATTTTATTGATAGAATTTTTAATTTTAACTAATCTATGATAATTATGCTCTATAGTATTTTAAAACAGCTCAAGATACTGTTTTCAAAAAAAGCTATTATTTAACACATATTTTTTATTAATCAATGAGTGATTTAAAATTTTATAAACAATTTTAAATCAAGTATTGATATCTTGGTAAACTAATGCATCAAATAAAATGTGTTTTTAAACGTAATTAAAAAAAAAGATAGATTTATTATTATTCATATGAAGGGCGGAATCACTAGCATAGGAGAATAAAAAAAACAATTTTGTGTGGTATACCTAAAGATATTTATAGGGGAATAACGTGTAATTTCATATTACATCATTTTATTTTCTCTTCGCACATTACAAATGCATTTAAAAAATGTTCAATTTGTATTTATGTAATAAAACAAAAAGGAAATAAGAATAAAAAGTAAAAAAATATAGGTTAAAAGTATAAAAAATATAAAATACAATAAGAATGTAAGGGTGGAGGTGAATGGATAAAAGCGATAAAATTATGGGATGGGTAAATATCTATATCTCGGTTGGGTTGAATAGTATTAATTAATACATTATGTTAAATATCCCTTAAAATTAAATAATTTTTCTTAATGGTTGTTTTCTACGAAATTGATTGTTGGAAGTTCGAAAGCATAGGTCAAATTGTACTTACCTTATGTCACGCAATAAAAATTTAATTAATCCAACGTTTATTTAGAATTAAATGTACTACGTTAAGGTTTACACTACACGTCATATAGTCAATATATGACTATATATAATTACTTACGAAAACGATTCAAATTTTAAATAATACGACTGAATTACACAAAATCTATGAATAATTTTTCTTGCAAATGGTTCTCTAAGCTCTCTATATATTTATTAGATAAATAATTTTATAATTTGATTTTATTAAATTTTTTACGTTTGTTGAATAAGTATTTTTTGAGAGAGTACATTTTAAATCTTCCTGTGGCCTGGCCAAAAGAAGATTCAAAAATATTTATATCTATGCAAACATTTTATCAAGGCGATATTGTGGTGGCCCAATGTGTCCTAGCGCTAATGCATTGAAAGGATGAGGCACAATATTTACCAAGACAAAAATTAAACACTGAAAATATATTCGCAAGTTTTTTTGCGCTGTCTGCCGGCATGATGTTCGTTAGAACAATGACATTAAGCTCAAAGACTAGCTACCCAATACACATAGGCTTACAAATATATTCTAACCTAATATACCTAATTCTAGAATAATATCTAGTTGCAACCTTTACTCTGTCTGCCGGCGCGGTGTTTGTTTTTACCAGGGGCAGGAAATAATATCGCGCTTACCTGGTGATTAATAGGAAAGGATTTTTATATTCAAATGTATGCATAAAGAAGATTGTGGTTGCTGGCTCACATAAAATTATATCTGTTTTATACAATTGACAATAATACAATATGTCGAAAATTTACAATGTCACCTTGAGTGATATAATAACAACAGTTGACAAAAATACCAATAAGTACTTTTCAATAGAAATAAATGTGATTTTTAATGAATATGCATAAATATAAATACAAAGAACGTTCAATATACATAATTAGTAGTAAATATATAATTAATACAAACAACAATTATTTGCGAGATATCCGAGTTAACAATTGACAATTGTCATCCGTGTGACTTAAATAAATTGAATAATCCAGCCGCGTGGAGTATATGAGCAACCAACAAAAAATATGATTATTACCTTAGGTGATCTGACACAATAACAAAACCGGTGAACAGAATCTTCAACAATTCATAATAATTACATAGTATAAAATGACAACACTACTAAGGTCATCCGTGTGACTTAAATCATTTCAAATAAAACTAATCACCAAAATATACTACTAATATAATATAATAACACTTATGCTACAGTGCGGCTAGCTATAAAAACAACTGCCTGTCACTCAAAAAAAGGAAAAAAAGGTACAAAAACTTATACAGGGTGTTCAGTAAGTCAGGAAACGGGTATCTATTGTTCTCATTGTTACAAACAACGAGAACAATAGAAACCCGTTTCCTGACTTACTGAACACCCTGTATAATTTAACCTATACTTAAGAAAAACATACATATTTTTTAATTATTGGCCGACAGTGATAACTGACCGATGCCGCTAAAAAACCTGGTGAGGAAGGGAAGGGAGTGGACGGAACCAAGTTAGCGCGCGCTATCTACGCGTTCGTATGCAGCGCGAACAATGTTCTTTAAAACAAAGACATTTAGCTCAGAGACTAGCTACCCAATAAGTATAGAGTTGCAATACACTTAGTCAAATTAAATAATTATTAAGTTGCTTTATATTTCAGTTCGAATTTAAATAATTGTGACCTTTAATTTTGTCTGCCGACGCGATGTCCGTTACAACAAAGACATTAAGCTCAATGACGAGCTACCCAGTAAGAAAAGATCACAATAAGTATTTACCATTAAATAAATAGTTAATGTTGGTTGGGTTTATTATAAAAATAAAATAATTTCAAAATGTTTGAGGTTTAAAATATTGATTGACATTTATTTCCACTATAAGAAAAAAGAACATTATATTTTAATGAATGAATAAATTTAAAATAAAAGATTCACCAAAACAAAATTAACTTTAAATTTATTCTATTTTACATTTAATTTGGAAAAATATTTTAAGTAAAAAAATATTAAAAAAAAAACTAAGTGTTTTTAATTAAAAAAATTATTCCGAGTCGAAATTTATTAGAAAAACGTCCAAGTCCCAGAGAGTGAAATCTTGAGGTAAAGCGACGCAGATGTTGTGTATTTTAAAATTATCAAAAGAACTGGTTTTGAACTTTTTAGCTTCGATGCGAAGTTGAGAAGGTATTGGTTTTACTATGATGTGTGTTTTTTTTTTTGTGTCTGTTACCACTTTTTGTCAGCTCTCACCGAATAAGGTGGTTGAAGGAACTTTTAAATAAAATCTTATTAGAAGGGAAAATACCAAATGAATGGAGGAATAGTATTGTGGTGCCCATATTTAAAGGTAAAGAAGACATACAGGAGTGTGGAAATTATAGAGGCATAAAGCTTATGAGTCATAGTATGAAAATTTGGGAAAAGGTAATAAATAAAAGAGTAAGAAATGAGACATCGGTATCTAAAAACCAGATTGGATTTATGCCTGGTAAGTCAACAATGGAGCCAGTATTTTGTGTGAGGCAACTAATAGAAAAGTTTAGGGAAAAGAAGAAAAAGCTGTTATGGTATTTATAGATTGGGAAAAAGCGTATGACAGAGTACCCAGAGAGGTTTTAAAGTGGGCATTAATGAGAAAAAGTGTCCCGAAAAGGTAAAATAATATAACAGAACATATATATGATGGCACTTGTACCAGGGTAAAAAGCGTAAAAGGAATATCAGAAGGTCAAGGTTCTTACTTATTCTATATAGTGATGGATGAAATTACTAGAGAAATACAAGGAGAGGTGCCGTGGTGCATGTTGTTTGCTGACGATATAGTGTTAATATGAGAAAATAGGGAGGAAATTAATCAAATGCTAGAGGTGTGGAGATCAGCACTTGAAGAAAAAAGTTTAAGAATAAGTAGAAGTAAGTCAGAGTATATAGAGTACATAGAGTACGAGTTTGATAAAGGAGAACACGTGGTAGGTGAAATGAGGAGGTCAGTTACAATAGACGAGGACGTGATTGGAGAGGTGGAGAGTTTTAAGTATTTAGGGTCAGTTGTGCAAAAGAGTGGTGGTATTGATGAGGATGTAAGACACAGAATTAAGTGCGGGTGGTTGAAGTGGAGAGAAGCTTTTGGCGTCTTATGCGATAAAAGAATTCCAATGAGGCTGAAAGAAAAATTCTACAAGACTGTAGTAAGGCCAGCTATGATGTATGGTTCAGAGTGTTGGGCGGTTGATAAGAAAGTAGAGCAGAGAATGAGTGTAGCAGAGAATGAGTGTAGCAGAGATGAGAATGCTTAGTTGGATGAGTGAAGTGACTAGAATAGGGAACGAGCATATAAGAGGGAGTATAGGTGTAGCGTCAATCGTGGATAAGATGACAGAAAATAGACTTAGATTGATTAGTCATGTTATGAGGAGATTAGAATCGGAAGCTGTAAGAACAGTTATAGAAATGAATGTTGAAGGAAGAAGAGATAGAGGAAGACCAAAAAAGAGAAGGAGGGATGCTATTGAATACGATTTGAGGACAGCTGATGTGAGCGTAGAAGATGTGGGAGATCGTGTCAAGCGGACGCTTAGGATAAGGGTGGCCGACCCCAAGTAGTTGGGATTAAGGCAAAGAAAAAGAAAAAGATTATCAGAAATTCCGGTGGCAATTGACATAATATGATTGTTGTTTGGGAATGTACAATTTAGCGNGATTGTTGTTTGGAAATGTACAATTTAGCGTTTAGTTGGGTTTAAACAATATAGCGTCAAATCAATTACCTACTCTATTGCTTGTATATTAATATACACTACACTTTAATGATACAATAAATAAATAAACTCACACATACACACATATGCATTTATAANATCACACATACACACATATACATTTATAACATTGTGTCTAACGTAAGTGTAATATGATAAAAAGTAACCGTAAAATGAAAAAAATGGAATATAAATTTTAGTACTCATATTAAATGTAATGTAACTCGAAAAATATTTNTTAAATGTAATGTAACTTGAAAAATGTTTGTTTAAATGAAAAAATATAAAATAATTTTTTTGTTTATAATAGTCTTTTAAACAACTTTTGTACGAAACTTTTTTTTAAATATAAGTTAAATATTTTTTGAGAAAATTAAAAATCTCATATTTTTGAACTTTTTCGAAGCTGTAAAAAAAAAGATCAATTCTGAATAATGAGGACTATTAGTATGTCATTATACATATTTTAATTCAACTTTAAAAAAAAAAAAAGAATTAATTTTAATGATTTACTTTAACTAAAAAAAAAAAAAGTTATTATTTTGAATCCCTCTTGTGGGCAGGTAAAGGGTTAGATTTATAAAAAAAAACCAAATAATAGATAAAGACACGCATCTATATAAAAAAAAAATTTTACTGATTTGGTCATTTTTGATAAAGTTTAACAGTTAACAAAGTTATAAGTTTTATACACTGTACTACAAGGAACTTTCATCCAGGGATTCGGAACGGAGCAAATTTTGTTTCGTTCCAATATTTGTTCCGAAACGGAACTTTTCCTAAAAATCGTTCCGACTATTTGCTCCGGAACGGAACTATTAGTAAAATTCGTTCCGGCCATTTGCTCCGGAACGGAACTGTTCCTAAAAATCGTTCCGACCATTTGTTCCGGAACGGAACTATTAGTAAAAATCGTTCCGGCCATTTGATCCGGAACGGAACTTTGCCTAAAAATCGTTCCGACCATTTGCTCCGGAACAGAATGCTAGCTACAAATTGTTTCGCAAAAATGCTTTGGAATGTTCCTATTTATTTTCACCCCTCTGATATTTATTAATCACATTTAAATTATTATTATTGTTGTAATAGGCCCTTCACACAACCGAACAAAATGTTTATCTGTTATTCTTTCATCTTCTACCCACACACCAATAAATTACAAAACACAATCAACACTTTCTATCACTGACTGCAGATACACACACAACTCACACAATCACGCCATGCACGCACATCCGTTCCTTCCCAACATGTACAACCCCGTAGTTTTACAAAATCCTTCTACAATGTCAACAAAATAGCAACAAAAGAATCTAAATAAATGTAAGGCCGATGGTCATGTACGTGTCTGGAAGGGGACTTTGGAAGGACACCAAAGGACTCCATGGGCTCGTCTGATACGTACTGTTCCAATCCAACCGACATACGAACACGTCGCGATCATCGTCCGGCTCTCTTTCGCCTTTTAAACCAATTTTGTATTTTTTTTAGTTTTGTTTGTTTTTCCTTTACTATTATTGTATCATGTGTTTTTAATAATAAAATAATCGAAGATATTTTTTTATACAAATTGGTTATTATAATTCATACTTTCTTTATTGTTCCACGAGTAAATTATTGTATCAATGAGGATTATATGATTAAGGTAAGAACATCCTAATTTATTGTGCATGTATTTAAGATAGCAAGTGACCCTCGAAAAACACACCTCGAGAAAAGGGATAGTTCTTATTTTGCGATACTCCTATAACATTCCCTTCCATTATTATCATATCCCATTCATATTTTTGTTTTACAACATTATATTTTTTTATATTAATCTACTATTAAATTTTTATCTTTTATATAGAGGCGAGCCTCATATGGATTCAGATCTTTGTACTTAAGAGACTTAACTGGAGAGCGTTATATTCAGCCTATTCAATTATTTTAACGTATTGCATTGCTATAACTAGATTTATTTTAGCAGTCGCTTTTCTGAATTTATAAAAACAATATTATTATTGACGAGTGATGGAACTTAAATTTTAATTTTACCGTGTCATTTTTACCATAGAGTTACTCTATGATTTTTACTTGTAAATAACAATGCAAATACAATAAAAATATCTACTAATCAGAAATTTGAAGGAAGTTGATTTTTTTGGAACATTAGAAAGTAAACTTGTCACGAATAAGAGTTGACAGCATACATTCTATTCGAGGGCATCTAGACGGATTATCCATCCTTTTAGTAGCTGATTTTTTAATAAACAATAAAAATAATTTAAATTTAAATAATTAATTCCCCAACAATTTCAATTATATCCAATGTTTCAACTTACCAGAACAAATTTTACTAATGGTTCCGTTCCGGAGCAAATGGACGGAACGATTTTTACTAATAATTCCGTTCCGGAGCAAATAGTCGGAACGAATTTTAGGAAGAGTTCCGTTCCGGAGCAAATGGCCGGAACGATTTTTACTAATAGTTCCGTTCCGGAGCAAATAGTCGGAACGAATTTTACTAATAGTTCCGTTCCGGAACAAATGGTCGGAACGATTTTTAGGAAGAGTTCCGTTCCGGAGCAAACTTGGAACGGAACGAAATTTTACGTTCCGGAACAATATTTTTGTTCCGTTCCGAATTCCTGCTTTCATCACAAACAAAAATATAATATTCTAAATCAACATTTCGCGATGTTTTTAAATGTGCAATTAGACTATTTCTATCACTTTTAAGTTTTAATATTATTAAAAAATAGTATGTACATATAAAAAATTCTCAGCTTCGCATCGAAGCTAAAAAATAATTAAGAACAAAAAAATTGTTTTAATTTAATACTGATTTTGATTATTAATATGTTAAAAATAAGGAAAATGATATATTTAATCTATTTTTTAAATCGTTTAAAGTTGATTTTTGTGAATGTTTATAGTAAAAAGAAATTAATTTATTTTACCATATCTTTTAGCTCAATTGGCAAGTTTGAAATTGATTTGAAATGAAAGAAAAATTCTACAAGATTGTATTAAGGCCAGCTATGATGTATGGTTCAGAGTGTTAGGCGGTTGATAAGAAAGTAGAGCAGAGAATGAGTGTAGCAGAGATTAGAATGCTTAGGTGGATGAGTGGAGTGACTAGAAAAGATAGAATAAGGAACGAGCATATAAGAGGTAGTATAGGTGTAGCGTCAACCGTGGATAAGTGAGAGAAAATAGACTTAGATGGTTTGGTCATGTTATGAAGAGAGAAGAATCGGAAGCTGTAAGAACAATTATAGAAATGAATGTTGAAAGAAGAAGAGATAGAGGAAGACCAAAAAAGAGACGGAGGAATGCTATTGAATGAGATTTGAGAACTACAACAAGTAGTTGGGATTAAGGCGAGGAAGAAGAAGAAGAATTTGAAAAGAATTATATAATATACAATTTTATATTATATTTTTGAATCTAGGAATTACTTATCTGGATATAATTAAGGAAATAGTTGATATTGCTTTTGTAATTATCCACCAATTTCTTAGAATTAAACATTATCTAAAGATTTGCATCGAAGTGTTTCTTATGGTAGTGATTTTAATCACTGTCAGATTAAAACTATACTGGACCACGTCCCCTCTGTGCCTCGATCTCATTGTGCTGAGTTTTTGCTACACTGATTTTGTTGTAATATTTTTCTTGTAAAACACTTATCGTGTCCGGCGTAGTCGGATACTCCTACTGGAATCAGTGGCCTACTTACGAGGATGGCCCAAAGCGACTTACGCGCCGAAGTCACGTGAGGCTCGTAGGGCTCAGGTCTGGACCAGAGTCTCAGCTAGGCGAAGCCTAGTAGTATAATTTTACATTAGTAACTAATATTTTATTTATAATTTAAATTAATGTTTCAGGTGATATAAAAATTTTTTATTAAAATTTAATTTTTTTGTAGCATCTTTGTTTAATACTTTTAATTGTGTAAAAATAATAAATCCCTCCAAATGTCTTGAAAAAAAAAGTTTTTCAAAGGTTACTTTGTATATAATTATACAAAATCTCATAACAAAAATTTTCTAGGTGAATTTTTACTGGTTATTGAAGGAACTGAAAAAATCGTTTTCAAAGTTGTACATTTAATATTTTAAAAGTAAGTGCAGGATTTTGGTTCTGAGTACTATTAAAGTAAATAATGAAAGTAAAGTATGATAATAATAAGCAAGATTATAATAATGATAAAACCACTGTAAATGCTATTATAGATTTCACTTTAATTGTTAAAACGATTTTTAACATAACACATTTATTATTATTTTAATATAAAAATGTTTATATCTTAATTATTTTGCACAACGATACATCAAAATATAACAAATCGTACTAGTTGAAGTTATTAATGGCGATATTTTGAAGAATTAACTTCAATTTCCACCACAAAGAGAAGTGTTCCATAAAATTACAGTTATTAATAAATTTTCCTCTTCATCCTCTACTTCTTTTTTTTTGCCTTTATCCCAACTACTTGCATCGAGCACTCTTACTTAAACTTTTATTTGACAAGATCTACCACATCAGCCGTTCTCATATCACATGCAATAACATCTCTTTTGATCTTTTTTTTCCACTTCCTCCTTCAATATTTATTTCCATAACAGTTCTTACAACTTCTGATTTTTTTCTCCTCATAACATGGCTAAACCATTAAAGTCTATTTTCTAACATCTTATCCACAATTGATGGTACACCTATATTCCCTTTATTCTCTTATATATTTTTTTTTATCGCTTTATCAGCCCATTATCGAGGCCCATGGCTCTTAAGACCCGGAGTATAAATAGTTAAGAAAACTCCTTCTTTGGGGGAGGCGGGTGGTTAGTCTGTCGCCGGAGAAAAGGATGGTGACTCCAATTACTGAACTGATTTCTTGTTTGACAAATGAAGTCGTCCGTGACCGAGTTTCGAACTCCAGGCAGTGCGCGTCAAACATTGCCGCGTTACTGACTCAGCCATACTGTCCCTCTTATAAGTTCGTTCGTTATCCTTTCTTCTCTAGTTACTTCACTCATTTATCTAAGCATTTTTATCTCTGCTACACTCGTTCTCTGCTTTATTCTCTTATTTTTGCACTTCCATAGATTTCTTTTTCACCTTCTTTTGTTCCAAGCTTGTTATATAACTCATTATACCTCTTAAAACTTCGCCTTACCGTACACTTGGCTTCTTTTCATAAGCGTTTATACTCCATCCAATCTTAACTCCTTTTGCTCTTCTGACTTACTATGAACTAATTTTTCTTACTTTCTATGATTTTCTGAACGTTCTCATCCCACTACCAAATTTTCTTATTTCCTGGCATTCTCCTCTTACTTTCACTAATAATCACCTTTGCAGTATTCAGTAAATATAATTCACGCATCATTTATATCTTTCGTAACGTTCCATACCGTCCTTTTTTTACCGTCTTTGAAAACTCTTTTTCCTTTTCTTTATTGTTAATAATCAATGTTAATATTATTAGTTCTTACTTTATCTCAAAATAACTTATTAAAAACTGGTTAGGTTATTACTATACAACTAAAAAAGGGAAAGATTTTTGAAAACTTGTTTTATATTCAAGTTTTAAACTTTTTTTCCTTTTATTTACTTTATTTGACTTTTATTTAACAAAGTTACTGAAACGTTTTTCATTTTAAAGCATATATTATTTTTTTGTTAATATTTACTATATATTATAATACATGAATATGATAAATATGATTTTTTTAAATATCTTTCAATGCACATCAAATTGTTTTACGATAGCGATTTCATTCACTGTCGGAATTCAGTCAATACTAATCTAACTCTATAACGCTGATTTTAATTTTTATCATATTTGTTTGAACTTTTGTTAACGTGGATTGTTCATTTATGTTGAATTCAACTATTGTTACAGTGTTAACTTTAACAAAATTAAATTGTTTAAAAATGTTATTTTTTGTAAAATTCTAAATTTTTGTGCTCTGTTTTTTATTATTATTATTAGTGAAAAAATACAACTTGCATACATTTTTTAACTTTACTGACAAAATGTATTGTTAATAATAATTAATTTTGTTTTCTTAGTAATTATATAAATTAAAATAACACACTTATTCTGTATAGTAATGCAATTATAATACAAATTTAGTACAAGAAAATTAATCTAAGAATACATATTAAATGGTTTATTCATATAATCAGAATATTCCATTAGTTAGTTTGAATCATCATGTGTAATTAATGGGAGGCTTAGCACTTTTAAAAATCCTTGCTTCACCAGAGAGGTAACCGATAACTTTATTTATAACAATAATTATAGCATATATTATTCTAGAATAATAAAAGTATACAATTGAACAAAATAGCCATAACAATCACATGGAAAGGAGTCATCAAAGAAAAATATGAATTAGAACTAATATTGTTCTTAAAAAATGTAACCTTATTAAGCTATTATAGACACATAACTAAATATTTTAGTAAATATAATGTTTCTTTTAAGTTTTGAGTATTGTCCGTCTATAGGTCTAAGATAAAAAAAAAAACAAAACAAAATTTATTTTTATGATTTTGTGTTTGAAAATTATATATAATATAGTATATTATGTATTTTACAATAATTAAAAAGTAAGAATAAATGTAATAAATGTAATTATTGTTTTTATTTTTTATAGCAATTCACCTAATATCTTACTATTATTCATCATGTTTTTTTACTTCCTCAATTACTAAAATTTCTGCATCTCATTTTCATGAATCCACAAAATCCCAATTTAATTATCTTTTTTTTTTAAGCATTGTAAATCAATTACTTTTTTTTAAAATCTTATTAAGCTACTTTAAATAAATTTGTTTAAAGTAATAAAGTTAATGTTTAAAATTTTTAATTCTGTTTTATACACAATATTTATTTCTATTTCATTCAATGGCAAAAAAAAATTGAAAAATGAAGTAGATATACAAGAAGAGATTCAGAAAAATCGTATTTTGTATATCTATTTCATTGGTGATTTTTGTTAAATTTATAGAAGGATATTGTGCGATTTCTGAAATATTTTAACAAAAAAATAATTCAAATAAATTTAATATTGCTTAAATAGTAATACCTAGCTTGACAGGAGTAGATAGAGCAGCTAAAATGGTCTGACCTGTGTTCGATTCAAATTAAAATCCAAGTTCAATATACTATTTCAAGATTGTCATTAGGAATAAATTGATAATTTTAACACTAAGAAAAATGAAAAACTCTTCATATTTTCCTTGAGACTTTAATGTATCGACTTCGTTGTTCCAAATAATCCACAATAACTTAATATCTAAGGTCTTTAGTTGACATCTTCTTCAAGTTCATAATACCTAGTTTGTAAAATGATTGCGGTGGTCAATAACGCAGTTTTAATTGAGTCCTTATTATTTTCCTGAGGAACCAATTTTTTTATAGATTCAATTTTCTGTAAATTTGTAAAAACTTCACTTTGTAGAAACCGGACTCTATTTTGAGTGTTCAGAGGCTTATTGTGATATTTTTCTATGGCATATAAAGCTCCTTTTATAAATTTTGCTCTCGGAACAAATTCAATCATTTTTTCTAAAAGTTTGACTGTACAATTGTGCAATGATTTTACCAGAACGAAGTAGCTTATAACAATATTCTTGAAATTTATAAATGTATAGAACATTGTATTTAAATCATTAGCATAAGAATATCCAAGGAATATTGTTGCTTTACGAATTAAATTATCGTAATTATAAACTATTATAAGATTTTTAATCATATCCTGAATTTATACTGTTTACCCCTACAAATAATATGTTTGACATTATTTATATTTTTCCATCCGGGTTGATGTAGTAAATTATTTATTATTTCGACGTTTACTTTTTATTAGGTGTTCCTTCAGTATTAAAAAAGTGAAAAATATACATTAAATATTTAGCATTATTGAGATTTTCATTTTAAAAATGTTTAGGAATCGATATTTTTATACTGAAAAAATAATTGTCATACAATTTTTTTTCAATGTAATGGTAATATGAATAAATTCTCTTATTTTCATACTAATAAAGTAACTATCAAAAATATCAACTGCGTACACTTGCGTAAATAGATAAACAAAATGAATTGTACCATAACTTAAAAAAAAATTATCTAGTTTCGCTTGAAATAATTTATACACTCATATTTTTATCTAATAATTGATTTGATCTACATGTTTAAGATTAGAAATAAATTGTAACAATGTTCATAATGTGAATAATTATACAATATAATAAATCTAAGTTTATTAGACGAAAAACTATAGTTATTAAGACTATTGTAACTTGTATCTATTTTTTATTTAAAACATTTAACATAATGATGAACAAATTGAATAAAAACAATTTATAGCTAAATTAAACAAGAATGTTTAATAATTTCACGGAATACATCATGATATCTTTAATATTTTAAAACATGTTTCGCTCAACCTCTTGCCAGATATTATTTTAAAATTGGGATATTTTTTAATATTATTTAATTTTATTTCTTCATAATCATTTTAGATGGATGTTTTGTGTTTATTAAAACAAATTCTACCAAATAATAAAAAATAATTATGTTAAAAACGAATATTACATTAAATTTTTGTCACATCTTAGACATACTTATAAGAAGTTCCTGTAAAAACTTTAAACATTTTCTCATGAAAACCGACATTTTAGGTGTATATTATTTATAGTTTTTAAAGAAACTACTAAGTTTATTGATGTAAACAATGAGTAAACTTTATCATTTTCGAGTCATTAATAACACATTAAAAAAATTTCAGATCTACAATTCACAGTTCAGGTGATTTCACATGATATTATAATATTTGCAAAGGCTATTAAATTAAAGAGGGCTTTTGAAATTTTCTCAGTAGCTCACCTAATCTATCCAAACCTACTTCTAGATATCATTTCTTACAACTTAAAAGAGTGCCAACTTTATTCTCAGCTGTACTCAATCTCCCGCCAAGGTATAAAAATGTTTATAGTTTCTGTAATACTATTTCAAACTTTTTATTGTTTCGTCATTTTCTTAATTATATAATTTTCTATTATTTCAACTGATTAAATTTAATGTAAATATTTAAGTAACACAAATTTTTGAGTATACTAATTAAATGTATAGTTAATATTAATTAATTGAGAAAACATTTAAATCATGCTTAAACATTAAATTAACATAATAATTATAAATAATAATGTAATTATAATAAAAATTTAGCACAAAAAAGTTAACTTAAAGATACCTATTAAATGGTAATAAATGATTAGGATATTCAATTAGTTCGCCCGATTCAGGTTCCGTTTCACATATGACATCTAATTTTGAACAAAAATAAATTATTAAAGAGAGTTACGAAATTGTACACACATAATAAAATATTATTGCAAATATAATATTTCTTTTATGTCTTCTTCTTGTATACTCTTCGGCTAAAGGTTAAGATTAAAGAATAAAACAAAATTTATTTATATCTTATTGTATTTCGTAAAGAATATGTAATTTTCAAATATTAACAAATCAAAATAATATTTTTTCATATTGGAACCTTAGGTAATTTCCTTTTGTTTGATATCATTTTTTTTTGAATATCTAACACTTATTCTGCTCACAAGGGGGATTTAAAATAGCAACTTTTTACAAAAACTAACTTTTTCAACTTAATTTTTGAAAATGTTCCGGAAACACTGCGTCCTTTAAACATATATCAAATTAAAGCTTATTTTAGGTACTATAAAATTAAAAAAAAAAATTTGTCCCGACGCCCTATCTTCTATGCGCAAATGGCTGCCGTATTAAAAAATATACGATTTTTCTATTAAAATTCTAGGTTTTGTATTTTATTTTATTTTAAAATATCTTATTAGGAGAATATATATTGACTTTCATGAATATTATGTAATTTAATTGACATAGAATAAAGTTCATAAGACATAAGAAATTAAACTTATTAAGCTTCAATGCGAAGCTGAGAAGGTATTAATTTTGCTTTTTTTTTTTTTTTTTTGTCTGTCACTACTTTTTCTGAGCTCTCACTGGACCGATTTCTTTCAACAATACGTCAAAAGATCATAAATTGTATCTAGTTGAAGACATTACCCTTAAAAATTTTAAAATTTCCCCTCATTCCCCGCAAATGGAGTAAATTCCCTAAAAAATTACAAATTTAAAAATCGGTAAATTTTGTCATTTTTTTCTTAAAACTTCCATAACTTTTTCAAAAATAAACAAATCAACATAATTTTTTTTTATACTAAAACCTTTGATATTTCTCTTTCATTTGATATCATTTTTTTTGAAAATCTAACACTTAACCTGCTCATTGGGGGGGATTTAAATCTAAGAATTTAAAATTTAAAATTAAGAAACTAAACTTATTAAAATTTTTTTACTCTTTTAAAGTCGAAAAAGTAATTTTTAAATTTGAGTTAGCTTAAATAGCCAATTTTACCAAACAGCGAAAGCAATGAACAGTTGCCGAATGGGAAAACCTGTGTCTTTCACGCTTAGGGTACGAGGTTCAAATCCGTCTGTTGCAATTAATATTTTGTATTTTTTTTGTGTTAGAATAAAATTTTCAAATCATTTGATATTTATCTCATTTAGATTCAACAACTTCAATAAATATAAAGGATCTAAATAAATATAAAGGAAATAGAAGTTAATGTTGCTTTTGTAATTATTCATCAATTTTTTAAAATTAAACGCTGTCTACAGATTTGCATCGAAGCGTTTCTTATGATAGTGATTTTAATCACTGTCATATATCATCTATACTCGTCCCATTTATGAGTTGTCCATATTGTGCTGCGACCCCACTGTGCTACCGTTTTTTTTAAATTTAAATTTATATAGCAACATGTTACAAAAAAATTTGGAATATTATAAACTGGTAGTAGCACACACAAATAGAGTTAAAAAAATTAATAAATTACAAAGTAAAATTATTTACTTTTGTAGTTGAATACATTTACCATATCAAATCTAATTCGACAATGAATACTTTAAGAATATTAGAAATTAATGATTTTAATTGTTTGTATGGAAAAAGCTGCTTAAGCTACTTTTTATTTAAATAAGGAATATTTTTTCGATTTTTAAGAGTAATAACTTAAACTAAATACAAACTGTAATCATTTGACGTATCATTGAAAAAAGTAGGTCTAGTGAGGGTTGGCAAAATAAATTGTAACCACAAAAAGAACCACATAGTAAAATTATATTAACATGAATAAGAAATTTCTTCTCATGAGGGGAGATTACAGTGATGGGATCCTTGATATTTATTGAAGTTATTGAATCTAAATGAGATAAAAATCAAATGATTTGAAAAATTTTTTAACTCAAAAAAAATGCAAAATATATATTGCCACAGGAGAATTTTTTGAACCTTATACCTTAAGCATGAAAGAGACAAGTGTTACCGATTCGGCAACTGTTCGTTGCTTTCGTCACATGAAAAAATTGGCTATTTAAGCTAACTCAAATTTAAAAATTACTTTTTCGACTTTAAAAAAGTAAAAAATTAATAAGTTTAATTTCTTATGTCTTATGAACTTTATTTTATGTCTATTAAATTATATAATATTCATGAAAGTCTGTGTATTCCTCTAATAAGATATTTTAAAATAAAATAAAATACAAAACCCAAAATTTTAATACAAAAATAGCATATTTTTGAATACGGTATCCATTTGCGCATAGAAGATAAGGTGTCGGAACAAATTTTTTGTTTTCATTTTATACTAAATGACATAACCTTTGATTTGATATGTTTAAATGACGCAGTATTTCCGGAACATTTTAAAAAATTAAGTTGAAAAAGTTAGTTTTTGTAAAGAGTTGCTATTTTAAATCCCCCTTAGTGAGCAGGTTAAGTGCTAAATTTTCAAAAAATGATATCAAATGAAAGGAAAATATTTAAGGTTTTAGAATAAAAAAAAATTATGTTGATTTTTAAAAAAGTTATAGAAGTTTTAAGAAAAAAAAGTAACAAAAAAGACAAAATTTTACGATTTTTAAATTTGTAATTTTTTAGGGAATTTACTCCATTTACGGGGAATGAGGGGAAATTTTTCAATTTTTAAGGGTAATATCTTCAATTAGATACGATTTGTGATTTTTTGACGTATTGTTGAAAAAAATCGATCCAGTGAGAGCTGAGAAAATGTAGTGTCAGACACAAAAAAAAATAAATAAATAAACACATCATGGTAAAATTAATACTTTCTCAGCTTCGCATCGAAGCTAAAAATGGTTTTTAGCTTAATTAGAAACTTTTTTTAAACAAAGAAGAAATATAAAATTTTAAATCTATTTAAATTATAAAATATATGTACATTATTATATTAAGAAATCATTACCATTATGTAGAATAGAAGTATTTTGTACGATATCTAAAAATATTAAAAGGTTTTAAATAGTTAAATATTTGTAACCTAATTCATTTTAAGTAGTAAAGTTATTTTTAAAATTTCATTGAAACCCAAAAGACAAATAAATTTTTAAAATAATTTAAAACCCATTTTAATTATAATTATATGTATCTACAAAACCTTACTTTTTTGTTGAATATTTTCCATCATATCTACTTCATTGGTATGTTGTGTCATATTTAAGAAACTATTTTGTGCGATACCTCCTAAACATGTTAACAACAAACAATATCAAATAAATTTTACTATGTTTAAAAAGTTATACCTTGCTTGACATTGGTATGAGGTAGAGCAGGTAAAAAGGTTTCACTGGTGTTTGAATCAAATTTAAATCCAAGTTCAACATACTTTTTCCAGATTGTCGTTAGAAATAAATTGTTTATTTTATCACTTAGAAAAATAATAAATTCTTCGTGTTTTCTTGGACATTTTAGCGTGACATATTCGTTAATCCAAAAATTCCACAAAGAAGAAAAACCTAATTGTTTTATTTTACATAAATAAATATCATCATTGAGTTCATAATGACTAGTTTGTAAAATTTCCGTGATATTTACTAATGCAGTTTTAATAGAGTCCTTATTGTTTTTCAAAGGAAACATTTTCTTTAAAGATTCATTTTTCTGTAAATTTGTAAGAACTTTACTTAGTAAAAACCCGAATTTTTTTTGAGTATTCAAAGGTTTATTGTGATATTTTTCTATAGCATATAAAGCTCCTTTCATAAATTTTGCCATCGGAACAAATTCAATCATTTTTTCTAAAAGTTTGACTGTACAATTGTGTGCACTAATTTTACCAGAACAGAGTAGCTTATAACAATATTCTTGAAATTTGAAAAATGTATTGAATATTGTATGTAAATCATTTGAATAAGAACATCCAAGGAATATTGTTGCATAACGTATAAAATTGTCACAGTTCACTAATGTTACAGGTTTATTAAGCACATCGTTCAATGTATACACATTGCTCCTATAAGTAATATATTCGACATCATTTATATTTTTCCATCCAGGTTGATGTAGTAAATTGGTTATTATATCGACGTTGCTTTTTATATTACGTGTTCCTTCAGTATGCAAAAAAGTGAAAAATATACAAAAGTACACTTGAATATTTAGTATTATTGAGATTTTCATTTTTAAAAAGTTTAAGAATCTATTTTCATATACTGATAGTAGAAATTGTCATATAATATTTATTTCAATGTAATGGTGATATCAATATTTTTTTGGATACTATAATAGTAAAACTAGCAAAAATTATACTGTTTATTCAGGTGAATAAATGTTAACAAAATGTATTTATTTTTGAATGGAAAAAGGAACAGAGTTGTTACGTTTTGAACAATGTTTGCATAAAATACCAAAAATTATAAAATTTAAATTAAGAGTCAAGTTAATGGAGAATTGTAATTACAAATTCATTAAATATGAAGAACAAAATCAGTTGTTCTAAATTCAATCACTTTATTTAAATATTTAGATCGCGCAAGATTACTGAAAGAAAAACCCAGCACAGTGGAGTCGCGGCATAGTGGAGACGTTGCATAGTTGGGTCCAGTATAGATTTAATCTATAATTAAATTATATTAAATTATATTTATTTGTTAATATTTAAAAATATTATGTCAGATTTAAAAAAGAATATTGAAATAATGTCGAAAATTCTAATTTTTAAAATTGTAATTTTTTAGGGGGATTTTCCCCATTTATGAGTAAAGAGAGTATTTTTTTTAATTTTCGAGGGTAATTTCTTCGACTAAATATGATCAGTAATCTTTGACGTATCGTTGAAAGAAATCGGTCTCGTGAGATCTGAAAATGAGTGATAATAGACACACAGAAAAGAAAAACATCATAGTAAAATTAATACCTTCTCAGCTTCGTATCGAAGCTAAAATAATAATGAATAACGCAGTCTTTTGACATTTTTACATAAAAACATGTGAGTAACATACGACAGGATTATATTGCAATTTTTCTCTAGAGACACTTATTTTCAAAATTATCACAGTTCTGTAATGTTATATTATGTGTTCCTTCAGCATGCAAGAAAAAAATTTATCAAAAGAATACTTGAATATATAGTGTTATAACCATTTTCAGTATCAAAAATGTTTAAGAATCTATTTTCTTATCCTGAAAAAAAATATGTTATACAAAATTAATTTTAATGTAATAGTGATATTGATACAGTCTCTTATTTTCTTACAAATATAATAAACCTAGCCAAAATAACAACCCTGAGGAGTAAAGCTCAGTAGTATCTTACTACTTAAGTATTTCACTTAACGTTAAAATATATAGAACCTTAATTATAGAACTTATTATTGCCAACTTATTATTTTGTTAAAAAAGGTTCTAACAAAAATTTGTATTTATCAATAATTGATATGTAATAATTATTATACTTCGAGAAAATAATAATATATGATAAATTTCATGAAAAGTTGACATAATACTTTTACACAATTGTTTTTATAAAATTATTTCTAAAAACCTAGTACAGTGGAGTCGTGGCATAGTGGGGACGTTGCATAGTTGGGTCCAGTATAGATTTAATCTGACAGTGATTAAAATCACTATCATAAGAAACGCTTCGATGCAAATCAGTAGATAGTGTTTAATTCTAAGAAATTGGTGGATAATTACAAAAGCTGCATGATCTGCAAGTTCCTTATTAATACCCTGATTAAGATAAAGTATGTCGAATGAAAAAGGGATTATTAAAAAATATTATTTCTCATAAAAAAATTGTGTTGATTCGTACACTTTTCAATGAGTTATAGCATTATAAAGTTAAAAATGTAACCAACCCAACCCAACATCAACTCCTATTTCCTTAATTATATCCAGATTAGTAATTATTTTAATTATATATTATATAATTTTTATAATTAATTATTTTCAAATTATTATTGATTTTTAATATGTTAAAAGTAATCATTTTGAACCTACTTCTTTTTGTTCTTTAAAGTGAAAGTTTTAATAAAAAAATAATGAATTTATTGCCATAACTTTTAACTCAACTTGCAAGTTTGAAATAGATATCATTAAATAGAAAAAAATGAAATTGGTAGATTATTTCAAAAACAACAATAACACTTATTCCCTTAATTTTACCCCGATTTATAACTATAATATATGAATACATAATAATTACAGTAATTAAATTGAGTATGAAAGTGGTATTCAATAATATAATATTGTAATTTTTACGGAGATATTATAAAAATAAAAAGGAGTTGTATATTCATATACTTTTAATGCATATACAAATTTAAAGGAATTGATGCAATACTTTTTAATAAAAAAATTTTGTTACTTATGAATAAATACACTAAACAAAAGGAACTTTCATCAGAAAAAAAAATTTACTTTTCTAAATAAACTTATCGCGATGTTTTCAAATGTGCAATTAAACTTTTTCTATTACTTCTAAGTTTTAATATTATTACTTATTATTAAAAAATAAGTATTTACATATAAAAAAAAATAATTAAGAACAAAAAAAATTGTATTAAATTAATACTGATTTTGATTTTTAATATGTTAAAGGTAATCATTTTGAACCTACTTTTTATTGTCTTTTAAAGTGAAAGTTTTAATGAAAAATACCTTCTCAGCTTCGCATTGAAGATAAAAAATGAATTTGTTACCATAACTTATAGTTCAACTTGCAAGTTTGAAATTGACATTATTAAATTGAAAAAAAGAAATTGTTAAGATTAATATGCAATCAGGAAATTTTATAATTACTATTTACAGTACATTTTTCAGAAAATTTCGATTTTTTTGCATTTTTATCGTTATAGATAACCGAAATAGAAAGAATAGTAATAATTTCTAATTAACTTTTGGCGTTTAAAAAGATTCTACAATGGAAATATTCAGAATTTAACTAATTTTAATGATTATATATCTAAAAAAATCAACAAAAAAAGTTGTTAAAAAGATTTACTCAATTGAGCGTATTATAAAATTTGATTATAATTGTAAAAATCCATCGTTAAATTCAGGTAAAATTGAAAATCATTTTTTTTTTTAATTTATGATTTATATAGCAACATGTTACAAAAAAATTTGGAATATTATAAACTGGTAGTAGCACACACAAATAGAGTTAAAAAAATTAATAAATTACAAAGTAAAATTATTTACTTTTGTAGTTGAATACATTTATATTAGAATATTAGAAATTAATGATTTTAATTGTTTGTATGGAAAAAGCTGCTTAAGCTACTTTTCATTTAAATAAGGAATATTTTTTCGATTTTTAAGAGTAATAACTTAAACTAACCATTAACTTAAATATCATAAACTTAAATGAATCATTTGACGTATCGTTGAAAAAAGTAGGTCTAGTGAGGGTTGGCAAAATAAATCGTAGCCACAAAAAGAACCACATATTAAAATAATATTAACATGAATATAAATTTCTTCTCGCGAGGGGAGACTATAGTGATAAGATCCTTTATATTTATTGAAATTATTGAATCTAAATGAAATAAATATCAAATGATTTGACAATTCTATTCTAACTAAAAAAAAAATGCAAAATATTAATAGCCACAGACGGATTTGAACCTCGTACCCTAGGCGTGAAAGATCGAGGTGTTATCCATTCGGCAACTGTTCGTTGCTTTTTGTTGCATGATAAAATTGGCTATTTAAGCTAACTCAAATTTAAAAATTACTTTTTCGACTTTAAAAAAGTAAAAAATGTTAATAAGTATAATATCATATGTCTTATGAACTTTATTCTATGTCAATGAAATTATATAATATTCANTTTATGTCAATTAAATTATATAATATTCATGAAAGTCAGTGTATTCCCCTAATAAGATATTTTAAAATAAAATAAAATATAAAACCTAGAATTTTAATAAAAAATAGCATATTTTTAAATACGGTAGCCTTTTGCGCATAGAAGATAGGTCGTCGGGACANACCATTTGCGCATAGAATAAAGGTCGTCGGGACAAATTTTTTTTTCCATTTTATAGTACCTAAAATAAGCTTTAATTTGATATATGTTTAAAGGACGCAGTATTTCCGGAACATTTTCAAAAATTAAGTTGAAAAAGTTAGTTTTTGTAAAAAAGTTGCTATTTTAAATCCCCCCTGTGAGCAGAATAAGTGTTAGATTTTCAAAAAAAAATGATATCAAATGAAAGAAAATTACCTAAGGTTTCAATATAAAGAAATATTATTTTGATTAGTTAATATTTGAAAAAGTTATGGCAGTTTTAAGTACAAAAAACATCGTTATAAAAGGTGATTTTTATCGCAAATATTACATTTTTTTTATAATTTCGACAGCCATTTGCACATAGAAGATAAGGTGTCGGGACAAATTTTTTTTTTTCATTTTATAGTACATAAAAAAAGCTTTAATTTGATATATGTTTAAAGGACGCAGTATTTCCGGAACATTTTCAAAAGTTCAGTTGAAAAAGTTCTATTTTTTATACAATGTTTCAAAGTTTGAACCCCCCCTATATAAGGGGAAATTGTCTAATTTTAATAAAAAGTATGTCAAATGGAAGATGTACTTATAATGTATTTAGAAAAAAAAAAATTGTGCTGATACATGCATTTTTCGAAAAGTTATAGCATTTTTAAGTTGAAAATTAAAAATTGAAAATCGAAAATTTTAACACAAAAATAGTGTTTTTTTAACTACGGCAACCGTTTACATGCAGAAGATAAAGTGTCGGGACAAATTTTTTTTTTTCATTTTATAGTACATAAAATAAGCTTTAATTTGATATATGTTTAAAGGACGCAGTATTTCCGGAACATTTTCAAAAATTAAGTTGAAAAAGTTAGTTTTTGTAAAAAAGTTGCAATTTTAAATCCCCCCCCATGAGCAGGTTAAGTGTTAGATTTTCAAAAAAATGATATCAAACGAAAGGAAAATATCTAAGGTTTTAGTATAAAAAAAATTATTTGTTGATTTGTCGAAAAGTTATGGAAGTTTTAAGAAAAAAAAGTAAAAAAGTTCAAAAATTAGCGATTTTTAAATTTGTAATTTTTTTGGATATTTCCCCCATTTGCGGGGAACGAGGGAATTTTTTTCAATTTTTAAGGGTAATGTCTTCAACTAGATACGATTT
>NW_026099572.1:62683018-62700137 GCF_025091365.1 Daktulosphaira vitifoliae | reverse complement strand
TGAGAGCTGAGAAAAAGTAGTGACAGACAAAAAAAAAAAAAATAAATAAATAAATAAACACATTATGGTAAAATTAATACCTTCTCAGCTTCGCATCGAAGGTAAAAAAAACAAAACAAAATTAATATTGATGATATTGTATTTGAAAATTATATATATGATAGTAGGTTATGTATTTAACAATAATTAAGAAATAAGAATTTTCATTTTTTATTGCAATTCACCTAATATCTTACTATTATTCATCTTGTTTTTTACTTCCTCAATTACTAAAATTTCTGCATCTCATTTTCATGCATCCATGAAATTCCATTTTTAATAAAAAAATTTAATAATATTTTTTTTTTTTAAGAATTATATCAATTACCTTTTTGTAAAATTTTATTAAGCTACTTTAAATAAATTTTGTAAAATTTGTTTTAAGTAATAAAGTTAATGTTTAAAATTTTTAATTCTGTTTTATACAAAATATTTATTTCTATTTCATTCAATGGCAAAAAAAAAAAAAAAATGAAAAAATGAAGTAGATATACGAGAAGAGATTCAGAAAAATCGCATCTTGTATATCTACTTCATTGGTGATTTTTGTTAAATTTATAGAAGGACATCATTTATATTTTTCCATTTTTTGTTGTAGTAAATTATTTATTACTAGGCTCGGCCTAGCTGAGGCTCCACCCCAGACCCGGGGCCCAATCTCTCTTAAATACACCCCTGTTATACACAAAAATTATTAATAATCTAATTATAATAATTTTGTTTATATTATAGAATAATTAAAAAAAAATTTAGCAGGTTATTATAAGTGGCACACATTAAATTTAAATTAAAATTAATATTAAAATAAAATTAATATTAAAAATAAAAATAAAAATTTAATTTTGATAAATATATTGGTAACTGCGATTTAACGATGAACATCATAGTTATCATAGATGAATCCCAATTCAAAAGATAAACTCATAGTCTCATACATCATACATGAGAAAAAAGAAAATTATTAACTCTGTACTTAGTACTGTTCTTATAATGAAACTACAAACTTAAATAATTATAACGTCATGAAATTTATATATAAGCAATTTTTACTTGAGATGATGTTGCTGTGAGGCACACATATTCCGACATAAATGAGCAACCACAATTGGCCGAGAACAAAATCCACACAACGGGATTATTCAGAAGAACATATTTCTTCTAGACACATGTATCTGAGTAGCCCACAATTGGCTTAGAACAACAAATCCACATAAAAGGATTTATTCAGAAGAACCTATTTCTTCTAGACACATGTAGATTCATAACCATAAAAAAAGGTATCAGTCTTTTATCACAAAAAGACAACATGAAAAAATGTGATAGCCTTCCACAGTGTCGTCCTATTCTGCGGCGCGAACACATCATATAATTAAGTTTCATAATACATATCAGCAGAAATGAATCACTGCGCATAATACAACCATGCGCGTGGACTTAAAAAAAAAAAAAAAGCTCGTAAAACTTGCAAACGTAAATGGGCGTGACTGATGAAAATTTCAAACCTTAAGTCGTAAAACGCTGGCGTCAGCGAGCGTTTTTCTCGAAAACGGTCGAAATTTTAAAACGCTCGCGGGCTAGCGGCAAAAATTTTCCGACCTTCGACAATAATTTTCCCGGAGTCTGGTGACCGAGGACTTTCGTCGAAAAATAATTTTGAAAATCCGAGCACGCTAAGTAAATTTCCCAGAAAAGCGTTTTTTTCCTTGTTCTATTATATAATAAGATTTCAACGTTTACTTTTTATTAGGTGTTCCTTCAGTATTAAAAAAGTGAAAAATATACATTAAATATTTAGCATTATTGAGATTTTCATTTTAAAAATGTTTAGGAATCGATATTTTTATACTGAAAAAATAATTGTCATACAATTTTTTTTCAATGTAATGGTAATATGAATAAATTCTCTTATTTTCATACTAATAAAGTAACTATCAAAAATATCAACTGCGTACACTTGTGTAAATAGATAAACAAAATGAATTGTACCATAACTTAAAAAAAAATTATCTAGTTTCGCTTGAAATAATTTATACACTCATATTTTTATCTAATAATTGATTTGATCTACATGTTTAAGATTAGAAATAAATTGTAACAATGTTCATAATGTGAATAATTATACAATATAATAAATCTAAGTTTATTAGACGAAAAACTATAGTTATTAAGACTATTGTAACTTGTATCTATTTTTTATTTAAAACATTTAACATAATGATGAACAAATTGAATAAAAACAATTTATAGCTAAATTAAACAAGAATGTTTAATAATTTCACGGAATACATCATGATATCTTTAATATTTTAAAACATGTTTCGCTCAACCTCTTGCCAGATATTATTTTAAAATTGGGATATTTTTTAATATTATTTAATTTTATTTCTTCATAATCATTTTAGATGGATGTTTTGTGTTTATTAAAACAAATTCTACCAAATAATAAAAAATAATTATGTTAAAAACGAATATTACATTAAATTTTTGTCACATCTTAGACATACTTATAAGAAGTTCCTGTAAAAACTTTAAACATTTTCTCATGAAAACCGACATTTTAGGTGTATATTATTTATAGTTTTTAAAGAAACTACTAAGTTTATTGATGTAAACAATGAGTAAACTTTATCATTTTCGAGTCATTAATAACACATTAAAAAAATTTCAGATCTACAATTCACAGTTCAGGTGATTTCACATGATATTATAATATTTGCAAAGGCTATTAAATTAAAGAGGGCTTTTGAAATTTTCTCAGTAGCTCACCTAATCTATCCAAACCTACTTCTAGATATCATTTCTTACAACTTAAAAGAGTGCCAACTTTATTCTCAGCTGTACTCAATCTCCCGCCAAGGTATAAAAATGTTTATAGTTTCTGTAATACTATTTCAAACTTTTTATTGTTTCGTCATTTTCTTAATTATATAATTTTCTATTATTTCAACTGATTAAATTTAATGTAAATATTTAAGTAACACAAATTTTTGAGTATACTAATTAAATGTATAGTTAATATTAATTAATTGAGAAAACATTTAAATCATGCTTAAACATTAAATTAACATAATAATTATAAATAATAATGTAATTATAATAAAAATTTAGCACAAAAAAGTTAACTTAAAGATACCTATTAAATGGTAATAAATGATTAGGATATTCAATTAGTTCGCCCGATTCAGGTTCCGTTTCACATATGACATCTAATTTTGAACAAAAATAAATTATTAAAGAGAGTTACGAAATTGTATTCCATATTGTTATCGAATTGTGAATCAATTATTTGCAATATCTAAGTATTATAACGAAAAATATTTTTCAAATAAATTTTTTATTGCTCACACATACTAAAAATATATCAATAAAGTATTGGTAGGCTGTATTACATTTATAGAAGAATAATGTGCAATATTTAAATATAACAAAAAAATAATTTTAAATTTATTTACTGTATCAATAACATGTCTGTAAAATAGTACAAGTCTGCATAATAATAAATTATCACAGGATTCTGATATATAAGATTTATACACATTTGAAGTAATATAATTGTCTTTTTTAATATTATCCTTAATAAAATGTAAATATATTAAATAAATATTCACTATTATACAATTTAAAAATAATTTGGCATTTGTACATGTCGCCATGACTAAATTTTTTAGTTCTCCAAAAATATAATATAAAATATAATGGATAGTAGTAAATATTATATATAAATATATAATAGTATATATAGTTATATATATATATAAAGGACTTTATTATAAATGTATAGTAATAATTATAAAATAATTACCTTCTTGTCTAATCCCTTCTTGTTTATCTACTTCTGTGGTATTTTGTATCATATTTATAAAAACATTTTGTGTAAAATCTAAACATATTAAAATAGTAATTAGCTCAATTTTTAAAACTTATTTAAATAAAAAATAGATGTACAGTAGTGTAATAGGAAAACTTTACCATGTTGCTGAATCGTTTCTTGCATTACTACTTCATTGTTATGTTGTATTAAGTTTAAAGAAGGATTTTTTGCAATATCTAAGTATTATAACAAAAAAATATTTTAACTAAATTTTATATTGCTCATAAGAATATGTAATTTTTAAAACTTTTTTTCTTTTACATTTTGTGTGCTAACCATCTAATAGACTAAGTTTAAAAATATAATAAAAAAATTATCCATGTACTTTGTAATGGCTAAACTATTAATTCTCATTAAACACAATACGTAAATATCGAATAAGATATTCCGAAAGTTCAAACTATTAACTTTTATACAAAATGTTAATGTAAAAGTCAAAGCAGATATAGATATTACGAGAGAAAATGTACAATTTTCTTCCTCAAATTTCTACATCAACGCCATTTTTAAAGATACTTAATATATTTTTATATCGAATTGTGAATCAATAACATATATATGAAATGGTGCAAGTATGCATAATAATAAATTATCACCGGATATAATTATTTGATTGTACCCTTATTTGAATTGATATATAAAATTTATGTAATGTTACAGCTATGAGTAAATTTTGTAGTTTTCCAATAATTAAGAATAAATTATTACGCATTTGACATTTATCAATGAAAATTTATAATCTTTATTTTATAATACTTGTATACAAAAAAATAATTAATTTATGTGTCATAACATATACACTGTTGTACACTAGTTATTATACAGGGTGTTCAGTAAGTCAGGAAACGGGTATCTATTGTTCTCATTGTTACAAACAATGAGAACAATAGAAACCCGTTTCCTGACTTTCTGAACACCCTGTATATGAAATAGTAGGATGATCCTTATTTATACTTAGTAATTTTTTTTTTTAGATAAATTTGATGTCAAGTGATCGGAATTTAATTCTATACAGAATTCAGAAAATATTGGTAAATTTTGAGCGTCCTAGGTCAACCCCTTCGAGTGCCTGGAAGGAGTTGAACATTAACAAAAAGATGTAGGAATTTATTATTTATTATAAATAGAAAAAAATCCACAGAATTAATAATTCAGTAAACAATAATGTCAAAAAAATTTGTTGTGAAATAGTTGTCATATTTAATCCCAGGACAGGTAAAGGGTCAAATTTATAAAATAAATATATAAAATGATAGGTAAAAACATTATGCATCTATAACAAAAAAATTATAATGATTTGATCATTTTTAAAAAAGTTATGGCAGTTTTAAGTAAAAAAAATTGAAAAATTTTCGAAAATTAGCAATTTTTTAATTTTTAATTTTTTTTTTGAGATTTTCCCCATTTACGGGGACGAGGGAAATTTTTTCAATTATTGGGGGTAATGTCTTCGACCAGATACGATTGATACAGACACAAAAAATATATATATAAAAAAAAACTATCATAATAAAATTAATACATTCTCAGCTTCTCATTGAAGCTAAAAAATGTTAATAATGTAATTTTTTGTAGTACTACAATTTCAGTGTAAAAATTGATAAAAATATGAATGTTAAAACTTGAATTAATTGCGATGTAACATTTTTTACTAAACTGGCTGTAAAGAATCCTTGATATTTTTTTCTGTACTCTCGAACGACCTTTATAATAAATAAATTATTATTTGATAAACGATAACAATGACTATAATAATAATTAAATTATAAATAATTACGTGTATCGTTTTTCATTTTCATTTTTAGTAAATTTTGTATTAAATTTACTCAACAGCTCTATTCCTTGTTCTGCTGCATCGTTAACTACCGCTAAGCTTTTACAAATATTTTCTCCATTGATATAATGTTCATTTGTGCTTTAATATTGTAGCTTTTTATTTAAAAATGTATTATTGATTTGAAACCTTAGGAAAAATTGTTATGATTTCGTCGATAGTAAAAAAAGGGTAGTCCTTGTTTAAAAAATCTATAACGTTGTAGTTTTTAAAATTAATTTTTTTTGAGGTTCTCCTGAAAATTTTACATCTTCTTCGTCATTTATATAGTCCACCATTTGATTGCCCATTCGTCTCTTTATATTTAAATGAATACGATCGTCAAAAATAGATAATACTGAAGTTTTCTCTTAAAGGTACCATAAATAGTTTACAATTTTTTTGATAGCTAATTAAGCTACTTGTGCATTATCAGATCTGTATTCATCAAGTGCTTTTATAGTTAAATGAGAATTGCTTGATTGAATTAGGAAAATAACAGTTTTTAACAAAACGATTTGAACACATTTATATTATTTTTCAATTTTTACACTAAAATTGTTGTACTACAAAAAATTACGTTATTACTTTATTTTGATGCATTTATTATTTTTATAAGTTTTTAAAAAATATTATAAAAATAAAATCAAACAGTTTTTATTAGTTAAACTTTGAATAATAAACACTATCTATAGATTTGTATCGAAGCGTTTTTTATGATAGTGATTTTAATTACTGTCATATATCATTATACTTGACCCAACTATGCCACATCCATACTGTGTATTATGTATACGTTTTTAAAAAAATTTTCTTAGATGCAATATTTTTGTATTTGTAATATTTATAAAAATAAAAACGTTAAAGATCAAAAAATTGTATCTGTTCACGAAAAATAAAATTTAATAGTTTTTATTAGTTAGACGTTGAACAATCAATGTTACAAAAAATTCATAAAGATCTTTTTTTTTGACATTATTGTTCACTGAATTATTAATTCTGTGGAATTTTTTCTATTTATAATAATTAAAAATATATGTATAAAAAACTAAATTCCTACATCTTATTGTTAATGTTCAACTTCTTTAAGGTACGTGAAGGGGTTGACTTAGGACGCTCAAAATTTACCAATATTTTCTGAATTCTGTATAGAAAAAAATTCCGATCACTTGGTATCAAATTTGTTTAAAAAAAAATCACTAAGTATAAACATAGGGACATCCCTATTATATACATGTTAAATTGATTATTGTATCACATCTTGTATTATGTTATTATATTGTATGCATCTTATCTTGAAATAATATTCAAATTTTAACTGAAACTCAATAAAAGCTTGGACGACAACATTTCATGGGGGTAATCAATAATAATATTAAAAAGACTCAGCTCTGCTTATACATCAGTGTGAGAGAGAGAGAGAGAGAGATAGATAGAAGTAGTGAGCGAGCGTCTCTTCTCCAATAATTGAAGTTCTGAATCCAATATAGAATTCAGAATTCTTTCATTTAATTAATTTTTACTAGCCGCGACCCCGTATTGTCGTCGGTATATTTTAAGACGATATTAAATATAATTAATTTGCGTCGAGACTGTATTCATTTATATAAAAGAAACGTTATAAATCTTTACAAAAATCTTGATGATCTTCATACAAGCTATCTAAAGAATTAAGTAAATTTATATTATCCCAATTATAATAAAACAATAGATTGATTTACATATCATTTCATTTACTTATTAATAACTATTTAGTGCTTGGACATGTACTTCGACTAGGTATCAGATAGGAGGTAAAGACCTTTACAAGAATACCTCAGCGTTTAATACCTCTATGAGAGGATATTTATTCATTTATTTTTATATCTACTTGTTTTTAGTGTTCTAAGCCCTCAGACTCTACAACTCCGATAGAACCTATGGATTGACTATATGGACTAGCTCATGAATTGACCAAATCCCCAAATATCCAGCCTTGGTCAATATACCATTTTATACTCTTATTTTTGTATTACTACACAGAGAAATAAAAAATGTGGTCATCGAAAATAACTAGTGGTTCTGTGTATTGATGACATTGTCCCCCTTTAGATATAGCCATATTATATAGACACAGCATTTCTCTGTTCAGGAATAGCATAGCCAACTGTTATGACTCTAGGTATACGTTGACAATATTTAAGCCAATTTAAAACTCATTTAAATAAAATTTATATGTATAATAGTGTATACAGGGTGTTCAGTAAGTCAGGAAACGGGTTTCTATTGTTCTCATTGTTTGTAACAATGAGAACAATAGAAACCCGTTTCCTGACTTACTGAACACCCTGTATAATCAAAACCTTACATTTATGTTGAATCTCTTCTAGCATATTTTCTTCATTGATATGTTGTGTCAAATCCATAGAAGGATATTGTGCGATATCTAAATATTATAACAAAAAAAAGAATTTCAAATATGTTATTATCTTATTTATATATTCAAATAAATTTAACCATATTCAATGAAAATAATATAGTAATGGTTTAAAATTTTTAATTCTGTCTGATACACAATATTTATGCCTATATTTCATTCAATACCTAAAAAAATATTATGAGCAATATTGTTATATTGTGTCAAATTTATAAAAGATTATTGTCCGATATCTAAAAAAATAAAAATGGTTTTTAGATTAATTAGAAACTTTTTTTAACTAAAAGTAAATAGACAATTTTAAATCTATTTAAATTATAAAATAGATGTATATTAATATATTCAGAAATCATTACCATAATGTTGAATACAAGTATTTTGCATGATATCTAAAAATAATAAAACGGTTGTTAAATTTTTAAACAAATTAAATTAACGTAATAGTGTTATTTTTAAAATTTAAAATTTAATTGAAACCCAAAAAACAAATTTAATGTTAAAACTATTTAAAACTTATTTTAATTTTAATTAAATGAATAGACAAAACCTAACATTCTTGTTGAATATTTTCCATCATATCTACTTCATTGGTATATTGTGTCAAATTTATGGAACGATTTTTTGCAATATCTAAATATGTTAACAACAAACAATATCAAATAAATTTTACAATGTTTAAAAAGTTATACCTTGCTTGACATTGGTATGAGGTAGAGCAGGTAAAAAGGTTTCACTTGTTTTTGAATCAAATTTAAATCCAAGTTCAACATACTTTTTCCAGATTGTCGTTAAGAATAAATTGCTCATTTTATCACTTAGAAAAATTATAAAATCTTCATATCTTTCTTGACATTTTTGTGTAACAAATTCGTCAATCCAAATATTCCAAAAAGAAGTTATATCTAATTGTTTTATTTTACATAAATATACATCATCTTTGAGTTTAATATCACTAGTTTGTATAATTTCCGTGATATTGAATAATGCAGTATGAATCGAGTCTCTGTTGTTTTTTAAAGGAACCAATTTCTTTAAAGATTCAATTTTCTGTAAATTTATTAAAACCTTACGTAGTAGAAACCGGACTCTATTTAGAGTATTTAAAGGCTTATTGTGATATTTTTCTATGGCATATAAAGCTCCTTTTATAAATTTTGCTATAGGAATGAGTTCTATTATTTTTTCTAAAAGTTTGACTGTACAATTGTGTGCAGTAATTTGACCAGAACGAAGTAGCTTATAACAATATTCTTGAAATTTAAAAAATATACAAAACATTGTATGTAAATCATTTGCATAAGAACATCCAAGGAATATTGTTGCATTACGTATAAAATTGTCACAGTTCTGTAATGTTACAGGTTTATTAAGCACATCGTTCAATGTATACACATTGCGTCTATAAGTAATACATTCGACATCATTTATATTTTTCCATCCAGGTTGATGTAGTAAATTGGTTATTATATCTACGTTTTCTCTTTTATTATGTGTTCCTTCAGTATACAAAAAAACAAAATATGTATAAAAGTATATTTGAATATATAGTGTTATTACCATTTTCTGTTTCGAATAGTTATCAACTATGTTATACTAAAAAAAAAAAATTGCCATATAAAATTTATTTCAATGTAATGGTGATATTAATAAAAAAAATGTATTTTCATATTATAATAGTAAAACTAGCAAAAATGTTAACTGTGTATACAGGTGTATAAATGTAAACAAAATGTATTTATGCATGAGTGGAAGAAGAAGCAGGGTTGTTATGTTTTAAACAATGTTTGTATAAAATTATAAAATTTACATTGGTCGTCTGAAATAAAATTCTTTTTTTTAAAAACTCCAAGAATTACGGCTCAGTGGTATTTCCTGATCAACATTAAGATTAACTTTTTTGTCTATTAATTGATGTTATATATCTGTGTGATAATAGAAATGAATTTTGTTAATGTTTTTAGCATGAATAATAATATAATATATTAATCGAGTTGTAGTAGACGAAAAAATACTTTTTATTATGAAACACATTCGGGGTGGATGTGGCCGTGGCGGAATTTACCATCCAGGAGGGTGCAAATGTAGTGTTGCACCACAGTGTCGATGTGATCGGGCTCTGCGGGCTTACGAACCATCGGCATAATCGCAGAATTATTCTAGCTCGATGAATCGGAAGCGTCCTCAGATTGCGAATAGCGGAACGGCCTACATATATGCAGGTTAGCCGCGAAATAAGCAGTCCATTCACTTGTACTGACGAATAAGCGGTAGCGTTTGGATGCAAACGGAGAATAATAATGACAACGCAACCTGTGACGTTAGCCGCTCACTGGTTGGATGGAGAGGCTATGAGGGCAGCACCCTCAAAACATATCTATTTATGAAAATTGAATTGAACAGAATACAAGTTATTCGAGGGTCTCCCTCCCGGGAAGTGTGGTTTCTCGTCCAGGCGTTCGTTGAATCGGTCTTGAAAAAGAAGGAGGAAGCAGAACGCCTGAGACAGAGGTAGCCATGCCGCCCGGCACAGGAGGACTGAGGCGCTTGTTTAGGCGTGTGCCTTAGGTTCTTGTTTTTGTGTTATGTTTTTTGGCCAACCCTCCCTAACGGTTCCTACTCTGGGATTCGGTTAACGGGAGGGGGCCACACCACGTTGCGAATCAGCTCTTAATTAATTTCGGGCTGATTCACAACATGGTGGCGTGAATTATATAGATGGCGTGGGCCACCCTGAAGTAATTCCTAACGGCATTTCCAGGGCGGCCCACAGTAATGACGGCCAGATGTGAGGAGTGTCCGTCCTTTTGGAGGTCCGGGGATCGGGCGCCCAGGCTGACAGCCTAGCTGACAGCTTGAAGGGTGCCCTGAAGGAGCATGACGTGCGCGTCCACCGTCCGGTGATGTCAGTGCCCGTCATGCTCCTGGACGTGGAGGAATGGACGGAGGAGAGGACAAGGTGCCGCCGGAAATCGGGCCCGTTGTGGTCCGAGAGAACTCCGGCGGCAAAGGGCGTTACGCCCGGGTGGAGGTGTCGGCAAGGCTGGCCCCTCGCCTTGCAGGTCTCGCCCGTATCCGCGTGGGCTGGGTCACCTGTAGGCTGAGGATCCTTGGCGACAAGGGTCCGAGGTGCTACAGGTGTCTGGAGCACGGGCACGTGGCTCAGACCTGCAAGGGACCGGACAGGTCCAAGGGGTGCTTCTCCTGTAAAAAAGAGGGGCACCAGGCCAAAGACTGTCCGGGTGCGGGGCCAGCCTCAAAGGCCGCGAAGACAAAGGGGGGGCCTGGAAAGAAGGCTCCCCCTGGCAAGAAGAAAGGGGGAAAGGCCGAGGGGACTCCCGGAGCGCGGCCCGCTAGTGGATGAGATTCCTTCAAGCGAATCTCAACCACTGTCGGGCCGCTCAGGACCTGATCCGGCGGGCAGCGCACGAGATGGGCACCGACGTGTGCATCGTCTCGGACCCGCACGCCGGATCGATCCGGGACTCTGCCGGCTGGTTCTTGGACCGGTCCGGTAGAGCGGCGATCGGCGTGATGGACCGCGGCCTGACGGTCGCGGACATTGAGTCGGGCGACGNGCCTGACGGTCGCGGACATCGAGTCGGGCGACGGTTACGTAGTGGCGAGGATAGACGGCATGGACGTCTTGAGCTGCTACGCGCCGCCCAGCTTGCCGATCGCCGGACTCCTCGAGTCCGTGTCCTCCTGCCTACGGGCGAGGAGGCTCGGGCGGCCACGCGAAGGCCGCGGGGAGCTCGTGGCCGGGGATTTTAACGCTCACTCCCCGGTCTGGGGGTCGGCGGACATGAATCAGCGTGGCGAAGAACTGTTGGACCTGATGTCGGCCCTCGGGCTGGTGTCGGCCAACAGGGGATCCACCCCGACATTCGAGGGTCACTCCTCGAGCTCGGTGGTGGACGTCACGCTGGTGTCCCCGTCGCTGCACCCGCACGTGACCGGCTGGTCGGTTCTCCCGTACAGGGAAAACCTCAGCGACCACCGGTACATCGTGTACGAGTGCGGCGATGGCGGCCGTCCCCCTCGAGCCGTGCCCCGCGTGCCGTCTCGCGGTGGGCGAGTGGGCTGGCGAGTCGGACCGGCCACGGACGTCGACGCTTTTGAGACGGGCTTATTGCTCGCTCAATGGTCGGCGCCCGCGGTACCGGACCGGCGCGTCTCCGCGAGCGAAGCGGCGGAAGAGTTGGACCGGAGGGTGGTCGCAGCCTGCGACTTCGCCCTTCCGGCCAAACGACCGCCGTCGACTCGCGGACCGCCAGTCCACTGGTGGAACGCCGAGGTGGCGGCCAGGCGTGAGGAGTGCGTCAGAGTCAGGAGGACTATGACGCGCTCCAACCGTTGGCCGCGGGACCTGGAATCCCCGGACCCGAGGGAGGCGCTAAGGTCGGCCCGCAAGGAGCTGAAGCTCGCCATCAGGCGGGCCAAAGCGAAATGCTGGGCCGAACTCGTAAAGTCGGTGGACCACGACCCGTGGGGGAAACCCTACCGGGTCGTTATGCGGAAGCTCCGCGGTTCACCGGCTTCCGGTCAGCTGGAGGCGGAAGTGCTGGAAAGGGCGGTAGACACGCTCTTTCCGACACATCTGCCCCTGCCTCCCCCGGCGTTTGGGGACGACGTGTCGGTGGTGGAATTCACCAGCCAAGAAGTAGCTGACGCGGTGGCGCGTGTGCGGGGCCGGAACACAGCTCCCGGCCCCGACGGGATTCCAAACCGGGTGTGGAAGTTGGTCCACGAGCTCACCCCGGATTAGATACGCGCCGTCGCGAACCGCTGCCTCTCGGAGGGTGAATTCCCCACGAAATGGAAGAAGGCCAGGCTGGTGCTTCTGAGAAAGGGTGACAAGCCCGAGGGTCTCCCCTCGTCGTACCGACCGCTTTGCATGTTGGACGACTTGGGGAAAATCCTCGAGCGGCTGCTCGTCACCCGGATCGAAGCCCACCTGGCCGACGTCGGTGGACTGGCCGAGGGCCAGTTCGGCTTCCGGAGGGGGAGGTCGACGGATGACGCGGCCTCCCTCTTCAGGGACTTGGCCCTCAAGGCCAAAACTGAGCAGGGTTTCGGGGTGGCGGTGAGCTTGGACATCCGAAACGCGTTCAACTCCGTGCGATGGTCACACATCCTCGGAGCGCTGGACGCGTTTCGGGTGCCTCCTTACCTCGGGCGGATGATCCGGTCGTACTTTAGCGATCGGGTCATCTCTTACGAGAGCGCCGCGGGCCCGAGAATCCTACCTGTTACGGGAGGCGTCCCGCAAGGGTCGGTTCTCGGGCCTCTGCTGTGGAACATCGCGTACGACACGCTGGTGGTGGCGGAAGGCGCCTCGGCCGAGGAGGCTGGATCCCGGGCAAACTGCGCGCTCAGCGCAGTCACCGCCTGGATCCAGCAGGAGGGGAGTGGACTTAGCCTCGCCCTGGACAAGACCGAAGCGGTCTTGTTCACGGGCAGGTACAAGTTCACTCCTCCACGGCTCGCCGTGCTGGGGGTGGAGATCCCGCTTAAGGACTCCATGACTTATCTGGGCCTTGTCATAGACAAACGTCTAAAGTTCGGGCCGCACATTACTCGTGCGGCCCAACGGGCCCAGAAAGTCATGAATTGCCTGGCGGGAATCATGCCCAATCTGGGAGGGCCGAGAGAGATGCGGCGCAGACTTTTAGTCAGCGTCGTACACTCGGTCCTCCTGTACGGGTCCCCGGTTTGGGCGGATACTCTTGAGTATTCGTCCAAAAACCGTGAAGCCCTGCTCAGGGTGCAGAGGCGGGCGGCGATCCGGACTGTTTCGGCGTACCGAACGGTGTCCGGAGTGGCGGCGGGTATCCTGTCGTCACTGCCGCCCGCCGACCTGCTCGCCGAGGAACGCGCCGCCGGGCATGAGCTCCGCCGAGAGCGAAACCGGTCCCTCGAACCCGAGGACCGGCTAGCGCTCAGGCGGATGACCATGTTCCGGTGGCGGACTCGCCTCTCGGAGGAAACGAGAGGCGAGTGGACCAGGTCCCTCATAGGACCCGATCGGCTGGACAGGTGGGTGGACCGGACTCACGGTGAGATGACTTATCGTCTCACGCAAGTGTTGTCCGGCCACGGCTGCTTTAACGAGTACTTACACCGTATTCGTAAAGCAGCCGCGCGACGTGCGACCACTGTTCGGATCGCCTGGGAGAGGCTGATAGCGCTTTGCACACCCTCTTCCGGTGCGAGGCGTGGGCCCAGGAACGGGACTCTTTGGAGTCTCGACTAGGGTCCACGTTCCGAGTCGGGTCCATGGTGGACCTGATGTTGAGGAGCCGGGAGGCGTGGAGGCTCGTCCAGGTGTTCGCCGAATCCATCTTGAAAAAGAAGGAGGTAGCTGAACGCCTGAGACAGAGGCAGCCGCGCCGCCCGGTACAGGAGGACCTAAGGCGCTGGTTTAGGCCGGCGCCTTAGGTACTAGTGTTTATATGTTTTATGTTTATGTGAGTTATTTTTGCCCCTTCGTTTTCAANAAAAGTATGCCACGGTAATGGGCATAGCCATGGCTGCTGTTGACCTTCGGGCCCTGGGCATTGAAGTGTCCGGGACCCGGAGAACCCAGGCGGGGGCCGTCCTACTGGAGGTCCGGGGAACCGCGGAACAAGCGGACCTTTTGGCAGCCAAACTGAAGATGGCCCTACAGGAGATGGACGTGCGGGTTCACCGACCTTCGATGACCTGCACTGTCCTTCTCCTGGACGTGGAGGAGTGGCAGGAGGAGCGAGACGTGCACCGAGCACTTTGCACCGCCCTGAAGTCTCCTGACGGAGAACTGCCACCGCACGTGGGGCCAATCACGGTCCACACGAACACCGGCGGTAAAGGGCGGTATGCAAGAAGCGAGGTACCCCTCAGAGTTGCCCATCGCCTGACATCGATTAACCGAGTACGGTTAGGTTGGACATCATGTAGGCTGAGGATTCTTGATAAGGGTCCTCAGTGCTACAGGTGTCTGGAACGTGGGCACATCGCCCATGCTTGCAAAGGGCCAGACAGGTCGAAGGCCTGTTTCAGGTGCAGGAAGGAGGGGCATCAATCAAAAGACTGCCCTAGCCAAAAAGTAGGTCGGAATCAAAATCCGACCGTCAGTTGTGATGATAGCCCACCCCCACCTCCACGTGGACAAACCCGGGCAACGGACCCTCTAGTGGGGTCCGGCTAACAGGGGGGGACTACGCCGTGCTGGGATTCGGCTCTGGTTTAAACCTGGGCCGTATCTCAGCGCGGTGATGTGAAGATGAAGGCGACGTAGGCCGCCCCGAAGCAATGCCTAACGGCAGTTCCGGAGCGGTCTACATTAAGTCGAAGAGGAGAAAAAAAAAAAAAAGTAGGCGCTGAGCTGAAGCTCGCCATTAGGTGGGCCAAAGTAAAGTGCTGGGCCGAACTCGTGAAGTCGGTGGACCACGACCCGTGGGGGAAACCCTATCGGGTCGTCATGCGGGAGTTCCGCAATCCACCGGTTTCAGGTCAGCTGGAGTCGGACGTGCTAGTAAGGGCGGTAGACACGCTCTTAATTTTTTAATTCTATTTGTGTGTATTACTACTAGTTAATAATATTTTACATTTTTAGGTAACATGTTGCTATAAATATCAATTCTAAAAAAATATATATAAGTAGGGTAAAATAGAGAGTTCTGCGCCCCCCCCCCTTCACCCACCCACCTGTATTGTGGGCGGGCGGGGGGCGTGTCATACAGTGGGCGTGGTCTCTCGATTGTGGGGGTAATGGTGGATCGCATTCATGAGGGTGGGGGTAAGGAGAAGGCGTGGTCTTATCATTGATTGTGTACGGAGAGGCGTGGTCTTATCATTGATTGTGTAAGGGGAGGCGTGGTCTTATCATAGATGGGTGTAAGGGGTGGCGTGGTCTTATCTATGATTGGGTAAGGGAGGAGGAAAAGGAGGCGTGGTATTATATTTATGGGGTAAGGAGGAGGCATGGTCTCACTATAATGGGAGTAATAGGTAACTTAGGTAGGGGTCTTAAGGTCAATGAAAATGGCGGATTAAAGTGCGCATGCGCACTATAACTTCATGTCAGTGGTGGGGTAGGTAGCCATATGGTTGTCTCCTCCTACGATGTCATCTACTGGAGGGTAAGGTAAACCTCATGTGAACTGATAACGGTAACTGATAAGCGTACGTGTAAACATACACATCACATTGAAATAGTGTACGTCATATAGTGGCCGCCGTTGTCACTATAACATATTTACTTAATATTAACGCTACGACTCCGTCAACAATTCCTATACAGGAAAGGGGTAATGAAACATAACATAAACGAACCTATAATGTGTGGGGATGAATCCAATTATATTATTATTACTACTATATTATAACTCACATTACCGTCTACATTTTATAAGAACAAAGACAACCTCTGTCGATTTGGCATAATAAATTCTAAGAAATTTATCATGGGTAACCAGACGCTTAGCTAAGCATATTTCCAACATCAAAGGTACCGTCATATTATAACGTTCATAGGCGTCTGCATTTTTATTTTTTACATAGTATTTTATCATTGCCTATCACCAGATGCTTAGATAAGCATCTCGTTAATATTAGTATATTACTATTAATTATATAATTAATATAATTACTATAATTGGTAATATATTTTTAGAATTACTATGTTTAGGTTGCTATAATAGTATAATCGCTATTATTATTATTTTCTACTGCGCCTTTAAAATAATAATATGTGTATCGCATTTTATTTTATTATATTTAATTTGACAATTTTTTTATACCTATAACTAGAGGTATTACATTTAAAGTAGCACCCCCACTACCAGCACCCCCGAGTCTTCACTGCGTTTATCATTTAATGTATACATTACATTGAAATAGTGTACGTCAAGTAGCGACCGCCGCCACCACACTTGACTATTCCTTGAACGATTTGTAACAAACTCTATTAAGACAATTGGGTGTGAGGTGCGCACAATGT
>NW_026099572.1:62662825-62680912 GCF_025091365.1 Daktulosphaira vitifoliae | reverse complement strand
GTTCGTCAAACGGATCTATTGTTCAATTAGGTATACGGCCTTCTAGGTATTGTTCAATGAACGTTTATGTTACACGATTGTTTGCAATTTAATGTAATAACACAAATAAATATTTTGAAAATTAAATTTATACAACTTGATTTTTAATATTAAAATATTTATTTTTAATTAATACATTACTTTTTAATAACAATAATTTATTACTAACATATACATTTATAATTTGATGTAAATTTTAAGTAATTCGCTAAAATTATACAAATAATTTATTAACACAAATTCTAAAAAAAAAGTATTTAAAATTGCATACATGTTAAATTAAAAATTATACACTTTAAACTTTGTGAGTGTGATATATCGCTTTTTCGATATGCTCATTGTGTTTTACATTCGTACATTTTGAAGTACTGTTCGCGACATAACGTTTTGTTTATTCAATTTTTATAACAACGACACCATTCGTCTTCCATTTACATCAACCATTTAATAATATTGTTTGTCTTATTTTTAATCTTATTAATTATTTTGTTACATTAACATTAAGTATCCCCCTGCCATCATTGATATATATATAATATTTTTGGTTTGTAATTTCAATACAGTTAATTGTTATATATATTTAATTAAATTTTAATAATTTTATACAATCCACTCTCTACTTCTCTCTCCTGCGTGATTAGAAACAATAGAAACCGAACGTTAACTAACGCGCAAATTATCACCGGGTGTTGCATTTAAACATATTGTTTATACTTTTTTAAGAAACTACGAAGCTTATTGAAGTTAACAATGAGTGAACTATTTCTTTTTAAACATTTCATCAATAATAAAAGGATGTCTTAATTTTTTTAAATTTAAACTGTAAAAAAAATTAATTTTGAAAAAATACTCTTAAAGTCAAATCAAATCTGGGCCTATTTTTTGTTCGTAAGATTTTTATCCTTGGCTGTTATAGAACTGCAAATTGGTTATGTGCTTATATATAATTTAACGTATATTACAATGCGTAGTAGAGCAAAACGTATTATTAAAAAAACACGTTTATTTTGGCATTACTGACCAGGTACAGAAATACTATCAAATTTTAAAATATTTAAGATCTTACAGTTCGCAGTTCAGATGATTTGACATGACATCACCCCATAGTGCTATAATAGCCTAGAAGTGTCTAAACATTTTATAAAATGAGGGCCAAAATATTTGCAAAGAGTATTTAATTAAAGATACTCATCGAGATTACATCAGAAGCTCACCTAGTCTATCCAAACCTGATTCTTAGTATCATTTCTTACAACATAAAATAGTACCAACTTTATTTTCAGCCGTACTCTATCTCTCGCCAAGGTATAGTTATATACCTTATTAAGGTTATAGTTTCTGAAATACTATTTCAAAGTTCTAATGAATTCGTCATTTTTTTAATTATATAATTTTCTATTATAAAAACTGGTTAAATTTAATGTAAAATTATAAGTAACCTTGTAATATAGTTAATATAAATAAATTGATTGAACATTTAAATCATGCTTAAAAATTAAATTAACATAATTATTATAAATAATAATGTAATTATAATAAAAATTTAGCACAAAAAAGTTAACTTAAAGATACTTATTAAATGGTATCAAATGATCAGGATATTCAATTAGTTCGCCCGATTCAGGTTCCGTTTCAAATATGACATCTAATTTTGTACAAAAATAAATTATTAAAGAGAGTTACGAAATTGTACTCCATTATGATTGAATAAAATAATAGCACATTATTTTATAACTGTCATGGCAATTAAAATAAGGAATGATGGTTTAATACGACCAATGGCTTTTTTATTACAATAATAGTATTATACATTATTCTGAAATTATGAAAGTATATACTTAAACAAAATAAAAATAACATTCATGTAAAAAAAAGTCCTCAAAGAAAGAAATGAACTTGACCTATTATTAATTTTTTAAAAACCCAACCGTATTAATCTGTTATACACACATAATGAAATAATATTGTAGATATAATGTTTCTTTTATGTCTTGTATACTGTTCAGCTAAAGGCTAAGATTAAAGAATAAAACAAAATTTATTTATATCATTTTGTATTTTGTAAAAAATATGTAATTTTTAAAACTTTTTTCTTTTACGTTTTGTGTACTAACCAGCTAATAGATTAAGTTAAAAAATATAATAAAAAAATTATCCATGTACTTTTTAATGGCTAAACTATTAATTCTCATTAATCACAATACGTAAATATCGAATAAGTTATTCCGAAAGTTTAAACTATTAACTTTTATACAATATGTTAATGTAAAAGTTAAAGATGATTTATATTCTCTTCCACCTTATCTAAAATTTCTACATAAAAACCATTTGTAAAGATTCTAATAGTATATTTTTAAATTGAATAGTGTATCAATAACATGTCTGTAAAATAGTTCATGCCTGCATAATAATAAATTATCACAGGATGTAATTATTTGATTGTACCTTTTTAAGATCTGATATATAAGATTTATACACATTTGAAGTAATATAATAGTCTTTTTTGATATTATCCTTAAAAAAATGCAAGTATATTATATTTATATTATATTACATCTTTTATATAAGAAGTTAATGTAAAAGTTAAAGCAGATTTAGATATTGCGAGAGAAAATGTACATTTTTCTTCATTAAATTTCTACATCAACGCAATTTTTAAAGATACTTAATAATATATTTTTATATGGAATTGCGAATCAATAACATATACGTAAAATAGTGCAAATCTGAGTAATAATAAATTATCACACGATGTAATTATTTGATTGTACCTTTATAAGATCTGATATATAAGATTTATACACATTTGAATAATATAATTGTCTTTTTTAGCTTCGATGCAAATCTGAGAAGGTTGGTTTTACTATGTGTTTTTTTTTGTCTGTTACCAGTTTATCTCAACTCTCACTGGACCGAATTCTTTCAACCATACATCATAAGATTACAAATCGTATCTAATCGAAGACATTACCTTTAAATTTTTTAAAAATTTCATTCGTTCCCCGTAAATGGAGGAAATCTCCAAAAAAAAATACAAATTTAGAAATTGATAAATTTCGAAAATTTTTCAATTTTTTTAAATTAAAACTGCCATTACTTTTCAAAAATGAACAAATAGATTTAATTTTTTTTTATAGATGCATAATATCCTTACCTATCATTTGGTATACTTTTTTTTCTAAACCTGACACTTGACCTGCCCACAGCGGGGGATTTAAAATGACATTTTTTTCACAAAAAATTTACTATTACACTTAACTTTTGAAAGTGTTCCGGAAAGTCTGACACTTTTATATATATCTTAAATTAAAGCTAATGTAATATACTTTATTANTTCTTATATTAAAGCTAATGTAATATACTTTATTATACAAAATAAAAAATTTCGGACTTTATTTTGTCTTACCAAATGCTATTTTCGTGTGAAAATTCTCGATTTTTATTTACATTTTTAATTTTATAATACTATAACTTGTTGAAAAGTGTATGGATCAACACAATACTTTACCCTAATCAGGATAAAAATAAGGAAATAGCAGATCTTAATAGCTTTTGGTATAATCCACCAATTTTTTAAAATTAAACACTATATACACATTTGCATCGAAGCGTTTTTTATGATCGTGATTTTAATCACTGTCAGGTATCATTATACTTGATCCAACTATGCCACGTCACCACTGTGCCGCGACCCCCCTGTGCTGGGTTTTTTTAATATTATCCTTAAAAAAATGAAAATATAAAATGTAAATATTCACTATTATACAATTTAAAAATAATTTGGCATTTGTATGTCGTCATGACTAGATTTTTTAGTTCTCCAAAAATGTAATATAGTATATTATGGATAAGTATTATATATAAATATATAATAGTATATATAGTATTATATATATATATATAAAGGACTTTATTATAAATGTATAGTAATAATTATAAAATAATTACCTTCTTGTCTAATCCCTTCTTGTTTATCTACTTCTGTGGTATTTTGTATCATATTTATAAAAACATTTTGTGTAAAATCTAAACATATTAAAATAGTAATTAGCTCAATTTTTAAAACTTATTTAAATAAAAAATAGATGTACAGTAGTGTAATAGGAAAACTTTACCATGTTGCTGAATCGTTTCTTGCATTACTACTTCATTGTTATGTTGTATTAAGTTTAAAGAAGGATTTTTTGCAATATCTAAGTATTATAAAAAAAAAATATTTTAACTAAATTTTATATTGCTCATAAGAATATGTAATTTTTAAAACTTTTTTTCTTTTACATTTTGTGTGCTAACCAGTTCTCCAAAAATGTAATATAGTATATTATGGATAAGTATTATATATAAATATATAATAGTATATATAGTATTATATATATATATAAAGGACTTTATTATAAATGTATAGTAATAATTATAAAATAATTACCTTCTTGTCTAATCCCTTCTTGTTTATCTACTTCTGTGTTATTTTGTATCATATTTATAAAAAAATTTTGTGTAAAATCTAAACATATTAAAATGGTAATTAGCTCAATTTAAAACTTATTTAAATAAAAAATAGATGTTCAGTAGTGTATTAGGAAAACTTTACCATGTTGTTGAATTGCTTCTTGCATATCTATTTTATTGATATTTTGTATTAAGTTTAACGAAGGATATTGTGTGATATCTAAATATGTTAACAACAAATTAATTTAAATATATTTTATATTTCTTGAATATACTAACAATATATCAGTAAAGTAATGGTATGCTATATTACATATATAAAAGAATATTTTGCAATATTTAAATATTATAACAAAGAAATAATTTCAAATGTATTTTGGTCTTATTTAGTTATTTCAAGTAAATTTAACCAAATTTATTTAAAATAATAAAGTTATGGTTTAAAATTTTTAATTTTGTATGATACATAATATTTATGTCTATTTCCTGCAATACCAAAGATAAATTAGGAGCCATAGAATAGTCTTTAATAAAAAAAAATTTTAAAATATGACACGGTACCGTGTTTCCCTCAGTCGCATATCACGTTATCAACCTAAATTAAAGTGTATCGGGATCTCAATCCTAAATGCACGGTGGCCTAGTGGTAAGGTTTGTCTATACGACGCCTTGCGTCGCGGGTTCTAATCACGTACCGTGCCTCTTTTTTTCACATAATTTCCAGTACACTTTCTATAACCGACCGTCAATCCCCGGTGGCCGTGTTAAATATTGTGCATAATTATATTGCGTTCTATTTGTTATATTATATTATGCAAAAATTAAGGTACTGTAGTGTATTACAAATAATAATCTACTCCTTTCAGATTTCTACTTTTTTGTTATCTTGTATCAAATTTATAAAAGATTATTGTCCGATGTATAAAAAATGAATGTGGTTTTCAGTTTAATTATATAAAAAGAAATATACAATTTAAAATCTATTTAAATTATAAAGTAGATGTACATTAATATATTAAGAAATCATTACCATAATGTTGAATAGGAGTATTTTGTACGATATCTAAAAATATTAAAAGGTTGTTAAATAGTTAAATATTTATAACCAAATTTATTTTAAGTAACAAAGTTACTTTAAAGTAACTTTAAGTTACGTAAGTTATTTTTAAAATTTAAAATTTTATTGAAACACAAAACACAAATAAATTTTTTAATCATTTTTACACTCATTTTAATTATAATTAAATGTATATACAAAACCTTACATTCTTGTTGAAAATATTCCGTCATATCTACTTCATTGGTATGTTGTGTCAAATTTATAGAAGGATTTTGTTCGATATCTAAATATTTTAATAATTAAATAATTTCAAATAAATTTTATAAGGTTTAAAAAGTTATACCTTGCTTGACATTGGTAGGAGGTAGAGCAGGTAAAAGGGTTTCATTTGTGGTTGAATCAAATTTAAATCCAAGTTCAACATACTTATTCCAGATTGTCGTTAAGAATAAATTGCTCATTTTATCACTTAGAAAAACGATAAATTCTTCATGTTTTTCTTGATCGTTTAATGTGACGAATTTGTTAACCCAAAAACTCCACAAAGCACTCAAATCAAATTGTTTTATTTTACATAATAATACATCATTTTCGAGTTCAAAATCATTAGTTTGTAAAATATCTTTGACAGTGTATATCGCAGTTTTAATCGAATCCTTAGTGTTTTTTAAAGGAATCAATTTTCTCAAAGATACATTTTTCTGTAAATTTGTAAGAACTTCAGTTAAAATAAAACGAGTTCTTTTTAGGGTGTACAAAGGGTTATTGTGATATTTTTCTATAGTATATAAAGCTCCTTTCATCAATTTTGCTATCGGAACAAATTCAATCATTTTTTCTAAAAGTTTAACTGTACAAATGTGTGCACTAATTTTATCAGTTCTAAGTAACTTATAACAATATTTTTGAAAGTTGAAGAATATAAAGAACATTGTATGTAAATCATTGGCATAAGAACATCCAAGGAATATTGTTGCAATACGTATAAAATTGTCACAGTTCTGTAATGTTACAAGTTTTTTAATCACATTGTTAAATTTATACACATTGCGTCTATAAGTAATATATTCGATATCATTTATATTTTTCCATCCGGGTTGATGTAGTAAATTTGTTATCATATCGACGTTTTCTTTTGTATTATATGTTCCTTCAGTATACAAAAAAGCAAAAAATATACAACAGTATACTTGAATATTTAGTGTTATTATCATTTTCATTTTCGAATAGTTATCAACTATTATCTTATACTAAAAAAAAAAAAATTGTCATATAAAATTTATTTCAATGTAATGGTGATATTAATAAAAAATTTATTTTCATACTACAATAGTAAAACTAGCAAAAATGCTGACTGTGTATACAGGTGTATTAATTTAAGCAAAATTTATTTATACATGAGTGGAAGAAGAAGCAGAATTGCAACGCATTAAAAAATGTTTGTATAAAATACTAAAAATTATAAAATTTACATTGATCTTCTGGAATTTTAAAGAAAGGCTTATTTAAAACATTATTTTTTTAAATCCCAAGAAATACGTCTCAGATGTCTCCTACAATCAACATTAAAGATTAACTTTTCTCATTTACTAATTGATGTTATATATCTGTATGAAATTAGTCATGAATTGTATTAATGTTTTTAATATAATTAGTATTATGAAAAGTATAATAATATTATACTTTTTTTTGTTAATTTTTAAAATGAGTTGTTTCAGAATTGCTGTGTCAGAAAAAGGTTCATGCGCACATTCTCTTGCATAAAAAAATAATTAAGTAGACATAACAAAAAAATTATAAACGGTCAACCTTCGAATTTGTGACATTACAGGCTTCCTAGAATCCCTCATATACTTGCAGAGACTAATAATATTGTTAACGGTTTTGAGGGGCATTTTGAGCAAACAGAAGAGGAGAAAGAATTGCACCATGGGGTACTCCAGAAGATGTATAGAAGGTATCGGAGGTCGAATGAGAAGTTGAAACAAAATATTGACGATCAGATAAATAAGAGGGAACCCAAGACAGTAGTGGATTACCAATACCTTAGATTATCCAGAGTTTGAATTAGAATACTGTGATCTACTTCATCGAATGCCTTTGAGAAGTCCATGTAAATGACATCTTCGTGACTTTGCTGACTGAAGGAATCATATATGTAGGATGAGACAATGAGGTTACAAGTGAATGTTGAACGACCTGGAAGAAATCCATGTTGTTCATCACATAAAATATTATTGAGGATAGGATGGATAGAATTAATAACAATAGTTTCAATTAATTTAGATATGTGAGAAAGCGTGATTATTGAACAGTAATTTGTTACTTGAGACGGATCACCGTTTTAAGTATCGGGGAAATTGAGCCAAGCTTGAGTGAGAAAGGGAAGAACCTGGAATAAAAAGATTTTTGACATAACAGGAAGAGTGGCCAGGCAATAACATCCTTTAAGATAAATAAAAAGTGGCCTTGTATTCCATCAGGGCCGATAGTTTTATTGTTACGAAGGGAAAACAGGAATTTACTAACATCATCAATAGTGAATTCTATTTTGGAGAGTAAGAAGGAGAAATTGGGGAGAAGATGTGCTGGACAAGATAAAGAATTGAGAGAAGGGGTATGTATAGAGGAAAAATAATTAGAAAAAATATTAGATACTTCTTGACCGTTATTCGTATACTGAATAATAAATCAATATTTTTTTGTAGACAATATATAATAATTAAGACTGTTGTTCAAGTGTTTATAGCAAAATACATTCTTAAATAAACACTACTACCGCCGCCACCGCCGCCGCCGCCGACGACGACGTAATCACTGGAACATATATATTATAATGTTTATAATATTATTATAATCTGTATTATACTTATCGATTAATGCGTTGTCTGCGTTACCAATAGGTAAACGGTAACGTCCCAGTGTTGAAATTCTAACGGGAGCCATTTCTTGCTGCCCAGAATACGCATCAGACTGCCGTATCATTTGTTCCACAGACAACTACAACAGACGATAAAGCGCAAGTTGCAACATTAATAAAAAAAATCAACGTGAAAATATCGAAAATTAAATGGGTAGTTAAGTACTTTGAACCCAGTGTGAAACCCAGTATTCTGGACAGCAAGAAATGGCTCCCGTTAGAATTTCAACACTAGGACGTTGCCGTTTACCCATTGGTACCGCATACAACTAATCACACGTGGTCAGTGCGCATCTATTCGAATGTGGAAAAACCTAGATATTTACTTATTGCCATGGGTAATGAGGACGACCACGTTCTCGGAGATTTTAATCACTGTTCATTGAGAAACGTCAAAGCGTATCTGAGCGCTGACGAATACCCGTACGAGAACCAAAACGCCGATTTCGACAACAACAAGTACACAACGTTTTATAACTCGTACGCATAATTCCAGACAATGTATTACGGTCGTAAAGACCCCTATCCTTTATTGGACTATATAAATTACAAAAAACGTGGTCCTATAGTCGTGATTGATTGTTCTAAACAAAACGACACCGTCAAGTCTTCAACTGTTGGTCTACGCTTGGATTTCGAATGCTCCAAACAGTTTCCCGATAAAACATCATTGTATTGTGTAATTATTAACGACTGTCAAATGGAATACAACGCATTCACGGGAGAAGTACGAAAACTTTAATGTAAATACAAATTTATTTTTTATTATTGTACAATATACAATATAGAAACAAAAAATATGTATATATAACTACTATAATGTATATATAATTTTTTTTNAATGTATATACATATATACAGGGTGATTTTTTTATCATAACCCACTCAATTACTTATAGAATAATAATAATTTAAAAAAAAATTTTTTTTATTATTTTTAGTTACACATTATTCTTGAATTTTTAACTATGTAATACTTTTTAATTTCATCCTTTATGCCTTGGAGGGGGGTCAACTTTGTTTTTTTAAATGGTAACACATATTTTTAATTTAATAAAATGTTTGAGTTTTTAATTTAATAGTAAATGGCATTTGAATTTTTAATATAACTTAATTCGTTTATTAGATATAATCATTTAAAGTTTCAAATTTTTGAATTAATATACAGGTATAATACACAAGGGATTACAAATACAGGTAGCTAATTGGTTTTTTATAACATCGATATTAGCAGGTACACAGCATTGTTATTATCAATTGTAGTAAGGCACATTGTTATGAGTTTATAAATACACTAACTGACAATACAGAAAGTATATCTATTGATAATCATAATTGATAATAAACAATCCGTGACTGAGACAGCAATGTCATAAAAATCCAATTAGCTACCTGTATTTACAATCCCATGTGTATTATACATGTATATTAACTCAAAAATTTGAAACTTTAAATGTTTATATCTAATAAGCTAATAAAGTTATATTAAAAATTCAAACGCCATTTACTATTAAATTAAAAACTCAAACATTTTATTAAATTAAAAATATGTGTTACCATTTAAAAAAACAAAGTTGACCCCCCTCCAAGGCATAAAGGATGAAATTAAAAAGTATTACATAGTTAAAAATTCAAGAATAATGTGTAACTAAAAATAATAAAAAAAATTTTTTTTTTAATTATTATTATTCTATAAGTAATTGAGTGGGTTATGATAAAAAAATCACCCTGTATATAATTTTTTTTTTTTAATAAAAAAACTAGTTGTTTTGTAAACTTGTTATTTTATTCCAATCATTTTCGAATTTGACTGGAAAAGTCACGCATAGGAGATCTTTCTTGTCAATTTTTGGCAAAGTATCTATTCCTAGAAATGATCTGTTTGTAGCCAATTCCACCAGATTGGAGAAATAATACACACGCTGAAAAATTTTAAGTTTAAGTTTTAAGATAAAAAAATCAAATATTTTTAAACATACTTTCATGTGTCGATAATTGCTGAAGATAATTTTCTATGTATTTGCTAGACATTTACCCATAAACTCCATACGACAAATTTTGTGGAAATATAACATGACTTTTGGCCAAAATGAATCGTCCGGGTCCAGACCAATGTATTGGCGAGACATTTGTGAAATTCTATACATTGATGAATCGATCAAGTCGTTGATTTTATTAAATTTACACCTTGGTGTAGCCATTGTGATAAAGTCTCAAGATCCAATAGGCTTTACTGTCGCTGCGGTTCGCATTCGTCGTCTTTTCAATTGTTTCGATTGAATCCAAAAGTAATATATTCGCTTTACAACTGAGTATGCATATTCAAGATTGTCTCTCATTAGAAGTGTGCGCTCCATGCACGACTTGGAGCTTACCCGCACACCTGATGAGGATCTCCCGACTGTCGATTCTTCGACACAGACGGAGCCTCAGAAGGTTGCGGGTGGCAAAGAGTCGTGCGTGGGAGAGCGGGTGAAGGAGAGTGCTAGTGGTTCCTCTCTTCCCACTATTCCCCAAGTGGTTCCAACACCTGAAAAGGTGTCGAAGCGGGGGAAGAAAAGGAAAAGCAGGAAGAAAAAGAAGAAAGCGGCTATAGCAAGCGGGAGCGCTCTGGACAGCGCCCCGGGTCCGTCGAGCGCGGCTGTGCTGGCGACACCGAAGCCTACAACGGTCCCGGTGAGCACTTCTGACAATGTGCCGCTGTGGACTGAGGTAGTTAGGCGAAAGGCGAAGGAGAAGCCGACGGGCCAGGTGGCCCGGGGCGAAAGGTCAGCCGCCCAAAAGGCGAAGCCTCCTCCTCCACCAAAATCGGCAAGGAAGGGTCCTTCTGCGGCCCAACTAAAGGCCAAGGTGCCCCGCACGGAGGCGGTGGTGATTGGGCCCCTGAAGGAGGGGCAACACTACGCGGCCATTATGAAAACGGCCATGGCGGCTGTTGACCTTCAGTCTTTAGGGGTCCAGGTGGCGGGCACGCGAAGGACCCAGGCTGGCGTAGTCCTATTGGAGGTAAAGGGCGTAGCCTCACACGCCGACCTCCTGGCCGCCAAGCTAAAGGAGGCCCTCAAGGAGCATGACGTGCGGGTCAGCAGGCCGACTAAGACCTGCAGCGTCATGCTCCTTGACGTAGAGGAGTGGATGGAGCCGGGGGACATTAAGTCCGCCCTGGTCTCCGCCCTCCAGGCCCCAGACGGGGGCCAGGCCGAAGTTGGTGCGGTAACGGTCCGCACCAACGGAGTCGGCAAGGGGCGGTACGCCAGGTGCGACCTGCCAGTCCGGCTAGCTCCACGCTTGGCGGCCCTCACGCGAGTGATGGTGGGGTGGAGCTCCTGTAGACTGAGGGTTCTTGAAGACAAGGGCCCTCAGTGCTACAGGTGCCTGGAGCGAGGGCACATTGCGGCCGCCTGTAAAGGCCCAGACCGCAAGGGTGCCTGTTTCAGGTGCCGGAGGGTGGGACACCTGTCGAAAGACTGCCCCGGTCCCCAGGCCAAGGGGAAGAAGGAAGGGGCTGCTGAAAAGCCCCGAGTCGAGGTATCGGTGGTCCAAGTGACCCCCAAGGCGTCTAGTGCGCCGCCCACCAGTGGATGAGGTTCCTTCAAACGAACCACAACCATTGTAGGGCGGCGCAGGATCTGGTCCGGCAGGCGGTATACGAGATGCGCATCGACGTATGCGTCATCTCGGAACCGTTTGCCGGGCTGATCAAGGACGCCCCGGGTTGATACTTGGACCGGTCTGGGAGAGCGGCGATCGGTATGATGAACCGCGGCCTCACGGTCGCGGACATCGAGGTTGGCGACGGCTACGTAGCGGCGAGGATTGGCGGCATTGACGTCATGAGCTGCTACGCGTCGCCAAACCAGCCGATCGCCCCTATCCTGGAGGGTGTCGCCCACAGCCTGAGGGGCAGACGTTCCTCGGGTCCGCGGGGTAGCAGGGACGAACTCGTCGCCGGGGACTTTAACGCTAAGTCCCCGGTATGGGGATCCGCTTCGGCGGACCGGCGTGGCGACGAACTGTTGGACGTCATGGCGGCCTTAGGGCTGTCGACGGCCAACAGGGGAACCACCCCGACGTTCGTGGGTAACACCTCGAGCTCGGTGGTGGACGTCACGCTGGCGTCGCCGTCGGTCCTCGGACGTATTGCAGGTTGGTCCGTTCTCTCCCACGTGGAGAACATGAGCGACCACCGGTACATCACGTTCGAGTGCACCGACGGCAGGCGTCCTCGGACGGGGCCGGACCTGCAGCCTCGCGGCGCTCGCGTCGGCTGGAAAGTCGGCCCGGAGTCGGACGCCGATCTATTCGCGGCCGGTCTACTGATCGCCCGATGGACGGCGCCCACTCCGCCCGATCGACTGGTCTCCGCGGGCGAGGTGGCGGAAGAGCTGGACAGGAGAGTCGAGGTCGCTTGCGACTTTGCACTCCCCAGAAAGCGTCCGCCACCTACCCGAGGACCTCCCGTTCACTGGTGGAACGAGGAGGTGTCTGCCCTGAGAAGCGACTGCGTCAGGGCGAGGAGAGCCCTGACGCGGTCCAACAGGCGTGGGCAGGCAGAACCCGATCCGGATAATCCGGATCCCAGGGAGTTGCTGAGGGAGGCCCGGAAACGGCTGAAGCTCGCCATCAGGCGTAGCAAAGCTCGTTGCTGGGCCGACCTCGTGAAGTCGGTGGATCACGACCCTTGGGGGAAACCCTATAGGGTCGTGATGCGCAAGCTGCGCGGCCCACCGACTTCGGGGCACCTGGAGGCGGAGACGTTGGAACAGACGGTCCACGCGCTGTTCCCGACGCATCCGCCTCTCCCACCCCTGGGAGACTGGCCGTCTGTCGATGACGACGCGACCGTTGAGGATTTCACCCTGGAGGAGANCGAGGATTTCACCCTAGGGGAGATATCCGCTGCGGTAGCGAGAGTTCGGGGGAGGAACACCGCGCCCTGTCCGGACAGTATACCGAACCGGGTGTGGGGTCTCGTCCACGACCTCGCACCGTAGTGGCTGGACACCGTTTTAAACGTGTGTCTCAAAAGGGTGAAATCCCGCCCCGGTAGAAGAGGGCGAGGTTGGTGCTCTTGCGGAAAGGCGACAAGCCCGAGGGAGTCCCCTCGTCGTACCGGCCTCTTTGTATGCTGGACGACGTGGGGAAAATCCTCGAGCGGCTGTTGGCCACCCGCATAGAGCACCACCTGGAGACGGTCGGTGGGCTGGCGGACGGCCAGTTCGGGTTCAGGAAAGNACGGACGGCCAGTTCGGGTTTAGGAAAGGGAGGTCGACGGATGACGCAGCCTCCCTCTTCCAGCAGTTGGCCGTCAGGGCCGAGAACGGACCGGGCTTCTGCGTTGCGGTGAGCCTGGACATCCGGAACGCTTTTAACTCCGTGCGATGGTCACACATCCTCGGAGCGTTGGAAGCGTTCCGGGTGCCTCCGTACCTCCGCCGAATGATCCGGTCGTATTTCATCGAGGGACGTTGTACCCGCACGTCCATCTCCTACTAGCCTGGTCGCCAGGAGGTCCGCTTGTTCTGACCTCCAGGAGGAATGCCCCCGTCCGTGTTCTCCTGGTCCCAGACACCTGGATGCCCAGGGCCAGGAGATCAACCGCAGCCATGGCTATGCGCATAACTGTGGCATATTTCTGGCCCTCTTTTAGGGGACCAATCACCACGGCTTCCGTGCGTGGTACTTTTCCTCGCATATTCGCCGCTTTCTGGATTCTCGACATCGTCTGCGGAGGTTTGGACTCAGCCGTAGCATCCTGCTCCTTCTTCCTGGTACCCGCCTTGCGTCCTACGACTTGGGTCCACAGTGGTGGTTTAGCGGAAGCAGCTCCCACATCCCCCTCCGCAGACTCCACGTCGTTTTCACGGTTCACCGCCAACCGGTCGGTTAGCGTCTCGTTGGGCGCAACAACCGAATTGGCGGCAGTACCCACGGCAGCGGGCCGTTCCTTCTTCCTTTTCTTCTTCTTCTCAGACACCTCGGGTCCTTTTGGTATAAAGGTCGGTGGATCCTCGACGGCCGTTTGCGTCCCGACTTCCTTGGCAGTTTTCAGGAGCGCTACTTCCGGCGCCCGCGGCTCGGCTTTGGACACCGCTGAGGCTTCCTGGGGGTTCCTGGACGACGGAGACGCTATTCTGCGTTTTTCCTCATCCAGGATCCCCTCTAGCCTCTTTGTGGCGGTCTGCACCTCTTTGTGCACTCCCATGCCCCGGCTTTTGTCTATAACTCCTCTGAGAACAGACACTTGTTCACTAATTTTTTCCACCATTGCCGACGCGGCGGTCGCCTCATCCGCTGGATTGTGCCACCTCTTACGGCAGGGCCGAACAGAGCTCCTCAACTCTGTAAGGGCCTGGCAAGAGAGGGAAATCTGTTCGATGAGGTATTCCAGGTGAGTACCGGGAATCTCCGTCATCAAACTTCCCACGACCTCTGCAGTTCTCGCGAGGGCAACGACGTGGTTGAGGCCAACGTCAAATGTGGCCTCGTCGTCGCTCTCGCCTTCTTATCCCAGAGGCGCCCTCCTCTTGCCAGGATGTCGCACTGGGGGAGAATCCTCCGGTAACGGGCTTAGTGCAGGAGAGCCTGCTCGGTGATGGGTGGATGAGCCTTCCCCTAGGGACGGTTCAGCCCTTCTACCACCTGAACGATCGCCCGTCCGCATCGCCTCGTCCTCGTCCTCATTAGCAGCAGCATCAGGAGACGACGATTCCTGCTTCTCTGAGCTGTCTTTACGTTCCACATACGCCATATAATCGACGGCTTGTCGGAGACCGCGCCCCATGGATCTCATTACCCCGCTGTCTTTGTAACGGGATAGGAGTTCTGAGGCGACGAGACGAGCCACCCCCATAAGGCGTTCTGCTGCGGCTTCTCCTCGGCGACTTGATATGCATTTGTCGATGAGCTCAGCTCTCTGGTTGGGCTCATCGACATCTTCCAGCGGGTCGTACTCTATAACCCTTTCCGGGGCAAATGAGTATCCGTCGTCCAGGTCCCTCTGCNAGGCAAATGAGCATCCGTCGTCCAGGTCCCTCTGCATTATGCCTAACACAGTGGACACCGAACTCCGGAACGCCTCGGCCGTCCGGAATTGGCCACAGGGAAAGCAGTCACTTGTCGACTTCCCATCCTCCATGTAATGGAGCCAGTTAACCCATCGGGTAAACTCCGACTGAGTCAGCGNTGGTGCCCGCTAATTGAACCCCAAGGGCATTGAGGTCAACAGCAGCCATCGCGGTCCTTATGATCGCGGCGTACTGTTGTCCCTCCTTGAGGGGTCCAATCACTACCGCCTCCGTCCTCGGAACTTTAGCCCTAAGCTGAGCGGCAGTCGAGCCTCGGGACAGTGGTGGTGGCTTGGGCTTGGGCCCACCATTAACCTCCTCTTTGGGAGCCATCGTTGCCATGCGCTCCAATTTCTTGGTCCCCCTCCGCTTCACCACCTCAGTCCACAAGGTGGCCGGTTGTGGGGCTGAAGCGGTGGCAGGAGCTTTCGGAGGAGGAGGGGCACGCCACCGAGTGGCAAGGACGCCATTGTGTCCGCGATCGAACACCCAGCGTCCTTTGCCACTCCCTTCTTCTTCTTTTTCCTTCTTTTTCGCTTTTTGGCGGCGGTGGCAGGCAGGAGCGCACCCACTGCCACCTCGCCGCCTTGTAGGGTGGACGCTGCGTCCCCAACGGCCTTAGATGGTGGGTCATAAGTGTCCCACCAGTAGGTCGTCTGGGACGCACAGTCCTGGAGACACTTAGGGCTCTCCGACGTAGGTACAGGTGATCTCCCCCCAGGCGTGCTTGTGAGGTGAAGATCAGCCAAGGCCCTTATGGTTTCGATAAGGGCTGTGACCATCTTCACCACTCGCCTGTGAGGGCTATAGACCTCCAGCACGTCGGAGAGCTGGCCCGTCTGCTCCCTGGCGAGATCTAGCCCAGCCGACAACACCTCGTCGGTCCGGCCAATCACCCTCTTTGGTGTCCCGTCAGCGTTGAAGAGATCAACTGCAGTCAGGGGCACCAACTTAGGCTTCTTGGCCAAGACGGCAGAGGCGTCGCCGGCATAGGCACAACCGCGCCGAGCGGGGTGTCCTCCAAAATGATGGTGGGTGGGCTGACCGTTGGGGAGATCTCCTTGCGTTTGGGACGCAAGGAATCGTCCTCCCCCAGCTCAGCCGCCTTCATCTCACTAACCCCCTCCATGGTTGGACCCGAAGGTCCCACCCTTGTCGAACTACTCCTATATGCGCCCCGCAATCTTTCCAGTATGGAGAGTTTTGGTGACGTATCTAGGGGGTTGGTCGTTGTCAAGTCCGTTCCAGGTTCCAAGCTGTCCATTGCCAATACCCTCCCGGCTATTTCACCGGTGGGAGTGGCTTGGTCACCACCACTCCCTGCAGTCGCAGTACCAACCCCGTGGTTGGCTGCAGGAGCCTTCCTCTACACTCCTGCATTTGTCGTGTATTCGTTTGATAACGACACCTGGTGGGTACACCCCCCCACCAACCGCCGGCACAGGGGCATCCGAATCCCCTGATGCAGTAACCTTTACTCCGCTTTGTGCCATTGTCATTTGGTAAATGATTTTGTGAGGGGGATGCCCTCATAGCCAGTCCCTCCGACCAGTGAGCGGCTAACTTCACTGGTTGCGTAGTTGTTTATCTCTGTTCGCACCCAACGCTACCGCTTATTCGTCCATATAGGCTTATTTCACGGCTATCCTGTATATCTACAGGATTAACAAGCGTTTGGGTGGCTCGCTGTCCGCGACCGCTTACTCGTCAGTCCAAATTAATGGACTGCTTATTTCGCGGCTAACCTGCATATCTGCAGGCCGTTCCTCTATCCGCAACCTGAGGACGCGCCCGATTCCCCGAGCTAGGAACACTGCGCTCGTGCCGACGTTTCGTAGCCCCGTAGAGTCCGATCACGCCGACACTGTAGCGCAGCGAAACGGGGTGCCCTCGCTACCCAGCGTCACGGTCCTTCCACCACCCCCAGCTCCTCCTATTGCTACTCCGGCCCCCGCACCGACCACCTCATGGACGGAGGTGGTGAAGCGGAAAGGGGCCAGAAAGGTGAAGCGGTCTACGGCAGCGACATCCGAAACGCGTTCAACTCCGTGCGATGGTCACACATCCTCGGAGCGCTGAACGAGTTTCGGGTGCCTCCTTACCTCGGGCGGATGATCCGGTCGTACTTTAGCGATCGAGTCATCTCTTACGAGAGCGCCGCGGGCCCGAGAATCCGACCTGTTACGGGAGGCGTCCCGCAAGGGTCAGTTCTCGGGCCTTTACTGTGGAACATCGCGTACGACGCGGTGTTCCGCGTTCCGCTACCACCGCACGTGCGTGTCGTCTGCTACGCGGACGACACGCTGGTGGTGGCGGAAGGCGCCTCGTCCGAGGAGGCTGGATCCCGGGCAAACTGCGCGCTCAGAGCAGTCTCCGCCTGGATCCAGCAGGAGGGGAGTGGACTTAGCCTCGCCCTGGACAAGACCGAAGCGGTCTTGTTCACGGGCAGGTACAAGTTCACTCCTCCACGGCTCGCCGTGCTGGGGGTGGAGATCCCGCTTAAGGACTCCATGACTTATCTGGGCCTCGTCATAGACAAACGTCTAAAGTTC
>NW_026099572.1:62660667-62662570 GCF_025091365.1 Daktulosphaira vitifoliae | reverse complement strand
TACCTAAGGCGCCGGCCTAAACCAGCGCCTTAGGTCCTCCTGTACCGGGCGGCGCGGCTGCCTCTGTCTCAGGCGTTCAGCTTCCTTTTCCAGCATCTTTTCAAGATGGATTCGGCGAACACCTGGACGAGCCTCCACGCCTCCCGGCTCCTCAACATCAGGTCCACCATGGACCCGACTCGGAACGTGGACCCTAGTCAAGACTAGACAGATATGCAGGCTAGCCGCGAAATAAGCAGTCCATTAATTTGGACTGACGAAAAAGCGGTCGCGGACAGCGAGCCTCTCGTTCGCTCGTTAACCCTGCAGATATGCAGGGTAGCCGTGATATAAGCCACTCCTAGAGTGGACGAATAAGCGGTAGCGTTCGAGGAAAACGGGCAGGTGGGCCCGATAGCCTGGTAAGGCGACCACCTAGGTGAAGGTAACACCGAAAACAAATCCCTTGGCGGCAGGTAAAACGCAGGGAAGGACACCCGTAAAACCAATCATGGAAGGAAACCATTCAAATATAACGGTTACCGCGCCAGGAGAATCGGAGTCTCCAGGGCCGGCTGGGAAAGGTGTCGCTACAGGCCTAACCCGGTCGTCATCCAGCGACTGTACCAGAACCGTGGGACTGGTGAGGCAGGGTCCAGGGGGCGTTCGCGCCCAAGTAACTGTCGGAGGGTGTGCCAAGCAGGCACCCTCCAGTGACCTTCGGGTCACTGAGGTAACTGCTGGTGGCTTAGCTACCATCGAGGAGATGGTGGACGACTGGGAAGGCGTGCGTGAGCGTTTTCGTGACGACATGCCGCTAACTCAGTCGGAATTCACTAGATGGAACGGCTGGCTCCAAAGCATGGAGACTGGAGAATTGTCGTTGGACTCGTTCCCGTGTGGCCAATTCCGGACGGCTGAAGCCTTCCGGAGTTCAGTGTCTACGGTGCTGAGGCTAATGAAGAATGATCTGGACAATGGTCGTCCATTCGCTCCAGAAAGGGTCAAGGAGTATGACCCTCTAGAAGGTATCGATGAGCCCGAGCAGAGGGCGGAGCTCATCGATAAATGCATAGCCAGCCGCCGAGGAGAAGACGCGGCTGTACGGCTCATGGGCGTTGCCCGCCTAGTTGCATCGGAGCTAGTATCCCGATACAGTGACAGTGGGATAATGAAGTGCATGGGGCGTGGACTTCATCAGGCAGTAGAGTACATGGCGTACACAGATTCGGCGAAGCAGGGAGTGTCGTCGCCTCCGGTTGCTATGGCCGTGGAAGATGACGACGAGGTGATGCGGACTGGCGACCGCCGTGGAAGTGCAGAACCCTCCCTGGGGGAAGGTTCATCCACTCACCATAGAGAGGTCTCGCCAGCCCTGAGTCCGTTACCGGAGAGTACTCCCCCATTACGGTATCCTGGGAAGAGGAGAGCGCCATTGGACGAGGAGGGTGACAGTGATGATGAGGCCACGTTCGACGTCGGCCTCAATCACGTTGTGGCTCTCGCTAGAACGGCGGAAGTCGAGGGGAGCCTGATGAACGAGGTCCCGGGTACCCACCTGGAGTACCTCGTTCAGCAGATCTCCCTTTCGTGCCAGGCCCTCAGTGAACTGAGGGGTTCGGTGCGGCCATCCCGCAAGAGGAGGCACGACCCGTTGGAGGAGGCGACTACCACGTCGTCGTCGATGATCGAGAGCATAGGCGCGCAAGTGGCCGTGCTACGGGGGGTCATTGACAAGCGACGTGGTATGGGTGTGCACAGAGAGGTGCAAACCGCGACAAAGTGCTTGGAGGATATCCTGGAGAGGGAGAAACGCGGAAGAGCGTCTCCGACGTCCAGGAACCCTCTTGAAGCAGAGGTAGGAAACAAACCTCGGGCGCCGGAAATTGCGCCCGTTGTTTTGACTAAGGAAGTCGGGACACAA
>NW_026099572.1:62620899-62660400 GCF_025091365.1 Daktulosphaira vitifoliae | reverse complement strand
AAGAAGGAGGATGCGGCGACCAAGCCCAAACCGCCGCCTGTAACGAGAGTTCCGAAAACGGTGAAACTGCGGACCAGACTGCCTCGCACGGAAGCAGTTGTGATCGGCCCCCTAAGGGAAGGTCAAAAGTATGCCACGGTAATGGGCATAGCCATGGCTGCTGTTGACCTTCGGGCCCTGGGCATTGAAGTGTCCGGGACCCGGAGAACCCAGGCGGGGGCCGTCCTACTGGAGGTCCGGGGAACCGCGGAACAAGCGGACCTTTTGGCAGCCAAATTGAAGATGGCCCTACAGGAGATGGACGTGCGGGTTCACCGACCTTCGATGACCTGCACTGTCCTTCTCCTGGACGTGGAGGAGTGGCAGGAGGAGCGAGACGTGCACCGAGCACTTTGCACCGCCCTGAAGTCTCCTGACGGAGAACGGCCGCCGCACGTGGGACCAATCACGGTCCACACGAACACCGGCGGCAAAGGGCGGTATGCAAGGTGTGAGGTGTCCCTCAGAGTTGCCCATCGCCTGACTTCGATTAACCGAGTACGGTTAGGTTGGACATCCTGTAGGCTGAGGATTCTTGATAATGGTCCTCAGTGCTACAGGTGTCTGGAACGTGGGCACATCGCCCATGCTTGCAAAGGGCCAGACAGGTCGAAGGCCTGTTTCAGGTGCAGGAAGAAGGGGCATCAATCAAAAGACTGCCCCAGCCAAAAAGTAGGTCGGAATCAAAATCCGACCGTCAGTTGTGATGATAGCCCACCCCCACCTCCACGTGGTCAAACCCGGGCAACGGACCCTCTAGTGGAGTCCGGCTAACGGGGGGGCTACGCCGTGCTGGGATTTCTCAGCGCGGTGATGTGAAGACGAAGGCGACGTAGGCCGCCCCGAAGCAATGCCTAACGGTAGTTCCGGGGCGGTCTACATTAAGTCGAACAGGAGGGAAAAAAAAAAAGGGTCCGACGTGCTACAGGTGCCTGGAACACGGTCACGTGGCTCAGACCTGCAAGGGGCCGGACAGGTCCAAGGGGTGCTTCTCCTGTAAAAAGGAGGGGCACCAGGCCAAGGACTGTCCGGGTGCTGGAGTCCCGTCTGGGGTCCACGNGTGTCCGGGTGCGGGGCCGGCCTCAAAGGCGGCGAAGACAAAGGGGGGGCCTGCAAAGAAGGCTCCCCCTAGCAAGAAGAAAGGGGGAAAGCCCGAGGGGTCTCCCGGAGCGCAGCCCGCTAGTGGATGAGATTCCTTCAAGCGAATCTCAACCACTGTCGGGCCGCTCAGGACCTGATCCGGTGGGCGGCGCACGAGATGGGCACCGACGTGTGCATCGTCTCGCACCCGCACGCCGGATCGATCCGGGACTCTGCCGGCTGGTTCTTGGACCGGTCCGGCAGAGCGGCGATCGGCGTGATGGACCGCGGCCTGACGGTCGCGGACATTGAGTCGGGCGACTGTTACGTAGTGGCGAGGATAGACGACATGGACGTCTTGAGCTGCTACGCGCCAACCAGCTTACCGATCGCCGGACCCCTCGAACCCGAGGACCGGTTGGCGTTCCGGTGGACCACCATGCTCCGGTGGCGGGCTCGCCTCTCGGAGGAAACAACGAGAGGCGAGTGGACCAGGTCCATCCTAGGACCCGACCGCCTGGAGAGGTGGGTGGACCGGACAAACGGTGAGATGTCTTACCGTCTCACGCAAGTATTGTCCGGCCACGGCTGCTTCAACGAATACCTTCACGGTATTCGGAGGGCAGCCGCGCCGACGTGCGACCACTGCCAGGATCGCCCGGGAGAGGCAGACAACGCTCTGCACACCCTCTTCCGGTGCGAGGCGTGGGCCCAGGAACGGGACTCGCTGGAGTCCCGTCTGGAGTCCACGATCCGCGTCGGGTCCTTGGTGGACCTGATGTTGGGAAGCCGGGAGGCGTGGAGGATCGTCTAAGGGGTTCGCCGAATCCGTACTGAAAAGGAAGGAGGAAGCCGAACGCCTGAGGCAGCGGCAGCCGCGCCGCCCGGTGCAGGAGGACCTAAGGCGCTGGTTTAGGCCGGCGCNCCTAAGGCGCCGGCCTAAACCAGCGCCTTAGGTATTCGTGTGTTTATGTTTACGTGTTTGTGAGTTATTTTATGCCCCCTTCGCAAAGTCCTGCCCCCACCTCCACGTGGTGCAACCCGGGCACCGGATCTCGAATTTTGGGATCCGGCTAACGGGGGAGGCCACACCACGTTGTGAATCAGCTCTTGATTAATTTCGGGCTGATTCACAACGTGGTGGTGTGAGTTTTAGAGACGGCGTGGGCCGCCCTGAGGTAATACCTCACAGTAGTTCGGGGCGGCCCACATGTAGGCCGGTCGTGAAAAAAAAAAAAGGTTTCATCGTTCCCCTTCACATTGAAAAAAAAAAAAAAAAAGGGTTTCGTCGTTCCCTCTTTCATTGCAATATGTTAGTTTACGTTGGATTTACCCCCTCCACCCCACTTCACAATATCCATGTCGGTGCGGTGGGTGGGTGAAGCGGTGAGGGCATAGAATCCCCATTTTCGCCCTACTTAAGTAAACTAGATTTTTGAGTTCCGGATTGAACCAAGGCGGAAAGGTAGAATTATTAGCAAATTTTATGGGAACAAAAGTAAGGATAGAAGAATGTAAGGCGTCTAGGAATGTGTCTATAGCGTCATCCATATCAAGAGATTTAAAAGTAAGTTCCCAATTAAAAGAATTGAGATACTGAATGATACCAGGGAAATTAGATTTATTATAATTAAATAAGAAAAAGTAATACTATTTGTTAATGATTTTGGGGCGGTTGGGGAATAAACCAATTGTGGATGAAAGGTATCAAGAGGGACGGTAGATAAGGGAGCGAGATCAACAGATGCAAATTTAGAAATAGTAAAAATTAGATCAAGCATATTACGGTGCGCATTTGGAATATTATTGTTTTGATAAAAACCATGAAATGAAAAAGAGTCTATGATTGTCATTTGCCCATAAAATGAACAGAAGATTATAATAACCATAGAAAATTAAGGAGTAGGATGAACTGCAAATAAATCATTACTCTTTTCTATTTCTATTTTCTATTTAACTATTTCTTTTTAAACATTTCATCAATAATAAAAGGATGTCTTAATTTTTTTAAATTTAATCTGTAAAAAAAATTAATTTTGAAAAAATACTCTTAAAGTCAATTCAAATCTGGGCCTCTTTTTTGTTCGTAAGATTGTTATCCTTAAATGTTATAGAACTGCAAATTGGTTATGATCTTACATATAATTTAACGTATATTACAATGCGTAGTAGAGAAAAATGTATTATTAAAAAACCATGTTTATTTTGGCATTACTGAACAGGTACTGAAATACTATCAAATTTTAAAACAATTCGCGGTTCAGATGATTTGACATGACATCACTCCATAGTTCTATAATTGCTTATAATAGGTCTAAAACTATTATAAAATGAGGACACAAATATTTGCAAAGAGTATTTAATTAAAGAGACTTATCGAGATTATATCAGTTACAAAAATTATCAATGAAATTGGAATTTGAAATATTATTGCTATTTATTTACTTGAACGATTATTAATTATGACTTTTCGTATACTTATTTTTTTTTAAAAACGTTTTGTTTTTATAAAAATGTCTTTTTAAATATTATCTGACATCATGAATATTATGTAAATTTATATGAAAGTTGAAGTTTTGTGTAAAATTTATTATTTTTTCATTCATTTTTTGTCAACATTTAGTTAGTTTTATTTATAATATATGAGGCTGTAATTTTTGGTAAGTATACTTGAGGGATGGTGAATTTTTAGCTGAGTTGATAGGCATTGTGGATGTGCGAGCGTCAATTCACCAGGTAATAAGAAAATATGTATATGATGTGATCTAGCGTTAAAGTCTCCAGAAATAGTATAATTGAAGTCAGCACCAATATGGTAACAAAAAGTATTGATAAGACTTTGACTATGAAGTTTTTTAACTCAAAATAAAATGTATATTTACTTCAAAGTATGGTGTTTGAACTCATGCAAATAAGCACACTTGAAGACTACCAAAAGTTGATGTTTCAACTTCCCATTCGACCTCCGATAACTTCTATACATCTTCTGGAGTACCCCATGGTGCAATTCTTTCTCCTCTTCTGTTTGATCTTTCCATCAATTCCGCACCATCAGTCCTCCGTTATTCTAAATGGCTGATATTTGCTGACGAAATGAAACTTTTCTTCCTTATCAATTCCTTATCTGACTGCTACCTACTAAAAGAAGATATATTGTAGTTTACTAACTGAAGTGAATCCCTTGGTCTCTCTCTCAATATTAATAAATGCTCAATCATGTCATTCTTCCGTCGTAATTCTCACATTGTGTTTCCTTATTCTATTAATAATATTCCTTTAATTCGTTCCTTTGAGTCAATACGTGATCTTGGGTTTATTCTCACTCACAATCTTTCTCCAAACAAACACATCCAACATATTTCCTGTAAAACCCTCAAACTACTTGGTTTCATCTCCCGTATTACTCAAGAATTTAAATAATCCAACCCTTTTAAAACTCTCTATACCTCCCTTGTTCGCCCCATCCTAGAATACGGCTCTGTTCTTTGGGATCCCTAAACGACTTGTGCAAGTGAATCACTAGAAAGGGTCTAAAGAAAATTTTTAAACCTAGCAGCATACCACCTCAATAACCCTCACTAATTTTTATTAATGATGTTTTTGATAACTGTTATATATATTTTTACAGGCTTCGCCTGTATGAAATGTTATAAATAAATAAATATTAGTATAACACAGTATCTCTGAATTTTCCAACAAAATAGTCCTCAATGTAAAAAAAACCATTTCGTACACCTAGAAAAATAATTTCATTTTAAATTTAATAATAAAAAAAATTTAAACTTAATTATGAATTTAAAAAATGCATGTGTTGATGAAAAAAAGTTAATTTATAAAAGCTGGAGAATTGCTAATTTTCTTTTTTTTCGGATACTAAACTACTATTTAGAAATTTTATTGTGGAATAAATCCTGAAACGAATAAAATTATAAGATAATCATTGTCAAAATTATTACATGGATGTTAATAAATAATATGTAGCATTTATAATTTAACTCCCACTCATTTTTTAACATATAAAATAGGAAAACTTTCTATGAAAATGGTTTCTAATTTATATGTTTATATAATTCTAATTTATATAGTTTCTTAAATGGTATAAAATGAAATTGCTTCTTATAACATATATCAATTTAATACACCAAGTTAAATATAAAATCATTAACATATATTTATAGTATACGGTAATTTTATTTAATAGTGAATAACTAATATTTATTATTAATGAAGTTTGGGCTGTTTTAAAAAATCCAAACCAAATAAAAGGGGAATAAAACTCCGCCATACGGCTCAATAGCGGAGATTACTAATCAACAAAAATTTTCTAATCTATTTAAATTTGTTAAAATTAATTTTATAATAAATTTGTTAAAAAATATTTTTTGTTAAATATGATTGTTCAGCTTATTAAAGAAAACTAAATAATTAAATACGAACAATCGATTTGTATTATTAGTGAATTAACTGATTAAATAATATAGTCATCCATAGTACTTACATTAAATTACACCAAGTTACTCTATTCATATGAAGCAAATGATCTGCAATATATAACAGAGAAATTGGTGGATTATTCCAAAAGCAACATCAACTCTCATTTCTTTAATTATATCCTGATTAGTAGTTCTTTGATTTTAAAATATAATATATGAATAAATACTAATTATAGTTTTTAAATTTAGTATGAAATTGTGAGGCCAGCTATGATGTATGGTTCATAGTGTTGGGCGGTTGATAAGAAAGTAGAGCAGAGAATAAGTGTAGCAGAGATGAGAATGCTTAGTTGGATGAGTGGAGTGACTAGAGAAGATAGGATAAGGAACGAGCATATAAGAGGAAGTATAGGTGTTGCGTCAATCGTGGATAAGATGACAGAAAATAGACTTAGATTGTTTAGTCATGGTATGAGGAAAGAAGAATCGAAAGCTGTAAGAACAGTTATAGAAATGAATGTTGAAGGAAGAAGAGATAGAGGAAGACCAAAAAAGAGATGGAGGGATGCTATTGAATGCGATTTGAGGACAGCTGATGTGAGCGTAGAAGATGTGGGAGATCGTGTCAAGTGGAATCTTAGGATAAGGGTGCCCGACCCCAAGTAGTTGGGATTAAGGCAAAGAAAAAGAAAAATATTACCAGATATTCCGGTGGCAATTGACATAATATGATTGTTATTTCGGAATGTACAATTTAGCGTTTAGTTGGGTTTAAATAATATAGCGTCAAATCAATTACCTACTCTATCGGTTGTATCTCAATATACACTACACTTTAATGATACAATAAATAAATAAACTCACACATACACACATATGCATTTATAACATTGTGTCTAATGTAAGTATAACATGATAAAAAGTAACCGTAAAATGAAAAAAATTGGAAAATAAATTTTAGTACTCATACTAAATGTAAGGTAACTCGAAAAATATTTGTTTAAATGAAAAAATATAAGATACCTTATTTGTTTAAAATTGTCTTAATACAACTTTTGTACGAAACTTTTTTTTGTAAGTTAAATATTTTTTGAGAAAATTAAAAAAGCTCATATTTTTGCGAGGCTGTAAAAAAAAAGCTCAATTCCAATCAATAAGGACTATTAGTATGTCATTGTACATATTTTAATTCAACTTTTAAAAAAACAAAATTTGGTTGGGAATTTTTTCCGCAATTTTTCCTTTGTTGACTGGCCTAATTAATTTAAAGATACTTATTAAATGGTTCCATACCCTTAGGATAATAAATTAGTACGGCTGAATCATCTTTCAATTCACAATTGACATCTAATTTTAAATAGAAATTAATTATTCAAAAAAGAGTTGTGATATCATGTTCTGTATTGAATGAATAAAACAATAGCACATTATTTTATAACCGTAGTGAGATAGTTCAAAAAAAAAAATGTCGATTTTTTACGGATAATACGAAGTTTAAACTTTTAAACATTTTGATTTCGCGAGGGGGGTAAACGATAACTTTATTTATTTATTTATTTTACGCCAACGGCATTTCAATATATACAATAAATTAGAGGTTAATGATAGTATTTACAACAACAAATATATATAAGATTATAAACATTACACGTTAGAGCACAATATAAATTAAGAAAATGAACAATATATGTTTGAATAATAGCAGATACAGATCTAATAATTATTACCAAGAGTTATTAAGTACACGGAGCATTCTATGCAAAGGATGATTATTGGAGTAATTAGTACTGTGAGAGGGAACAAGGTAAAGAGAGTGATATCTATTATAATGTACAGGTACTCGGAAAGAAATGGAAGATAAAAGGTCAGAAGCATCGACTGAACCACTAAGAAGTGAGGTGATAAATGAAATATCGGCATCTAATCGGTGAGAAGATAGGGTAGGAATGTTTAGGGATGATCTAACGGACGAATAATCATGAGGTGGGTGTTCAGTATTAAATAAAAAAGCGGCGTAGGATAGGAATCGGTTTTGCACTCTTTCCAAGCGTAGTTGGTCTTTGGCCAGATATGGGTGCCAAACAACTATTCCATACTCCAGAATAGACCGGACAAGAGTGAAATAAAGAGAGCGTAGACAGGCATGGGACGTAAAAAGACTAGTATTACGCTTTAAGAAACCTAGAACTTTCAAGGCTTTACCAACTGTGATATTTAAATGCTGCTCAAAGGACAAAGATTGAGAAAGATGGAACCCTAAATCTTTAACGGTAGTGACACGTTCAAGAGGAGAGCCATTCATGGTATATTGATAAAAAATAGGAGTTCGTTTTCTATGAAAGGAAATAGTGTGGCATTTACTTATATTGAGCGAAAGGCCAATATGCTGGGTCCAACGAAAAAAAGAATCAATATCTGATTGAAGCTGGCTGCAGTCAGAGATGGAATCAACTTTAAAATAAATTTTAATGTCATCGGCAAATAGAAGGACTTTGGAGAATGAAAGGCAACTACTAATCGAGTTAACAAAAATATCAAACAAAAGAGGACTAAGATGTCCCCCTTGGGGAACACCAGAAGGAGTAATGACTGAGTCCGATGTAGCACCATTGATTTTCACAAATTGCCTTCTTGAACTGAGATATGACTGGAGCCATGATAGTAAAGGATTACCAATACCGAGCGATCCCAATTCAGAGATAAGACGTGTGTGGCTTACCGAATCAAAGGCCTTATTAAAGTCCGTGAATACGGCATCGACTTGACAACCATCTTCGAAACTTTCTAATATGTACGTTGTGAGAGCTAGTGTACAGGTGGTAGTAGATTTGCCTGGCCGAAAACCATGTTGATCACTTACTAGTATATGGTTAATACTTCTTTTAATACACCTGTATATGATGGATTCAAACAGTTTAGGTATGTGAGGGAGGATAGAAATAGGCCTATAATTAGAAACGAGTGTTGGATCACCAGATTTTAAAACAGGAGTAATAGAGCACGTTTTCCACACAGTAGGAAAAATGCCCTCATCGAGTGAACGCCTAAAGAGAAGAAATAGAGGGTACACTAGAGAATTTTGGCAATTGTAAAGTAGACGTGCGGAAATACCATCAGGCCCATTGGAATTTTTATTTTGTAGTGAGTTGAGTGCAAGTTGCACATCATCAAGCGTAAAGTGGCAATTAGAAGGAAGTTCAAACGGATAAATATTATCTGTAGAGGGAATAAAAGGAGGAGAAACAGAAGAGTTATACACGGAGTAGAAGTACTCAGAAAATAGATTAGCATTATCACGAGGGTTATCAGCCGTAATGTTATCCCAATGCAAGGTAGAGGGCAATGTGTTGTGTTGGCCTAAAACTTTAAAATGTTTCCAAAAGGAAGAAGGATTGAGAGTGAGCAATTGCTGTGTATAATTAATATAGGACTGATAATCTATTTTAGATAACCGTTTACATTTCGTTCGAAGCTCAGAAAAAAGTAAGTAGTCACTCGGCAACTTAGAATGTTTAAAAATTACATGGGAACGTTTTTTCTGTAGAATAAGATTTTTAAGTGTAGAAGAGGTCCAGAGAGGAAATTTCGGTGATTTATAGGTTTTAGTAGGGACAAACAGCTCAATGGAATGAAGCAGAGCGTCATTAAAAATAGAGGCAGCATCATCAATTGAATATTGTGATAAGGTGGCCTCCCAGTTAAATGAGTTAAAAAATTGTGAAATAGCTGCGTAGTTTGCAACTTTGAAGTCCTTGTAAGTGTGAGTATTATCTGCTACATCGTCACTTTGGAAAGGAAAAGTAATGTGAAGAGGTGGGTGGTAGGGATCAGGGATCACAAGTGGTTTTATTGCTGCTCTAGTAGTGACTTTAGTGGAGTTAGAAAATATAAGATCGAGAATACTGCCATGACTATTAGGAAGGAGGTTATGCTGAAAGAAATTTAAATAAGAAAAGGAGTCGATAATAGTTGTGGTGACAATATTATGATCATCAGTTGCAATTAAGCCAAAGCTCATCAGACGACCATGTAACATTTAGGAGATTGTAGTCACCACAAAGGATAACTGAGTGAGGTTTGTACGAGGATATAATTTGCTCAACAGAAGTGACATGGGATTCCATTATTGGAAGAGGAGAATTAGGGGGTATATATACACCACCTACCAATAGATGGTGAGAGTTAATGGTCAGATAAGCAAAGATTTGCTCAACATTCGAAATACTTAGCGTAATAGGATGGAATTTAAGAGATTTATTGAAGGCAATTAGTACACCACCTCCTCTTTTAAAAGAACTATTGTTTGGGTTTCTATCAAGTCTTAAAACCTGATAACCAAAAAAACCAAGTTCACTATCACTTATGTCAGGTGTAAGNGAAACCAAATTCACTATCATTTATGTCAGGTGTAAGCCAAGTTTCTGTAAGGATAATTACATCATAAGAGTGGAACGAAGGAAAGGAACATCTTAAATTGACTAACTTAGTTTTAAGACCACGTACATTCTGATAGAATATTTTTAGATTGAAGTTAAGAGCATTATTACATAAACTATTGTTTTTAATATTATGATTAACATTAGGTTTAGAAAAAGAAGTTTTAAAATTATTAAAAAACAAAATAAAAGAGTTTAAATTTTGTTGAGCTGAGTAACAATAAGTACAGTAAGAATGNTGCTGAGTGACAGTAAGTACAGTAAGAATGTAAACAGTGAGTGTGCGATGGATAGTTAATAGAAGACAAATACTGGTGTTGCTGAGAGATGAAGGGACAAGAAGTCGCATTTAGTTTTTTGCAGTCCTGAAAGCGCTACTGGTAGTAGGGTTATTTGCAATAATATGAAGAAATCCATTTCTATATCTAATACTTATGCCTAGTTCTCCTTGATTTTTCCGGTTTTCAAGTTCCTGGTAAACACGGCGAATTTCCTGTCTTTCTAAGAGGGTGCGATCACGAGACACCTGTATTTTTTGTAAATTATTATCAGCTCCTATAGAGCGTTTAGCAGCGTTATAATCAACAACAAAGTTAAATGCTTGTTCTTTAGTTGGAAAAATAATTTTTAGGGGCCTTGGTTTTGTCTTATTAGGACGTCCTAGTCTAAAAAGTTTGTAATCAGAAGGAATGGACATTGATGTAGGTTGGATGGTTTCATTAAATTTTGTAATATCGTCGTTTGCTCGAGAAGAAGGTGAAGTTTCTGATGACTCTGGGAGACCATGCACAACGATGTTGAGAAGAGATTTTTCTCGTTCTGAAATTTCATTTAAAACATTTGGTAGAAGGCTATCATTTTTTGATGCAGATTCAAGGAAAAAAACCCTTTCCTGCAGGGCAGAAATATCAGATTTAATGACGGCGTTTCCAGCACGAATCTCTGCTAATTGAGACGAAAGTAAGTCAACGCTATTTTTCAGTTCACTGAACATTTTATAAGTGAAGAGCACAAGGTTTTGCATTGCTTTTGGGTGTTTTGTATTTCAGCAAAGGCTAGCCGAAATTCTTCCGCAGAAAGAGGGGTAGATGAAGGAGGGGCAGATGAAGGAGGCGTAACTTTTGAAACTTTGGTAGCTGTAGCAGAGTTTGATCTTGTAATAATTTGACTTGAAGAGGTCTTGGGCGAGTTAGAGTTACTCATGTTGATCAATACTGAATCCAGCGTTAAAGTCTCCAAAAGATAGGTTGATGATGGTATCGAGTAGTGGTAGTGTAATGGCAGTGCCCAGCGTTTAAGTCTCTGGAAAACAGCTGATGGCAATAGTGCGGAACAAAAACAAAATGATAAGAACAGAAATAATGATCAGTACTCACAATAAGTCGCAGAAAAAAGAACTGAATAGATTGCCAAACACCGCGTTAGACAGGCTGAATCGACTTCCAGAGCTCAACAAAACCTTACGAAACGGGTGTTAGTCACCCCAGAAATAAAGCGTGCACAAATTTATAACTATACTGTTTTCATAAAAGTATAATATTGACTATCATGTTATCAAAAGTGTATAAGTTATTTTTATAACTAATAAAAAAAAAATTATCTACAGAACTAATTATTTTTCTATGAAAAATTTAACTTAATTATCAATTATAGACATATTATAAAATATCATTGTAAATATTCTTTATTTTATGTTTTGTGTACTGCCTAGCTAATAGATTACGATAAAAAATAAAACAAACATTTATCCGTGCTATTTTGTATTTTATAAGAGTAAAGAATATAATATGTTATATATTATATAATGATTAAAAAGTAAGGATAAGTGTATTTATTCTATTTTTTTATAACAAATCTCCTACCTTTTTAAATATTATAGATTTTCTTTATAATTATTTTATTTTATACAACCAGTTCATATAATTAAAGCGTTTTATAACTATAATGTATTGAATATAAATTTAAATTATTTTGACTTTCGTATATATNGTATAATATTGACTATCATGTTATCAAAAGTGTATAAGTTATATTTATAACTAATAAAAAAAAAATTATCTACAGAACTAATTATTTTTCTATGAAAAATTGAACTTAATTATCAATTATAGACATATTATAAAATATCATTGTAAATATTCTTTATTTTATGTTTTGTGTACTGCCTAGCTAATAGATTACGATAAAAAATAAAACAAACATTTATCCGTGCTATTTTGTATTTTATAAGAGTAAAGAATATAATATGTTATATATTATATAATGATTAAAAAGTAAGGATAAGTGTATTTATTCTATTTTTTTATAACAAATCTCCTACCTTTTTAAATATTATAGATTTTCTTTATAATTATTTTATTTTATACAACCAGTTCATATAATTAAAGCGTTTTATAACTATAATGTATTGAATATAAATTTAAATTATTTTGACTTTCGTATATATCGCTGAAAAAATGTTGTAGTTTTCCATATATTATGAACAAAGTATTATGGATGATTATATTGTTTCCTAATTCTAATAACATATTATAAAAGAATAAAAGTATTTTAATAGATCATAAAATCATTACTTTCTTGTCTAATGTCTTCCTGTTTCTCTACATTATTGGTATGTATTATCGAAGGATATTTTGTAAAATCTAAACATATTAAAATGGTTTTTAGGTCAATTTAAAACTTATTTAGATTAAAATATAATACTGTAAAGTTTTGGGGAAACTTTAAAATTTTGCTGAGTTGCGGGGTCGCAGCACAGTATGAACTTGGGATAGTTAATGCAAGTGTAGATGATATCTGGCAGTAACGCACACTATTTGAATATACTAATTATAATTAATTGTGTTTTTTTATTAAATATTCAAAACTTGCATTTAAATTAAATTTACACAATTATTGTATATGGCAATGGTAATAAGAAAATTAATTTAAATGTATTTATTAAATGGTTCCATACCCTCAGGATATTCAATTAGTAAGACTGAATCATCTCTAAATTCACAATTGACATCTAATTTTAAACAAAAATAAATTATTAAAAAAAAGTGTAGTGAAATCATGTTTTGTATTAATTGAATAAAACAATAGTACATAATTTTATAATCTTAGTGACAATGTTAAAAAAAAATTTCTATTTTGTACGGATAATGCGAAGTTTAAATCATTCTGGTTTCGCGAGGGTGGTAAACGATAACAATAACTATGAGAAAAAAATGAATAAAAAAACCTTTTTCCTTATTATAGTTCTAATTTATACTTATTTTATTGTCTACAACCAGTTCATAGAATTAAAGCATTTATAATAATAATGTATAGAATAATAATTATAATAATATGCCTTCTTTATTCTCTACAACATTGGTATGTAGTATCGAAGGATATATTGTAAGATCTAGACATATTAAAATGGTTATTAGATCAATTTAAACTTATTTAAATTAAAAAATAGTGTAGTGTCAAGAATTAGAGAAACTTTACCATTTTGCTGAATTTCTAGTTCTAATTTATACTTATTTTATTGTCTACAACCAGATCATAGAATTAAAGCATTTATAATAATGTATAAGATAATAATTATTCTGTTATTTTAAACTATTTTAACTTTCGTACAAATTGCTGAGTACATTTTGTGGTTTTTCATAAAATATGAACAACGTATTATGAATGAGTATATTGATTCCTAATTCTAATAGCTCAAAAAAAATAAAAGTATTATAGTGTATTATAAAATTATTACTTTCTTGTTGAATGCCTTCTTTAATCACTACAACATTGGTATGTAGTATCGAAGGATATAAAAATGGTTGTTAGATCAATTTAAACTTTTTTAGATTAAAAAATAGTGTATTAGGGAAATTTTACCATGTTGTTGATTCTCTTTTTGCGCATTTACTTCATTGGAATTTTGTACAAAATGTATTGTAAACTTTTGTGCGATATCTAAATATGTTTACAACAAATTATTTTAAATAAAAATAAATTCCATAAATAGTTATACCTTCTTTGACATTAGTAGGTGGTAAAGCAAGTAAAAATGTCTGACTCGTGGACGAATCATATTTAAATCCAAGTTCAATATACTTTTTTCTGATTGTCGTTAGGATTAAATTTTTTATTTTATCACTAAGAAAATTCTTGGTATTTTCCTTGATATATTAATGTATTAAATTCCTTATTCCATAAATTCCACAATGAATTAAAATCTAAATATTTTAGTTGAAAAAATAACTTTTCTTCGTCAAGTTCAAGACGTCTTGAGAATAATATTTTCGCAATAGTTTCTAATACATCTCTAATTGAATTCAAACTGATTCTTAACGTAGTCAATAAAGTTCCATCTTCCTGTATATTTGTTAGTATACCACTTAAAATAAAACGGGTTCTTTTGAGGGTGTTCAAGGGATTATTATGATATATTTCTATTGCATATAACGCTCCTTTCATATATTTTGCCATGGGAACCATTTCAATCATTTTTGTTAAAAGTGTTACTGTACAATTATACGCACTATCATCGCCAGAATTTAATAGATCAGAACAATGTTCTTGTAATTTAATTAATGATAAAAATATTAATTTTAAATCATGATAGTAAGAACATCCAAGAAATATCGTTGCTTGCCGTATGAAATTATCACAATTATGTATTGTTACAGGTTCAATAAATAAATTTTTCAGTTCATAGTTTTTTTTTCAATAATTAATAAATTCGACATCATTTACATTTTTCCATCCTGGTTGACGTAGAAAATTATTAATGATAACCGCGATTTCTTTTTTATTAATTAATCCTTCAATGTGTAAAAAAGCAAAAAACATACATAAGTACACATGAATATTTAGTATTATTGCCATTTTCATTTTCGTAAGTTATCTATCTATTTTTTTATATCTATCTTCTTTTTAAAAACCGAATAGTTGTACAAAATAGATTTCAAACTAATTATGATATTAATAAAGTTTTTTATTTCCATACTAAAATTAAAAATTAGCAAATAAGCCGAGTATACAGGTGCAAATTATATTTGTATGTGACATTGAGAGGAGGTGTAGGATGTTACGTTTTTAACATTGCGTAATTAAAACACCAACATTTTGAAAATTGATATTGTTTCTTTTGGAAATTTTAGATGGTTTACTCAGTTTCTTTTTAAACATGATTTTTTAACACTGAAAAGGGGTATTTTCTTGTTAACTTTATGTGAGAGATAGTAGATTTGAATAATTTCTATTAACTATTTGGATTTTTTTGGAGTAAATAGTGTTTTAAACCTAGGAGTGCTCCATTTTCAATAATAAAAAAGGAATTTTTCCCGCCAAGCTCGAAATAATATGCTCAATCTTATTTTTATCTATTAATTGATGATTCCAACCTATGTGAAATTGGAAATAATTAATTTTATTAATACTCATAATATTACTACTAATACAATTTATTAAATATAATAATATTAGAAAAAAATACTTTTTATCAAGAAACAATAATTGTCTTAATAATAAGTTTGAATTATTCAAACTTGAATCAGTATTTTATTTAATTTATTTATTACCTAATGATGAACAAATAGCATAAAAATAAATTGTAGCTAAATTAAACAAAAATTTTTAATACTATTTTATTAAAAAAAATAATCAGTTATGCAATTTCTCCATCTGTTATTATTTGCATATGAATGAATGTAACAAAAATATATACATATATTATAATGCCAGAAATTTGACAATTTTTCTACGCCCAGTTGTTTTATTTTAATCAGTAAAAATTATCTTTGTAAAATTTAAGACAAATTGAATAACGTTAAAATATTACGGTCAAAGTTTGACTTAGGCAGTTTTTTTTTAGAAAATTACCTACTATATTTAATAATTTATAATATATGATTATGTTGAAGCTTTCGTAGATTATCATATTGCTCGAAATGTTTATGTAACTACACTGTATAGTTACAACCACGATCCTGTAACTATCGCTCTGAAAGAAATACTTGCCCTACAGAATATACGTAATCCTACAAATGTGGTTCCTTAAAAAATATGTATGGGTATATTAGATATCTAAATTAAAACAATATTATTATACGTTATATTCATTTGTTATCATTATTTAACAGGAAATTTTTATGTTAGTACATTCTTTCCTGTAGTATATAATGTGTTCAGTAAGTAATGAAAGGGGTTTTATTGTTCTTATGGTATGTAACAATTGACTTGCTTCCTTACTTACTGAACACTCTGTATATTTTAAAAATGTTTTTTTTAAATAATAGGTTTTATCCTTTCATTGTTCCCATGTTGTCAACAGGGGCGGATCCAGAATTTATTCCAGGGGGGGCGTCATTAAATACATTTTTTTCTTTTAAGAACTGATTTATTATATAGTGTTTATTACATTTCTATTTTTAAAAATTCGTTTAATGTTAGCTGCATAATAATTTTTTAAATTACTATAGTATATGTTTTTTGATGACTTTAAGAACATAGGTAAATAAAAATAAACTCGTTAATTAAAATTAATTGCATATGAAGAACTTTATTTGAAATTAAAAGCTATTTAACAAATAATAACCAAATATACATTTCTTACAATATTATAACTTAACACCTAAGTTTGTACAAGTATTATTAAAATACTTAATAAAATAATATTAAAAAAACCCAGCACAGGGGGGTCGCGGCACAGTGGTGATATGGCATAGTTGGATCAAGTATAATGATATCTGACAGTGATTAAAATCACTATCAAAAAAAAAACGCTTCGATGCAAATCTTTAGATAGTGTTTAATTTTAAAAAATTGGTGGATTATTCCAAAATCTTCATAAACTGCTAGTTCCTTATTAATATCCTGATTAAGACAAAGTATGTCGAATAAAAAAGAGATTATTAGAAAATAGTATTTCCCATAAAAAAATTATATTGATCAATACACTTTTCAATAAGTTATAGCATTATAATGTTAAAAATGTAAAAAATAAAATTGAGAATTTTCACACAATAATAGCATTTGGTAGCCATTTTCACCTTGAAGATAAAATAAAGTCCGAAATTTTTTTTTTCCATGATAAAGTATATTACATTAGCTTTAATTTAAGATATATATAAAAGTGTCAGACTTTCCGGAACACTTTCAAAATTTAAGTTGAAAAAGTCAATTTTTTGTGAAAAAGTTGTCATTTTGAATCCCCCCCTGTAGGCAGGTAAAAAGTCAGATTTATAAAAAAAATATACCAAATGATAGGTAAAGACATCATGCATCTACAAAAAAAAGAATTATATTGATCCATACATCTTTCGAGAAGTTATAGCATTATAAAGTTAAAAATATAAAAAAGAATTTTTTTACAAAAATCGTATTTTTTTTATTAAGTTTAATGTCTGTTTTCACCATGAAGATAAAATAAAGTCCGAAATTTTTTTTTACCATAATAAAGTATATTACATTAGCTTTAATTTAAGATATATATAAAAGTGTCAGACCTTCCGGAACACTTTCAAAAGTTACGTTGAAAAAGTTCTACTTTCTATATGCATTTTTATGTTTTGAATCCCCCCTGTATTTAGGGAAATGGTCCGATTTAAAAAAACAGTATGTCGAATGAAAGATCTATATAAATACTACTTCTCATAAAAAAATTGTAATGATTCATACATTTTTCAAAAAGTTATAGCATAATAAAGTTAAAAATGGAAAATACAAAATCGAAAATTTTCACACAAAAATAGCATTCGGTAGCCATTTTCACCATGAAGATAAGATAAAGTCCGAAATTTTTTTTTACAATGATAATGTATATTACATTAGTTTTAATTTAAGATATATATAAAAGTGTCAGACTTTCCGGAACATTTTCAAAATTTAAGTTAAAAAAATTAATTTTTTGTGAAAAAGTTGTCATTTTAAATCCCCCCCTGTGGGCAGGTTAAGTGTCAGATTTACAAAAAAAATATACCAAATGATAGGTAAAGACATCAAGCATCTATATAAAAAAAAATTATATTGATATGTTCATTTTTGAAAAAGTTACGGCAGTTTTTAGTAAAAAAAATTGAAAAAATTTCGAAAATTAGCGATTTTTAAATTTGTAATTTTTTTGGAGGTTTCCCCCATTTACGGGGAACGAGGGAATTTTTTTCAATTTTTAAGGGTAATGTCTTCGACTAGATACGATTTGTGATCTTTTGACGTATCGTTGAAAGAAATCCGTTCGGTGAGAGCTGAGAAAAAGTGGTAACAGACACAAAAAAAAAAAAAAAAACACATCTTAGTAAAACCAATACCTTCTCAGCTTCGCATCGAAGCTAAAAGGCAGTAGATGAGAAGGGGGCGCGCGTCTCCTGCGCCCCCCTACTGGATCCGGCACAGATCGTCAATTTAAATCATTGAAAAATAAATTAGATCAATAGAAATGAAGCATAAGCAAGTCATACTAGTAATAGGTATTAAAAAATTAATTAAACAATCCGCCATTAAAGACTTCAAAATTCAGATAATTAGTAAGAACTAAAATATAAAAGTTTTAGCTTCGATGCAAAGCTGAGAAGCTATTAATTTTACTATGATGTGTTTTTTTATTTTTTATTTTTTGTGTCTGTGAACGCTCAATCTCAGCTCTCGCTTGACCGATTTTGATGAACAATATGTCAAAAGATCACAAATCGTATCTAGTCGAAGACATTACCCTCAAAAATTGAAAAAAATTCCCTCGTTCCCCGTAAATGGGGGAAACCTCCAAAAAAAAATTACAAATTTAAAAATCGCTAATTTTCGAAATTTTTTCAATTTTTTTTACTTAAAACTGCTATAAATTTTTTAAAAATGACCAAATTAATATAATTTTTTTTTATAGATACCTTAGATATTTACCTATCATTTTATATATTTTTGTGAATATTTGACCCTTTAAAGGTCCACAGGAAGGGTTTCAAAATGGTAACTTTTTTACAAAAAATTAACTTTTGAAAATGTTCCGGAAAGACTGACACTTTTATATACACCTTAAATTAAAGCTTATGTAATATAATTTATTTAAAAAAAAAAAAAATTGACCTTTGGAATTGTCTTCATAGTGAAAACGGACATCAAAGTTAAAGAAAAACGTACGATTTCCGTGAATAAATTCTAGATTTTATATATAATTAGGACATTTTCAATTTAATTTTTGAAAGCCTTCCAGAAATACTGACATTTATATATATATATCTTAAATTAAAGCTTATTTAATATACTTTAAATTGAAAAAAAAATTTGACATCTGGATTTGTTTTCATGGTAAAAATAACTATCGTATTCAAAAATATGCTATTTTTGTGTTAAAATTCTGGGTTTTGTATTTCATTTTAAAATATCTGACAAGGGGAGTACAGATTTTCATAAATATTATATAAATAAAATAATTAATATAGCNCATTTTAAAATACCTGACAAGGGGAGTACAGATTTTCATAAATATTATATAAATAAAATAATTAATATAGCATAGAAAGTTAAACTTATTTTAATTTGTTTGCTTCTTTTAAGTCGAGAAAAATAACTTTGAAATTTGAAATAGCTTAAATAGGTAATTTTTTTAAATGAAAAATTGAATTTTTAGCATTTATTCTTAATTCTATTTTAGTGAGAATAAATTTTCAACTCGTTTGATTTTTATCTCATTTAGATTCAATAACTTCAATAAAGATCAAGGATTCCATCACTGTAGTCGCCACTGGCGAGAAGAAATTTCTTATTCGTATTAAAACTATTTTACTATATTTTAGATTTTAGCTTTGATGCAAAGCTGAGAAGATATTTTTTTGTGACTATCATTTATTTTCTCTGCTCTAACTTGACCTACTTTTTTCAACGATACGTCAAATGACTACAATTCGTATCTAGAATAGTAATCATTTCCTAATAACTTTTGGTGTTTAAAAAGATTCTACTATGAAAATATTCAGAACTTAATTAATTTTAATAATTTACATTAACTAAATGAACCAATCAAAACAAAGTAGTTAAAAAGATTTACTCAATTGAGCGTATTATAAAATATAATTATAATTGTAAAAATCCATCGTTAAATTCAGGTGAAACCAAAAATCATTTTTTTTTTTAAATTTATGATTTATATAGCAACATATTACAAAAAAATTTGGCATATTATAGACTGGTAGTAGCACACACAAATAGAGTTAAAAAATTAATAAATTATTAAGTAAAATTATTTACTTTTGTTGTTGAATACTTTTATCATATCAAATCTAATTCGACAATAAATACTTTAAGAATATTAAAAATTAATGATTTTAATTGTTTGTATGGAAAAAGCTGGTTAAGCTACTTTTTATTTGAATAAGGAATATTTTTTTGATTTTTAAGAGTAATAACTTAAACTAATCATTAACTTAAATATCATAAACTTAAATGAATCATTTGACGTATCGTTGAAAAAAGTAGGTCTAGTGAGGGTTGGCAAAATAAATCGTAGCCACAAAAAGAACCACATAGTAAAATAATATTAACATGAATATAAATTTCTTCTCACGAGGGGAGACTATAGTGATAAGATCCTTTATATTTATTGAAATTATTGAATCTAAATGAAATAAATATCAAATGATTTGACAATTCTATTCTAACTCAAAAAAAAATGCAAAATATTAATAGCCACAGACGGATTTGAACCTCGTACCCTAAGCGTGAAAGATATAGGTGTTACCCATTCGGCAATTGTTCGTTGCTTTTGTTGTGTGATAAAATTGGCTATTTAAGCTAACTCAAATTTAAAAATTACTTTTTTGACTTTAAAAAAGTAAAAATATTTTAATAAGTTTAATTTCATATGTCTTATGAACTTTATGCTATGTCAATTAAATTATATAATATTCATGAAAGTCAGTGTATTCCCCTAATAAGATATTTTAAAATAAAATAAAATATAAAACCCAGAATTTTAATAAAAAATAGCATATTTTTGAATACGGTAGCCATTTGCGCATAGAATATAGGTCGTCGGGACAAATTTTTTTTTTTCATTTTATAGTACATAAAATAAGCTTTAATTTGATATATGTTTAAAGGACGCAGTATTTCCGGAACATTTTCAAAAGTTCAGTTGAAAAAGTTCTATTTTTTATACAATGTTTCAAAGTTTGAACCCCCCCTATATAAGGGGAAATTGTCTAATTTTAATAAAAAGTATGTCAAATGGAAGATGTACTTATAATGTATTTAGAAAAAAAAAAATTGTGCTGATACATACATTTTTCGAAAAGTTATAGCATTTTTAAGTTGAAAATTAAAAATCGAAAATCGAAAATTTTAACACAAAAATAGTGTTTTTTTAACTACGGCAACCGTTTACATGTAGAAGATAAAGTGTCGGGACAAATTTTTTTTTTTCATTTTATAGTACATAAAATAAGCTTTAATTTGATATATGTTTAAGGACGCAGTATTTCCGGGAAATTTTCAAAAATTAAGATGAAAAAGTTAGTTTTTGTAAAAAAAGTTGCTATTTTAAATCCCACCAAATGAGTAGGTTAAGTGTTAGATTTTCAAAAAAATGATATCAAATGAAAGGGAAATATCTAAGGTTTTAGTATAAAAAAAAATTATGTTGATTTGTTTATTTTTGAAAAAGTTATGAAAGTTTTAAGTACGAAAAATATCCCGATAAAAGATGATTTTTATCGCAAACATTACATTTTTTTTTAATTTTCGACAGCCATTTGCACATAGAAGATAAGATGTCGGGACAAATTTTTTTTTTCATTTGATAGTATATAACATAACCTTTGATTTGATATATGTTTAAAGGACGCAGTATTCCCGAAACATTTTCAAAAGTTCAGTTGAAAAAGATCTATGGTTTTTACAATATTTCAAGTTTTGAACGCCCCCTATATAATGGAAAATTGTCCAATTTTAATAAAAAGTATGTCAAAGGAAAGATGTACTTATAATGTATTAATAAATTTTTTGCTGATATATACATTTTTCAAAAAGGTATAGCATTTTTAAGTTGAAAATTTAAAATCGAAAATTTTAACAAAAAATAGTGATTTTTCAACTACGGCAGCAGTTTAAATCTAGAAGATAAAGTGTCGGGACAAATTTTTTTTTTTCATTTTATAGTACATAAAATAAGCTTTAATTTGATATATGTTTAAGGACGCAGTATTTCCGGGAAATTTTCAAAAATTAAGATGAAAAAGTTAGTTTTTGTAAAAAAGTTGCTATTTTAAATCCCCTCCCATGAGCAGGTTAAGTGTTAGATTTTCAACATAAATGATATCAAATGTAAGGAAATTATTTAAGGTTTCAAAAAATATTATTTTGATTTGTTAATATTTGAAAAAGTTATGGCAGTTTTTAAAAAAAAAAGTGAAAAAAATGACAAAATTTACCGATTTTTAAATTTGTAATTTTTTTGGATATTTCCCTCATTTTAGGGGACCGATTTAATTTTTTTCTATTTAATAATATCTATTTCAAACTTGCAAGTTGAGTTAAAAGTTATGGTAATAAATTCATTTTTTTTTTTATACAAAATTTCACTTTTAAGGACAAAAAGAAGTAGGTTCAAAATGATTACTTTTAACATATTAAAAATCGATAATAATTTGAAAATAATTAATTTTAAAAATTATATAATATATAATTGAATGAATTACTAATCTGGATATAATTAAGGAAATAGGAGTTGATGTTGGGTTGGGTTGGTCACATTTTTAACTTTATAATACTATAACTCATTTAAAAGTGTATGAATCAACACAATTTTTTTATGAGAAATAATATTTTTTAATAATCCCTTTTTCATTTGACATACTTTATCTTAATCAGGGTATTAATAAGAAACTAGCAGATAATGTAGCTTTTGTAATTATCCACCAATTTCTTAGAATTAAACACTATCTACTGATTTGCATCGAAGCGTTTCTTATGATAGTGATTTTAATCACTGTCAGATTAAATCTATACTGGACCCAACTATGCAACATCCCCACTATGCCGCGACCCCACTGTGCTGGGTTTTTTTTTAAATTAAACACTATCTATAAATTTGCAACGAAGCGGTTTTTTTTTTATAGTGATTATAATCACGTCAGATAACTTTATACTTGATCTCCTTGTGCTGGGTTTTTTATTACAATAATAGTATTATACATTATTCTGAAATTATGAAAGTATATACTTAAACAAAATAAAAATTACTTTCATGTGAAAATAAGTCCTCAAAGAAAGAAATGAACTTGACCTATTATTAATTTTTTAAAAACCCAACCTTATTAATCTGTTATACACACATAATAAAATAATATTGTAAATATTATGTTTCTTTTATGTCTTGCATACTGTCCAGCTAAAGGCTAAGATTAAAGAATAAAATAAAATTTATAAACATATTGCTCATAATAATTAATTTTGTTTTCTTAATAAATATTTAAATCAAGCATGTAAATTAAATTAACACATTTATTCTGTATAGTAATGTAATTATAATACATATTTAACACAAGAAAATTAACTTATATGTACTTATTAAATGGTATCAAATGATCAGGATATTCAATTAGTTCGCCCGATTCAGGTTCCGTTTCACATATGACATCTAATTTTGTACAAAAATAAATTATTAAAGAGAGTTACGAAATTGTACTCCATTATGATTGAATAAAATAATAGCACATTATTTTATAACCGTCATGGCAATTAAAATAAGGAATGATGGTTTAATACGACCAATGGCTTTTTTATTACAATAATAGTATTATACATTATTCTGAAATTATGAAAGTATATACTTAAACAAAATAAAATTACTTTCATGTGAAAATAAGTCCTCAAAGAAAGAAATGAACTTGATCTATTATTAATTTTTTAAAAACTCAACCTTATTAATCTGTTATACACACATAATAAAATAATATTGTAAATATTATGTTTCTTTTATGTCTTGTATACTGTCCAGCTAAAGGCTAAGATTAAAGAATAAAATAAAATTTATTTATATTTTTTAGTATTTTGTAAAGAATATGTAATTTTTAAAACTTTTTTCTTTTATGTTTTGTGTACTAACCAGCTAATTGATTAAGTTTAAAAATAAAACAAAAAAATTTATCTATATACTTTGTAATAGCAAAACTATTAATTCACAGTTTATTAATTGCAATACGTAAATAACGAATGTGTTGTGCCGAAAGTTAAAACAATTAACTTTTATACAAGATGTTTATTTTAAAGTTAAAGCTGATTTAGATTCTCTTCTACCTTATCTAAAATGCCTACATAAAAACCATTTTTAAAGATTCTAATTATATATTTTTAAATCGAATAGTGTATCAATAACATGTCTGTAAAATAGTACAAGTCTGCATAATAGTAAATTATCGCAGGATGTAATTATTTGATTGTACCTTTATAAGATCTGATATATAAGATTTATACACATTTGAAGTAATATAATTGTCTTTTTTAATATAAACTTTAAAAAAATGCAAATATGTTATATAAATATTCACTATTATACAATTTAAAAATAATTTGGCATTTGTACATGTCGCCATGAGTAAATTTTTTAGTTCTACAAAAATGTAATATATTATGGATAAGTATTATATATAAATATATAATAGTATATATAGTATTATATATATAAAAAAAGTACTTTATTATAAATGTATAGTAATAATTATAAAATAATTACCTTCTTGTCTAATCCTTTCCTGTTTATCTACTTCTGTGGTATTTTGTATCAAATTTATAAAAGGATTTTGTGTAAAATATAAACATATTAAAATGGTAATTAGCTCAATTTAAAACTTATTTAAATAAAAAATAGATGTACAATAGTGTAATAGGAAAACTTTACCATGTTGCTGAATCGTTTCTTGCATTACTACTTCATTGTTATGTTGTATTAAGTTTAAAGAAGGATTTTTTGCAATATCTAAGTATTATAAAAAAAAATTATTTCAACTAAATTTTATATTGCTCATAAGAATATGTAATTTTTAAAACTTTTTTTCTTTTACATTTTGTTTACTAACCAGCAAATAGACTAACAAGTGGAGGTCACGGTGATGGGGTCACCGATTTTCATAAAATTTATATAGATCTAATCTATATTGAATACAGAATCAGACGTATTTGGAATTTTTTGCCAATGCTCTCCCTAAGTCGAGAAAATTGACTTTGAAAATTTTTAATTAGCTTAAATGAGGTCATTTTTCATCCAGTTAACAACTTGTGTTATGATTCAGTCGACAATACATGACCCTATAACACGTACAGATTCGGATTCGAAACTCTCCAACTAATAAAATTTTTTTTTCTTTTTTTTCACTGTTTTTTCTTTGAATTATTAATTTTATGTAATATTTGTTAATTTTTTTTTTTACATTTTATGTATCAATATAGTTTTATTTGCATTCAAAGCACATTTTGATGGTACAAATTATCGATTGTCCAATGGTAAAAATATGATTGAAGTAAAACAATATTTTATACACATAAATATAATTAAAATATAAATATTTTACTATTAACCAGGTAAGAGTATATTTATAATAAGATGATAATGAGGAATTAAATATATATAAAATCATTATATATTTTAATTTAATCTATTGTAATTTTCAAAAAAATGTATGTTTCTTATATGTCAAAAAGTCATATGACCCCATTTAAGCTAATTAAAAATGTTCAAAGTCAATTTTTTTGACTTAGGGGCATTGCCAAAAAATTCCAAATACGTCTGATTCTGTGTTCAATATAGATTAGATCTATATACATTTTATGAAAATCAGTGACCCCATCACCGTGACTTCCCATTATAAGTTTAAAAATATATTTAAAAAATTATCCATGTACTTTTTAATTGCTAAACTATTAATTCTCATTAATCACAATACGTAAATATCGAATAAGTTATTCTGAACTATTAACTTTTATACAAGATGTTAATGTAAAAGTTAAAGCTGATTTAGATATTGCAAGATAAAATGTACAATTTTCTTCCATAAATTTCTACATCAACGCAATTTTTAAAGATACTTAATAATATATTTTTATATGGAATTGTGAATCAATACATATACATATACATGTATGTAAAATAGTGCAAATCGGAGTAATAATAAATTGTCACAGAATGTAATTATTTGATTGTACCCTTATAAGATCTAATATATAAGATTTATGTAATATTACATCCATGAGTAAATTTTGTAGTTTTCCAAAAATTAAGAATAAAATATTATGGGTAAGCATTATATTATGGGAAATATTGCTTACTAATCGCAATGACATATTATACACATAAAAAAGTACTCTATTATAAAATTATAGTAATAATTATAAAATAATTACTTTCTTGTCTAATCCCTTCCTGTTTATCTACTTCTGTGGTATGTTGTATCAGATTTATAAATGGATATTGTGTGAACTCTTAACATATTAAAATGGTTATTAGCTCAATTTAAAACTATTTTAACTGAAAAATATATGTATAGTAGTGTATTAGGAAAACTTTACCATGTTGTTGAATTACTTCTTGCATATCTATTTTATTGATATTTTGTATTAAGTTAAACGAAGGATATTGTGTGATATCTAAATATGTTAACAACACATTAATTTAAATATATTTTATATTTCTTGAATATACTAACAATATATCAGTAAAGTAATGGTATGCTGTATTACATATATAGAAGAATATTTTGCAATATTTAAATATTATAACAAAAAAATAATTTCAAATGTATTTTATTTATTTATTTATTGAAAAATTTAAACGGGCTATAATATATACAAGGAAGACGACCATCAGTTTGCAGAGTAAAGTTTACATGTGCTGTCTGACTTAAATTACAATAATATACATTACAATACAATGAAGTAAAATATAAATTGGTAGAACAGAATAAAATTACAATACGTACAATAATTATTAACTAATAATTACTTTGTTTTTAAGATATACATTAAAAGTGAATATATTATTACAAATAAACAAATCGACGTTAAATTTGTTTACATGGCACATTAACGTAGGAATGGGGGAATTTTTAGCATAGTTAGTACGATGGAATGGCGCGTAGAATGTATATAAGTTCTTGGTACGAAAAGTGGGTNGTAGGAATGGGGGAATTTTTAGTATAGTTAGTACGATGGAATGGCGCGTAGAATGTATATAAGTTCTTGGTACGAAAAGTGGGTACTAGAAAATTAAATTTAATCAGTAGCTCAGGACAATTTATGATCCCATTTAATAACTTAAAAGTGAAACAAAGATCGAATCTGATTCTCCTTGATTGTAAAGTTTCTAAATTGGTTAGTGTTAGTAATGGTAAATAAGATGTGTGTCGTTGGCGATGGATACCGCATTTAAATGCAACAAACCTTAGGAAGCGATTTTGAATCGCTTCAATATCATCATTGGAACCGGACATGTAGGGAGACCAAACAACAGAGTTATAGTCCAGTATAGAACGAACAAATGAACAATAGAGAGATTTTATAGCAATAGGATTATTGAAATCAGAACAAGTTCTACCTACAAAACCTAACATAGAAGATGATTTGTTAATGATGTATGCATAATGATCATTGGACGATAGGGAAGGGTCAAAACAAACACCAAGATCTTTGATATTAAAAACTCTAGTTAATTCAGTATCATTTAAGTAATACTTATAAGTATGAGTTACACGTTTCCTTGAGTATGTCATAACTTTACATTTATCGGTATTAAAGTATAATTTATTAAGAACACACCAATTATTGAGTAGGTTAAGGTCATACTGGAGTAATTTTGTATCATTAGGAGTTTTAATTATTCGGAATATTTTTAAATCGTCTGCAAAAAGAAGCAAGCAGGAATTTGTAATTTTTATGTCATTTATAAATATATTAAATAAAAGAGGAGCTAGATGACAACCTTATGGAATCCCAGAACTGGCATCGTATAGTGGTGATTCAAAATTTTTTACTTTTGTATATTGTTTTCTATCAGTAATAAAAGAGACTAACCAAGAATAAAAAGGATTACGAAAGCCTAGGTTGTGCAATTTGGCTGCGAGAATGTTGTGGTCTATTTTGTCAAATGCCTTAGAGAAATCAGTATAGATTACATCAACTTGGTAGTTCTTACTAAATGCATCTAGTACGTAATTTTGGAATAATAATAAATTGGTAGTAGTAGATCTACCGGAAAAAAAGCCATGTTGTTCATCAATAATTATATTTTTGAATAAGGGAGATCATTTTTTAACAATAATATTTTCAAACATTTTTGGAATGATGGACATAATGGATATCGTACGGTAATTTGTTTTTAAACAATTATCACTTCCTTTAAAGACCGGGGTAACATAACTCAATTTCCAGCGAATAGGAAAAATTCCAGATTTAAGTGACAAATTAAATAAATATAATAGTGGAACTACAAGAACGAATTTACATTCTTTAAAAAATAAATTGGAAATATTATCTGGACCAGAACTCGTATTATTACTAAGATGGTCTATTTCGTACAGAATATCTGTTAGAGATAAAGTGCACGAATTAAAGTTAAGTAAGGAAAAATCGTTAGTAATTAAATTATTAGATGTAGTAGTGGGTGAGTTGAAGACACTAGAAAAGTATTTGGAAAAGCAAATTGAAATTTCATCACCACCTGAGAATTTATTATTATTATAAAACATGACGGCTGGAAGGGATGCATTAGACCGTTTATTGTTGACAAACTTCCAGAAATATTTTGGATTATTTGATACTGAGTTTTGTGCTTTTTGAATGTAGCTAGCGTAATCAATTTTATTTTGAATTTTACATTGTGCACGTAAATTAGAAAATATATTGTAATTATAACTGTTAGGGAACTGCTTAAATGTTTTATGAGCTATCTTTTTTGAGAATATTAAATTTTTTAATGCAGAACTAAACCATAACGGATAATTAGAAGAAAATTTAAATATTTTTGGGCAAGTAGAGTCTATAATTTCGTAGATAATTGAGTAAAAACTATCAACTGCATTTTTTATACATAAATGATTAAAAGTGCCATTCCAATTGACTGTAGCTATACGTGTTCTAATATAATTATAGCCGCAGTTCCTAAAATCGTAAATTTGTTCTTTATAATCAATGTATTCGATTGATACAACAGGGAAACTTATATCTAAGGCTGGATGGTAGTTATAATTTAGAGGTACAAGTGAGTAAATAGCAGATGAAACATTAATAGTATGTACATTAGAAAATACGAGATCGAGTAGAGAACCTACTTTTGTGCTAATATTAAATAAATGCGGCTTGATTTTATTATCAACAAGTTTCCAATTAATTCCGGAAAGATTAAAATCACCTAGTGCTAAAAATTTAGAACTATAATGATCGCACAAAACAGCATCAATAGAGACAATATGCAAATTATAAACATGCAAATAAGAATTTGGAGGTATATATACAGCGCATACAACTAGTGAATAAAGCTTAAAACTAATTTTTACGAACAATTGTTCAACTGTAGTATTTTGATCTTATTTAGTTATTTCAAGTAAATTTAACCAAATTTATTTAAAATAATAAAGTTATGGTTTAAAATTTTTAATTCTGTATGATACATAATATTTATGTCTATTTCCTTCAATATCAAAGATAAATTATGAGCCATAGAATAGTCTTTAATAAAAAAAATTTTAAAATATTATGCATAATTATATTGTGTTCTATTTGTTATATTATATTATGCAACAATTAAGGTACTGTAGTATATTACAAATAATAATCTACTCCTTTCAGATTTCTACTTTTTTGTTATCTTGTATCAAATTTATAAAAGATTATTGTCCGATGTCTAAAAAAATTAATGTGGTTTTCAGTTTAATTAGAAACTTCTTTAAACTAAAAAGAAATATACAATTTAAAATCTATTTAAATTATAAAGTAGATGTACATTAATATATTAAGAAATCATTACCATAATGTTGAATAGGAGTATTTTGTACGATATCTAAAAATATTAAAAGGTTGTTAAATAGTTAAATATTTATAACCAAATTTATTTTAAGTAACAAAGTTACTTTAAAGTAACTTTAAGTTACGTAAGTTATTTTTAAAATTTAAAATTTTATTGAAACACAAAACACAAATAAATTTTTTAATCATTTTTACACTCATTTTAATTATAATTAAATGTATATACAAAACCTTACATTCTTGTTGAAAATATTCCGTCATATCTACTTCATTGGTATGTTGTGTCAAATTTATAGAAGGATTTTGTTCGATATCTAAATATTTTAATAATTAAATAATTTCAAATAAATTTTATAAGGTTTAAAAAGTTATACCTTGCTTGACATTGGTAGGAGGTAGAGCAGGTAAAAGGGTTTCATTTGTGGTTGAATCAAATTTAAATCCAAGTTCAACATACTTATTCCAGATTGTCGTTAAGAATAAATTGCTCATTTTATCACTTAGAAAAACGATAAATTCTTCATGTTTTTCTTGATCGTTTAATGTGACGAATTTGTTAACCCAAAAACTCCACAAAGCACTCAAATCTAATTGTTTTATTTTACATAATGATACATCATATTCGAGTTCAAAATCATTAGTTTGTAAAATATCTTTGACAGTGTATATCGCAGTTTTAATCGAATCCTCAGTGTTTTCTAAAGGAATAAATTTCTTCAAAGATACATTTTTCTGTAAATTTGTAAGAACTTTAGTTAAAATAAAACGAGTTCTTTTTAGGGTGTACAAAGGGTCATTGTGATATTTTTCTATAGTATATAAAGCTCCTTTCATCAATTTTGCTATCGGAGCAAATTCAATCATTTTTTCTAAAAGTTTAACTGTACAAATGTGTGCACTAATTTTATCAGTTCTAAGTAACATATAACAATATTTTTGAAAGTTGAAGAATATAAAGAACATTGTATGTAAATCATTGTCATAAGAACATCCAAGGAATATTGTTGCATTACGTATAAAATTGTCACAGTTCTGTAATGTTACAGGTTTATTAAGCACATCGTTCAATGTATACACATTGCGTCTATAAGTAATATATTCGACATCATTTATATTTCTCCATCCAGGTTGATGTAGAAAATTGGTTATTATATCGACGTTGCTTTTTATATTACGTTTTCCTTCAGTATGCAAAAAAGTGAAAAATATACAAAAGTACACTTGAATATTTAGTATTATTGAGATTTTCATTTTCGAATAGTTATCAACTATTATCTTATACTAAAAAAAAAATTGTCATATAAAATTTATTTCAATGTAATGATGATATTAATAAAAAAATTTATTTTCATACTATAATAGTAAAACTAAAAAAATAGTTAACTGTGTATACAGGTGTATAAATGTAAACAAAATTTATTTATATATGATTGTAAGAAGAAGTAGGGTTGCAATGTTTGTGTAAAGTACCAAAAATTATAAAATTTACATTGGTCTTTTGGATTCTAAAATAAGGCATATTTAAAACATATTTTTTTATAACCCCAAGAAATACGGCTCAGAGGCATCGTCGGATCGACATTATGAATTACTTATTTCATCTACAAATTGATGTTTCATATCTGTGTGAAATTAGACTTTAATTGTATTAATGTTTTTAATATGACTAATAATATTATATAATAAATCTAATTGTAATAGACTAAAAAATACTTTTTATTAAGAAACACTATTAAACAGTTGTTATTAATTTTATTCCAACTAGGGTACCAGGAATCCGATAAATTTTCGAGGTTGTGTTTGTTTTCTATCAGTGATTATTTTTGTATCGTAAAATTATTTCAATAATAAACGTTAGTGGAAATTTGGGTTTTTTTATCTTTACCCGATATAACGTTCCGCGAACCGTTCTCATCTTTCAACATATATACAAAACACATAATGACTGAAAAAATTTTAAGAACAGATGTTTATAAAAAAGGTCATGAGGAGAAAGAAACTGGTCTAAAAATAAAATTATCGATTACATTAGATGACGTTACTAATTATCTTCAAAACCTACCAATTTATTTGATAAATTGGAATGTTTAAGCGCTATAGAATTTCAACAATTTTTTTAAGCGTTGATTCAGCTTACTGAAAATATCAGGTGATTGTAAAAAATAAAATGAAATAATAGAGTCATTAAATAGTAAATGACATAGCTGAGAGGTGGAGTCAAGTTAATGGAGGATTATTATTACAAATTCACTAGTTGCTACGAAGAACAAAAACGGTATTTATTACAGATAAATAATGGAAATAATTTTCATTTTGATCTAAATTACTTTATTAAAATATTTAAATCATACAAGATTACCGAAAGAAATATCCACGAAATTATAGAAAAAGACTCCCGGCAGTGATCGCACTTGTGTAAGACAATAGGGTCATCTCACAGTGTGTCCGGTCCACCCACCTCTCCAGGCTGTCAAGTCCTATGAGGGACCTGGTCCACTAGTCACTCGTCGTCTCCTCCGAGAGACAAGTTAGAAAATTATAAGCCTATAAATCATAATATAAGAAAATTAAAGATTAATAAGAAATATCCACAAAGTGATAGAGAAATACAAAAATAACATATTAAAAGTCAAATTCTGATCTTAAGAAGATATTGTGTTGGGCGAGTTTTAATATAATTAGTATACAATATAAACTTTTTTTACTTAATTTTAGTCAATAATTAAATAGTTTTTAAATAATTTTTACGTAATATTCATACGATATTTAAGAAATACTTATTTTATAAAAAATTGTTTAAAAGTATTATGTCAACCTTTTATGAAATTTATCATGTTTTATATTTTTCTCAAAGTATAATTGATATATAAAAAAATTTGTTAATACCTTTTTTATGTGCAATAATAAGTTCTATATTTAAGGTTCTACATATTTTAACGTTAAGTGTAATACTTAAGTAGTAAGATAGTACTGAACTTTACTTTTCAGGGTTGTTAAAAAAAAGCCTAGACATTTTATCAAGAAGATTAATGTAAATCTTGAATTTTTTAGTTTAAAATTTTAAGCTGAGAAGGTAAAAATTTTTTTAACCTTCTCTTAATCTTTTTTTAACGTTTTACTATGATGTTTTTTTTTTGTGTCTGTTATCATATTTTCTCAGCTCTCGCCGAATCAATTTCTTTCAACGATACGTCAAAAGATCACAAATCGTATCTAGTCGAAGACATTACCCTTAAAAATTGAAAAAATTTCCCTCGTTCCCCGTAAATGGGGGAAACCTCCAAAAAAAATTACAAATTTAAAAATCACTAATTTTCGAAATTTTTTCAATTTTTTTTACTTAAAACTGCTATACATTTTTTAAAAATGACCAAATTAATATAATTTATTTTTTTATAGATTCGTGATGTCTTTACCTATTATTTGATTTATTTTTTTTATAAATCTGACCCTTTACCTGCCCACAGGGGAAGATTCAAAATGACAACTTTTTTTTAAAAAATTAAGTTTTTCAACTTAAATTTTGAAAGTGTTCCGGAAAGTCTGACACTTTAATATATATCTTAGATTAAAGCTAATGTAGTATACTTTATCATGGAAGAACAATTTGAGACTTTATTTTGTCTTCACGATGAAAATAGTTACCGTATGCTATTTTTGTATGAAAATTCTCGATTTTATATTTTATATTTTAAACTTTATTATGCTATAACTTATTGAAAAGTATATGGATCAATACAAATTATTTATAAAAAATAACATTTATATCCCTCTTTCATTCGACATACTTTTTTTTTAAATAACATCATTTCCCTTTACATATTACAGTTATAAAGCATAAAAGTTGTAATCAAGATATAAATAAGGAAATAAGAGATCATGTAACTTTTGGAATAATCCACCATTTTTTTAAAATTAAACACTATCTACAGATTTGCATCGAAGCGTTTTTCATGATAGTGATTTTAATCATTGTCAGATATCATCTATACTTGACCCAATTATGCCACGTCACCACTATGCCGCGACCCCCTTTTTATATTTGAAACACATGTTTAAAATGCATCTATGCTTTTTCTGCTTACGTATAAATTCATTTTTTTTTATCTATCTAAAAATACGTATACTGTGAATAATTTGGCTATATTTATTATTTGTATGAACATAAGAGAATGTATTAATGTCACCATTTCATTGAAATAACTTTGTATGACAATTTCTTCTTTTCAGTAAATGAAAATAGATTCTTAACCTTTTTAAAAATGAAAATTTCAATAAGACTAAATATTCAAGTGTACTTTTGTATATTTTTCACTTTTTTGCATACTGAAGGAACGCGTAATATGAAAAGCAACGTCGATATAATAACCAATTTTCTACATCAACCTGGATGGAGAAATATAAATGATGTCGAATATATTACTTATAGACGCAATGTGTATACATTGAACGATGTGATCACAAAACCTGTAACATCACTGAACTGTGACAATTGTATACGTATTGCAACATTATTTCTTGGATGTTCTTATGCAAATGATTTAAATACAATATTTTATACATTTTTCAAATTTAAAGAACATTGTCTTACGCTATTAAATGATGGGTATGATAGTGCACACGATTGTACACTCAAACTTTTAGAAAAAATGATTGACATTGTTCCGATAGCAAAATTGATGAAAGGAGCTTTATATACTATAGAAAAATATCACAATAACCCCTTGTGCCATCGAAAAAAAATCCGGTTTCTACTAAGTGAAATTCTAACTAATTTACAGAAAAATGAATCTTTAAAGAAATTAGTTCCTTTGAATAATAGTACGGATTCGATTAAAGCTGCGTTATTGACTATTGCGCATAATTTACGCACAAGGTATATTGACATTGAAGAAGATATGAAATTTTGTCAAATAAATAATTCTTTGTGGAATTTTTGGAATATCGAATTTGACATATTAAAATCTCAAGTAAAATACGAAGAATTTTTCATTTTTTTAACTGATACAATAAACAATTTATTTCTAATGACAATCTGGAATAAGTATGTTGAACTTGGATTTAAATTTGATTCAACCACAAATGAAACCCTTTTACCTGCTCTACCTCCTACCAATGTCAAGCAAGGTATAACTTTTTAAACCTTATAAAATTTATTTGAAATTATTTAATTATTAAAATATTTAGATATCGAACAAAATCCTTCTATAAATTTGACACAACATACTAATGAAGTAGATATAACTGAAAATATTCAACAAGAATGTAAGGCTTTATATATATATTTAATTATAATTAAAATAAATTAAAATTTTTATTATATTTTTAGATATCACACAAAATCCTTCTATAAATTTGACACAGCATAACAATGATGTTTTGGAAGAGATGCTACAAGAGAGTAATGTTTTTATTATCTACTACTGAATATTTAATATTAGTTTAAATAAGTTTTTAATTGCTATGCAATATTCTTTAGCTAACTTTACTCAATATTCCAATGCAGTAGATAAACTAGGAGGGATTAGACAAGAAGGTAAATATTTAATAGTTTTACTTCTACTTACTCATGCATAATTTTTTATCGATTATTTATCGAAACTATAGAATTTACTTTAAATTGTATGCTATACATAATTATTATACACAATATTTTATCCATTATTTATTGAAATCTACAGAATTTATAAATGTAAAATTTGAAATTTTTGGTGCACAGTATTTTTAATATTAATTTATTTTTAGATTAAATAAATTTTTTTATTCATTTATCATACGATATACCAATTAGGAAGAAATACATTAATGTATTTGTTATTAACATTTAATTATATCATAAAACGCTGAAAAATTAACAAATTCTTGAAAAATTACTTAATGACATACGATTTTCAAATTTTTTTTTTAATAAAAGAGATCAACGACGTTGATCTCTTTTAAACTTATTCGCGAAGGTAATACATTTTTTTGTTTGCACACTATGAGCGTTTAAAATGTTTATCAAAAACGCTCATTGCCGCCAGTGTTTTTCGATTTAAATCGTGAAATGTTTAACAGACCTGCCTAGAAACATTTCCAATGTACCCTGAACATTTTGTTGAAATCTGTTCATTTTTGACCGAGTTATGAGCTTTTTTTTAAGTTCAAGCGCATAGTTTTTAAACATGATATGATTTTGCTTTGCGCATCACAATTTCATTTAAATTTTATGTTAGTGTATGTACTTTTTACTAATAATATGGTATATAACCTTCATAAGACCGGTTGGGGTACAAAACTACCCCAGCTCTGTTTTTTCCTTAACCTTCATAAGACTGGGCTCTATTTGTGACATTAAGACCGGACGGGGTATAAAATTACCCCGGCAGTTTTTTTTATGATGTTTCAAAGTTGGACGTGCTTAGATTCACATATTGAATAAAAGTAATGTAATTTAAACTAAAACGCCGGTCTTATGAAGGTTAAAAATTATTAAGTTTTCTTTCGTCTATCTGTTGTTTGGAATAATAATTAGTAGAATATTATAAAGTATAATTGTGACTACACCTAAGTATTTTGTAGTCATATTATTATTTAATTTACAAGTGGAAATAATTTTTTGGTAATCTGCTTTTGGAATTATACTTTTTTATACAACACATATCGTAGTGTTACCGAAATCAGTGGCCTACCTGTAAGGACAACCCGAAGGGCCTAACGAACTGTAGGCGCATAAGACCTGCAAGGTACCTGCTTTGAGGCAAAGCCCCATCTTGCGAAGTCTAGTATTTAGATAATGCACAAAATCTTTCTACAAATGTAATAAAACCAAGTTGGTTGAACCTACCAATAAAAAATGTGTGAATCGATGGCATGGTAAAGTTTTCCTAATACACTATGTACAACTATTTTTTAATTTACATAAGTTTCTAATTAAGCTAACAATATTCTTCTATAAATTTGATAGAATATAACAATAGAGTATTTAACTGGAAGGATTAAATTATTTTTTATAATATACTTCAGTGCCTTAATTTTTGTATAATATAGTATTATATAACGAATAAGATAATATAATTATATTGCTAGTAGTCTTTAATACAAAATTTAAAAAAATATTGCAATATATTATTTACTTTTAGCTTCGATGCGAACAAGGCATAGATATGACAAGTATAGATGATATTTGACAGTGATTAAAATCACTATCATAAGAAACGCTTCGATTTTCGAAACGCAAATCTGTAGATAGTGTTTCATTTAGAGAAATTGGTAGATTATTGCAAAAGCAACATCAACTCTTATTTCTTTGATTATATCCTAATTAGTAGTTCTTTGATTTTAAAATATAATATATGAATAAATACTAATTATAATTATTAAATTTAGTATGAAAATAAAAAAGTAAAAAAAATTTAATAAGTTTAATTTCTTATGTCTTATGACCTTTATTCTATGTCAATTAAATTATATAATATTCATGAAAGTCAATATATTCTCCTAATAAGATATTTTAAAATAAAATAAAATACAAAACCTAGAATTTTAATAGAAAAATAACATATTTTTGAGTACGGTAGCCATTTGCGCATAGAAGATAGGTCGTTGGGACAAATTTTTTTTTTTCATTTTGTAGTACATAAAATAAGCTTTAATTTGATATATGTTTAAAGGACGCGGTATTTCCGGAACATTTTCAAAAATTAAGTAGAAAAAGTTAGTTTTCGTAAAAAATTTACTATTTTAAATCCCCCTTGTGAGCAGAATAAGTGTTAGATTTTCAAAAAAAAAAAATGATATCAAACGAAAGGAAATTACCTAAGGTTTCAATATAAAAAAATATTATTTTGATTTGTTAATATTTGAAAAAGTTGTAGTGTTTTGATGTTTATATTTATAACAAAAATACTACAATTAAAATTTATAATAATTAATAATTTTTTAACATTGAAATATGATGTATTATATATGATAAATATATACATAAAAAAAAAGTACAAATATTAAGTGTTACTGGATTGACAGACAGCGCGATACTAAAAATAATACACGGAGTGTTATCGTACTGCAGTGTACATCTAAGATAAAAACATATAAACGCATTCATTGTGACATGTTATTTAACATTTTTGTTAATCCCTACAAAGTTATGGCAGTTTTAAGAAAAAAAAGTGAAAAAAATGACAAAATTTACCGATTTTTAAATTTGTAATTTTTTTGGATATTTCCCACATTTGCGGGGAACGAGGGAAAATTTTTCAATTTTTAAGGGTAATGTCTTCAACTAGATACGATTTGTGATCTTTTGACGTATTGTTAAAAGAAATCGGTCCAGTGAGAGCTGAGAAAAAGTNAGATACGATTTGTGATCTTTTGACGTATTATTGAAAGAAATCGGTCCAGTGAGAGCTGAAAAAAAGTGGCAACAGACATAAAAAAAAAAAAAACACATCATAGTAAAATTAATACCTTCTCAGCTTCGCATCGAAGCTAAAAACAATGCATAAATGATTTAACAATCATTATATTTTTAGATATTGTACAATATCTTTCTGCAAATTTTACTCAACATACCAATGAAGTAGATAAACTGGGAGGGATTAGACAAGAAGATTATAACTTTAATACTCTAAAGTACTTTTAATTATTTATAATATGCTATTACGATTAGGAGGCAATGTACTTATACATAATATTTTATCCATTATTAATTGAAAACTACAGAATTTACTTTAAATTGTATTCTATACATTATTATTATGAAATATCAGGTTTTTCTCAACATTCCCAATTGATTAAATTATACTCCTTGTTTTTTCTAAATATTGCTCTTTTGTAAGGAGATGTTCAAAAAAGATAACTTTAATTTTAATTATATAACTGTATTTTAATATAGTATTTATTTTTAAATCTTATTTATGAGGGTGCATGCAACCAGATAATTACATCCTGTGACATGCATGATTTTACATAAAGGTTTTTAATTTACAATTCGATATACAATATATTATTAAGATATTTTTGAAAAATGAGGTTGATGTAAAAATTTTAGTCTATGTGGAAGAGAATGTACAAAATGTTATTGTTCTTAACCTCAACCCAGTAATTTAAATATATTTGACTTTTTTACGTATAAGATTACTGAACTATGAATTAATATTTTAGACAATATAATATATAAAANACTGAACTATGAATTAATATTTTAGACAATATAATATATAAAATTACATGGATAATTTTTTTGTTTTATTTTTAAACTTAATGTATTTATTAGACAATGCAAAAAATATAAAAGGAAAAATTAAAATAATAATTACTTTTTTCTTACTTTTTAATCATTATATAATATATAACATATTCTATACTCTTTATAAAATACAAAATGATATAAATAAATTTTGTTTTATTATTTTATTATAAGCTCTTAGCCAGACAGTACACAAAACCTAAAAGAAATTATTAGCTTCGATGCGAAGCTGAGAAGGTATTAATTTTACTATGATGTGTTTTTTTTTTTGTCTTTATACGCTCAATCTCAGCTCTCACTGAACCGATTTTGATGA
>NW_026099572.1:62620566-62620799 GCF_025091365.1 Daktulosphaira vitifoliae | reverse complement strand
TGAACTTTTACAGCCTTGCAAAAGTTCAAAAATATGAGCTTTTTTAATTTTTTCAAATAATATTTAACTTACAAAAAAAAGATTCGTACAAAAGTTGTTTAAAAGACAATTATAAACAAAAAAATTATCTTATATTTTTCATTTAAACAAATATTTTTCGAGTTACATTACATTTAATATGAGTACTAAAATTTATATTCCATTTTTTTCATTTTACGGTTACTTTTTATCAT
>NW_026099572.1:62585689-62619346 GCF_025091365.1 Daktulosphaira vitifoliae | reverse complement strand
TCGTTCCGTTCCCCGTTCATTTTCTAAAATATGAACTCGTTCCAGATCCTAGTTCTTTATATTAAGAAGGAACTTGTTCCAGATCCAGTTCCTCCAAAATAAGAACTCGTTCCACTCTTCGTTCCTTTTATGTAACCAAGTTATTTAAAAAATTGTGGCAATGAGATCATGATAACGGTCATCAATGATTTTCATCAGCAGTCGAATACAAAACAAATTTGTAGTATTCCTTATCTAAAAGTATTCGAAAATTATATTTATAAGCAGGTAGTAAATGCTAACGACTTGTGTCAACGCGACCAATGTCTATTGTCTACATATAAGTTAGAAATAATAAATCAGAAAACCCAAAACCTTTAACATAAATTAGTTAACAAGAAACGACGATAATATTCGGTGCATTATTTAATATATGTACACATATATTAAATATTTACTGTATACCTATATGTGATAATAACTATCTATAGTCAATTGATTCATTTAAACAACCTACGATCTCAGCTGGGTATATAGAGGACTACAATTGTCAAAAGTCAACTAAAAATACCATAATATTTTAATGTCTAGATACGAAGAAAACTACACTAAAACATGTTTATAAAAATTTTTAGGAACTGTAATTTCCGTTCACGTTCCTTAAAAAATGGAATTTGTTCATTTTCCTCGTTCCTTTATTTTAAAAGGAAGCAGTTCCTAGCATCGTTCCTTCAAAAAGAACTCGTTCCAGGAATCCGTTCCTTTTGGAACTAGTTCCTTCTCAACACTGAATGTAATACAGCCTACCAATACTTTATTGGTATATTGTTAATATGTGTGAGCAATAAAAAATTTATTTGAAAAATATTTTACGTTATAATACTTAGATATTGCAAAAAATCCTTCTTTAAACTTAATACAACATAACAATGAAGTAGTAATGCAAGAAACGATTCAGCAACATGGTAAAGTTTTCCTATTACACTACTGTACATCTATTTTTTATTTAAATAAGTTTTAAAAATTGAGCTAATTACTATTTTAATATGTTTAGATTTTACACAAAATGTTTTTATAAATATGATACAAAATACCACAGAAGTAGATAAACAAGAAGGGATTAGACAAGAAGGTAATTATTTTATAATTATTACTATACATTTATAATAAAGTCCTTTATATATATATATATAACATACTATATATACTATTATATATTTATATATAATACTTATCCATAATATATTACATTTTTGGAGAACTCAAAAATTTACTCATGGCGACGTACAAATGCCAAATTATTTTTAAATTGTATAATAGTGAATATTTATAACATATTTGCATTTTTTTAAAGTTTATATTAAAAAAGACATTTATATTACTTCAAATGTGTATAAATCTTATATATCAGATCTTATAAAGGTACAATCAAATAATTACATCCTGTGATAATTTATTATTATGCAGACTTGTACTATTTTACAGAAATGTTATTGATACACTATTTGATTTAAAAATATATAATTAGACATTTTAGATAAGGTGGAAGAGAATCTAAATCAGCTTNCATTTTAGATAAGGTAGAAGAGAATCTAAATCAGCTTTAACTTTAAAATAAACATCTTGTATAAAAGTTAATTGTTTTAACTTTCGGCACAACACATTCGTTATTTACGTATTGCAATTAATAAACTGTGAATTAATAGTTTTGCTATTACAAAGTATATGGATAAATTTTTTTGTTTTATTTTTAAACTTAATCAATTAGCTGGTTAGTACACAAAACATAAAAGAAAAAAGTTTTAAAAATTACATATTCTTTACAAAATACTAAAAAATATAAATAAATTTTATTTTATTCTTTAATCTTAGCCTTTAGCTGGACAGTATACAAGACATAAAAGAAACATAATATTTACAATATTATTTTATTATGTGTGTATAACAGATTAATAAGGTTGAGTTTTTAAAAAATTAATAATAGGTCAAGTTCATTTCTTTCTTTGAGGACTTATTTTCACATGAAAGTAATTTTATTTTGTTTAAGTATATACTTTCATAATTTCAGAATAATGTATAATACTATTATTGTAATAAAAAAGCCATTGGTCGTATTAAACCATCATTCCTTATTTTAATTGCCATGACGGTTATAAAATAATGTGCTATTATTTTATTCAATCATAATGGAGTACAATTTCGTAACTCTCTTTAATAATTTATTTTTGTACAAAATTAGATGTCATATGTGAAACGGAACCTGAATCGGGCGAACTAATTGAATATCCTGATCATTTGATACCATTTAATAAGTACATATAAGTTAATTTTCTTGTGTTAAATATGTATTATAATTACATTACTATACAGAATAAATGTGTTAATTTAATTTACATGCTTGATTTAAATATTTATTAAGAAAATAAAATTAATTATTATGAACAATATGTTTTGCATAGTATACTTAAAAAAATTTATGTAACATTTATTTTTACATTAATCATTATAATAAAATTATTTAACATAAAAATATAGAACTAAACCAAGATTAGAAGGCTAAAACTACAACAAAAATTTGTTTATTAATTTTTTTTTAAGGTTTTTATGATGTTTTTAAATTGAATTTCAAATATTGACTTCAAGCATATATTGTTTTGTTCAAATTAGGGTTATTTAAATTTTCAAATCCTATTATTTCCAAAATATTTGTACATTATTGTCACTGTATAGAAAAACAATGGAAATGATTAAAATGGAACATCTTAATGTCTTAATATTAAGCATATCAAAAATAATTTTCAAATTTTACTCTAGATTGGTTAGATATTTTTGTTAACCAGTAAAAGTGTATGTATAGTACCTATTCTAATTTCTCTGTAAATTACTTTACTTTAGTTTACTTTACTTAATTTAGCGATGTGCAATATGATCATATTGAAATTATGTTTACGTATTTTACATGTTTATATACTAAAAACCGTACTATTCATTAAGTTGAAATAATCTTTCTTAAATCATTTTTAACTTTCTGTCTCATCTTTGTATTCAATTGAATATAATTTGCCAACCACACTGTTTAAATTGTAACATCTAATGTACCTGTAATTTAAAAACAAGATATTATTATTAATTTTTTTTTTAACAATAATTTTATGAATTACCTTTTCTAATTTTAAACCGTTTGCCATAGCTTGTTTTAAATTGAGGTAATGTACAACATAGTTTTCATTATGGTCAAAAGTAAACAGTCATTTTTTGACTAATGAATTTGGTGAATGTTTTAGTTTAAATTTCTCTTTGGGCATTGTGAATTTTTTTCAGGTACAACAGCGTTACTTCAAGCCCTATAGGAAGATTCACAGGTAACAATTCTACTGTATTTAAAATTTTCGCTTCATCGTTCACATATAACCACTAAAAGTCTTCAGCCATACAAGTTGTTGACATCTAAATATATTATTTCCGATTTAGATTGACTTGCATCATATTGAGGACTATTCTGTTTGAAACAGCATGCTTAAGAACTGAAGTCGTCATCACTCTTCATATTTCTCTCAATAAAAAGCTGTTATTTATAATTACTCATGAGATCTAGCAACACCCCTGTATGCAGCACCATAGCATCGAAAGAAAGAATTTTTAAAATAGTATGCAGGTTCCAATTAATGTTTGTTTAGACATAACCGTCAAAATTAGTAAAATTATTAGCTAGTATAAACGCATCAGTTTTCAGATACAGATCATAGTGCAAACTGAGCGTTTGACACTTGAAATGTCGCTAAACGTGTTCATATTCAGCATTGTCTATATGAGTTTCAATTAAATCATCATAAAACTCGGCTTTTGATAGAAATTTTTGTTCACTTAACTCCTCCCATCAGAATGTATATGAATAAGGATACACACCTTTTCACATCACTAGGACGAGATTGTCAGTTGAAAATGCCTTAACTGTTTTTTTAAATAAATTTATGTCTGTGGTATGTAAATTTTCAGCAAGAGCCGCCAAACTAGTCCTCATAAAACGGAATGTGTCAATAAATCGAACCATAAATTTGTTTGAGACAAACTTTGTAAAAGAAATATATTTTTCTTCTGTTGCTTTAATTAAAAAATGACCATCGTATGAACTGAGGTTGTGAAAGTATCTATTGATAAATTTAGGTGTTTGCAATTATTGCATAGCGTTTTTCTAAAACTACCAGAAAATTTTATAATATTTTATGATTTTTTTTCAATATATTTAACATACAATTTATGTTAATTGTTTAGGTTATGACACTTGTATTTTGCTCGTTCGTGTGATCACAAGTATCTTATTTTGTGTTATATTTTAGCGCTTTCTTTTAAAGTGTTTCACTACCCAACTGGTATGCTATTTTTAGTGAAGTTTTGTTCAAGTAGATGTTCATTCAAAGGAAGGAATTATCAAAGGCTATTTAATTTAAAAATAAATTATTAATTTTTCTAGGTATATGGAATATTTTTTTTATATTGAGGACTATATTGTTGAAAAATTCAACAATATTATATCATACTAATATTGTGAAAATAATTTATTGAATTCTTTATATTATGTATTGTATTTTTTTTACTATTATACAATTTTAATTTTTTACTATTCTTTCATTTATCATGAATTTATTATCATTATAATAATATATCAATTTAAATAAATAAAAATTTTTGTTTAATTTAATATACAATAACTATTTAAATTTTTACAATTTTCTATTATGAATGAATAAATAATGTATAATTTACTTAATTGATAAACAAATAACAGCAAGTACATCCAAAAAAGTTAAAATGTAATTCTGATTATACATCAAGTGTACTTACCAGAAGTTATAGCTTCATATTATAGATAAAACTAACTAATTGTTGATAAAAAAATGAATGAAATAATAAACTTTCACAAAACTTCTTTTCATACAAATCACATACAATAATTATAATGTCAGTTAATATTTAAATAGATATTTTTAATTAAAAAAAATAATGACATGAACAATAATTATTGTTATATGTTATAACAATNATATTTTTAATTAAAAAAAATAATGACATGAACAATAATTATTGTTATATGTTATAACAATTATAATTGTTCATAATTAATTAATGTTCAATTAATTAAAATGTAAAAATACAAAAATGTTATGAAATATCTTATTGATAATTTTCGTAACTGATAGAGGAATCGTACAATATTTGCACAATAATGTAAAATTGTACAATGACCTACACCACCAAAACTGCTGCCAATTAGAGAGCTTTATTTTTTATTCTATTGTTATCGGTGATTAAATGTTTTCATATTGTATGTGTATTTATTAACCAAACTACCCATCCTACCGAGGTATGAAAACTGTCATCACTTCTGAAATACTGGTTTAATGTTGTTAATCATTCGTCATTTTATTAATTATATAATTTTCTATTATTAGTTAAATTTAATGTAAAAATTTAAGTATACATTTTTCGAGAATACTAATAAAATATATGGTTAATAATAATTTATTGTGTTTTATTATTAAATATTTAAATCAAGCATATAAATTAAATTAAAGCAATTATTGTATATTAATGTAAATTGATCTAAAGGTACTTATTAATTGGTTTCATATTATCAGGATATTCAATAAGTATACCTGAATCATCTTCTGCTTCACATATGACATCAAATGAAATAAATACATTTTTTTTAAAAAGTGTAGCGAAATTTTGTTCCATATTGAATTAATTAAAAAATAACCGTAATGACAAATTAAAAAAAAAGTTAAATTAATATGACATATAATTGTAGCACACATTATTCTGGTATTATGAAAGTATATTGTTCGCGCATTAAAGAGCAACGTTGGCGATACTGTTTAGCGCTATCATCGCCAGTCATTGATAGTAAACTGATAGCATGTTAAAAAAGTTCGTAAGTGTGCGGCCTATCTAATAGAGATTTCCTGGTTGTTTTTTGAAAACAAATGAAACAAGTTAAAAGACCGAATGGGAATGTTGAGAAAAACCTGACATTTCATAATAATAATGTATAAAATACATTGTTATTCAGTCTAAATGAGATAAAAATCAAATGAATTTCTTCCATATTAAATATAATTAGAAAAAATGCAAAAAAAGTTATTTAAACGGATGAGATTCGAACTTTGCACCCCGAGCGCAAAAGACTGTAGAATTACCTCTACACGGCAACCGTACATCCCAATATATGTAATGCTAAAAAAAAATTTAAGCTAGTTCAAAAATTCATTCGTTTTTCTTAAATTTAGAGGAGGTAAAATATTCAAAATACTAAAAATTTATATTTAATGTAACTTATAAAAATCGGTAGCCACATTATTATGGAAAAACCTTATAAGGTATATATATATATAAAAAAAAAAAGATTTAACACAAAAATGGCATGTTTTTCAACTGCGACGGCCACTTGCATATCTTCTATAGATAGGTCGTCAGGAAGTTTTTATTAATTTATAAAATATAACATATGCTTTAATTTAACATATCTTAAAAAAACACAATATTTCCAGAACATTATTAAAAGTTTAGTTAAAAAAGTTAACTTTTCGTGTAATTATATTTCAATTAAATAAATAAATTTGCTGTTAAATTCCTCCTGCGGGCAGACAAACGGTCAATTTTCAAAATATTTACATCAAATAAAAGGGAAATACGTAAGGAATTTATTTAAAATTGTTTTGTGTTCATTCATTTTTCAAAAAGTTATAATAGTTTTAAATGAAAAAAAAAGTTTAAAATATCAACATTTTTTTGAGGATTTTCCCCACTTATAAGGAATGAAGAAATTTTTTAAGGGCAGTGTTTTTAACTAGATACAATTTTTGATCTTTTAACGTATTGTTTAAAGAAATCGATCTGGTGATAACTGAGAAAAAGTAGCGACAGAGAAACTTTTAGCTTCAAAGGGAAGTTAAAAGTAACTTAAAGTATCAAAAAAAATTTTAAAAAATAGGTCATAACGGAATCGAGTTCTACCTTAATAATGTCACTCCTATACAGGTGATTGTTTCACGGGCGATCACTTTTCCTAAACAATAACTTTTTAGTGAATTATTTTTTTGGCTTTTTTTAGTTCCACATGTATCTCCATTTATTATAAAATATTTTTTATATTCATCCGTTATGTCTTATTTAACTAGCTTATATAATAGAAACACATTTAATTAAGAAAATGACTTGTCGATAACAAATTTTGTAATTCAGAAGTTGTTACCATTTTTATACCTAGGCTTGAGTAGAAGTGAAGCTAAGAAATGTTTATTGATAAAAATAGCAACACTCACTCCATACCTCTAGTACTTAATTTTAATTATTAACAACTTCTGAAATGCTGATTTAAAATTTGTTATCGACCAGTCATTTTCTTAATTATATAATTTTAATTTTTAAAGGCAACATACATATTTAATTTGTTTATAATAATTTAAGTTGACATCCATCTAAAAGATAAGAGATGAATATAAAAAATATTTTATGACAGATGCGTGTGTAACTCAAAAAATTAAAAAACAATGATTTTTTTAAGAGAAATTGAGTGACTAGTGTTAAAAGAATCACTCTGTATTACTTGTAAACAACAACTACTATTTCACTATTCTCTCATATAATAATGTAAATTTTTTTATATAAATATAACTAATTTTAGTTCATCAATCTCTTATGAATGGTTATCAAAAGTTCTCAGTATAATTTTTTTTTGGACTTGTATTTTTTTTTCAAAATATCGTTTTATCGTTAATGCAATGTTATAATCGATATAATATTGTGGAATTGTAATTATGTGGATCTACCACCGACTGTGCAATTAAGTTTTAAAAATAAATAATCTATTGAGAATTTCCACTACTCGATGATACGGAACAATAAGAATAAAACATGTAATAAATACATTGCGTATATTAAACAGTATGCAAATATTGTTGGGAGAAAAATCAATGTTCAACAGATTCAGAATAATTGTATATACTCGTATCATAATAATTAAATGTATTGTAATATTAATAATAAAAAAATTAAATTCAGAAAAATGATTATATAAATGTAAATACACATAAAACTAATAAATATAAGTCGTGTTTGAGCTCAAAGAAATACAAGAAAAATTAATTAAAGTACATTTTCTAATAGTAAAAGCTTTTGTTTTGCGTCTTAAAAATAAGATTTTGCAGTTAAAATAATTTTTTTACAAACCAAAATTAAGTTTTTTTTTTCGTAATATAATTTTTAATGATGCACATAATTTTGTAATTTATTTATTTTTAATTTTTATTATTGAATTTTTATCCATATTTATATATCATATGGTAACAAATAATGTCTTTAAATTAAAAAACCCAGCACAGGGGGATCGCCGAACAGTGGTGACGTAGCATAGTTGGATCAAGTATAATGATATCTGACAGTGATTAAAATCACTATAAAAAAAAAACGCTTCGATGCAAATCTTTAGATAGTGTTTAATTTTAAAAAATGGGTGTATATTCCAATAGCTACATGATCTGCTAGTTCCTTATTAATATCCTGATTAAGATATAGTATGTCAAATGAAAAGGAGATTATTAAAAAATATAATTTCTCATAAAAAATTGTATTGATCCATATATTTTTCAAAAAGTTATAGCATAATAAAGTTAAAAATGTAAATTATAAAAGAATTTTCACACAAAAATAGTATTCGGTAGCCGTTTTTATATAGAAAGTAGAAAAAGTTCTACTTTCTATATGCATTTTTATGTTTTGAATCCCCCCTGTATTAAGGAAAATGGTCCGATTTAAAAAAATCTATGTAAATACTACTTCTCATAAAAAAATTGTAATGATCCATACATTTTTCAGAAAGTTATAGCCTATTAAAGTAAAANACTACTTCTCATGAAAAAATTGTATTGATCCATACATTTTTTAAAAAGTTATAGCACTTTAAAGTAAAAAATGTAAAATATAAAATCGAGAAATTTCACACAAAAATAGCATTTGGTAGCCGTTTTCACCATGAAGACAAGTCCAGAGGTCAAATTTTTTTTTTTCAAATTAAAGTATATTACATTAGCTTTAATTTAAGATATATATAAAAGTGTCAGACCTTCCGGAACACTTTCAAAAGTTAAGTTGAAAAAGTTCTACTTTCTATATGCATTTTTTATATTTGAAGCCCCCCCATATATAGGGAAATAGTCTGATTTAAAAAAAAAGTATATCCAATGAAAGATGTATATAAATACTACTTCTCATGAAAAAATTGTATTGATCCATACATTTTTTAAAAAGTTATAGCACTTTAAAGTAAAAAATGTAAAATATAAAATCGAGAAATTTCACACAAAAATAGCATTCGGTAGCCGTTTTCACCATGAAGACAAGTCCAGAGGTCAAATTTTTTTTTTTCAAATTAAAGTATATTACATTAGCTTTAATTTAAGATATATATAAAAGTGTCAGACCTTCCGTAACATTTTCAAAAGTTAAGTTGAAAAAGTTAATTTTTTGTGAAAAAGTTGTCATTTTAAATCCCCCCCTGTGGGCAGATAAAGGGTCAAATTTACAAAAAATATATACCAAATGATAGGTAAAGACATCAAGCATCTATAAAAAAAAGTTATATTCATATGTTCATTTTTGAAAAAATTACGGCAGTTTTTAGTAAAAAAAATTGAAAATATTTCGAAAANATATGTTCATTTTTGAAAAAGTTACGGCAGTTTTTAGTAAAAAAAATTGAAAAAATTTCGAAAATTAGCGATTTTTAAATTTGTAATTTTTTTGGAGGTTTCCCCCATTTACGGGGAACAAGGGAAATTTTTTCAATTTTGAAGGGTAATGTCTTCGACTAGATACGATTTGTGATCTTTTGACGTATCGTTGAAAGAAATCCGTTTGGTGAGAGCTGAGAAAAAGTGGTAACAGACACAAAAAAAAAAAACACATCATAGTAAAACCAATACCTTCTCAGCTTCGCATCGAAGCTAAAAAATGAACTTTTTTATACATATTTTATACTTTTTTAGAAATGGGGTCTGATAGAAGGTTAATAATATGAGTTAAAAATTATAAAAATATATTATTATATCTTGTATAATAAACGGATAAAAATACAATGTAATTCTTTTAAAATTGGTATAAAGATTTTGCAATTTTATATTATAAATTAATCATCTTATACAATTTTTCTCTTTGTTTATTATTTAAATTATAATTTGTAGTAAAACCTTGAAATTTTATAGTATTATAACTACGACGCTTAAAAACAAAGTTCACAGAAAACAAAATCATCAAATTATAAAAACGACAGGATCAGCAAATAATGCTAATAATATGAGTAGGTGTTAGATATTATACAATAGGGTCTAAAACCATTAAAAGTGGTTGACGTTTTGGGCACGAACGTCTCCATTGAGGGTATACTTAATAGTTAATCATTATATTCATACGAGTGTTATTACAATTGTGGTTATTATTATTTTAATATTTTTGTGTATGTGTTATAATAGTCTATGTGAAATACAATTGTTTGTAATCGTTAAAATATTTATGATTTATAATTTTTAGTTTCATTATTATAATTAATGTTTGCATCTAGTGTTAATGTTAGTGAGTCCTAACTACTAGTATGCAATTTGACTATTCTTAAACTGTCCTTTACTCAGTAAACAGAAAAAGTAGTTGTGCTGTTGACTGACGAATAGTCGCCCTTTCGTCTTTTATTTTTGAGTTATACTGTGCTGATGGATTTAAAGCTATTCTTTTAGGGGTTTTCTAGTAGGAGGAATTGTGCTGACCAGTGATACTTCCGACGGAAGAACTCGAGAAGAGCCAACTGCGCGTTTTGATCCTAAATATTATTATTAATTTGTTGCAGTTGATATTAATTTGAAATGAATACCAGAAAGTCATTCGATCAGAAGTAAAAGTCGTTAATGAAATATAATACGATATGGCCTTAAAATAATAATAAATAAACACAATAACAAATTTTCGAACAGACAATTTTTTTAAAATAATAAACTAATTTTATCATATAAAATTATAGCTTCTAGTTTTAGAATATAAATTTATATTCTAAAGTGGCGTTAAGTGTTCAAATTTATTGACGATAATTTATTGTATACAAAGTTTTTCAAAAATAATATCTAAATAAAGTTCTAAGGAAAAATTTTCTTGAAATATTTGCCAAATCCTTTTATCAAAATGGTAATTAAACATTACAAACTCGTTTTTTGATTTACGATGATTTTTAAGCATACAACGACGTATTATACGATTTTATTATGTGATACATGACCCTGACCGCAACTTATTATTGTAACTATTTTTTACTGGAAGGTAACTTGCGCTGAATTTACGTTTAAACGCTTATGCCATTATTAGTTTTTGATATGGACAAAATGTGCTATTAAGCATCTTTTGTATCTTTCTATAATTATGTGATGGGATAAAGGTAATACTGTTCCGCATTAACTGTTTGAATCACCTACACGATGTTTTGCTTCTTCTTTAACAGTAAATTTGGCATACCTTAGTCTTTTAATAATTAAAATTATGTGTTGCATTCGAAATTAACAAATGAACTGACAAATCGTTATTCGATCCAGTAAAACACTATCCAAGTGAAAGTCTCATGCTACAATAATGCAATCTTTTATAACTGTGACTCTCTAGAATATTTACACGATTTGCTGTGACGTCATTATTCATACAATAATGTTGTCGTTGAACGATTTTTTAATGTAAGGATGTTTGTTCAACTTTTTATTATAAGTATTACTACATAAGAGGGCGTTTGTTTGTACAAGACTACTATTAGTGGACAGTTGACTTTCCACATGGTACCAAATAATCAATAAAAAAACATCATTCAATGAATTGAAACTGAAGCTTTGTCTAATAAATTTGTAACGATTGCCCTTTGTTGTCATGGCATGTCATTTTAATGAAAAACTAATAAAATATTAATGTAAATGTAAAAATATAGCATGAAGGCGACTCGAGAATGATATCGACTGAGATGAAGTTGATATCCTCTTAATAAAAGCGAAAGTGACTGGTGAATGTACACTCTTGATTTTCATGTATTTCTACCTTTCATCTCATTTTTTACAATATACTCAATGAAGATCACAGTTACATGCATTATTTATGCATGATTACTATTTAATTTACTTAAACTTTTTTCTTAATAGGCTTAAAATCACTAGTAGTAAGTAGATGATTTAGATACAAGAAATTAATTTGCAACATAACTTGAATAAAAAAAAGGTTCTTAACTTGGTTGTCTGTGAAGGTCTTATTTTGACTATATGCTGAAAAAAAATGTCTTATGCTGGCTTTCGAAATGCAACAATTGAAAATATTTCTAGTTGGGTATTACCCAATTTTTGCATATTACACTTTATTTTTAAATATTTAACAAAAAAAAGCTTGTTTGATAATAATAATTTTTAATGTTTAATGTCTTTTACGCACTATAGCCTTATATTGCCTTAGCACTTCCTTATCTGTTTGCATACATTATGCATTTAATACAAGATTAGCGTTTACGTTTTGTAACTAATACCGTGATTCATACATCTTTGTTAGATTTGGATATTACAATAAACTCCTTGTATAGAATAATTTTATATTCGGTTAGAACATAACAATACATTTATTTAAATTAATATATCAAAAGCCATAAACTCACAAAATTTAACGGTAGTATGAAAAATATCTTGCAATAATACTAATAGTATTATAATTTTATATTTCTAAAACAGTTACAATAGAAGCACAAATTTATATGCATTTATAAATGTCGTTTGAGCCATTTTAAAAGGACTTAAGATTGAACTAATTTGTCGTAGAGATATACAGGATGATTCATTTAAAAATAAAACTTTATCAATTTATCATAAAGCTCTACTTTTTAAACATATGTTTCAAGTTTTAACTCTCTCTGTATAAGGATAAAAATCTGATTTTAAAATAATATGTCGGATGAAATGATATTTATTAAATATTTATGAAAAATATTGTATTAATCTATACATTTTTTTAAAAATTTTTAATTAAAATATATAATTTAACCATAAAAATAAGGTCAATCAAGCAAAATCAATTCACACAACTTTTACTCTTTATGGTATTCAAATTCCATATTCTTCGTCTGTAAAATATCTTAGTTTAACCCTAGACCGCCGACTTACCTGGGCCCATCATACTCGAGCAAAAAGGCTCCAATTAAACCTTAGAATCTGTATGCTTAGAACTTTACTAATTAATAACAAACATACTAACTTAAATATGAAACTTCTAGTGTATAAATCTCTTATTAAACCCATTTGGACTTATGGTCTACAACTATGGGGAAATGCTAACAAATCTAATATAAATCGTATTCAGACATTTCAAAATATTTCTTTAAGAAAATTAACTAACTCCCCTACATACGTATCAAATTATACCCTCCATTCTGATTTAAAAATTAAAACTGTTAAAGAAGAAGCAATAAGTTATTATAAAAGATTCCACACTCGACTAGCCTCCCACTCCAATTCCCTAATAAAAGGTCTTTCAACTAATGCTATTCCTAGTAATCCTCCGAGACGCTTAAAGCGCAACTGGTGTAGAGATCTAATAACATAACTTTAGTCAAAAAATAAAAAACAATAACTTAAAAGTGTCATCAATGGGTGGCTTCTTTTATCAAGTATTCAATGTTATAATTATTTTAGCTAATACTCTTATTGTACCTATAGGGAACAGATTGTGTATATATTAATAAAGAAAAAAAAAACCATAAAAATAGCATGTTTTTAACTTATAATACATAACATAAGCTTTAACCTAACATATGCTTAAAAGACAAATTATTTCCTGAATACTCTTAAAAAATTTGTTGAAAAAGTTAACTTATCATACAAAAATTTTAATTTTGAATATTCTTATAAGCAGGTAAAGGGTTAGATTTTCAAAAAAAATAATATCAAACGAAAGAGAAATACGTAAGGTGTTAATATAAAATAAAATTATTTTATTAAATTTTATTTTGTGATTTTATTATTTTTTAAATAATCTTAGTTGGATGAAAATAATTTATAACATTTAATATTTAGTGGGAGTGTTACGATAATGAAAAAAAAATCATAAATATAACATTAGTATTGTGTACCGACAAACAATTTTATAATTATTATTATTGTGTAATTAATGTCTAATAGCAATTTCAGAGACAGAATATTAAATTAGGAGGTAATCCTCTGGCTTTGTCATTAGCTCCAAAAGACCATCAACTATTATTTTTGTAATTATAAGTTCCTAAATGATAACTGTGTTGTTATATTATTTTGAGAATAGTTTTATTAAGTGACTAATATGAAAAAAAAATCATTTGCCATTATTATCAATCAATTTTTATTCGTTGTTGTTGAATTGTAATTAAAATTTTTCATTTTTTTTCAAATTAAATCATTGAGTCATCAAACGAAAATACGTTGAAATATTCTGACTAAACATACTAAATTAGCTCCTTCATATGTACCATTTTAATAGAGCTTAACGGAGTTCATTTCAGTGTTTGATGAGTATATAATTGTATTTAAAATTTTACAACATAATTTATTCCTTTGAAGTTTTATTTATCGTAACCGTCTTAAATAATAACCATGTTTCGACAATGCGTTAACTTTTATGAATAGTAGTAAAATTTGAAAGTGAAATTGTAGTTTTATTTACTTAAGAAGAGTGTAACAATTTTTAGTTATACAATTAAAAATTGATTAACACACTGAATTGTTTACATAGAAAATATCATGAAGTATGAACAGGTCATTAATAAAAGCATTATTGTTTTTGAATGTCTTAAATGCAACATGTCTTACATATTAGGGATATCACGTTGGCTTTCGATTTTTAAGCTAAAGAACAACAATACTGATGAATATCAACAGATGTTATGTTAACCTCATCATATTTTTGATTTAACCTCTCAGCTTTGATGAATCAAAATTTTACAAGCTAGCTTATCGATATATTGATTTGACAATGGCCTCTACGTGTATCCACAATTAGTCTTTCTGCAGTTGTGAGTATCGAATGTGAAGATGAAACACTTCCGATTGATGTCTTATGCACTAAGGCTTCGAGAGATTGTTAGCCGAGTGAAAGAACATCATATACATCATATTCGAAGGAGATAGCGAGCAGCTACACAGACGCGGAAACTACAAACGACTTGCAATGTACTCTACCATCGAAAAAGAATAACATAACCTATCGTCCTTAACATTTTCATCGTTAATTATTGGCCATGACTCGCGAGATGATTATACGCGACGCAGTGCGGAATATGAAAACACTTGATCATTTGTGTTGAAGTTGTGTGAGGATTTGTTAAAGCGTAGAATAGGGTAAATAGTATTATTGGGAGAGCGTCGTCATACCACAATGTATTGTTGTTGTCGTTAACATTGCTGACCAAATGAATAATGAATATTCTACTCGATCAGTAAAATAATATTTTGCTATTAATGATTAATAAAGAGTAGAACAGTTACAGCTGACAAAATAGTAATAAGAGATTATATTTTCCTTAAAGTGTACAAACATATACTAGTATGTAATGTATTACAATTATTATAATCTCGTCAAGCCATTACCTATATTAATTCATTCGTGTCGATTGTTGTTTTTTTTTTATAATATAATAATTACGTTAGAAAATTAAAAANCGATTGTTGTTTTTTTTTTATAATATAATAACTACGTTAGAAAATTAAAAGTCAATAGTTTTTTTTATTGGTAATTATTGTCTTATTAGCAACGTAGTAGTATTTAGTCGCACGTGACAAATACAAGTTATCCTATTCACCTATAATTAAGACTCATTATGAAATAGGCGTTTATCTTTTTATTTTAACATATGAGGTAAACATGAATAGCGGTATAAAATATTATATTCTATTTATCCAATATAAAAACATACATTATAAGTTTTTATATGATATATTACAATGCAATTTGTCAAAGAATGACTCATAGATCACCGGAAACTCAAAAATTTTATAGCATATTTTTTTTGTAATACTTCCTCGTATTGATGGTTTTATGACAATTTTTAAAAAACGAAATTAAATATTTCTCAAATAATATAAATAATACATTACTACAATAAACGTATTCGAATATTAAACGTGTTAGCACTATATGCGACTTTTATGGTTCTAATGGTTCAAGTTTTCAGTCATTCAAAAACAATTTCCGAACCGGTAGTTGTTTATTATTTCCCGATAGAAATAAAATCATTAAGGGAAAATTGTTCACTAAGTTTGTTTGTCCTTCAAATTTTTAATCGCCTTGACCCTTCTTTGATGCAAAATGATGTTATGAACTATGCTAAATAAATTGGCGGTGTGATTAATTTTTTAGTGTCGCCTCAAGCTACTTCGTATTGTCATATTTGTTTCGGAGCTAAACAAAAATAAAGGCCTTGTAAGTATATTTTATAAATGTTTAACTTTGAAAATGTACCTTGAGCGAATAGACCCTAACGTCAAAATTATAATTGACATGTGACAATATTGATAAAGTAAAATACTAAAATAGTTACTTCGGGGTCTTTACAGCTAACATGTATTAAAATACTAATATTAATTGCTAAACAATATTACAAAATTATTTGTGTTTTTCTTTTGGTGTTGGTGATTAAATTTAATTTCCAGGAATTCATAAACTAACAAAATAGTTTTATATTTAATGTATATTGAATTCTTTATACTTAAATAATACTAAGTGGAATTTCGTTTTTTTTTTGTGGTGGTGGTGGATTGAATTATATATTTTTTATTTTAATATTAATAGGCGGTTTTTAGCTATTAGAATTAAATTAAAAAAGCCAGGTGATTTAAATATTTGAATATAAACAATAAACACTATGTTTTGCGTGGAAATAGAAAATTTTTAAAAATATTTTAATAGCATTATTGAGTTATAAAATAATGCCCAGGTTTAATGCAAACATAAATTTTGTCAAGTTATTCCGAAAATATCATCAGTCAGTAAATGTATGTACTGAAAGGCTTAAATACTTAGTTAGGTATTCTTACTTAAGTTGTAGTATTGAGGGATAGGGATTCTTAATATTCTTCTACAGCGAAAAATATTTCTTAAGTACTATAAAAGGTGATTCATTAATTATGAATTACTTAATTAGTTGAAAAATATATTAAAAATAATGAGAATTTTTTTTTTTTTTTTGGTATCTTTTAAAAACAAATTTTTTTAAAAATTATCAATCATTTAGTCTTTTTTATGATTATCCTTTATACTTTATAAGGAAGTCAACTTTATTTGTTCAAAAGACAACATACATAATTCAGTAGTTTATTTAATAGTAAACTGTATAATTAATAAAATTCTGGTCTATAACAATTTTTGGATTAGTAATAGGTAAGTTATTAATATTTTATAGCGTTTTACCTAAAAAGTTACTAAAACTACTTGTAAAACCAAAAAAAAAAAATTTTAAAAATAAAATTATTTAAAAAAAAATTTAGTAGTCAATGATAAATAAATCACTCTGTATATCTTATAAATTTTAATAAATAGTAATATTTATATACAAATATCTAAACCGGTGTGTATTTGAAATATCTGTGATATTTTACAGTTAATATTATCTAAATATTCTAAATCAATATATATACATTTTTTAGATATTTAGTTACGGCTACGACATAGCGAAAAGTAAAAACTATTTACAAAATGAACAATATATAGATTTGTCAAAATTTAAAGAACCAGCAGGTTTTTTGATGAAATAAAAATAATATTGATAAAACAGGAGACAGCAAATAAAANACCAGCAGGTTTTTTGATGAAATAAAAATAATATTGATAAAACAGGAGACAACAAATAAAAAAAAACATTTTTTATCAATTAATATTTTTATATGATTTCTAAATGGAATTTCGACGTTGATTGTAAATCTTGATTCAGATTTTTCCTATCACATCTAGTTTTTGAGATATTTACTAATTAATAGTTAGCGGTAATTTCATAGTAAAATCGTAGTAAAATAGTTCAAGTTTTTATTTTGTTTTAATTTTCCTAAAAAAAATTTAAAATATTTTATTAGGGTTGGGCAAAATTTGTGGGACTGTTCTATCAAGTTTAACTGATATTTTGGATATTTTAAGTTTCATTTTTTGAAAAAATAGCTGAATTTTCAAATATTACTTTTTTATAATTGTTGAGTATAACATTTTGTTGGTTTAATTTACAATTATATAACTTTTACTAATAAATAGATAATTTAATAAGAATTAAAAAAATATTAAAATTGTATATTTTAAGTAAATTAAAACCGAAAAAATTGCGTGCAAAACAAAAAGCACAGTAAAATCTCGAAAATTCATTAAAAAATACTTTTCCAATATTATTTTACTGTAAAGTAATATAAAGTAGAAATATTTTTTATCGTTCAATATGATGGTATATATACATTTTATGTATGATTATTATACGAAAAATTAATTAATAATTAATAATTATTTATATAATTATAAAGAATGGTTTAAAAACGATTCTTAAAATACATAAAATTAACATTTCTTAAATACTTATAAAGTCATCTATTTATTAGTTAAAGTTATATAATTGTAAATTTAACCAACAAAATTTTATATTCAAAAGTTTAGTTATTTTTTCAAAAAATGAAACTTAAATGCAACTTAAAAAATCTAAAGCATTGATTAAACTTGATAGAACAGTCCCATAAATTTAAACAACTTTTATAAAACGTTTGAAATAATTTTAGGAAATTTAAAACAAAAAAACCCAGCACAGGGGGGTCGTGGCACAGTGGTGCCGTGGTATAGTTGGATCAAGTATAATGATATCTGACAGTGATTAAAATGACTATCAAAAATAAACGCTTCGATCCAAATCTTTAGACAGTGTTTAATTTTAAAAAAATTGGTGTTTTATTCCAAAAGCTACATGATCTGCTGGTTCCTTATTAATATCTCGATTAAGATAAAGTATGTCGAACAAAAAAGAGTTTATTAAAAAATATTATTTCTCATAAAAATAATTGTGTGGATCCATAAACTTTTCAATAAGTTATAGCATTATAAAGTTAAATAAAATTAAAAAAATAAAATCGAGAATTTTCACACGAAAATAGCATTCGGTAGCCATTTTCACCGTGAATACAAGTCCAGAGGTCAAATTTTTTTTTTCAAATTAAAGTATATTACATAAGCTTTAATTTAAGATATATATATATAAATGTCAGACCTTCCGGAACACTTTCAAAAGTTTTAAATTGAAAAAGTTCTACTTTCTATATGCATTTATAATATTTAAAGCCCCCCCGTATATAGGTAAATGGTCTGATTTAAAAAAATAGTATGTCGAATGAAAGATGTATATAAATACTACTTCTCATGAAAAAATTATATTGATCCATACATTTTTTTAAAAGTTATAGCCTATTAAAGTAAAAAATGTAAAATATAAAATCGAGAAATTTCAAAGTAGAAAAAGTTCTACTTTCTATATGCATTTTTATGTTTTGAATCCCCCCTGTATTAAGGAAAATGGTCCGATTTAAAAAAATCTATGTAAATACTACTTCTCATAAAAAAATTGTAATGATCCATACATTTTTCAGAATGTTATAGCCTATTAAAGTAAAAAATGTAAAATATAAAATCGAGAAATTTCACACAAAAATAGCATTCGGTAGCCGTTTTCACCATGAAGACAAGTCCAGAGGTCAACATTTTTTTTCATAATAAAGTACATTACATTAGCTTTAATTTAAGATATATATAAAAGTGTCAGACCTTCCGGAACATTTTCAAAAGTTAAGTTGAAAAAGTTAATTTTTTGTGAAAAAGTTGTCATTTTAAATCCCCCCCTGTGGGCAGGTTAAGTGTCAGATTTACAAAAAAAATATACCAAATGATAAGTAAAGACATCAAGCATCTATATAAAAAAAAATTATATTGATATGTTCATTTTTGAAAAAGTTAGAGCATTATTAAGTTAAAAATATAAAAAAAAATTATTTTACAAAAATCGTAATTTTTTATTAACTTTGATGTCAACTTTTCACCGTGAATACAAGTCCAGAGGTCAAATTTTTTTTTTCAAATTAAAGTATATTACATAAGCTTTAATTTAAGATATAAATATATAAATGTCAGACCTTCCGGAACACTTTAAAAAGTTTTAAATTGAAAAAGTTCTACTTTCTATATGCATTTATAATATTTAAAGCCCCCCCGTATATAGGTAAATGGTCTGATTTAAAAAAATAGTATGTCGAATGAAAGATGTATATAAATACTACTTCTCATGAAAAAATTATATTGATCCATACATTTTTTTAAAAGTTATAGCCTATTAAAGTAAAAAATGTAAAATATAAAATCGAGAAATTTCAAAGTAGAAAAAGTTCTACTTTCTATATGCATTTTTATGTTTTGAATCCCCCCTGTATTAAGGAAAATGGTCCGATTTAAAAAAATCTATGTAAATACTACTTCTCATAAAAAAATTGTAATGATCCATACATTTTTCAAAAAGTTATAGCNTTGATCCATACATTTTTTAAAAAGTTATAGCACTTTAAAGTAAAAAATGTAAAATATAAAATCGAGAAATTTCACACAAAAATAGCATTCGGTAGCCGTTTTCACCATGAAGACAAGTCCAGAGGTCAACATTTTTTTTCATAAATTAAAGTATATTACATTAGCTTTAATTTAAGATATATATAAAAGTGTCAGACCTTCCGGAACATTTTCAAAAGTTAAGTTGAAAAAGTTAATTTTTTGTGAAAAAGTTGTCATTTTAAATCCCCCCCTGTGGGCAGATAAAGTGTCAGATTTACAAAAAAAATATACCAAATGATAAGTAAAGACATCAAGCATCTATATAAAAAAAAATTATATTGATATGTTCATTTTTGAAAAAGTTAGAGCATTATTAAGTTAAAAATATAAAAAAAAATTATTTTACAAAAATCGTAATTTTTTATTAACTTTGATGTCAACTTTCACCATGAAGACAAGTCCAGAGGTCAAATTTTTTTTTTTCAAATTAAAGTACATTACATTAGCTTTAATTTAAGATATATATAAAAGTGTCAGACCTTCCGGAACATATTCAAAAGTTAAGTTGAAAAAGTTAATTTTTTGTGAAAAATTTGTCTTTTTAAATCCCCTATTGTGGGCAGATAAAGGGTCAAATTTACAAAAAAAATATACCAAATGATAAATAAAGACATCAAGCATCTATATAAAAAAAAATTATATTGATATGTTCATTTTTGAAAAAGTTACGGCACATTTTAGGAAAAAAAATTGAAAATATTTAAAAAATTAGCGATTTTTAAATTTGTAATTTTTTTGGAGGTTTCCCCCATTTACGGGGAACGGGGGAATTTTTTTCAATTTTTAAGGGTAATGTCTTCGACTAGATATGATTTGTGATCTTTTGACGTATCGTTGAAAGAAATCCGTTTGGTGAGAGCTGAGAAAAAGTGGTAATAGACACAAAAAAAAAAAAACACACATCATAGTAAAACTAATACCTTCTCAGCTTCGCATCGAAGCTAAAAAACATTTCTATTTTTAGTTTTGATGCAAAGCTGAGAAGGTTAAATTAAATTTATTTTACAATGATGTCTTTTATTTATGTCTTTCGCCACTTTTTTCAAAGTTCATACCGACCTCTTTCAACGGTGTGTCAAAAACCGTATGTATTTGAAGGCATTGCCCTTAAAAATTGAAAAAAAATCGCTTGTTTACCGCAAATGATAAAATCCCCCAAAAAACACGATTTTTAAAATCGTTAAATCAGGAAATTTTTTAATTTTTACAAAATTATACTGCTATGATTTTTAATTTAATGTTGACATGCCAATAATTAAATAATTCTCGGTGCTTATTTTTAACAATTAAATTTAACTCTTTTTAATAAAATTTAGTTTAAGTAAAAAAATGATTATCAATCAGTACTATTAATATTGGAATTATATGATTTTTTTTGCTGCCCTTATGTGATATAATTTATGATAAAAGTATATTATAATTACGATTTTTTGGATTCACAATAAAAACGCGTTAATACTAAACAATACTATATATCTTAGACAATTGATTTCAAAATCACAATACAGCTAGTTTAAACTATATTTATATGTATAATAATGGGTGTTAATTAGTTTTAAAGTAGTTTTGAACATAACGTTCGACAGATTGCTGAACTCGTATCATTAGAGGAAACTATTTATTGTAACGTATGTATTAATAGACTAAAATAAAAAATTATAATACTTTACACATAACAATATCTTGCATAACTTAAAAAAAAAAGTATTACTCTTGAAAATATTCTATAATTTATTTTCAACATTTATGTGTAGATAGTATATTAATTTGGTTACATAATTTTTTACGGAATAATAGAAGTTTAAAAGCAATTTTCTCATGTAAAATTTATATTTATGCGTTACAGACCTAATAAAAAATGGTTTGGTCGTATGGGTTAAAAAAGAAATTAATGTACAAGACCGATGCGTACGTTTTTCTTATTAAAACATTTTTTAGGGGTTTTTTTAACACTCGAGGAACCAAGATCCTCAAGTATAAACCAAGAATCGGAAGCTACTCGACGTCTGCCCAAATATTGTCCCTATTCCCTATTTTAATTACCTGAAGGAGACACAAGCAATCGTGTACCTTAGTTACTAAAGAAGATTATATAATAAAGCTATTCTACTGTTTTATTCCAACGACAAAGAGATGTATATTTTAGATGTTTAGTAAATATAAGTTATATGTAATGCACAAAACGTCTGACCTGAATCCTAGTACAGTTGGTTAGTAAGTATATCCAAGTGAGACGGAATTGGTTGGCTGTGATGACAATTGACGATAGACGAGNACTAAAGAAGATTATATAATAAAGCTATTCTACTGTTTTATTCCAACGACAAAGAGATGTATATTTTAGATGTTTAGTAAATACAAGTTATATGTAATGCACAAAAGTCTGACCTGAATCCTAGTACAGTTGGTTAGTAAGTATATCCAAGTAAGACAGAATTGGTTGGCTGTGATGACAATTGACGATAGACGAATCGTTGAATAACACAAGTTAAGTTTATTAATAATATAAATAAGACAAAAGTAATAGCATTGAAAACTACAACTATAACGGCCACTCAAACACAACTGCCCTTTATTAGTTCGACGTCAGTAGCTCCGGGCTGCAGACGAGTAGAATTGTCACATCAGCATCTCCCTCTATGCTAATTAATATGTATTACGAATTAATTTAATAGAAATAAAACGTGTATAATATAAGTGGTAAAAACATAGTAATAAGTGTTCTTACGCCTTTATGCACTTGTTTTTTTTAAGTATAATGCCAGTCCTGAATAATACCAGTTTAAAGAAACTACTATGTATTGTCAAAAAAATAATGTTTTTATTTTAAATAGAAATATTTGATTAAAAATGTACTCAAAGCCATAAGCAGGTATTTGGTAAAATATTATAATCGAAAACAAATCGATCAGGTACATATCGTAACAATACAATTATAATTTCAATTAAGATCATCAGACACTCTTAATAATATCCAAAACAACATTCATGGTTGTTACAAAAAATAATATAGTTAAAAAACTTTAGAAATTAATCACATTTTTACTATTTTTATAAGCTTGCATCTCTTATATAAATAATATGTAGGAAATATTTGTTAAATATTTCAAAAAGTACTTAATTTATAAAAAAGTTTTTTTTTTAAATTTATCTTACACTAAACAATCTATTAAGGATTTGGTTGTAGGGATATAAGAGCTTATATCCCCTCATTAACAGAAACAGAATCAAACATGTTTTTTTTTTATTTTATTGTTATTATTTTCATGATTTTTAACTGATAAATAACTAAAAAAAGGTTTCCTGTAAATTAAATAACTTAGTACATAAATGTTATGTACTGTAATTCAAAAGTTTCATTTGAAGATTTTCTGATAGTTAAAACATGAAAATGACTTTTTCGGATTAGACTAAAGCGAAAGATTGTTTCATTCAGTTTATTACAACTACCACTGATAGAAAAATAAGTTAATAACATCCGTGTAAAATGTGTTTTATATCTTTTCTGTGCGTTCGTCGCTATCTTTGAGTAATAATTTTGTTAAATACAGCGTCAGAATTTTTAGTACTTACGCCCTAAATCAAAGATGCCTAGTAAAATTTCTTTGAAAAATACTAAAAGTAAAAATAACTTGGACATCTTTTTTGCGTTGTTTACATTATTAAATATTTATGGGAAGGTATCAGGCGTGGCTGAATCAGACCGTGTCGGCAGCAGATAAAAACACAGAAACTTGTGTGATTTTTTTTTTACTCGACAAAAACAAAAAAATTACTAAGTACTTATGGAAGATTTACGAGTGTCGATTCCGATAGATTGCCTCCAGATACCCGCAACTAATGTAATGCATAAATACAGACGAATAATGAACGAGAGAGATGGACGTGTAAAAATGATATAAAGCGTACCACCACATTGAAACCGACCCGGATGAACAACAATCACACATCGAATATCTAATACCGATTCACGTACAAATTAGACATAATTCATTGTCGGCTGGAGGATTATCGATGTAGTTAGTATTGAAGTATTATACATTAAGTGGTCGTTACATTTAGAGATTACCGGTTTTCGATGCTACATTTGTAATTATATTAGTTTGTGTCTTCATGCCGTCCTTCTCTTCGGCCTCTTTCAGGAGGAGCAACACGGAGCAGCTACAGGAGTCAAAAGTGATTTTTATATTCAAAATCTGTACACGCCTACTTACGACCACCCCCACGCAAGTTTAATACAAGCCGAATTCTGATAATTATTATTATTTATTCTTTACGAAAATTCATAAAGAAAACTTTTTATTATAACATTGTAAGAAATAGCTATTAATTTTAACATAATGATAAATATCAAAACTACAGAGCATCCATCAAATTGATAGTTTATAGTTTAGAGATTACGCCTTTTTTACTATTTTTCATTTATTTGAAACGACTTTTCTTCAATATCCTTCCTTTTGATTTCAATTTACGAAACTATGAATATACTGAGTTCTTAAGGAATATAAAAAAAGGCGATAAATTAAACAATAGCTCTAGGTAACATTATAAGTGCGCAACGCATTGCACTAATTTTTCATGATGCATTACATAATGGAAACTAAGGATTTCCTACATAAAACGGAAGAGTATATAATTTAACAATTATTTTTATTTCTTAAATGTTAGATAAATGAGACTTGTAAGTACAAAGAATAAGATAAATGATTATGTTAATTGGCCATGAAGATTTGTTCGGTGCTTTCTGTTAAATATGTTTGCAGTAGTATTATTCGTTATATCTTTGTTTTCGATTATATCTTTGGAATAATTAACTGACACAATACTAGAAATAATTGTCTATATAATCTAATATAATATAACCTAATAATATACAAATCACTTTGTAAACTACAAATTTTCTATTTCAAATCAGATATAAATATATGGTATAAAAAGTAATTATGTATTTCATAATAAAACTGAGAATTATACAAATTAATTATAATTTATGTTTCATCAAACTATTGTTTAAATTATCTAATTATCTATTATTATCAACATTTATAATACTAAAGATATTTTAAAAAGCTCTTGTGCTAAACTTAACTTTGATAACAAAGGGTTTCTTGTTTTACTGTAGTGATTCTTTAAATTTAGAAACTTGATAAAAAAATTCAGTAAACCGAGAATTTTTGTTGCTTTGACAGCGTACTAGTATAAAACAATTAGATAACAGATACAATGAATTCTATAAGAGTTAGAACACAATTAACCAGTAAACCGTTAAAGTCAACCAGATATTTTTCATTACAGTCGATTTGTTATAGTAACATCTGTCATTTTAAACAAAACCCATTTACTCTCTGACATGCACAAGAGTGGCAATTTATCACTGCTTAGCTGTTTATATCTCAGATTCTTACATAATAAAAACAATCAGTTTTGCAATTTCGCAAAATTAATCGCGATCTTAAGGATTACGAACCATTTTGTAACCGTCGACGACCCGACCGAAACGGAATGGCATTACACAGGTTAATTGAAACATTTTTTACGGTCGGTACTCGATTTTCTCAAAAAATGCTTATGTAAAAGTTCCACTATTCGAAATTATAACTTGAATTTACGATCAATCATGTTTTCTTTGCTAAATTATTAATAAAACCACGATGCTCCAATGTTGTACTACACGTACAATAATCTAGTGTAATTTAACTCTAAAAACGTTCTTAAATTTCAAATATTATTTTAAATAGTTTATTTTCATACTTATTATTTACTCGTAATTTTTTTTTCATTTTTTACACAAATTTGTATTATTTTCAGAGTAAATAATTGAAAAAGATTGTCTAGAGAAAACTTGTTCAAACTACCTAATTATTCACTTAAATTCAACAGTTTTTTTTCTACTTGAATTTTTACGGACTCTTAAGACTAAGTAAATCATATGAGGAGACCACACCCAACAAAATTGTAATTTTTAATCGATTTATGCTGGTTTTATATAATGCTCTAAGTGTCATCCTAAAATACATGTTTGTAAAAATTAAAATTAACAAGCTTTGCATGTATACATAATGTCCACACGTCCCCAGTTCACTTTTAAGTTTTAAAAAAATTATATTTTTTGTTAAAATTTGTATTTTTTGTATGAATTTGTATATGTTATTGCGTTACATAAGAGTATTAACTATTTAACATAATTAAATATAAGGATTTGTTCAGTTGTCAATATAATTAAGAATTGTTTATAGATAGTAACAATTATGAGTAATATGACGTTACATAGTTTTAAATTTGTCGAAAACTTCCGGATTTTAATTTGAAGAGTAACTGACAGCTTCCTTGAACGCTTTGGTGCACAGAGTTATAGATGTATTATTATACATGTGATGATTAAAAGAGATTGCCGCCGAAAGCTTCTATACAAGATAGGCCGGTGCTAGTTCCAAAAATTATTATACATCAAAGTAGAAACAATCAATTAAGCAGAAATACAATGGGTCACCTTAACTGTTAATTTTACAAGGACGGTATCTTTCATTGCCTTCTAAATTAATAATTTTAATTTGTTGTATGATTAATATATTATTTTTTTAGCCACTTTAAAACACTGTGATCTAGTTTATATTATAGTAGACAAATCAATTTTTTTAATGAAACTTTAATTCATGCGAACCTCAACATTTTGCATACATAAATATGGTTTAGAGACATCTTTATTTGTCTACTTGATATTCATGTAATACGATACTGTCGTAAAATTTAACCTGTTTCCGAGTCTGTAATTAAATAAATAAATTTCATAGGTCCAAATGTATATTGGTTTCATACTTGTAAGCATCTGTAGGTTCAACATAAATAAAATTAAATATATACACTAAATAAAAAGCAAAACTAATAAAATCTAACAATGACAGTCTAGAATTATTTTTAAAATTATCTCCAGTTTTGTTTTCCATTTTCTAGATGTTATTTATTACGATTAAATAGTCAATATCATATTTAAATTTAAACCAAACCGTGATAGTACAAAATATCTTATCCAACATTATAATTTGAATTATTATGTTTTTGAAATTTTATTTTTTCAACCAGAAATAAAACTACACGACCAATTGGTGCAATAAAAAATAAATCCGATATTCCTTTAAAATAATTGATATGGTTGAACTTTTCAATAATTTTGAGTTAAAGAAATATTTTTAATAAATTTCGATTTGGGTCTAGTGTGAAATCTCAAAGAATGTGTATTGATAATTAGATTTTAATACATTGACACTTATAGTTTAAGATCGATTTTGAACAATTATATACTACTCCACAGATCAATAATCACACTGACTGTTTATTTGAGATCTTATCTTAATCCAACTGTTTTTATGTGGGTGCAATAATGACAAAATAAATTATTCATTTTTCTTTAATTCCTACAAATTAGCGAAAATAAACAACTACTGTTTTTGACATATAAAAATAACAAAAAATGGGTAGAGTTTAACTGATAAAACGTAATCGAAAATATCTGATCAAGATGTTATTAATTGTAGTGCAAAATTACAGGCTTGTTTACAATCATTAAAAAAGTTAACAATACAACAATTGTTATTTCATTAACGCATTCACGTAAATAATTTAATAAATATTATTGATGTTCTGATAATAAAGATTGAAGGGGTTAAGGTTAGAAGATAAATAATACACACTAATAGAAGATATAATCAATAAACACAATTCATAAATGAAATTATAATTGATCAACAAACAAATTTTATGGCGTTTGCACGATTTTATTTTGACGTGTTGTCTTCCTTGATCCAAAGCAATTTCCGATTGATACCTATAAAATTTTGCAAAACAATTTATTAATAAAACAATATAAATCTCCTATTAAAATTTATAAAATCTACACTCTTAAAAATAATGTCCGAATTTTCAGAATGGTTTTCAATAAAGTAGTTTTTTTTTTTAAGTTCAATAACAAGCTATTGTTACATAATCAAAACCAATTGTTATCAATTGATTTTATAGATATTTGCATAATCTAAAAATAATAAAATGTAGTTTCATCGCTGAAAAACTTATAAATTAGTTGCTAAAAATTATAAAAATAGCTGATAATCGTTCTCTTTGATTTTAAAGGTTAACGTAAAAATTTATTAAATTTTACAAGCAAATAATAAATTGGGAATTTATACCAAAGTGAAATGATAAAAGTCAAGGGCCCAATAATTATTTGAGTAAACTTCTAGACATTATTTAACATCTAAAATCATACTATACAAAAATGAAAATTTACTTTTTGTTTTAGGAAGTTAATACTTACACAAAAATATTAATACTTTATATATGAAACATATTTCCTCAATAATTGATATAATTTAATGTAAGATAATTTTCAGTTTCTAACAAAGTATAATATTGGCAAGCACTGAACAAAATTTACAATAAATATATATAGTACATTTCATTCACTATCGTTAAAGTCTTTTATCGCAATAAAAAATTTTAACTACTAATTTAATGTTTCCTACATACCAAGTTGTTCTACGATAAAAATATTAGCCAAAACTGAATGTATTTTTTATTTTTATTATTACATTAACGAAATAATAAACAAATAATTTAAACAATTGTCGTTTAGTTAATATTTTTATATACAGACCTATAATTAAATTAACTTTTAATTGAATTAGTTAATTAAAAATGTAAATTCTTTCAAATAATTCCATCTTGTAACCTTACAACATCGTGTATTATAAATATATAAATGTACTCCTTAATAAGTTTTAACTAAATATCACTATAATTAATTTTTACGAGACAAGTTTCTTTCCATTTGTGAATATCGAAAGATATTAATGAGTATAAATTAAATGTTTTATGTACTTTATGATTAATATTTTTTAGAATTTTTCTGAACAGTAACATTGAGCACCCGAAATAATCGTCCGTACATAATTCAGCATATTTTTCACTGATCATCAAACAGAAGCTCAATTTATACATGACCATATTAGTTGAGTAATCTATCGAGATTATTTCTTGGTATAACTTATAAATAGAAATTTATGTATAATTATCACGGCAACATATTTTTATTAATATTTAAAATATTTTTTTTTATATTCTATAAATTACAATAGGATAATTTTAGATATTTTAGGTAGACTCAACTACTTGTAATAAAACATGAATGACATTTTCAATATAGCTAGTTTATCTAGTAGCTCATAATGCTTAAATTTCATTGATGAAGTTGATCTGTATTGATAATTTTTTGGTAAAACAAACCTATTAATTATCAATTTTAAACAGACAGCATAAATAAATAATAATTTTAAAACATTGACCTCCAAATATTACTATTTTAATGTTTAATTTATCACTATAGAAAGATTTATTTGTTTGTATTTTATAAAGCAGTAGAATTTATAATTTAACTAACAACTGTAAGCCTTGGCTAAAGAACATAAGTTAAATCGAATTAAAGCATTTGTAGTAGGAAAGCGTTATTATTTATTGTAGGTCGAGTATTTTCCCAGCATATTATATCTATTGCACGGGTGAACTATGAAGGCTTTTTAGGCAATTTACTAATTTAATATTTCACTATATCGAACTAACATTTTCACGTCCTTGCTTCGACATAAAGATAATATAATTATAAATTAATAACTGTTCTTATTTTAATTTATTTGAATAGTATTTTATGCAAATATCCTATCCATATATTTTAAATGTTCAGAAATACATTAGGTTTTATAAATGAACTGATAGAACTTTTCATGAAAGGTGATTTATTTATAAGAAAATTTTTTTCAACCCTTTTCAATCAAAATAAAATATTTCTCCTCTCCTGGTCACCATGATAATTATTAAAAAACCCAGCACAGTAGTGACGTGGCATAGTTGGGTCAAGTATAATGATATCTGACAGTGATTAAAATCAATATCATAAAAAAGGCTTTGATGTAAATCTGTAGATAGTGTTTAATTTTAAAAAAATGGTGGATTATTCCAAAAGTTACATGATCTGCTATTTCCTTATTTTTATCCTGATTAAGATAAAACATGTTAAATGAAAGAGGGATAAAAAAAAAATTAAAAATATTTCGAAAATTAGCGATTTTTAAATTTGTAATTTTTTTGGAGGTTTCCCCCATTTACGGGGAACGAGGGAAATTTTTTCAATTTTTGAGGGTAATGTCTTTGACAAGATACGATTTGTGATCTTTTGACGTATTGTTAAAAGAAATCCGTTCGGTGAGAGCTGAGAAAAAGTGGTAATAGACACAAAAAAAAAAAAAAACACATCATAGTAAAATCAATACCTTCTTAGCTTCGCATTAGAGCTAAAAAAACGTTCCTTGATTAAAATTTCTTCGATAAAAAATTTGCAAAAAAAAAAAAAAAACACCTCGTTATAAAACTAACTAATTTTTGGGTTCTTAGAATTTGTCGCTATTCAAAATTATGCCATGATGAATAAAGAAAACTGGTTTTCAATAAACTAAAAATATTCAACTGAAAGTATCTAAGAGCGGCCAATTATGTTTTTCACATTTAGGTTTTACTCGTAAAGACGGAAAAATTGATGGGTGCGATATGATGATATTATAAAACAATTATTACTTATAATTAGTAATAATAATTATTAACCCATTGATGATTCAATATTATCTTTGTCACTGTTTGGTAATCGAACTTTCCTAAGTTATTACATTTACATACTACATTTGAGTGTCATAATATAATTAAAATGAATGTATGGAGCAAACTATTGTTAAAATATCCAAGCAATGTTTCTGTATGACTTCAGGTTAAATAATTTAGTTCTTTATAAAAACACAATCAGTAAAATTTTACTGACTAACTTTAGATTTTTTAAATCTTTAATATAATTTATTACATCCTAAAATTGTATTAAAATATTTAATTATTTATGTACAAATTATTTTTGATTAAAAATACATTATAACAGACTATATTTAAACAAAAACTAATTTTATTCGAGATATCTCAAAATATTTAATTTCTTAAATATTATAAAATAATTAATATTACATCTAAAGAAGTTTTTATTTTAAATATATATTGTAAAATAAACATTTAAATTGCTAAAAAATAAAATAATAATATTAAATCTGAATAAATAAGTATTTTTTTTTTTGAGGTCTTAGAATTTCAACTAGCTCATTATGAATATGTTTTTGTATAAAATTACAATTATAGTTGAGATTTCATTTGCAAATACGTACAGTAGTACAGATAATAATATAAATCTAATGCTTCTTTATGTTATTTTATATTTTAATATTGAAAATGGCATAATAAAAATAGAATTTTATAAAAAGACAATTAGTTTTTACACATATATTATATATATATATATATAATTAAAACTTTTTTAAAATATTAAAATTACATTAATGAATACTAGTGACCAGTAGTACGCCAATGAAACGTACCTTTCCTTCTCCCTTGAGTAGAACGTTCTACGTTATAGTAACATAACAAACATATATATATATATATATAAAGGTATACAGATTATGACTCACACCAATATATAGTCAATCATTATTATCTTAAAATAAAAAAAATTATACATAATAAGAATTCATAATTTATATAGATAAATATTTAATATGTTTAATAAATAGTATATAAATAAGTTTTTGGAGTAATAAAATGATCAAAAATAAAATTCACAAATTTAAGAATATTATAACGAATATATAATATTTTTAGAACAATTAATACATAACTATAAATTAAAAAAAATCTAATCAATTTTAAAAACACGAAGTGAAATTACACATGTTAAAACAAAATAAATAAATAGATAAAATTACCAGATCTAGTCATCTTCAAACGTAATAACATCGCGATGACATTACATTACATCAGATTAAATATCTAAATAATTTAACGATAATAATGATATACAGAGACAAATTTTATAAAAAAAATTTTTTTTTTATTCGCACTTATCATTTATCTTGATCTTCAATGAGGAGAGAACATGATAATCGACATACCTTTTTGAATTCGTCGTGATTTGTCTTGCCAGTCACTAAACTAGCAACAACACCCTTTCCTGCAAACTATGTAATGCGGTCGAGTCTCCATTCCAATGCAAGCAGATTGCGAGATCGTCCATGCCGGAGAACGGTTTTCGAATCTGACCAATGCCATACTTTACTGATACAACAATCAAGTTTTGTAACTAACTTATTGATGAGACTCACTGATAATACGGTGTCACAAATTTTCAGTCGTGCGAATGAAATAATTTTAACGGAGCCATTTGTGATTTAATAGCAATAAGTCGAAGTATACGTGACCCGTTCACATCGGTTGCCATTTAACGAACACACGATCCGTGTGACACTCAGTTACACCCTTTTGCGAACTCAAAGGCGTGTTATTCTTAATCTCAAAGAGATGTTTATTTTATTAACAACCTCAATACAAGTTTAAATGACATCGCCCAAGCTTAAAAAGTTAAGTACACTCTGGGATCCAATGTAGTGGAGTCGAGGCATTTAAATTAGTATTTATTGATATATTGATAGTGATTTAAATCACTGTCAAAAACGTTACAATGCATGTTTGAAACAATTTAAAATAATTTATTTAAAATAATTTATCATATTTATAAAAAAATTTTACTTAAGAGGGTGATTATTTATAGAGGACAAACCGTCGAAACGTCATTATATTTTAAATCGTATAATACACAAAAAAACTTTAAATTTAATTTGATGTTAAATAATGCAGACGTTCCTTGTTATGCAAAATTGTTCAAAATCAGCCATTTTCACCGAAAAATGTATAATTTTTGGCTTTAATGTCCTATAGTTATAATAAATCGAGTTATCGGATAATATTTTACAGCGAATTATAAATAATAAAACAATCATTGGATGGTTTTAGCTTCGATGCGAAGCTGAGAAGGTATTGGTTTTACTATGATGTGTTTTTTTTTTTTTTTTT
>NW_026099572.1:62545933-62585101 GCF_025091365.1 Daktulosphaira vitifoliae | reverse complement strand
ATCAAGTAGCTTTTGGAATAAAACACCAATTTTTTTAAAATTAAACACTATCTAAAGATTTGCATCGAAGCGTTTATTTTTGATAGTGATTTTAATCACTGTCAGATATCATTATACTTGATCCAACTATACCACGTCACAACTGTGCCGCGACCCCCCTGTGCTGGGTTTTTTTATATTATAGTATACATCAAAAGCTTTAATTTGATATAGTTTTAAAGTCGTTACACGTTCCGGAACACTTCAAGAATTTGAGTTGAAAAAAATTATTTGTTTACGTAGGTAGTCTTATTTAAGCCTCCCCTATACTAAGATTTTTCATTTAACTATCATAAAAAGCATATTAAAATAATGGCAAATAGCGTGCATCAAAAATTGGCATAACTTTCATTTTTAATATAACTTTGATGATCCTGTATTTATTCTAATTTATAACATAAAATTTATTCTTATCATTTCCGTATTGTCAGAATCACTAAGGACCATCGAATCATATCCGGAGTCAATATGTATGTAATTAAAATGTTCATGATCATTCTCGACATAATAGTTATCTTCAACGACATGCGGATCGTCGAAGTCCATTTGATAACTCATTGTATCATCTTCTCCAAAAAAACTTTCATCAAAGTTCTCAACATTGTCATGCTCATCCAAAGTAAACGTTTTTAAAATTACAGGGAGTTGTTGGTCAACGACATCAACTGAGCTGTTTCTTTTTAAATAATTGTGGTGGTCAATTTGATCTTCTTGTGTATCGTACAAGTCAGATTCGTATTCATTTTCTTCTGTCAACAATGAAGAAGAAACATCTTCAGAGTTCGTGTTGAATCTCTTATGAATGACTTCATAAGTATGTTTATTATCATCATCCAAAGAAAAACTACGCATAATGATTAGAATATGTTCAGGAACAACATGATCATATTCTTCAACTTGACCACCACAGTATATATCTAACATATTTGACTCCGATTCATAGTAATTTTCTTCTGTTAATATCGAAGAAGAATCTTCTTTGGAGATCATATCGATTCTATTGTATATTATTTCGTCGTGAAATATTTCTTCATTATTAACTAAACTGAAGGTGCCTAAAATAATAGGATTTTGTCCAGAAATATTACTGTAGCCGTTTTCTTCAATTCGACAGTATTCTTCTTGTGAATTGCTTAAAACTGAACTAAAAGCAGTTGTGTTAACGTTACTTTGATGATCCCAACATCTAATTTTTTAATCATAGTTAAAATTAAGTTTTATAAAGAAATGCAAATTTTGTTTTGCAGTGTATTAAAAAAAATTTTAAAAAATAATTAAAATAAAGTTTTTTTTAATTAATAAAAAACAAAAATCTATTAATAATTAAATGTAATACTTAAAAGAAACTGACTGCAAATAAAAAATTGAATTTTAAAAATTTTACTTTTTTTCGGAAAACTAAATCGTTTAATGAATTGATATAATTACGGTTTTGTTTCAGCTCTTTGATATTCATTGTTATCATCGCTAATTTTTCTTTTAGAATTAGAATGGTCAGCACTTGAATCAATTATACACTTTCCAGTTGCAAACTTCTTCGGCGGTGAATTTAAAGCTGTCCTTTCATCGTCATCGTTTACTTTTCTTTTGGCGTTAGAATAGTTAGTGTTTAAATCAACTGAATTCTATTTACTAGAAATATTCTTTGCCTGTGAGTTCGACGCTAACAATTCATCCTCGTCACATTTTCCGTTTTCCATGTTTGGCATTATGGATAAAACCTAATGATCACTTGAGTAAACTAAAAATTTAGTATAATTTACGATAATTTAGAAAACTATTCAAGAAATTTATGTACGTAAACACAAAGTCTCTTATTTACAGACAACTGACAGAAAAATTAAATTAATTTTCCTATTTAGATTATACTTTACTGTTGTCAGAGTAATAAAAATATTAATAAATATTTTAACCAGTATTTATTTATAAAATTCTTAAATACATTCACTCTTAGAAATCATGACTGCCCATCAGTTACTATTAATAACATTATTATTCCTCATTCAACCGAAATTAAATACCTAGGGTTAATTTTTGACCGAAGGTTAACCTGAGGTCCTCATTTAAAAGAGAAAAGGAAAAAACTGAACTCGAAACTTCATTTATTAAGACCTTTGTTTAAGTTAAATATTTCTTTGTCAAATAAAATTATATTGTATAAAACATTATTCCAACCACTATGGTCTTATGGCATAATAATTTAGGGACCAGTAAAACGTTCTAACCAGAAAACAATCCAAAGTTTCCAAAACATCTGCTTAAGAATCATAACCGGGGCGCCCTGGTATATCACAAACATGGCCCTACACTCAGACCTCCACAATTCTCAAAAAACAAACACAATTCTCTTGCCATTTCTCAAAAGATATGGTAAGATTATATTATAAAAGATTCTGAATGAAACTTGAATCCAACCCCAACAGACTAATTCAAATGCTGAGCGCAAACGCCTTGTCTGTCAATCCAGTAAGTCGTCTCAAGAGAGAGTGGTGCACAGATCTATTATCTTGATTTAATCTTGTTAATGTTACGTAATTAAAACTCCTAATTATTGTACAAACTACTATACCATTATATATTGTTGTTCATATTATGTAATTAAATTAAATATAAATTTTCAATAGCAGGCGACTCCAATGGGAGCGACCTCACAGGCTACTAATGTTAAGTATTTTATATATGTATATTTTCTAAACTATTTACTTATTGTAAAATTTTTTTTTTACAGATTGTAAATTTCATAAATAAAAGAAGAAAAAAAAATTCTTAAAATATTTAAATGAACAATTTCTCTATTCTAACAAATGTATGTTTTCTTTTGAATTGAATAAAATATTATTTAATTAAACTTTTAAAGCAAATAATAGTTAAATTTGATAATTATTTTATTTTTAAATTATTACGTAGGTTGTGTTGTTAACAAATTATTTATTAATTTATTGAATTTCAAAAATACTTTTTACTTTTCATGTCATTTTGTTTTTCTCAAAAACAGTAATTTAAGTGCAGAATTTTTAATTATTATTATTATGTCATTCGTACATTTACATAAAATTAAAAAAATCTAAAAATTCTTAAAAAATTAAAATAAACTCTCATTTGTCATTAACTCGTTTCTATTCCTTTTTTCTATTGTCTTCGCATTCATTTTACATTTTAACACTTTTAATAATTGAAAGTGATTATTAAAAAATATTTTACTTTTGACAATTAAGTTTTTAGTGCTCGTTTTTCCAAAACTGACAATGTGTTCATGTCTAGTTTTGTTTATATAACGTAAATCACAAGAGTACCCTAACAATGTACATCATTATATAAAATATTCATAGCTTCTTTGTTGTGAATTAAGTTATGAGTAAAATCCACATACTGTCAGCTATTTTTCCAATAACCTGTTTTATATCATAAATAGCTTTTGTATGTCGTTGAATCAAAATATGTTTATTATTGAATCTGTTGTTCAAGTTTTCCTGTGCTATCTTATAACTTTTTCCGATGTTTCAAAGCATTTTACTATCTTTAATGTGTCACCTAATGCTAATTTTAGATAAAAAAAACTTATGAATCAATCAAGGCTTCGGTTTAGTAGCTTAACACATTAAATATATATCTTAACATTGAATATTCTTTAGAGATACTACTGAATGTAGATACATACTTAACGGATATAATTTTACAATTGATGGCTGATTAGATACACAACTATTTGTCAGGGTTGACGTCATAATTGGTGGTTATGATGTGTTTCGAATACCAACCATCTATTTATTTATTTTATTTGCTATATGGTCATTGGCTAACACTCTGAAATAGTTTTAAAGTACAATTCTTCAAACTTGATCTGTATGTATCATTTAGACCATCTGGGTTACTTAATTCCTTAATTTCTATTTAAATGTTTTGATATTCTTTCCAAACTTCTTCGATTTTTTAAGACAGACCTTTAGTTTAGTCCTATCTCCACTTTTCGATACTGCTGCATCCACGAAGGTGACAAATCATCGCCTATGAAAGATAGCTGCATTTAAACAGCTGATTACTCTGCTATTGTATTTACTATCAATAAAGAAAAACTAATATTATATTTAGCTTATACTTTTAAAAACTGCACTTTAATGCATTACACGAACATTTTGTACATACGAATTTTTTGCTTATTAATAGCATTACGATCGAATGACCAGAAATGGAAGAGAGATTAATACTTATTATCAGTGTTTTAAAAAAATTTGTAGAAGTTTATAATCTAGAATAAAAAATTTTTAAATGACATTTTTTACGGCAGCTCAATTTTAAGATATATTTTTTTAAATTTATAAAATTGAGGAGATTTTTAAATTTTTGTCGACAATAAGCTCAATTAGATAAATTTAATGCATAAACTAACAATACTGGTTCAGTGAAAGCTGAGAATTTTCATGGACAGACATAAAATAACGCATCTTCTCGACATCGCATCGAAACTAAAATAACTACATTTGATTGATATTATTATTTATGCGTATCAGTAGAGCCCTAAAATTACTGAACTCAAATATGTTTTTCAAAAAAATTATTATCAAATATATGTTTACTAAATATTATTTGTTTGTATTTTTTTTATAATGAAAGTAATAAAAAAAAATATGACGTCATAGTAAGGGCTAAGATCAATACTCGAATTTGTGTACAATTTATTTTTATTAATAATTATTGAATGAATATGTCTTTTGTCAACTGTATAATTGAATTAAAACATAAATTGCATTACATTAAATAGAAAAATATTTATATTATTAGAATATTTTAAATGAGTACTGATTACATTACTATTTTAATACTAACGTGACAACGGAGTAAGTACTATTAAAAAACCACAATAGAAGTAATGATTGTGTAATCAAGCAATTGAACAGTGAGTCCGAAAACAACACTAGTTATGGTTCGTAATAGCCCAGGGTCACGAATATTAGGAAAATTATAGGAACACTTGTAATTTGACGTAAAAATTAATGATAAATTATTGTGCTACTTACTATGATACTTGTTAACTAATTTCATAATTTTCATTGCAAATAAATAAAATGAAAGAACACAATTGAAAAAAGTCAAATCTATTTTTAATCTTTAGTTATTTATATAATTGAAGTACCTCAAAATATACTCTATATAATAAATCCAAAAATTACATTGTGAAATGTCTTTAAAATTTTGGCTTTTCATAAGAGATACATCGAATATGTGAGTATTTTTAGAAAACTACGGTAATTTGAATCATCAGACAGAGGTTAATAAGCTAAATTTAAATGTCAAAAATGTAAAAAATCGTATTATTTTTGAAACGCATTGATAGTGCAATATGTCACAATCAATGTGAAATACTCAAAACATTTCATACGTTATTATAATTTTTTTAATACACAAATTTATCTTATATAGTAGTATAATTTTTTCATAATGAATCAAAGAATTTTATTAAATATAACATTATAATCACTAATTATCAAAATTTTCAATTACATTTTATCCATTAAAATTATAAAAATTTCGACACTTTTAAGAGTGATTTTTTTTTTAAATACGGAGAGAAGTTATTTAAATAACTTTGTTCCGTTTTAGATTTAATGTGTAGCAGGAAATATTGGTAGAGTACATAAAGAGAATATAAAAATAGAATACAAGGTATGTTTAAACATTCAGTTCATTGTGCATATATGCTTAAGTCCATTGACGGCGTAAACTTTTGTTAGGCAAACAACTTATACGGACCCTACGGTAATATAATGATTTAAGAACCACTGGGGCCCTTGTTGCTCTCCGTGTGTCTTCACTGCTTAACTCTAAAACTGATTATAGTCAGAAAATAAATGAAAACTTGAAATCAATAACATAAACAGCATTTTAAAAAAATATATTCTGTCTGAAAATTAAATTAGTCTTAGAAAAATGTTCATAAAGTAAGCTCAATAACATAAGTGACTAAGTGCCATTTTCCAATGAGTAGGGGTGAAATAAAAGTGGGAATGTTATATATATTTTAAATAAATAAAAATAAAAAGATTATATATATAGATTAATAGAGAAAATATTAAAAGGGACAAATGTAGAATTTTTTTTCATGAGCGGCTATAAATAAAAAAATTTTAAGGATTTTACATTTTTTTTTAGAATTTTCAAAAATTACATCTAATTTTAAAATATGATAAATTACTACGATTTATTTTTTACACATAGCACCCTATTCATTTCAAGTTTTGAAACAATGATCTATATTAAGTTCACATAGTTTTGTAATAAATTGCAAATGAAAAGTGTATATATCAAAATTAACTTTTTTTATTACTAAATTAGTTATTATAGAAAATTTTGAATTTGAATACCTTCAAACTGAAATGTCATTTACAATCCTCGAGTTATGCATACCTCGCGGTTTTAAATATCTTTATAAAATATATATACTTGCATCTAATTACAATGTTAGGAAATTAATTTACTTTCATAATATAAAACAAAACCCAGCACAGTGGGGTCGCGGCATAGTGGGGATGTTGCATAGTTGGGTCCAGTATAGATTTAATCTGACAGTGATTTTAATCACTGTCATAAGAAACGCTTCGATGCAAATCAGTAGATAGTGTTTAATTCTAAGAAATTGGTGGATAATTACAAAAGCTACATGATCTGCTAGTTTCTTATTAATACCCTGATTAAGATAAAGTATGTCGAATGAAAAAGGGATTATTAAAAAATATTATTTCTCATAAAAAAATTGTGTTGATTCGTACACTTTTCAATGAGTTATAGCATTATAAAGTTAAAAATGTAACCAACCCAACCCAACATCAACTCCTATTTCCTTAATTATATCCAGATTAGTAATTATTTTAATTATATATTATATAATTTTTATAATTAATTATTTTCAAATTATTATTGATTTTTAATATGTTAAAAGTAATCATTTTGAACCTACTTCTTTTTGTTCTTTAAAGTGAAAGTTTTAATAAAAAAAAAATGAATTTATTACCATAACTTTTAACTCAACTTGCAAGTTTGAAATAAATATTATTAAATAGAAAAAAATGAAATTGGTAGATTATTTCAAAAACAACAATAACACTTATTCCCTTAATTTTACCCCGATTTATAACTATAATATATGAATACATAATAATTACAGTAATTAAATTGAGTATGAAAGTGGTATTCAATAATATAATATTGTAATTTTTACGGAGATATTATAAAAATAAAAAGGAGTTGTATATTCATATACTTTTAATGCGTATACAAATTTAAAGGAATTTATGCAATACTTTTTAATAAAAAAATTTTGTTACTTATGAATAAATACACTAAACAAAAGGAACTTTCATCAGAAAAAAAATATACTTTTCTAAATAAACTTTTCGTGATGTTTTCAAATGTGCAATTAAACTTTTTCTATTACTTCTAAGTTTTAATATTATTACTTATTATTAAAAAATAAGTATTTACATATAAAAAAAAATAATTAAGAACAAAAAAAATTGTATTAAATTAATACTGATTTTGATTTTTAATATGTTAAAGGTAATCATTTTGAACCTATTTTTTATTGTCTTTTAAAGTGAAAGTTTTAATGAAAAATACCTTCTCAGCTTCGCATCGAAGCTAAAAAATGAATTTGTTACCATAACTTATAGTTCAACTTGCAAGTTTGAAATTGACATTATTAAATTGAAAAAAATGAAATTTTTAAGATTAATATGCAATCTGGAAATTTTATAATTACTAATTACAGTACATTTGTCAGAAAAATTCGATTTTTTTACATTTTTATCGTAATAGATAACTGAAATAGAAAGAATAGTAATCATATCCTAATAACTTTTGGTGTTTAAAAAAATTCTGCAATTGAAATATTCAGAACTTAATTAATTTTAATAATTTACTTTAATTAAATGAACCAATCAAACCAAAGTAGTTAAAAAGATTTACTCAATTGAGCATATTATCAAAAATATAATTATAATTGTAAAACTCCATCGTTAACTTCAGGTGAAACTAAAAATCATTTTTTTTTTAAATTTATGATTTATATAGCAAAATATTACTAAAAAATTTGGCATATTATAGACTGGTAGTAGCACACAGAAATAGAGTTAAAAAATTAATAAATTATAAAGTAAAATTATTTACTTTTGTAGTTGAATACTTTTATCATATCAAATTTAATTCGACAATAAATAATTTAAGAATATTAAAAATTAATGATTTTAATTGTTTGTATGGACAAATCTAGTTAAGCTACTTTTTATTTGAATAAGGAATATTTTTTTGATTTTTAAGAGTAATAACTTAAACTAATCATTAACTTAAATATCATAAACTTAAATGAATCATTTGACGTATCGTTGAAAAAAGTAGGTCTAGTGAGGGTTGGCAAAATAAATCGTAGCCAGAAAAAGAACCACATAGTAAAATAATATTAACATGAATATCAATTTCTTCTCACGAGGGGAGACTATAGTGATAAGATCCTTTATATTTATTGAAATTATTGAATCTAAATGAGATAAATATCAAATGATTTGAAAATTCTATTCTAACTCAAAAAAAAAATGCAAAATTTTAGAAGCCACAAACGGATTTGAACCTCGTACCCTAGGCGTTAAAGATCAAGGTGTTACCCATTCGGCAACTATTCGTTGATTTTTGTTGCATGATAAAATTGGCTATTTAAGCTAACTCAAATTTAAAAATTACTTTTTCGACTTTAAAAAAGTAAAAAATGTTAATAAGTATAATATCATATGTCTTATGAACTTTATTCTATGTCAATGAAATTATATAATATTCATGAAAGTCAGTTTATTCCCCTAATAAAATATTTTAAAATAAAATAAAATACAAAACCTAGAATTTTAATAAAAAATAGCATATTTTTAAATACGGTAGCCTTTTGCGCATAGAAGATAGGTCGTCGGGACAAATTTTTTTTTTTCATTTAGTAGTACATAAAATAAGCTTTAATTTGATATATGTTTAAAGGACGCAGTATTTCCGGAACATTTTCAAAAATTAAGTTGAAAAAGTTAGTTTTTGTAAAAAAGTTGCTATTTTAAATCCCCCCTGTGAGCAGAATAAGTGTTAGATTTTCAAAAAAAAATGATATCAAATGAAAGAAAATTACCTAAGGTTTCAATATAAAGAAATATTATTTTGATTAGTTAATATTTGAAAAAGTTATGGCAGTTTTAAGTACAAAAAACATCGTTATAAAAGGTGATTTTTATCGCAAATATTACATTTTTTTTATAATTTCGACAGCCATTTGCACATAGAAGATAAGGTGTCGGGACAAATTTTTTTTTTTCATTTTATAGTACATAAAAAAAGCTTTAATTTGATATATGTTTAAAGGACGCAGTATTTCCGGAACATTTTCAAAAGTTCAGTTGAAAAAGTTCTATTTTTTATACAATGTTTCAAAGTTTGAACCCCCCCTATATAAGGGGAAATTGTCTAATTTTAATAAAAAGTATGTCAAATGGAAGATGTACTTATAATGTATTTAGAAAAAAAAAAATTGTGCTGATACATGCATTTTTCGAAAAGTTATAGCATTTTTAAGTTGAAAATTAAAAATTGAAAATCGAAAATTTTAACACAAAAATAGTGTTTTTTTAACTACGGCAACCGTTTACATGCAGAAGATAAAGTGTCGGGACAAATTTTTTTTTTTCATTTTATAGTACATAAAATAAGCTTTAATTTGATATATGTTTAAAGGACGCAGTATTTCCGGAACATTTTCAAAAATTAAGTTGAAAAAGTTAGTTTTTGTAAAAAAGTTGCAATTTTAAATCCCCCCCCATGAGCAGGTTAAGTGTTAAATTTTCAAAAAAATTATATCAAATGAAAGGAAAATATCTAAGGTTTTAGTTTAAAAAAAAATTATGTTGATTTGTTGATTTTTGAAAAAGTTATGGAAGTTTTAAGAAAAAAAAGTGAAAAAAATGACAAAATTTGTCGATTTTTAAATTTGTAATTTTTTTGGATATTTCCCCCATTTGCGGGGAACGAGGGAAAATTTTTAAATTTTTAAGGGTAATGTCTTCAACTAGATACAATTTGTGATCTTTTGACGTATTGTTAAAAGAAATCGGTCCAGTGAGAGCTGAGAAAAAGTAGTGACAGACACAAAAAAAAAAATAAAAAAATAAAAAAAAAAATAAACACATCATGGTAAAATTAATACCTTCTCAGCTTCGCATCGAAGCTAAAAGTAAATTACTATACCATTAATTTTTTACCAATACGATCAGAATAGTATTATTCACATAATTATTTTGATTTTATACAATCACATAAAAAAAATTGTTTGGATTTTCACATACATGTATTGGAATAATGTTTTAACTCATAAAGAAAAATTTGGATAAGAGGTGATAATGTTGCATTTTTAATTATACATGTCAAAGTTCCACTACTGGTGTTAAATAATGTGTGTATTAAAAAATTTATACTGATGTATGTGAATTTTTTGTATTATTAATTACAATGATGTCTTAAATTTATATTATTAATAATAATGTATTATTTTTTGTTTATAAAATAAATATTTTTAATTTATAAAACATATAAGTTTTACAAAAATATGATAACGTACAAAATTTGATTTCCAAACTCATATTTTAAAAAATGTACCAACACTAACAAGTTAACATTAAATTAGATACACATTTTTAGTAAATAATGTTATTAAACTATAATCTTCGCGTTCGTTGATTTGAAAATAGTTATAAGTTGCAACAGATATTAAGGCGTTTCAACAATGCGTGCTGTTTTATAGTATTCTCAAGGCAATTTTTAGAATTGAGTTTAGAATGACGAAACAAGCGATAATTGGGCTATAGTTGTATTATTGTTTATTAAACTAATAATATTAAAATCACTATAAACCCCATTGTTTCGATAAAATGTGCTTGCGTGGGTTAAACATGTCAAATCAGTCAAAGTAGTGTTTGCTGAACAATAAATTAATGAGGCGATCTTAATCGTTCAAACAAAGTACATTTAACAGCATACTAAATCATTATTCTCTGACCGACAATTAATGACATTTTTAATGTATATATATATATCACCCGAAATAAAAATTATCCATATTAGCTTGTACAATGAAACCCGTTTGGTAGTTCATTTAATTTACCTGATTTGTTTTATCATCACAGACTATTATACAACATTTGTTTTGATGGTTTTAAATAAATAAATATTAATCGTATTGCAAATTATTTAGTAGATTAATACTGCTTAATATATTTTGCAAATTATACGTTGAAATTATGCGTATTATGTAAATTGTCAAATTTTAAAGATCAGCATTTTAGTATAACAACGGAGTTGATAATTTTAATATAAATTAATATACTTTATCTAAAGTGTCATTAAGTACATTTTTATATTGTCTCAAATTAGTTGAAATCACTGAATTATATCCAGCTTTTAGTCTTAATCTATAATAAAAAAAAAATTTTAATTGATAACCACATATTGTTTGGTTCAACAGCACTGCAAATAACTCTTTGACTAAATTGTAGCTGTGGTTGTCAAAAGAAAAATATGTGCCATGATTTAGACTAAGTCGATAAAAAAACTAGGTATCTTATAATATTACATCACATCTATGTGGTCAAATCATGTTTTTCACCAAAATAAAACCACAGAAGAATTCCTTGATTCGTGTTATTATAAAAACTTTATAAAAAAACTAAATAAAGAACATACAACTTAAATTTAAATTTTTTCGTTTACCAAAATAATTAACATAATGTTTTCGTATGCATTTGACTTGACACAAAATTAAAAATTTCAGCACATTATGTTATAACTATTATACTTTGTATATTATGCATTACGAATTTCAATACGATTGAAGTTCAATTTTTCGAGTGATCCTCATTTATAAAAAATACCGCACCAGCGCTTTTTAGTCTTTACCACTTGGGGCCATGTATAGTGTACACTATTAATTCTATATGCATCACTCATTTACATGTACTCATTAATGTTAATTAATAGCTAATGATCGAAAAACAATGGAATTTAAACATTATAATATATAATGTATTACTCGAATATATAATTACTGTATTAATATATTACTCGAAGCATATTAAATAACAGAAATGTATTAATGAGACATGAGCTTTTAAGCTCATATGTCTAAGATATTTAATATCAGTCAATATTTTTTATTGTTTTTCACATCAAAAAACTATAGTATTTTTATTATCCTTGCCGAGAATTTTTTTTTATCAATAAATACTCCGACATCTCGTTTATCTATCACAGAAAGGAGATATGACAAGTTTTTTATGTAATAAAGTGAATAGTTTAGTAGATAATTGTTTGTAACTGATATTTATAACCACATTATTGTACGCTTATTTCATCACCTTTTCAATTCAGCCATCTTAGACAAACTCTTTTGTTAAAATGATATTTTTACAATGTTTGTACCAAATACATCATTTGTAATGATTTTACTACAATGTTCTTATTTGCTAAAAAATATTTGTTTATCATATTCATGATGTCCTCGCGACTCGTCATGAATATTATAAGTAATTAATTCAGAAAAAAACACAAATTTAGAGAAAAAAAAAATAAATATATAAACATAACTTACTTAAATATTCATTTCATTGCCCACGTACTTACACAACACATCATTAAAAAAAATCTACCAACTAATATTATCTAAATCAAATTGAATGCTGAAATTTATTTATAGAGCATCCATTATGTTGTATAAAGTTTTATAACATACAAAAATACATTTACTTTAGTTCAGTAAATTCCTTTTTTAAGAATCGACTAATTTATGTTTATTATTCCTTTTACTATCTAATAAAATTACTTATGCACTTCCCTGTTTCAATATAAAATATTATTATTACACATATAAGTATGCAAATAATAACAAATGATATATAAATTATAAGTAAAATTAATAAAAAAATTTTATATATGAGTAATAATATATAACTGAAAGCATATATTAAAAATATTGATCGTCAACCCCGACTTAATTCAATGAAATATCTTTATGTGGGCCAAGTTCATACTTTTTTTATTTATTAAGTACTTTGAGTATGTATTTTCAATACTTAATTAAGTTTATAATGTAGGACAGCATAGATGATGTGGTTCAAATATTAAGTAACTTTTAAATACTATAAATTATTTTGGTATTATTTGTATTATTTTAGATAAATAAAAAAAAAAAATCAACTTAATTATTTGAAAAATAAAATAGATAATTTACAAAATTTCAGTTTTAGAAAATTAGACATATTAAGAACATATTGTAAAACTAATCCCTCTATGAATTTGAAAAAATGTATACATGTACTTTTGAAAAACTATAAAGAAAAACTTTTAAGAAGTTAAGAATTATATCTTTAAAAAATAAACAATGTATTCTACAATTTTATCCTCTTTATCGAGTAAGAATTAATTTGTATAGCTTTTTTATTTTTAAGATTTACATTTTTCTGTGGCAAATAAAAAGGTGACACATTTTTAACAATAATTTTATTAAAAGTTAGTTTTTTTATTTAAAATTTTTGACAAAGCATATTTAGCTATTTTGAAAATTAATTTTGTTTGTATAATAAAAATAATGTTCACGATCAAATATTTACTGATCTTTAACGTAACTTATAATATATATTTATTCGATATTAAGAATGGAAAATATGTCAGATATAAATAACAAATAAATTAATAAAATTGATTTTTAAGTGAGAACACTTATTTGAATGACAGAAATTGAACTTAAAAGGTTCTAAGTATTTTTTTATGTTTATCTAACATATAGGCAATTACATAACGCAATATCTCTAGCGGGTGCAGTACCTGTACGTGCAACATAACCTTCATACTCGTCTGATTATGTCAATGAACCCAGTCAATGATACCTATGCTGACAATTTACCCTTATTGTGCTCATTGTCAGAGACTACTTGGCACCTTGTGTGTTACCTTAAATCTCATTTTAGTTATGGTCATCTTTATGAGAAACGGCATTCCGAAACCATAAGCAAGGATGTATCAAATCAATACGAAACACAGTGAAGTCATTAGAGCCTTTTGAACAGTTGTACGATGCGTAAAGTACTACTTCGGAGATCATGAGTCATAATGAATTTCCATAAGCAAATGATACAGAGTAGAAGTAAAAATAAAAAACGTAGGTTCGACCAAACAAATACATGTATACAATATTTCATTAATAGTTCATAATAAGTTATCATACTTGAAAAACATTTTCTCGCTATCCTTCTTTTTCCCACTTTACACGTTCTTTCACATTTCTGTATCTCAATACAAATCACTCTACACATGGTAAAAACCGATTTTATTTATGAACGCGGTGTCGTTATATCCTTACAGGTGAGGTCCCTGGAACTGATCCAAGTGGTTTTACAGACTTGTAGTCGTCGCAATTTCCGTTTCAACAAGTCCGTATGCATGTCCATAGTAATAAAATTCATTTTGATAGATTTAGTTGAAATTCTTTTTTTTCGTAGAATTTTTTATTTTGTTAAGCATATCTTTTAGGGGATGACTCATGAAATAGTTCAATCACTTTTACATGGAGGGAGACACCGCGGAATAACGAGTTGACCTTAAACCTTTCAAAACCAAGGGTCTAACCTGTTTCAGTATATATTTTTCATGAAAAAATAGTTTTGATAAAAAATGATTTCAATGCCACCGAAGATGAACGATACGCAACATGTATTTGATCAGGTATAAAAAAACTGATTTTTTTTCTCTTGGCAATCACACAAACGGTCAGTAGATCAGTATTGAATAATGAATATAAATTAACCAAGAACACAAGTAAATCCATAATTGTTGACTAATAATTATATTACTATTTAGGTTAAAAACTTATTTATACAGAATTCAATCCCTATAAATATGAAACATAATTTCACAATTTTATAAGTTTCTAACTTAAAAAAGAATTGAAAATATAAAAGTAAATTAGTTGAGTCACTTTATGAAAACTTTAAAGATCCAGAAAAGAATTTTTAATACAAAGAGCTATTAGTGAGGTTGTCTTTTAAATGACATTTAAAGATATTGATATTTATTTATTGGCGAATAAAAATATGGAAAATATGTAAGGATTAACTTTTTTTTATCTTTGATAAAAAGTTGTAATCATTTTGTACCCATATAATCAGGTGCGTAAACTTTTGATAAACCATATAAATTGATTTATTTTTTGCATATGTGAATATTTTATAACTAAATATTTTAGTAGATTAAATAAGTAAAAAACAATTAACTATAGTAGGACATGATTTTTTTTACTTAACTTAAAATTTATACTTATTGATATGTTTTTCTTTAAATTTAAAATTTTTAAAATTAAATCAATTATATATTATTAAGTAATAATATAACTATTTCGTATTTACTACTGTTATTAAAGATGGATTTTTTAAAAAAATAAAGAATTCTATCTAAACGACTGCATCATCCACATAAAATTGGAATAAAATTACTAAAGCATAAACATTAAATTAAATAAAACTTCATGACATTCATAAAAAAGATCCATATCTTTATAATTAAAACACTTTATTAGTATGCTTAAAACTAATATAAAACAAGCATCGCTACTTTCAGACATTATTTTTTTTTAATTTAAGGTTTAAAAATACATTTGAGTTTATTATTGTTACATCTATAAGTATTTTTCTTGCATTATATTTTGAATACATTTATATGTATTTATTTATTTCCGTACATGAAAATTATAAACAAAAATTTAAGCAGTTAACATAAAGTATAAAAGGTTGAAGAACTATGAAACTGATTTGAAGTCCAACCAATGTGTTATTATTTTTAAAACTATTTACATAACAAGAAGCTAATTTTTTTATTACAACTCGTTTTATGATGCATTAATTAATTTTAAACTGTTTTTAAATATATATCTTGAAAAATAGGCGCTATCAAATATTAATAAGTTTTATAAAGTTTAAGTTAATTATAAAAAATCGGACAATCATTAATAAAAGGCATTAATAAAACTCGAAAAATAAATTACTATAAAATTGCTATTAAATAATCAAAAAATTATTTTTTTAATCCCATTAAATTTTATAAATCTATTAGTTTTTATTAAACGATAATATCTGAAATTAAAATTAGTTACAGTCAATTATTATTGATTTATTTGATCTTTTTTACATGACAAGAAGCCTTAAAAATATTTATCTATAGTTTACATTCAAGATCATCCAATGACAAATAAAAATTAAAAGTAATTCGACATAAATATTTTGTTAATCAATTGCCCCCTATGGATAAAGAAAATTAAACTACTGCAATAACTTATTTGAAATTAAAAAATCCAAAAATTATATAGTTTCAAGATAATGTTATGTAATAAATAAGATATCTTGTTCTATTCTATTTATTTGTTAAATATTTTTTTATTATTATTAAGGCACCAACTTAAAATTTTCCTTTTTGTTTTTTTTTTAACCAAACGTATAATACTTTAATTTTTAATGCTAAATATTTAGTCATTAGGTAATATTATTTTATTTTCTATTCGAAATTATAAAAAAAATATTTTTTTTTTTGTGATAAATTTACATACGAAAAATGTCTCTGTGTCTAGATTTTACAATTACATTGAGAACAAGATGTCATATAGGATTTTTAATTTTAAATGTTTAATGATGTTAAAAAACATGTTTCTACACATAAATATTTTGTATGGGATAATACTTATCACTCATAAAAATAAAAAATTATATTTTAAATAAATTTAATATAATTTTTTTTATTTAGATGAGAAACTTAATTTAATTTATGTAAATGACAATAAATTATTTTGTCTTGTGCACTTTTTTCAAATTTAATTTCAACAAGCATACAAATTTACTTTCACAAAATATTATTAATTAATACCTATATGAGTAATGGCTGAATAATAGGAAAAATGTTCCGGAAAAATGTAAACCTTAGTAATTCATGACCAATACATAACTCAAGGACACAAATTACATTAAAATTTACTTATTTAATGATGATAGTTTTTTAGTGTAAATTTGTATGTTTTAATTAATTAATCTTGATAAATCTCCCATTGAATTGCACCTATGTTTCTAGAATAAGTTTCACATATTTAACAAACATTAGATCCTTTTTTTTATTAATATAAATTAAATAAAGAAAACAGTACAAAGAATTAATAAAAGATACTAAAAAAGTATAGCGATACCAAATTATTAAATTCTGAACAAAACTTCCAAAAAATATTTTATTTGCATACATATATTTTCAACATCACTATTGAAGATAAATTTTTATACAAACAATTTTTATCAAAGAATATTTTTATTAAGCTTCATTAGATATACATAAAATTATATATTTACTACATTCAATTCGGTCAAATTTCTTTTTTAAATATAAGTATAAACAATAAAAAGTTGTCCTTTTTATCAAATAATGATCAAACTTTATATATCAACATCATTGGCGTAACTAGGAACTTAATTGGATTTAGCCTCCAAATTTTGGAATTTGTCCATAAATATTTAGAAAATTAAGTATATGGTTATGTAAAGTATTTTTTAAGAAAAGGAAAAAATACAAATAGCGCCTTCAACATATTTGTTCTAGTTTATAATTGAAATTAAATAGTATTAATAAATATAAATAGAGAAATTGTATGATTAATTATACTTATGTATTTTGATTGTTTTGTTTGTGATAATTTTAAATCTATTTTTTCAAAATTACGAGAACAACAATTATGAGAAGTCATAACATAAAAATTATTTTATTTACTATGAAATGTGAGTATAAAATAAATTGTATATCATTTTATTTTATTGTTTTTATGTATAATAAGAGCATGCTCTCACAAATGAAAATGATCCTACAGAATCCTTTTTACTAGCGCATGATTTGAGATTAAAAAAAATCATACCTACATATTAAATCAAAAATTTTTGTCAAAAAAATGTATGGTTATTAATGACTCGATAAATATTCTATTTATTAAAACTTACGAGTATTCACCTTGACATTGAGCCTCAACAAGTAATGTTGCCAATAATTAACTGACAAACACGTGGTCTACTTATTATTGCAAATGTGTGGTATGGTTACAAACATTAGTTGAATATTTGCCAAAGAGACACAAGTCGTGTTGACTGGGTGTGTTGAAATGTGTGTAGATAGGAGTTTAAAAAAATGACAGAACTTTTAAACTCGGGAAAATTAGTTAAATGAAAATACAGAGGAAATAACTCATACATAAATATATAAATATACATATATATATATAAATCTAGGTTATATATGTTATATAATTTTAATTTAATCTATTTATTTTAATTTTCTATTAAATATAATAAATTTTGCTTTATTAACTTATCATGGTAAAAAGTTATTGTAAATTTGTCAAAAACAATTTTTTTCCTGTAAGTAATTAACATAACACTTAATACAAAAATATTTTAATAGAAAATACATTTTTTCTGCTACTTATTAAAATGTTCGTAGTTATACATTATAAAATTACAGAGTTTATAAAAACTATTAAATTATCATAATTTCTATTATATTTAATAATTTAGATTTTAGCTTTTATGCAAATCTGGAAGGTATTAATTTTACTATTATGTGTTTATTTTTTATTATTTTATATTCATTATCATATTTGTGTGTGTGTATGTGTCTGTTACTATTTTTGTATTCAATTAACAATTTTTGAACTATTTAATATGACTTTCATTGAGCACATAACTCACTGTAACAAATAACATCAATTTGAAACGGTACAATTTCTGTTACAACGGGTAAAATATTATTTATTATCACGACAAGGACTTATCTTGTTTTAATTTTAGTTGGAAAATATTACATATAAAATTGTTTTAAAATATTACAGAAATAGTACGAGTTTAATGCAAAAACACATAATTCAAAAATATTTCAAAAAATTATTTTTAATCATAGTTAATTAATGGTCTATGTGACACCTATGGTTTAATTAGATTAACACGCTAGTAAAACAGCAAAACTAGTTTTATTTTAATCATGCAACTAATTCAACTTGCCATATCAACAAACCTAAAGAAATGAAATATTTAATTTCACTAAAAAGTGAATTTTCCTGCTTAAGGTGAATTAAATTTTTAAGCCAAAAATTAATTACTCAACTTCAGTAGAAAAATAATTTAATATTATCTAAAATTAAAATTTTCATATAGACGTTGAGAAAACTTCAATTCAATTAATTAATCAATTAATGAATTGCTATAAAAGCAATAAATAAATACTGGTGAAATTTATTACACGACTATCATAGTTAAAATGAATTAAGATATTTATTACTATCCCGATTGATGGGATTATATTATTGAAAGTTCCTATTATTTCAAACTTAGATTGACTATAAAATTTAATCAACATTTATTTATTTATATGTAATTTTTATTAATAAGTTTTCTTCTATATTTAACGTTATTTATAAGCAAAAAGACATAGTATTTTTACGTCCAATACATTTTTCATAAAAAAAAATATTTATAATATTTACAAAAAAGGGCATATAAAATATTTTATTATATCCACTATATAAAGCCAATATTAATACTACTCGTATTATACTAATACAACAGATTATACTAATCTATTGTTGATTATAACCACTACTGAAATCATCATTAGTCTATACTAATAAATTTAACTTAAATATTTAAATATTGTTTGTAAAAACTGTTCATACCTACAATGTATTCTATGATGCCTTACTAGTAAATCAACAAATTAAAAAAGTATCGAATAACTATTATTTAACTATTAACTTAAATTATTAAAAACTTTAACGAAGTTTAGCATTATAACAAAATATTGACATTGATATTAATGATTGAAAAACTAAAGTGTTCAATATTCATAATGCAGTAGATCACCATCTAAATAAAAAGATTTGATCTAAATAAAATAAATTTCTAATTCCAACTTATTATGAATACCATATAATATAAAATATATATAAATCACTTCCTTGACTTAGTTATCTAATAATAAATCATTTGAATTCTATCCAAAGGTATAAAACTGATTTATGATAAATACTATGAAATAATTTCGTATTATTATTTTCTATTTTTTCATTCGATAATGTTTAATATAAAGAAAAAATCAGTAAATTATCATATTAAAAATAATATTATTAACTTCAAGTAATTTACCAACCAGTTATCGATATTATTTAACATTGAATACATATATTATAACTGGTGTAAGCTCCAGTTTAACATTTTATATGTTACATTAGTATTCTAATTAGATATACTTGTTCCCATTAAAAATATAGTAAATATGAAGATGTATAATAAATCTATAATTTAGCTCGTCAAATTGAAAATTTTTATCGATTTTGGCTTCAAAGAAGTACATTTAAATAGTGAAATCGAAGAATTTGACTATTAGCGCGGCGATGTTGCCATAATTTTCAAAAGAAAAATAAATCACATAGTGTTATAACATTGAATACAATTTTACCGGTTTATAAGAATTAATAAATTCCTTATCCTCTCTTATAAACGTGTTTACGAAATTTCAAATTTATATTTTGTCAATCCATCGACAGTATTATTAGTAATATAACAGTCGTCACACGTGATCTATTAGGCTGCTTATAAATTATAACCGTACACGTGATTTGTTGATTTTCATACTGAATAGCAAAGAATTAGGCTTTCAACGAGTCCAAACTGAGTGTAATTGTCGAGGAAATATTATTATGATAAGCCTATTTATTATTGTACATTCATAAAAAAACAAATGCACACAATGAGTATTGATCGTTTTGAGTAAACAATTTCTCAAATCCCAAAACAATCACAACATGCATCGAGTATTGTGCTGTGTTTATGATAAAGTGTTTTAATTTCAGCGTTGTTGTCTTTTAGTAGTCTCTCGGTTAAGTATATTTGACAGAACGTCATTAACAGGCGATTTCGTTAGCTAAAAAGTGCGTTTTTCGACATCGAACTTGAGCTTACGTTTAGCATAAACACTGTAAAGAGAAGGGCGAGACGTTTTGGTGGCAAAACGCACGTGAGCGAAAAAAAAGTGGTGGGTCAGACCCATCGACCACACGCGTTCATTTGCCGCAAGAGATGACTGCGGCAGTAGGGTAGAATCGACGAGCGCAACGCTGGGCCAGAGTATCAGTAGTAATCGTGAGTTACGTGTGACGAGTAGTAGTAACTACTATATAACAGTCGCAGTAGTATAGTAGAAGTAGTAACGACATTATACAAAACACTTACACACACACACGCCAGAATTACTTATTATCCGTTGGCTGTGGCCACAGTTCGGATAGTCGTCGAGTGGTCTTAAGCCAGTGAAAGTGGTCGTCACACTCGCCGGTTCGTGCCGCCACCAATTGCTGTTGCAAATTAATTTTATTAGAATACAAATACTTAAGAAAATAATCTGCGTCAATTTTTATTTATATACGTTAGTTTTAATTTTTTTTTTTTTTTGTTAAATACCTAATAATTTTAAATCAATCTGTGATTTTTGTGCTGGTCTCAACTTTTCTACAAACGCGCCGGATATCAAACCAGTATCGTCGTAACGGGTAAGTTCAAACAGTTATAATAATGTAATAGAGGTTTGAAAAATAAAAGCGCGACCTACTAGAGGATAAAGCAGTGTGTTTTTTAATCGCAAAAGAGATTTTAAGCGAAATCGAAACCGCGCGACACGCACTCGATTCCACAGACAGGTTTTACATAATGACAACGAGCTGCAAAAGTTGTTATTATTTTGACGTTATGGAATAGAAAGGTACACATATAAATTTTATGCTGAATATGAAAGCTATTTTTACACATGTTTTGACACCTTTAACTTTTTTTACGGACCCTCGAGAATTTAAATGATAGATTAGAAAAAAAAAAAAATTATTATTTTTTTCAAACTAATCGAGTTACGCGATTTCAATCGGAAGAAAGTATTACGAGACACAGGACAAACGTGAAATACAATAGCTGCGCACTGGTTGTGGGAGAAAAAAACGTATCAATAGTCATTGTGGTCAGACAAAGCAGAGAAATCACATTACATCTGTACATACGAAAAAATAGTGAATAAGTAACAAATGCATAACCTGCGATATTTCGTAATACCGAAAATCATAATGTCACGACAAAAATGTTTTAAAAACGACCACAACACCGACGTTGTCTCTCGAGAAGTTTGTTGTGAATGTCAGTTACGCACGTTTAAGTCTAATCCTGAGCCGTTCTACGATATCAACATACGGCTGGTACAACCGATAACCGTCACTTACCCGAGTTGAACGTTTTATTCTATTATACAAATGTCATTCAAAGACATGCGGATTTGTCCTAAAGTCGTAATCAATTCGATAAAATTTCTCGTCTCATTTACATCGAATCGAATTCGGAGGTTGTTTTTTCGTATAGTCTATTGTCAAGTGAAAACATCATATCGGGAAAGTCATAATATGTGCGCAGTGATTTGGTATCGAAACCTAATCGTTTGGACCGTTTTAATTATCGACGTCGCCGGATAATATCCAAAGTGTTTAATGTGCGTTTAAATAGCACTCATAGGGAAAGTAATACGTACACTCCGAATTAAATACACTTGTTTATTTCCTCTCGAAAAAATTTAAGCAATTAGATAATAACACGTTGCTTTCGGATACTGTGCAACGGTCATAGCCGACCCATAAATGTTTGCATATAGGCAATGTTAGTAACGATTACATAAAATAATATAAAAACACGTTGAAAAAAATTACCAATAAAATAAATATTGATTCCGGTTGACATATTATAAAACAGCAGTTTTGTACAATAAATTTTGACAATAAGTATATTGTAAAACTACAAGTGGATATTATTTACAAAATCGTTTCTAAACCCTTTTGTGTCACAATTGTCGGTAAATTTCCGGACAAGTACACGGATATATAGTGAACAAATAAGGGGGTACGGCGATCACGACATTCGTTTACCTTGATCCAAATAATGAAATATGTATTTTTATAAAATACCTATTGCCGTACTCCGTTTACGCATTTCGCAATGAGTATTTCGTTTTTTCGTATAACAGCACAATGATATAATTATTATACCGGGTTGCTGACAAAATATAAAATAGCAACAAAATATCGAACAATACAAATAAAACAAAACTGTTCATATTTTTATAAAAAATAATTCCATGTCTATACACTTTGCCTACAATTTTGACGGACCGTTTGAAATTCATTAAACGTAATTTATATCGTCACTACAATTTTTATTTTAATCTACAGTTATATTATTTGCGAAGTAGGCTCTCAACTCGCTCTGACACATTTTTCACTGTGTATCTAATACTTGTACTCGTAGGAAAACCCGTCAAAACAAAAACTAGCCGTCCTAAGACGTTGTGCAACAGTGTAACCAAATCAAACACAATAATAAATTCAAACGGATCCTCAATTGTCTGCGTCCACGATAAATAACTTATATAATGAATATTTATTATCATTGTCAGAACTAATGAGAGCGGCTGTCTGTTGCACGCAAACGGATCGAAGTAAATAGTGTTGGTCGCGTAGAATTAAATAAAACGAAAATGTCGTAACAGTCTGTGTAACAACCCAAATACCAAACCAACCTTACCCTGACAGATAAATACCGAATATCCTTTAGATCGTTACTCGAGTGTTACGTCAAATGATCCTAATTAAACTTTTTCAATTAGAACTCTGGCATAGCTTCCGATGTTTTAATTCTGAACGTCAAGGTCCCTTGTGGTTTTGCCGGATCGCATTGTGAATCATTATAATCCGTAAATGCTGTCTAGGGGTAGGCGCACATGGTACGATTTCTAAGAATTACAGTCGGTATTCCATCGATAACATCTTTGCGCACAAGAAATGTAATGTATCAAGTGAATTGTTATTTATAAACAAGAAAACGTCCGGTGTACTCGGTCGATTCGTGTGTTCAACTCGTTGGCACAGGCGAACGCCTCATGACACGCGATAAAGCTATTAATACTTAAACTGCAATAGTTTATGGGTCGTCAAGCACATATCGATAATGGCGGATGTAATTTGACGAAATACATGTAATTGTTATTTTAAGTACAAACTAGTTAGCGGCTCTGCGAAAATGGCGAAATATGACAATAATGTCGATGTCGAAATCATAAATAATGTACATTGGTTAATGTCTGCAACACATAATACTATGTGCGAAAAACATAATTTTTGAAATCCGCGTAGCAACCGAGTGAAAAGGAAATAAGGCGAAAACGGATTGCAAAATGTAAACTTAAAATTCGTGTAGATTCGATGAGATATTTTCGTGTTTTCAAATTGATCGGAAAGAAATTGAGTAAATTAACCTGAAATATTCCAAAGTAAAATTAAACCAATTGTGTTTGAACCATACAAGTGGTTCTGATATTTCCGAGAACGAAACTATTAACGTAATCTAAACACAAATTAAAGCGAAAGTAGTTTTGAATGATACAAGTCATCGACTGTCAATAAAACGACTTTGCATACCCTGTAAAAGCCTTTTTGAATTGCAATATTTAGCCGACAGTGCGTTAAAGTCGAATAAGTAATCAACCGACTTGGACTTCAGACTTTTGTGATACGCCGCCATTATTACACGAATAGATGCCGACAACAATAACTAAAAAATTTTATTCGTATTGATTATCGCAACAATGAATAGAGTCTTCTTGTGTTATTCAACAATTCAGCAAATCCATATTATTAAACACAGAACCGGTCAAGGGGAACGTTTTTCACTTTTGGCCGTTTAACCTCGCTAATAGAAAACCGTTCGTTGTACGCGTATACCGAAATAATTGCTGAGAAATTAATAGCTGTATCATACGCAAGAATGGATACGGTTAGCCTGAAATGTTTGCGGGTATCTTGTCCTTGTGTCCTCCTCGGCCCCGCATACAACATTAACGACCTTAAATGGTCAGCGGCTGGACCGAAATAGTTTCACGGTTCATAAGTCCTTTGTTCTCCGCAAGACGTTCGATGGTTTCGATCAATGTAACCATAAATGCTTAGCCAATAGACAACACTTTTATGCCATCGAGCCAAGTAAACAATCGATGATAATTTGGTCTTCTTTAAATATTGACGTTTTAGTTTTTTTGTTTGATCGTGCGCTGCAAGACAACGAGACGGCTTGACAACGATCGACGGTATACGCATCGCGGATATAAAACACAATATCGATCGATTATTTAACAGTCATTTTTCAAACTTAACTAGCCACACGCTTGTAAAAGTATTATGCAATATTAATAACAATAATCGTGTTTATCACAATTTATTGGGAGCAATAAAATAGCATTTACCTCTATCCAAAAATTATAAAATATAGCCAGCGCTGATTTAAAACATTGGATTTATGTTTGTAGCTTGAATGACTGCCGCGAGTATCCTATGGGCGTGTGTGCGTAACATTAAAAAGTTACATATTGATTTTCGGCTACTAGTGCTCGCGTGCCGACCAAGGTCCGCGTGAGATACGATCCGCGACTTGAAATCTCACTCATGAGATTGTAGTTAGTTTCCGATCTCCGTGCAAATTGTCGGTAACAAAAGGAAAACAAAATTTGATTGAAGAAAATTGTACGAGTTATATTATTTTTACCAAAGGTTTTCACATGCATTACTTTCACTGTTCGCATACACGGGAAACGTCCGCGGGCACAATTCGTTAAGCAGCATTAAACCAGTGTTGTTTACTTTACATACAGTAATTATTATTGTTTTCGTTCATTGCTCGTTAACCGTCATTTCTACTACCGTAATCCATTTAACTATTCACCCGTCAGAATAGACACGCGACTATTGCACAATTATTAATAACTATCGAAATGGTCGTTTTACACTTTACTCATCGCCCACAATGCCTAATTACGCTTGATTTGTCAGACGGACGTGCCTAAAAGTAATAAAAAAAATTCCATTTGCAAGCTCCATCGAACATTGTCCCACTTACTTACGCTAGTACAGTTTTATACTGTTTGCTCGGATGAACACCGTCCGCAGGCAACCGTGTACGTTTCATCTGTATGAGACATATCAAAAAATTAGTCTTCATACGCAACTATTACGTCTAATTTTTTTTTTATTAATATTTGTAATACTATGCCCGAGGCTTTTTATAACAGCAACGCTATTCGTATAACGATTGCGACCACTTTTCTCTGCAATGCAAAAAAACCAACGGTTACTTTGATAGTGCCGTGTCATTAATGAACTTTGAAACTGGAATTATTATCCAGTTTTCGTCATACCGGTTCCCATACTATAATTTGTTTATTTCCAACATGTTTCATTTTCCTTAATGTATGCTGATCATACCACATAATCTTGTGCAGAAGTCATCTTGATGACTCTATTTATAGTGCTAACCTAGACCTTCTACGTGCCAACTGGCAAGTATCACAGAATTGCAAATAATTCACATTTGTGCGGAAGGTTTACACATCCTGTACCAATTAACAACAATGGACGTGAGAGAATACTAATCCCGCGCCGTTAGTGGGCCAACGCGCTTTCTGAAAAATAAAAATTAAACTGCTACGAGGCTGAAACAAAAACGGACGTTTAAAACACCAGTATGATTTCACAACAGCCGTTTATAATGGCGGCGAGTGGTCATGGGAGCCCAGACAAAAGGACTATATTTTTGTTAAATGTTCTTCATTAGCAACGGCTGTGCATATCCTAAACTTGAAAAATAGCACACATTTCGCTCGGCGCTTTTAATTTATTCTGCCGAGAAAAACGAAAAGACCAAAGAACTCAATGCGTATCCCATCGCTTTATTTATCTCGCCCAACCGGTTGTGGCGCGTTCGTCGAAATCAACGGATCGTCGTGTGACGGCAGCGATCGCAGGATGGCGTCGTGATCGTTAATCTCTTAGAGCACATCAGCTGTGTTGTCACAAAAGTATTGTCCGAACCTGGACGACGAGAAAACCCCGAGAGTGGCACGTTGTACCGTTAGAGTCCCATTGCGTTACCCTACCGAGCCACAATTGTCATTACTTTGAAAATCGACAGAAGAAAACAAAAAAAATAATATTATTGGCGTTATGAAATCGCAGGAAGTGCATTTGTACGGAGAGTGGACGTCGACCTTGACGCGTGATGGTCAAAAGCGCGTGCGTTTGCCCTCCAGACACGGGAGGCGGTGGTATTATATATAATTATAATAATAAAATAATAACAAACTAGAAAGTAAAAACATTCATTTCTCGGATGTTCGACGGCGGCAGCGGCAGGAGATAGTGAAAGCAAACGCACATGGGACCGCTACGGTATAGTTATATATATATATATATGTTATATTAAAAAAAAATTGACGGCTTTTATAACAGTCGTGATGCAAAACGCACGCGCCATTTTAATGTTATTGTCATAGAGTCGGTACAACTTTAACAGACGGTTTGTGTAATACGGTTTCGAATCGTGCACCTGTGCAGTGCAGCCTAAGCACAACAACGTGTACTAAGGGCGTAGACTTACAACCGGAATGGTACCAGGACGCCTACACGGGTCCAGTTTCGGCACATTTCCCCAAGGGCCGGTACCAATTTTATAGCAATACATAATCCACTTAACTCATTGCACTAGCGTCGAAATCGAACTGCAAACTACTATGTTTGGCGTAATATCAGAGTTGAAAAAAAAAAAAACTCAATTTAGATCTATAGATAGTAAGTAGTAATTAATCGATTGGCTACTTAGCTGTTCTAGATTATTTTTTAAGTATCTGCCATCATGCCCGAGAGCAACAAGAAAAAATCACAATGGAACATTAATTGTTGATTGCTATAATGACTATTTAACTCTTAAAAGCTAATCTTGTTGGTCGTACTTTTTAATTCACCTTGCACTAATTAAATCACACCTTATATGCTGTAACAGCGTTTATGACATGATCTCGTGTATATTAAATAAACAAAACTATTTAACAGCAATAATAAAAACATATTAGTATTAAAAGAAATTTTGGATTGTTTAAAAATCGTTGAAGAGTCTAAAATCTATTCTACAACGTCATGTTTTTTTTACATTTTTTAAGTGATTTCGTGAAACCTACTGGTCTAACATGTTTTTTTAGTAAAACTTTTCACAATTCTATACGTTTCAAACACAATTTTACAACAATTTTGACTGATCTTTTACTCAAACGTTGTCATGAACACGAAGTCAAAAATAAGGAAACCGTCACGTTTGCCGGTAAATAATCACTTCAATAAGGGACATGTATCAAATACATTTTTTAGCAGTTTATAAAAACGAATAGAAAGTAAAGTTAATTCATGACTTTTGCTTTTAATTTTTTACATCCGTTATTTAAATTTATTTGGCTATACTATACCATATTGTAAAGTTAAAAAAAAACAAGTACCCTCAAAGTTAAAAATACAAGAAAAACAATAAATTTCCTCTTGTCTTTTTTATTTATTTATCCATTAAAATTTAGACACTAATTTTAGTCCTACTGAATTTAAGGTAAATTTTTAAATACAACTATTATTGTTGTCATTATCTTTTAATTTACGGTAATCTATAACATAACCTTAATATCGATTAAAAATGAATAATAACAAGGAAAAGTTGTTATTACACGTTTATTTTACCATCAGTCGATATGTTGACATAATTTAAATGTTTAAAACAATTATCTCATGCGTAGCATTCTTATTTGTAAGAATGTCGTCATTCGACCCCAACGATACTATTAAAATATTAATTTTAATATACTATTTCAAATGAACGATATAAAAAACAACCGTTACATCGATTATAATATTTACCTTGTTCGGAAATTCTTAATGTATTTAAATAGAAAATAACTTTTGAATATGAAAATAATCGAGAGAAATTGTTTTTAGAAAAATGTATCATTTGTATTATTTTTTAAGTACAATTTTTACCAGTACCGCTACATATCAAAGACAGGAAATACAAGAATATTTCCTTTGATCATATATTTTTTAATTCGTCGGTAATTTTTTAATAAATGTACTGCTTACTATCCAACAAAAAATATCTTATTGTAATGATGAATGAAACGAGTTTTGTATTATTCATCATCGTTCAGTAACTAAATCAATTTGTTTGAAACGCATTCGTGTTTTCACCGATAAAATTAACATTCAAGTAGACAATTTGTATTTTCCTATTGTTGTGTTTTTGTATTCATCGGAAATTGATAAACGAAACGTAGAACGAAGTGAATAAAATTGATGTGGTGAAATTAAAATAGATTCATTGATGACATAAAAGTGTCATTATAAGAGCTGACCAATGAAAAGACTAACTTGATCCAAACGTCGTCATCTCGTATAATTGATATTTAACATTACATCATCATTGATAGTGGTCTAAAATAATTTGTCGTATAAAAAAACACTTTTGATAATTTTCTCCCGTTGCTGCGAGATCGTATTTAATAAAAACAGTTTTATTGAGAAATGAAATTGATAGTTTATATCGGATTATCGCTTACATTCAGAAAAGTATTACACCTGATGCTTTAATTCAAACATTAGCACTTTGGATATTTTCCAAGTAAACGATCGGATGATTTTTACATTTCGATATCATGCCAAAACTAGTTTTCAGAAGCTGAAGCTGGTATGGATACATTTTTAGACTACCGAGTTATTGAATTCATAGTCGCGCACAAAGATTCAGGTCCAGAGCAACAAAATTATGTACCCACCCATACATGTATTTATGAGAAATTTAAGATACTTGCAACCTTTAAAAATTCATATTTTAAACTCTTATTTGGAAATTTTATACAATAAAGTATTATAGTTCTCTCTTAATTTCCAAATAAATTACCATTTATTCTATCAAGCACTATTTGTAACCGGTTCAATTAATAAAAATTAGACCAGTCAGGGTCAGCAAAAACATCTATTTCTGCCCCTGTACGCAGGCCTAGGATTGGAGTACAATACAATAAGCGTGTATAAGTCGCTTTAAAAAATAATAGGAATAAATATTTCGAAATCGTTTTAGGCGTCTTCGTATTGAAAACATTAAGGCCCCAGAGTGTCTACAAATAACTGTCATTAATAAGAGGATAAATAACCATAAAATGAAGTTAGAAGGTCAATAAAAAAATAAGTATACATGTTTTATTTTCAAGACGCGTATACATAATAGAAGTTACGACTTTGAAAGGTATCTAAAGGTACCATTTGGACAGTTGTTATTAATAACATGACGTTAAACAGGTTAAATTTTTACTGACGTCGAGATTCGTCGTAATGTAAATCATAAAAGACAACCAATGATTTTTAATTTTAATGTTTTAAGTGTTAAAAAAATGATTACGTTTGGTTTCGGTTTCAGTAGATTCATTTTCTTAATGTGAGAACATTTAGACTACCACTTAAATTACATTAATTACTACCGAGGTAAATAAGTACATCGAATATACTTTAATTACAATCATAGTAATAATACAGTGTAGTTGTAGGCGAAAGTAAAATGAAACTGTTAAAACTATAAAATTGAGGAAACATTAAAATTTTCTGAAATTGTTTGAGCTATCATTTTAAATCCAAACGGATTCCACGCGCGTATTTTATACGTTGTATTATTCACAAATGACTGAAGTTTTAAAATAGCTGTTTAAATTACAATTTACTTTTTGTACACCTACGAATTTGGCGAATTGCCAAATTAAGTGTAGACAGTAAGGTAATTTTTTTTTTCCTATTAAGTTGTCTATAATCCAAAGAAAATTAATTTTACTATACTTTAACATGGGATTCACATTGCGTAGTCTATATTAATTAAATATTCTCTTAAATGTAACCACTTCATTTTATGGCGTATTTTAATGTTCTTAAAACTAAATAAGTACTCGCTAACGTGTCTTAAAATCCAAGTACTTAGTCGGTACTTGGTAGTAATAAAACGGTAAACGATAAATTAATGACAATGTCAAAATATTACGTCATTTCGGTGAACATTAATGAACACGCCAATATGCCATTGTGCACATCTATGTCATTAACAACGGTTAAATATTCAATAAACTATCGAAGAAACCTGCTGATTATCGACCATGTGACTCCTTTGGCAGTCGAGTAGATGGTAAAAAATGGTTTTTTTTTTTTTATTATTTCACACTCGGTCTCGAGCAGACAATACGGCGCGATAGTGTTGGCAAAGTGTACGGCCGGCCAACGATGATTTTGTAATGATCACGCAACTATGAAAACACATTACCTATGTGATAACAAGTAGTTTTTTAATGGGCATACGCAATTTTCTAGATTACTGATCACCTGCGAATGAAATGAAAAACGACTAAATATTGAAAAATGATCAAGTACCTATCGTTGTCGAAGCGATTTATTATCGTACGTGACATACCGGCGCGCAATATGCAAAATATCAAAACGGTAATAGATATAATACATTTTCATTAAAAGTCAACGGACAACGAGTAATAGGAAAATAATTATGTTGAAAAATAAAATTAAAATGAGAAATAAATACATATATATCGAATCCAGTTTTCCTGTGCCCCGTACAAGAGTATATGACCAGCGGTTGAGTCAGGACAATATATCCAATTAATGGCACTTTAAAAACTTGTATTATCCTCGCAGCAGCCGGTTTTCACGATCCTCGTCTCCTTCTTGTCTCCATTGAAGCAAATAATAGCTGCACGTATATACATGACCTTACAGTGGCAGAGACACATAATATCTTTGTGAACACTGGCGTTCGCAAATTTTATCTAACTAGAGACAGAGGTCTTTGCTCCGTTGCCGGTGGCCACCGACATAAACCAGCCCCGTCTTGTTCTTGGCCTACAGTCAAAAACGCAATAGTTATGTATTTTTATTCATTGATAGTTTCACACGGTAATCTGTTTTCATGTCATTGCGCATTTTAAATTCGATAAAATGGTTAATGTACAAAGCGTTTGTTAACGGAGTGTGTAAAGATAAATGAGCTTCCACGAGGTTTATTGGCAATGCAAAAGATTTGACTTGAAACCGGTCGTTGACGTCCGACACTTACTGTAATAATTGAGCGCCCTGTAAGTATCAAGGAAATGTATTATTCCATTGCATCCAATGGCTTTTGAGACACAAACGACGTTTACAACGATCACCAAATAATTTTTAACATCACTACGATACTCTAGATCGAATTAAAAAGAAAAGTCCTATATAGCTAATTAATAATCTTTATTTTACTTAACGCCAAATTTTGTTATGTAAATGTTATTTTACTGTACGGAGATACCATACTATTTACATAGAGTAACTTTTCAAAATTACAATAACTATTAGTGTGATAAAAGATTTTGCTCGAGTCGTGGGCGACTTTAAACTGTTAACCATAAACAAATACCCACATGTGTTTGCGCATTGAGCGTGGAAAATAATCTCTTAACCAATTCACATATAATGTTTTACTTCTTTATTGTTCTAGAATTATACATGAAAACATGTATGTTATCTTACATTTTATATGTGCTATATGCGAAACGATCTATGCGCTTCTTCCGGGTGCTCTATTATGTTTATCATTATGATTTAATAAACAATAGCTACCGAGTTTCTCGGACATCAAACGTCGGCAATATAATATCGCGCTTAATGAATATATTACTTATGCACTTACTGTAATATAAATAATAACCACGAAACGATCATGTTTCAATCGTAATTTTAAGACTATGCGCCGTTACAGCAACTTCCTTTTTTAAAGAAATGCCTTCCTGTTTCGCAAAATGTTTATTTTTGTTTTATTCTTATAGATACTTGTCAATCGTGTTTACCATTGAACATTCCAAACGTCGAATGATCGAAAAAGCTAAGAACATTTTACATCTTTGCTGACCACCTTCGTTGTGCACCTCAAATCATTGTCGTGAGCAAATACACCATGACGTTCATATCGACATTGAGTTTGATAAGCATAACGGCGTTCGTGTCGCAAGTCTTCGCCAATACGGTAAATATTGTTATTATGATTATATAATTGTATAATTTAAGCACGCTTATAAACAGATAGGTCTAAGGTCTAGGCTTAAGTATTGTTATAATACGTGGTAGAAGCCAAAACTCCATAAAAAACGCATGAACACAACTGTACTGATAGCGGATTAGACCCCAAAACGACCCCGAGGTAAGTTTAATACAATGCTAAACAATAGAAAACGTAGATTGATTTAATTAAGGTAACAGTAGTGCAGCTGCAACAAAATTGGTTCATATCACTACAGGCTACTCGTAAAATAACGACCAACTTGTTCGTTACATTTAAACCGACAATACTGCGCCTGGTCAGCCGACTTTTTACGCAAGTGAACTACTTTATTTGCTCTACTATTATAATATTGTATAACCACTACGTAATTTACCTCCGCATAAGATATTGATGTGGTTAAACCAGATCACTTGTAACGTTGCTTGAGGCCAGGGATTTCTCGTTAAGTGAAGCTCAGACTTAACTTCTTTAAGAAAAAGAAATGTAACATTGATTAAGATGTTAAGAGACGCACTATCTCATATACAGACACGATAATTAATAATACTAAATTTAACGACGCGTGAACTGTTAATTGAACCATAAGAAAACTTATTGCGATTTAAAAACTGCATTTTCGTTGTTTGTTCGAAAGTTGTTTGAGAGCTCACATTTTTGGACACGCAGACTAATAATATTATTGTTAGTTGATTCGACCTCAAATTAATCAAATTACGACGATTTTAAATAATTTTACATACGGAAGTCTGTATTGTTTTGAAGGACTGGCCGAATATCATGAGATAATATCTAATGAAAATAATATTTTTGGGTCTACAGGTAATTAATACTGTTCAATTATCAAATAAAAAAACCCAGTCTGTTTATTAGAATATAAAAAATATTACTTGTGAAATGATATTAAAAAAAAAAAAACATTCCTATAATACCATTTGTAAGACCATACAAAAGTCAAGCGCCAAAAAGAATAATAAAAGTTGTCGGTGTCTGTTTAGTATAAAGTAACAACTTTCGTAATAAGACCGTACGATAAAAACCAACATCTTTACCTCGTAAGTTCCTAGCCAGTTAAATGGAAACGGAGGCGTTCCGGTAATGAAGCGATTATTATAATAATATAGTGTTTTTTTTTTTATAACTCCTTGGACTTGTCGAACAACGGTCTAGTATTTAACATGCCTCTCGATAGTATAGGGGCCACGTTGGCTTTTCCGATACCAACGACCTTCCCACAGTAGACGAGGTCATCGATTTTTCGGTAATCCGTCACTCACGGACTAGGCGACGACACCGGTCTTATATTTTGTACCGTCGTCGTCCGGACAATGAATAACAATAATATTATTATCAGTAATAACAACGATAAGTCTGACCATTTGTTAAACGCGACTGCAACACACATCAACAACCCTCAACGGAACAATGTAAGTAATCGTGGGCTGAATACATAATAAAAACATTAAGACAGTCAAACGCACATGTGGTAGATGAAGAAGGGATTGGGTCAACGACAGGCGCTATCAACACACGCAAAACCAGAAATCTGATTTGCCGTGTGTGTATTCTTTTTATTATTAATTTTTACTGGCATATCTTTTTATTGGGTTGTCAACATTATTATATTTATCGACCGGAACGTATCATAGGCTCGCACGCCTATAGGAAGTCGTTGAGTTTTCGTTATCTGTCTACAAGTTTCTCCAGAGATTTATCTAAACATGATCTTACCAACACAAAGTTACACAATCATGGTGGGTCTCGTATCCCAGCAGCAGACTCGGCTACATAGTTAAACAACAGCAGAATAGATTTCTGTATGTTTAATGTATTTACGCAACGGAGTGTGGTCACGGAACAAACGCCTTCGCTCAGTTATCTCATCGAACGCCAAAAACATAATGTTTTTTCCTATATTTTCGTTAATTACTGAGAACACCATAACGCGACCGTTTTAATGATCAATTAATACTTTAACGCTCGTCCGTATGGGCAATATTGGTAAAACGGCATGTACTTGTCGTTTGTGGCCGACAATAGCACTTGTTCACTCTCGTTGACGCGTAATCGAAACTAGTTTGTTTTTTACCCACATACTGTAATAGATTTAAGAACAAAAAATAAACATCAAATAAATAATTATTTATTTTTTTCAGTTACATGAGCACATGCATACTGACGACTTGAGAAGTTTATTTCATGTGGAACACCATTCAGAAGGTAAGTGCAACGTCTTGACATTGAACTGTATATAAAAACTAGTAAAGATTCTGTTAATGATATTCCTGTGACCAGTTATTAATGTTATAGTACTATTTTAATATTATTACTTAAAATTAAATTAAATTATAATTGAGTAACTATAACGTGAAAAACTATGACAAAGAATCGGTTTATTAATACAAGTTTGAAGGTTTTTAATTACTTAATAACGTGATCTCGAAAAATAGTAAACCGTTTTTTTTTTATATTAAATAATATTGAATTAAATTAAAAACATCATATAATTTTTTTATTATAGTTATCAGAGACTTAGGCGTGTAAACAAATCCGTATAAAACGTAGACTCCTTAGAAATAGGAATAAACTTCCCTTAAATAGATATAAAAAAATAGCAATTCAAAATATTATTAATGAGTATACATTATATGCGTATACTATATAGTATAAAAGTAATTTATTTCATTATATTAATTCATTTCGACTTGTAAAAAAAAAAAACATTAAAACAGTCAAATTTTTTTTTTACTTTTCAGTTCCTCATTATGAAATTATTAGTCCTCATTCTATCGTTCGAAGGGACACTACCAACACGCACAGAGTAAGGCTGAAGGCATTTGGAGAACACCACGAATTAGAATTAGAACCCTCCGACAATTTAGTAGCCGGTGACAAGCTGCGAGCATGGACTGCTCATCACAATTCAACAACAGATACTATTCATTATACAGAACTACCTGATGTAAGACAAATATTTTATCTTATTTAATCACTTGATTTTCTATTTTATAACAAATAGCTAAGCAATAACTTGACTGTCAGTTATATTTGTATGATATTAGTATTCAGTAAATAAGTTTTTAACAATTGCTTTGAACTCATATTACATAAACAATTTATAAATCTGGGTACCTACAACAACGATTAACACTTTATTGCAAACACATACATTTCAAACAAAAGGAATTTATAAAATCGTAAGCAGTTTAAGTAAAAATATTAACTATAAAAACGTGCGAGTAATAATTAGATCATATGAAGTCAAAACTCATCCAAATACATTTTACAATTGAAAACGTGACAGGTTTATTTCTAAAATTATAAAACGTAACAATTTTACCTCTTTATTTTTTTATTCAAATTATTTTCACTTCCGTAGAATTCTTAATTTCTTTTCGCTTCAAAATAAATATAGAATTTTCTATAAAATTACATTTATTCAGATCTACAGTTTAGTTTTTTTACGAAAAAGAAAAAGACAAAATTGACGGCATATTTACTATTAAAAATTTAGCAATTTTATTGTTCATTTTGCACGTATAACTCGAATTTTATGTTAACTTCAAGAGTTAATTATTCATGTAAACAAAGTATGTTTGTGTTCATGATGTAATGCACTTATCAGTTAGGTGTGGGTGATGATACGGGGAATAGTGAAATGCTAAAGAAAATACAAGTTATCGTGACAATGCCTTGAAGTTATAACTGAATAGTGAATTCAATTGAATTTTAAACAATAATAAACGTATTAGATAATGAATCGAACAACTGAATAGTGCTACACGTTAATGTCCTATGAATAAACTACTTATATTTACATACATTAATAGTCACACAACAGTTTTCTTTTGTTTGCATTTGTTTAAAAAATATAGTCTAATATGGTCACTGGGAATTGTTTATAATATTAGGCTTAAGTAAAATCAGCGAAAGTGATAACTTCCTCGAATAAACGTAAAAAACGTTAACATCAACCATTAATGTTATTTAACATTCTTAATTTAATTGTTTTTTTTGAAAAGTTAATAGAAACAATTTTTACAGCGTATCACTGTATTACAATTCATGTATTATTTTATCAGCACTTGAACATTTATTTCCCCACATACTATAATAAATACCACCGTATTAAAAATTAAGTTACAAGATTTTTTTGTTAATGAATTATTAAGATTATATTAAAGTAGGGGTCTAAGTGAATATAAATCGGCAGTTTTTTTGTAATATAAATAACTAAACTAATATCCGGTTGGGTTGGGTTGATAATGAAACTAATGAAAGTAAACATAATTGCTGGACCTATCATCATTAAATTAGTAGCACTTCGGTAAAAATATATGTCAAGTAAAAATTATTTACTTTCCCCTATTAAGAAATAAAAACCATACAGAAAATCAACATTTAAATATTTATATTAAACGTTCAACAAAAATAAATTTAGGTGGTATAATTATAAAAAAATTAATTTTCAAGAGAATGACCACATTTGATTTATTTATATATTTTCCAATAGTGAAATTATAATTATGTCTATGAAGACATTTTTTTTACTATAACAGAAATTAAATAATAATAAAATTTATTTGAAATTTTCAACAAAGAAAAAAAATGTTAACTATATTTTTACTACATTGTAAACTCTTGAAATATCTAATTTTTTTTCTTTAATGGTATAAAATATTTTATATATATGTATATAAAATAATCATATATGAATAAAATATTTTGCGTGCTCTAAAAATTTAGGTTATTTTCCGTAAGAGTTTCACAAATAAATAATTATGTAATAAAAAAAAACTATGTTCTAATTAAATATAAAATATTAGGTGTAATTAATAATAAACAAATTTTATTTTTAGGAACACATTGGCGTACCATATCAGGACGTGGACAAACGAGCTGCCTTAATCTTACATAACGACCACAATGATGGGACAATTCTTATGGTAAGTTGACACAAGGTCAAGTTGCAGTAAGAACTATGTATGTAGGCCGAGTCATTTCGTCCATAATAATAATACGAATAATGTACACAAGAGAATATTGCATTAGAAAAACACAATTAGATTTAATAATGGCACAAAGATGTACGTAAAGGTCATTTTTTAATTAACAAATTAAAATTGACAAATATTTGACGTTCGGTCGTTGAGCACAACGATGAGTCTGAAAAGAATAATGTAAACGCAAATATTAATTAATTTTTTTCTATAATGAAATAATTAAGATAGTATTGTGAAAACGTTCCGATTAATTAAAAAACTCAAAGGATGTTACAGTGATAGTATTTATCAAAACTTGTTGTAAATCGTTGAAATCGGATTGCTGAAAGGCAAGTGGATTTATTTGGCGCCGAAACGGCGACACAATGTTATTGTATTGTTATAATATGTCGTCTCAGGTCGCGTAGAGTTCTTTGATATCGACTCGAAATACGTGCATTATAATATAACGATGTATTCAAACATATCAAATAATTAATTAATTAATAATAAATTAATTTTCCTTATCTCAAGCCAATACGTATAACTTTGTATTGAATAATTCGTTCCAATGTGATGTATCCTGCGGTAAAAATAACTCTGACCCTAAACTAGATAGTGGCACCGTTTATGAACTTAGTGTCAAATCAGCGAAATTCTAATTATGGTCAAACATCACACAAAATAATTATATTGCAACAATAATAATAATGATTCGTATAAATGGGGTTCGGTTTACAGAAAGCTAAGTTATGTATTCCGTATTATTGATCAATGAATCCATAAAATTATTTATATGAGTAGTACAAAATCAATTTTTAGTTTGTAAATCCAACAAAAAAAAAAAACCCAGCACAGTGGGGTGGCGGGACAGTGGGGTCGTGGCATAGTTGGGTCCAGTATAGATGATATCTGACAGTGGTTAAAATCACTATCATAAAAAACGCTTCGACGCAAATCTGTAGATAGTGTTTAATTAAAAAAAAAAAAAA
>NW_026099572.1:62493944-62544342 GCF_025091365.1 Daktulosphaira vitifoliae | reverse complement strand
AAAAAAAAAAAAAAAAAAAAAAAAAAAAACACATCATAGTAAAATTAATACCTTCTCCGCTTCGCATCGAAGCTAAAATGTTAGGTTTTTAGTTTTGAATTGTTTCTATAGTGTTAAAACTTGATATGATTAATTTCCTTAATTCAGATTATGTATCGTTAGCAAACAATATTACACAATATAATTTAATAAGGAAAACAACGTTACGGTCACTAAATTCATTAAATTTAGCTCTGTTCAAAGATAAGTACATCGCAAAAATCTTAAACATGAAATTTATTTTTTTCATAAAACGTTATCAAAATTATAACCGACGTGTCACTAACCCGCCACTGCATTAACGTATCGTTGAAATTTACGAAATTCAAAATGCAATTACTAATTTTAAATGCTGTAGTAATTACCTTAAAATAATTTACTTTACAAATTCCCCCTTTGAATTATGAACTAAATTTTGGTTACGATAATACACACTTCTACATACTGTAAGTCTAAACATACATAAAATAATGTATTAATAAAAATAATTTTAGAAAAACTACCACTTTTTTTTTTTAATAAATGTGAATTTACTTATATATTGTTAAATTAATTTACAAAATGCTGTATTTAAATTTTATAAGGTATTCTATTAAACGTTAAAAATATTTCTTTCTAGCTAAGTTTTTAATATTTCATGCTCTATTATTAAAACTAATTAAATAAAAAAATTCTTGAATTTAAAATATTATTTTTATTATATAGAAATAATTTTTCGAGGTGTGATTTACAAATCACCAATACAAATACAAAATCCAATACGAATTCGCGGTATTTATACACCTCAAATCTTTATCTTATATTATAATATAATGATAATGTTACAGATTTGTTAATATATAATATCGTACATTTTATGTACGATATTACGATTAAAGTTAAATTTTTATAGGATTCTTCAGAAAAAAAATGATTTATTTCTTGAAAAAATTTTTAGTACACTTCTCAATAGTTTCGTAAAATTGTTTCCCTAATATATTCGAATATAACAAATATCATAATTGAAAACACTTTAAGTATTTAAAGTAGAAAAAAACTATGAACACGAATAAAAGTAAATTTTATAGAAAATGTTTTAAAAACTGAAAAATAATAAGAGTTGACTTAATAGTAATATTTATTTATTATCGTTTTCATATATATATATTAAATGAAATATTTTTTAATGTTACGTATGATGTTAAATAAAATACTTTCAATTCCATTGAAAAAACACAAATAGTTATTTATAGTGATTGCATTTGCGTAAGACGTGCCAAATCTTTAGCAGTTTACAATAAATTAAACATAATCAGGGACAACAATTAGGTTCCTGTTATATCTATTTACAATAATTAAACATACAAAAACACCTAATACTAATGACAAATAAATCAAATAGGCTTTGTTTAACTAATCGTTAAAGGTACATTGATACTAACATCAGATTTATGTTAAAACATGTTTCGGCCTCGATAGTTGACTCCACAAATCACAACACAAATAAGAAATTATAAAATTTCGATGAAACCTAATGAATAATTAAACAATTATACTATTTTTCATGCGCTTTCAGGAAAACATAGTCGCTATCCATTTGGTAGTTGATGCTACAGCATCGATTTAAGTCAAAAAAATATATAATTTATCATCGTTGGTCATTGTACAAACCGAATTTATTATAACACTATCGCCCAATGAAACATTATTCCACAACGAAACATCTACATACATATGCAGAAGGAATCACTTATCATAAACCACTTAATTAATCGATAAATAAAACTAATAATAATATATTTTTTTAACGATTTATCTAGTTAAATGTCTCTCACAATTTTTCAAACGTGAAGTATTTTTTTTGTACATCCCTTATACATTATAAAGTTGTCAACTTTGATTTCTCAAGTGAGAACACATCATTAACTAGCTTATTTATAAGATAATGACTTAATTAAGAAAATAATTGGTAAATAACGACTTTTGGACCATTATCTCGGAAGTTATTGACATGTTTACATCTTGACGGGAGACGAGAGACCAAGAAATATCTAGTGATAAAAGTAATAATAATAATAACACCTATATCTCACGTGCAGCCATTACTATCAACTGTTATTAACTTTCAAAATACTGACCCAAAGTTTAATTTCGACCAATCATATTCATAATTAGATTGATCTATTTAATTGATAATGATTATTATCTAAGTTGGTTAATTATGTGTTCGCATTTAAGAAATCAAAGTTGACATCTTTATAAAGGTAAAAGAATAAACATAAAAAGTACTTTGTGATTGATAAATACATAAAAACGTTTAAGTTAAATTAACCAAAACGAAATAATTCTCAAAATTATTATTTTTTTTTTTTTTGGAAAATTAAATGGTTCATGTGATTTTACCTGTATTTTTGAATGAAAAAACAGGATATCTATACACGAAAATTTAAAAGAAATATATAAATCTGATTTTAATAAAGTTTAAGTTCAAGACCTTAATAAACGTTTAACGTTTTTTCTAGTACTATTGGACAAAAACTCATGAATCAACTTTTTTTTCATTCCTAACAAATACTTTTTTCACTCTGTCTCTAATGTTCAAACAAATAACAATTATTCAGCAAATATTAAGTTGGCTAATCTAAAGTCTCAAATTTAAGTGATTTAATTATCATTGATCTTTGAATAAATGTAATTAAATACACTACATCTTCATAATTATTATACTACTCAAAGGCTATTTATATTTTTTTTTATGAATCGATTTTTCATGAATAATTTACAATTAGAAATTATTTTGAAAGAAAATATGAATTTTTGAAATAATTATGACATTGGTTGTCGTCTTAAGACGATAACTAACAATAAAGAGAGAAAATTGTATGTTAAGAACCGGTTACTAGCTTTGCAATTTAATTAAATTATATAAAAAAATATTCATACATTAAATAAATAATCAGTTTTATTCCGTAATGAACATCATCGCACTTTGAAGGCTAAAATATAATAGTAATTTTTTCGTATACTTAAAAATGTTGAGCTAAGAACATTGAATTTCCAAAGGTATAACACTTCTTATGAAATGAAAATGAACTATACTAATAACATAAAAAATTATATTTTAGCAATTTTTCTGTAGCAACTATTTAATATTAAAATGCAAGGAACCCAAGGTTTAAACATAAAATTTTTATGTTTTTACTACTAATGAATTTTTTATAGAAATATCTCAGTTTAAAAATGAACTTCTTGGTATATATATTACACTATATTATTATATTACAGTGTATATTATCGAATTTTACTAAAATTAAAATTAAAAGTTTAATCGAATAGCTAATGTTGAATTTGCGTTTATGCCAATTTCATCATTAGTTGTGTCAAAGCCAAGTTTTTTGTAAATATAGTTTATGGTGTATTAAATATCCAAAACAAAAACTTTTATTAAACATCATTCAAAGCTACTTCAATACATCTGAGGTTTAGCCCACTCCAGACTTTTTTTTTACTCATTAAGCTATACTTAGAAGTATATAACTTGAAAAAATATTAGAAAATTATTTAAAAAAATAATGTAAAATTTTAGCTAACTTTATTAGCTGAATAAAAAAAATCCGCTATAGAACTTTTTTTAACCAAATATGTATTATATGATTTTAATTTACATATTAAAAGTATACTTAATAACACTTCTGGATAAAATTATGTTATTTCTTTAAAAATAAACGCAAAATACTAAATTAAACATATAAAATATTTAATTACACGCTGTAATGCATTAATATAATATCACCAACAACTTTTTAGTCAATAACTTTGGAAGTTATCCAATTTTTTTAATATTATTCCAATATTTATAGTTCAGTTGTCGCCATAAGGATTTTGTAAAAAAATATATTTACGCATTTATATTAAGCAAATACAAAAGCAGATTTTCCATATTGCCACTATCTTTATTTACCTTCAAGACTTTAATATTTTTATTTATCAATCCTATTTAATATTTCTATCAATACAAATGGATATGTGTGATACTGACAATCGAATTAAATCCAATGGGAAATCTTAATGAAAGATTTTTTTTTTTTAGGAAGGAACTATTGGTGAACATTTAGTTGTAAAACCAATCCCTTCACTGTACAGAAAACACGTACAGTCTGTTCCAGACGACGAAATTTTTATGGACCAAGAAATTGATAATGGCGATAATGAAGTGTCCAAGCAAGGTTTTCCTTTAAAACCTCAAAAATTTGTACATCACAAACATATTGTGTATAGAAGAAACCCAGATTCTGATACAAATTCTGGAGATTATGGTAGATAGTCTGCAATTTAATTGTTAAAAATCAATTAATATTTAAACCGTTAATTATAGCTCTGATGGAACCAGACTCATTGCCAAGAACTAGACGAAAAAGATCTATAACAAAGAGGGAAGCACCTTACGCCATTTATCCAGAAATTATGGTGATCGTAGACTATGATGGATACAGGTTTGTTAATTGATTATGACATATTCATAAGAACTAAACATTTGTAACTATAAATGTAATATTACTTTATTTTTAATATTTAAATAACTTAATTCAAATATGGATATTAGGTTACACGGTGGAGATAATGTACAAATAAAGAGATATTTTGTTTCTTTCTGGAATGGTGTGGATCTTAGGTATAGACTGCTTAAAGGACCAAAAATTCGTATTAGTATAGCTGGAATTATAATATCAAGGGTAAGTAAAGTTAAATAGTATAATAATTATAAAATTAATTAAATATCAACAAATATGTAACGCTAATTTACAAACTAGGCATTTTAACTGATTCGTCTGTCTCTATGCCGATTTCTTCAAAAAGAGCTTTTTTTGTTTTGGGGCAATTCTCTAAGATCGAATCTAATACATCCATGCAAATACGCTTTCTTTTTCTGTATTCTTTAATAACTTTTTCGTGGTTAAACTTAATTTTTTCTTTATCTTTTTCTGACATGCAAACTTTGTTTTTAGATACTTCATCCAATTTACTTTTAAGTTCCGTAATAGATTTGTTCAATTCTGTAATCATGTTCTCTGCCTCTTTAATACTATAAGTATTTTTTAACATTTTTACTTCCACTTCAGATTTTTTTAATTTTTGTTCGACATCTTTTAGTTTTTCATTTGTTTTTAATAATTCTTCATCAAGACGTTCAATTTCTTTTTGATTGTCTAAAGTAGTATCAGGCTGAATCACACAAAAAACCTTTTGTTTTCCGTATATTTTAACAAAAATTTTATTATCTTTCACTAATTGATCAAGTGCTTTATCCACTGCAGCCTTACCAACATTGTGCTTTTGAAGATTTGAAAAAACATCATTAGCGCTATACGGTCTATTACCTGTAACCATGAATTTGTAGACTTTATCTTTTTCCATTGTGATAGCTGAAAAAAAAAGAATGATATATATATATATATATATAGATTTATATGAATTAAATTTTTTTAGGCAAGAGATGCTACCCCATACTTAGAAAGAAATAGAGTGGGCAGGGATGCAATTGATTCAGCTGCAGCTTTAACTGATATGGGAAAATATTTATTTAAAGAAAGGAGACTACCTGTATATGACATTGCTGTAGCAGTTACAAAGTAAGTAATCAATCGCGACTCAAATTCAAAATTCACAATTAAAACTTCAAAGTAAAATTAATCTCATGAATTTCAAATCTTGAAATCGAAAGGTTTAACTTCTTATTTATTTATTAATGGGTCATTATAACCGACATAAAATGCATTTAGGTACGACATGTGCAGACGTCGCAAAGGAGGCCGTTGCACAAAAGGAACGGCTGGTATGTGATAAATAAAAATATTAGGGAAATGCTTAATTAGTAATTCGGAAAAATTTGTACATACAAATTTTCAAACTTTTTTTTTCTTATATTACTAAATTACCTTCTTGGTGCAACGGTTTATAATATATATCAAGTATTATTATATTCTTGTGGTGTAATAAGTAATAACTATAGCTTTTAACGAGTGTAGTAGTAATGTAGATAATACAAAATCATTAATATATTAAAACAGAGTTAGTATTAAAATGCATATAAATATTATTAACAAATACTTGTTAAATTCAAACAATTGGATTCGTGAGAAAAATATCTACGAGAATGGATTAAACCAAATCGAAATGTTTCATTTTCAGATTAGACATGTGCAGGAGACAATACCCACATGATACATGCAACAGGGGTACCGCAGGTATGTCCCTGAAAATCCAAATAAATACAGTGCACTTGTAATATTTTATATTCCAAAGATATATATCCAATATCTCTTCTAAATGATATTGCACTAAATTTTATTACATTGTTAATAAAGAATAAGGAACAAACATTCTTGGTTCATTCTGTATGACACTGAAATTTGGATTATCACATGGATATAATTTGTAATTAAGGACACAACTTATCTTCTTTTACACCTTTAATAATGATGTTTAACTAAAATGTGCTACTGAATGCAAAGTAGCTAGAAAAAGCTATATTTTCAACACATGAATTTTTCTTAAATACATTTTATTTATATAGAATGTACAAGTATCTTATATGATATTCAAAAGTTTTCTAACATGCATGTAGTAAAAAGAGCTTGGATGCTAATTCTTTTAATGGTGACGTGTTTCTAAATTTGCAATTTAAAAACCAAGTTTATAAAAACTATTAGTATTTATTTAAAACATAAACCTAATTGAACTTGCTTTTTTTAGCTGAAATATTTATCTGGATTCTTTAATATCTTTAATCGACTGTCGTAACATAAAGAGAATTAACTTGATTTTCGTTGTTTTTAAAAAAATCTTGGTATAGATATAATATTTTTAAAATTGACAAAAATCCTTATTCAAATAAACAAATATATAATCAAAATAATGCCAACAGTTTTATTTTGTAAATTAAACAATACACTCTGTATTACTCTAATATATTATTACTCTAATAATATATATATTACTCTAATTTATTTATCATGAACCACATTATTAATCGAAAAATAAAAAAAACATTAAGATTTTTTTTATTTTAAATTTTTATTAATTATAAAATATTTTTATGTTCATCTCTTATACCTTATAAAGTTGTCAACTTTGTTTCTTAAATGAGAACACATAATTAACTAACTTATTTATTAGATAATGATTTAATTAGAAAAATAATTGGTCAATAACGACTTTTGGATCATTATTTCGGAAGATATTGACATGTTTACATCTTGACGGGAGAAGATAGATTAAGAAATGTCTAGTGATAAAAATAATAACACCTATATCTCACGTGCAGCCATTACTATTAACTGTTATTAACTTTCAAAATACTGACCCAAAGTTTATTATTGATCAGTCATTTTCATAATTACATCATTATTTATTAAATAAGCTAGTTAATTATGTAAGTAACCTTTTGACAAAAATAAGATGACACTTATAAGGTATGAGATTGTTAATAGGGATAAGCATAAAAAAATACTTTTGATCGATAAATTAAAAAACACACGTACCTAAAGAAAACCAAAAAAAAATGTCCAACATTATTTTTAATTTTCAATTAATAAAAAGTAGTACATGGTTCATGGATCACGCTGTATTTATTGTTATTTCAACAAAAATATTAACTATTCGATATACAAAAATATTTTACCATAACTTCAAAACAAAAAAATCAAGTTAAATCAAGCATGAATTAGCTTATTAAAATGTTTTAAATCAATACAAAATATTGATAAAATATCACATATTAATGCTTTAATTTTACTGAAAATTATCAGAGCTTCTATAATTCAATCTACATATAAATGTTGTAATAATAATATATACATTTTTTTAATTTAACCTAGGATTTGCATATGTTGGTGGAGCATGCGTTGTAAATAAGCGTCTCGAAAAAGTTAACAGCGTTGCTATTATAGAAGATACTGGTGGATTTTCTGGTATCATTGTAGCCGCTCATGAAGTGGGCCATTTGTAAGTAAATATTTTTAAATACTAAATTCATCAAAAATAAAACGACTTTTGGATTTTAGACTTGGTGCTGTACATGATGGATCACCCCCTCCAACGTATCTAGGAGGTCCAGGTGCTGAAAAATGTCGCTGGGAAGACGGTTACATTATGAGTGACTTGAGACACACAGAAAAAGGATTTAGGTGGTCGCCTTGTAGCGTGTCCTCATTTCACCATTTCTTAAAGTAAAGTATAATTTATCTTATAAATTAATATAGGCAAAATAAAATTTCTTAAATATATTACAAAATAATTAATGGCGTAGTATTAAGCTATTTTTTATGTCATTTGTCGGAGAATATTCTAAAAAGTAGTTTGTCAGAATCCAAAGTTAAAAGTTTTAATTCGCGGGTGCAAGGTCGGATTGAAAATTTACGGCCCATCGAAAAATTCGTCAGTAAATACATTGAAAACATTAAAAATGAATGATTTTAATTGTTTGTATGGAGAACATGGGATAAGTAACTGTTTAATTGATAGATTAGAATTTTTTTTCAATTTTTGAGGATAATATCTTCATTTTAACTAATTGTAATCATTTGACGTATCGTTGAAAAATGTAGGTCAAGTTAGAGCAGAGAAAATAAATGATAGTCACAAAAAAATACCTTCTCAGCTTTGAATCGAAGCTAAAACCTAAAATATAGTAAAATAATTTTAAAATGAATAACAAATTTCTTCTCACGAGGGGCAACTACAGTGATGGCATCCTTGATCTTTATTGAAGTAATTGAATCTGAATGAAATAAAAATCAAAGGAGTTGAAAATTTATTGTAACTTAAAAAGAATTAAGAAAAAATGCAAAATATTTCTTGCCATATGTGGGTGGAACCTTGTACCCCAAGCGCGTAATACTCAAGTGTTACCGACTCGGCAACCTTACGTCCACTGAAAAAAATGGCAATTTAAGCTAGTTCGAATTTCAAAGTTATTTTTCCCTACTTAAAAAAAGCAAAAAAATTCAAATTTAACTTTCTATGCTATATCAATTTGATTTATATAATATCTATGAAAATCAGTGTACTCCCCTTGTCAGGTATTTTAAAATAAAATAAAATACAAAACCCAGAATTTTAACACAAAAATAGAATATTTTTAAATACGGTAGTCATTTTCACCATGAAGACAAATCCAGAGATCAATTTTTTTTTTTTTAATTAAAGTATATTACATAAGCTTTAATTTGAAGTATATATAAAAGTGTCAGTCATTCCGGAACATTTTCAAAAGTTAAGTTGAAAAAGTTATTATTTTGAAACCCTTCCTGTGGGCTGGTAAAGGGTAAAACATTCACAAAAATATATCAAATGATAAGTAAATACCTGAGGTATCTATAAAAAAAAAAGTAATATTAATTCGGTCATTTTTAAAAAAATTATGGCAATTTTAAGTAAAAAAATTTTAAAAATGTCGAAAATTAGCGATTTTTAAATTTTTAATGTTTTTGGGGAAATCCCCGTTTACGAGACATAAGGGATTATTTTTCAACTCTTGAGGGTAATGCCTTCGTCTAGATACGATTTGTAATTTTTTGATGTATTTTCATCAAAATCAGTCCAGCGAGAGCTAAGATTGAGCGTTCACAGACAAAAAAATATATTAAAAAAAAAAATTCATCATAGTAAAATTAATACCTTTTCAGCTTCGCATCGAAGCTAAAAATTTACAATAAAAGTGACAGTTAATATATTAGTAAAAATCGAAATTATTGTAATAAGATTAAAATACGAAAATTCAGTGAAAATAATTGTATATTATTCTAAATTTAAATATTTTTTTTATAAATTAAACCTTAAGTAGTATTAAAATACTGGTGATATCATGTTTTGAAATACCGTTCTATAAATTAAGTTCTAATTATTATACTATGACTTGACTCCGACTAGTTGGATCCACTCCAGACCTGGTTCCCTATAGGCCTCTCTCCTCTACAGCACATTAGGACCTTCGGGTCATCTTCACTGATTTTGGTAGGAGTACACAATATTTGTTTTGAAAGAAAAATATTACTTCAGAATCAGTATAATAAAAATATAGCAAAAAAAAATAATAAATAAAATAAAGGCAAAAATACATAGATCTATACAAAATTATACTAAATAATAATAATTATTATTACTAATTATTTAGCACAACAGGTATACAAAAGATAATTTTATAATCATTGAAATTCAATTTTTAAATACCACGTTATTTTTTTTTCTGTTGAAATATCATAAAATATAAATAATCTATTGCAATGCGCAGACATAAAACTGTATCTTAATAAAAACTCTGCGGGGGTCTTAAAAAAAAAAAAAATCTCTTAACTCGGACAAAAACTAACGGATTTCAACAAAATTTTCAGGGTACCTTTAGAAAATGTATTGGTGCCCTAGTAAAAAATTTAAGTTATAATTCGACAAACAAGAAATCTGATATTTTTAAACGCTTACGAAGTTCTAAAGAAAATTTTCTATTCTTCGTGAATAGTTTTCCCAGAGCAATTTCAACGAGCTCTTTGATTAAAAAAAGAAAATCGGAGATCGTTAAGAAATTTTTCCAGTAATGACAAATTTTTCAACGTTTTTGAATATAATAAGATAATTTAATTACTACTAAAGAAAGAATTACCTTTTTTATATAGTGGTGATACAGCTACTTGTTTGTTTAACTCTCCTCACGAAGACGAGTCTTTACCAAGAATGTTACCTGGAAAACTATTGACGTTGGACGCTCAATGTAGAAAAGATCGAGGAACTAGTGCTTGTTTTGTAAGTATTAAAACCTAGAAAATGTTTATTACATTTTATAAAATCTATTAAATTTCTAAGATAAGAAAAAAAATTAGTGAATTTTATTATTATAATAAATCAAAGACATTAATCTAAATTATATTAATTTTGCAGAAAGATGATCGAGTGTGTGCCCAACTTTTTTGTTTTGATGCTGGATCAGGTTACTGTGTAGCCTACAGACCAGCTGCTGAAGGTTCTCCTTGCGGAGACGGACAAGTAAATTGAAAATTAAAAATAGTAATTTTATTTATACAAAAATATTGTAAAAATTATTTTAATAGTACTGTACAAACGGAAAATGCATTACGGAACACGAAAATATCATACCTGATTTTTCACAAAACACTCCATCATATATTCGAAGAATAGGAGACTTTCAAGAAGGAGAAGCTACTCAGACGTGGCCACAATATGTGGCTCCTAATATATCAACTCAAAGGTAAATTACAAAATGTGTACTATTTTATCCATAAAAAATAAAGAAATTATCAAGTAAGTAATGACATATTTAATGGAAATGCAGCTGAAATGTAACCATTATTTTTTTATTATAATTATTTTGATATCTTAGGATACGTCCCTCATGATTTAATTGCGTATATATGATAACCCCTATTGATGCGCTGTTTCCAATTGAGACTTTAAAGTAGCTTAAAATCTTAATGATGGGTCACATTAATATTCATTAGCATAACCAACTTTTCCATTAGTAATTATAAACAATTCAATTTGATTTAAAATTTAACTTAACTTCTGTTTCATTCAATGTTTTTGATTTGGTAGTTAAGTTTTGAAAATTAGTATTAAATATAATACTTACAATTAATTATTATCGGTATTTTTAGTAAATTATTATTCGAAAATAATATGTCGGAGTAAAAAAAAGCAAAAAGAAAATCTTCTTTAACTTAACCCATGTGATTTATAAACAGATTATCAAATTTGTTAAATTTTTCGTACACGATAAAATGTTAAAAATCTTCAAATGACTCCAAAAAATAGCGAATTCTCCTTAGTTTTTAGACGTATTTTAAAGCAAATATTTTGTTGAACAAATTACAAACATCATATCATCAGTTACTCACAAAATAAAAATATATGAAACAATAATAACAAAACAATTATTTTTTCAAAAAATGCACAAAAAATGAATGAATTTTCATAAGAAATATATTTACTCAGAGTTTTTAACGCATTCAATGTTGATAAATAGTAATAAAAATGTTATATTACGTTGCTCAAGAAGCAAGACCATCTATCTCATTTCTGTCAATTTTACAGCAGAGCAAAAAAAAAACGGTTTTCTGAGGAATTTTAATATTTAATGAATTTTTTATTATTTGACTAATACGCTATCTATTGATTTAATATAAAATCTTAGACTGTCATTTAATTCAGTGCAATAAATTACATATAAAAGTATATAAAATCATTTAAACCAAAATGTGAGATAGGTGTTGCTTTTTAAATGACATACTTGGGTATAAATTTTCGATATGTTAAGTTAAATTTACACTACTTGTGTGTAAAATTAATGTGAATATTAAAATTATCATATTGACGTATTTTTGGATCATTTTTACAGTGTTAAAATAAACATAGAAATAATTGACTTTTTTGAAACTGCTTCAAATTTTTCTTTGTTGGATCATTACTTGAAAATGTAATTTTATTGTTAAACCCATTATTTCATACCATATAAAAAAAACCTTTATTAATTGTAAGCTAACCCATTCTTTGAAAGATATCGTTGATATATTTTTTAATGTTTCGATCAAATAGAAAATAATATTAATTTTGATTCGTTATTTTTACTATTTTTAAATTATACCTTATCTTTATATTTTCATGACAATTATAAAATAACGCGTAATCGTTCAACATAAACAAATTCTTTTACATAGAAAAATTAATAACCAAAGTAGTATTATTACTGAAAAAAATGTATAGTTTAGACAAGATCTAAAATGTTTAAAATGACCTTATTTGGCAACATTTTAGGTCAGTGTGGAATGATTTTTGGAAGACAACTCCAAAAACAATTCAAAACTATCAAAATAATTACTTACACTTTCAAACATATACACCTAATTTTTATCATATACAAACGACAACTACTAAACCTTATGATACACAACTAACAAACAGACAACTTTACAATCAAAAACAAAATAACAATGAAGACCCTTTAGCTTTGTTACTTAAAAACAAATATCATCATTTTGGACCACAAGAATTGAAATTCAACAATCAACCTCAATTTCCTAATAACCTACATGGTAAGTTATTTACTGAGTAAAAGTCATCCTCATCATACTGTTGGTAAAGAAGCTCATTAAAATTACTTTATCTTCTATACCTATGAAAACAAATATTACTTTAAGAAATATCACCTCAATTTTCATAAAAATCAAAAACTTAAAATAACCATACAATAAAAATATAACAGCTAATTTCTAATACAAAATAACTAAGTTTACATATAACTCTAAATGGACTAAGACATTGCATGTTAGCAGACATTTTATTAATTACTATCAATAAAATATAATAATTTCATTCATCAATACTCATTTATTATAATGAAATCATACTAACAATATTATTAATATTATTTGTTGATCATTCAAAATAGACTAAAAAAACAAATATATATTTTAATTAAGTTTAATAACTTTCAGCTGATGAGTGCATCGATAAAGCTGGTGCCATGGACACATGGGGTGCTATATCATGCTATGACTATCTCACAAAAAATGGTTTAGAGTATTGTTCAAATCAATATATCCAGAAAAACTGTTGTGCTGCAGTCAAATACATATGTAATAATGCACAATATGTGCATAATGGCTGACCAATAATAAGAATTATTCATCATATAAATAATAAGTTTTAAATAATCTCTGTGAGATTAGATGATTATGATTATTATTATTATTAATGTAAAATAAACTAAAAATATAAATTGAAAATCAGTTTTGTCGTACATTAACTGATTTTTTTATCAATTAATCATTCATTAGAAGTTTGATATAATCTTCATTATGTATATTTTTATTTATTAGAATATAATTGTAAAAATTGTTTTTACAATTAAATTAGAATACATTTATTAAAAAGTAAAATTTGAAACCAGTACATAATACAATTTATGTAAGTATTTTTATTGTGATAAAAACCATTATAGATAGTCAATTTAATATATTTTGCTGATTTCGAAAACTCAAGTTATATATACCAATTGACAATGTAGCAAAACTTATTGTAATTATGTGATTAAAGCAAATTTTGTAATTTATTTATAGTTTATAAATAATAATACAAACTAAAATTAGTTAATAAAAACCTCATACCTATATTTTTAAGTAGAACAGTACTTTTTATATTAATTTTTTATTAAGCAATAAACTAATATAAATTAAGTATTGGGAATGTACATATAAATATGCATTATTATAGTAAAAATGTAAATAGATAATTTTTAATAGTTTTTATTACATAAATTCCACAATTTCCAATCTTCTACAATCCTTATACTAAACTTGTATGTATACTATTAAACTTTAAAAATGTTTTATTTTCCAAATTAAAACAATTAATAATTATTTAAACCTAGGGAAATAATGTTATTAACTATGATAAATTATACAAGTAATAATTTCAAAAATTTAACTTTGATTTTGTATGTCATTTATGTAAATTTTGAGATTGCTCTTCTGATATGTTTACAGTAGATAATTGCAATTCATGACTTGTTTCCCTAGGTTCATTTATTGGTTTTTTGATGACCATAAAATAACTTGTCTTGATCCTAGTCTTACCACCATAGCTAAACTGAAATCAAATTAGGGGATACTTTTAAGATAATGTTACACATCTTTATGGTTAACTAATTATAAATACAACTATTAATTAACTTATGAAAACAGAATTTAGATTATTTATTTTGTTTTTACTGGTTTTACAACAATTTCACAAAAAACATTTAGGTGCAATTTAGATTTTAGGAATAGATTATTAATTTAAAATAAAAACAACTTGTGTGTTATTGCAAAATACAAATATAATTTTAATGTATTTGTCATCAACTAAATCTAAGGTTAAAATAGAAAATTAAAATTGTTTAAAATAAAATTATTTTAAACAATTAAAATTACGAGAAAATTCTTTTAACAAAATTAGCACTGTCATTTCATTAAATTTTATGCTGATATTTTTTATTTGTATAACATAGTATAAGTATTTCCCTTTTTTTGGCGATTCTTTTTCTGTTGTTTGTTTAATTTATAACCTATTTAATTTTTCTAGTATATTAATAATTTTACAAATAGAAGGGTGGATGGCTTTTGAAATATTGGTAAAAGAATTGTGCCACTCTTCAACAGCATTGTTAGTTTTAGATATATTTTATGAACAAGATTATAGTAGTTTTACGTTTTAGTTAAAATTTAGAATTTATCCTTTTTTGGTTACGATCAACTCATATATGCTTAAAATATAAATGTTATTAAATTATTTTTCTATTCTATATAAAAATCAGTATCTAAAAGAATTTTTAAAAAAATCCATTTTTTTTAATTTGACAAATGATATTCAAAAGTTGTAAATAAATTTTATAGTCACAAATAAAATTAAAAACTAAATTAATAATCAAAAATTTGGTCCAAAAATAAAAAGCATAAGTATGATGTATTTAGGTACTCCAGAAATATAAAAATGAATTGATAAACCAAAATTTTAAATCTTGTTAGGTTCAAAATTTACAGTTTGGTCATTAGTCATTGTACTCACTCGCCACTTAGTGGATTTTCACTATTTTTAATTTTAAGTGAATAATTCTACAATTTGTACAATTTTACTTTAATTGTCACACAAAAAATTTCAAAAGTATAATTTTATTATATCTGACTTTGTATTCAATCAACGATATGTATTTGAAAATATATTGTTCCTATTTAAAAAAATAATCTATTTTATTATCTAAATTGAGTATATTTAAAATAGATCATTTTTTACTAACGTTTACTCTTAAGCAAGTAATAAGAGTTTCTTCTTAGACTATTAATAAAATATATTATTGTAGAAAAATAAGGTATGGATTTCTCTTTAACTTAAAAAAATATTTTTTTTTATTTCGCATTTTTGATAATAATATATTTGAAAACCTGGCAACTAGTTTTTAATTTTTATTTTTAAACGTATCTAAGATTCAACAGCTTAAATATTAATAATTTTTATTAACAATCATTGAAATTCTTCTACACTAAAAATAAATGGGGACACTTCAAGAAAATATATTTAAACAATCTTTAATTGTATATTTTAACGTATAAAATATTCAGTTACTCAATTTTTATTAACAATATATCATACAAACTAACAATACTTCAAAATAGCAGCAATTAGGGCTTAAGGACTCATTTTTTCTACCTCTAACAAATAAACCCTTTAAGATTTATTCAAAATGTATGTAATTACATAGATAGATGGAACGCTAAACATTATATAGAATTAATAACATAATCTGTATTTTTGTTACATTTTATTCTGTTTGCAAGTTTCAATTATGTCCACCATTAAATAAAATTAATTAAAAAAACAAGGGGTTCCGAAGAAAGAGAGGAACTGGACCACAACCTTCTTTACACCAATAAAATTGATACTAATTTTTACACTGTCCACAAAATATATTTTATTAAACAATACATAAAACTTTTCTAAATTTTACAATTTTTTACAAAAATTGTACTTTTATCTTTATCTTTGGTGATTTATACACATAAAATACAAACGTCTTTTTTTTTTCCAAGATAAAAATATTATAATGTATTATAAGCAGTGTTGAGAAGGAACTGGTTCCAAAAGGAACGGATTCCTGGAACGAGTTCTTTTTGAAGGAACGAAGCTAGGAACTGCTTCCTTTTAAAATAAAGGAACGAGGAAAATGAACAAATTCCATTTTTTAAGGAACGTGAACGGAAATTGCAGTTCCTAAAAATTTTTATAAACACGTTTTAGTGTAGTTTTCTTCGTATCTAGACATTAAAATATCAAGGTATTTTTAGTTGACTTTTAACAATGGAAGTCCCCTATATACCCAGCCGAGATCGTAGGCTGTTTAAATGAATCAATTGACTATAGAGTTATCACATGTAAGTATACAGTAAATATTTAATATATGTGTACATATATTAAATAATGCACCGAATATTATCGTCGTTTCTTGTTAACTAATATATGTTAAAGGTTTTGGGTTTTCTGATTTATTATTTCTAACTTATATGTAGACAATAGACATTGGTCGCGTTGACACAAGTCGTTAGCATTTACTACCTGTTTATAAATATAATTTTCGAATACTTTTAGATAAGGAATACTACAAATTTGTTTTGTATTCGACTGCTGATGAAAATCATTGATGACCGTTATCATGATCTCATTGCCACAATTTTTTAAATAACTTGGTTACATAAAAGGAACGAAGAGTGGAACGAGTTCTTATTTTGGAGGAACTGGATCTGGAACAAGTTCCTTCTTAATATAAAGAACTAGTATCTGGAACGAGTTCATATTTTAGAAAATGAACGGGGAACGGAACGAGTTCCATTTAAAAAGGAACTTTCCCAACACTGATTATAAGGTAATATTATAACCTTTATAACATAATTAAAGTTGTCAGATTTTGTAGAATATTTTTAAAAGTTAAGCTGAAAGTTTCATAAATTAAGGTATTTTGAACATTCACCTCTTAGCACATGTAAGGTCATATTTTCAAAAAAAAATATGCCTAACAAGCAACATATCTATTATATTTATAAAAACATTTAATTCTTTAAATTTTCAAAAAATACTATTTTTAAGTCGTTATAGTTAAAAAAAAAATTACTAACTTCAAAAATGGTAATTTTTAGAAGACTTTTCTCTTTTATGGGATGAAGGAAAGTTTTTCAATATTATAGGGTAATACCTTTTTGTGGATAATATTTCTGATTTTTTGATGTATTAATGAACAAAATCAGTTGAATAAAAACTGATAGAGCAGGGATAGAAACATAAAAAAAAATCATTATAGTAAATTTGATATCTTCTCAGCTTTACATTTTAATTAAGTATATATTTTAATATGATTTTTATTTAAATAAATTCAACTACTATTAATTGTTACAGTAATATACTTTTGAGTATATAAATATAAAAATATTTACCTAAGTGCAGCTAACAAACCAGCAGGCATTATTTTTCCACTATTGATATACCTTACTCCCATTATTGTTCCAAGAACAGCGCTAGTACTTAAAGAGAGAGCTAAATTATTAGGATTTTTGGATAACTGATAAGCTCCAAATCCTAACAATGATCCAAATAGTAGTCCTGCCGATAGACTAGGAATACTAGCTATATTGAAAGGATTCATTTTAATTTAATATTTTGCGTAAATACTTTTATCGTTCATATTTACCTGCTTTCGCGTAGCCGAAAATTCCTCCTGCAGCTACTGTTGCAGCATATCCAAACTGAATATAGTCCACAGTCATAATTAATAAGTACAAAACGTCTATTTTACACTAATCACTTATTAAGATAAAATATAACAGGATAAAATATTAATAAAAGTTTACACCAAATTAGGTATATTATTCAAATATATAATTGATGATTTGACGCAGTATTTCTTGATATCACGTTTAAATATTACTTAATCAGTACTTAAAATTCGAGTAACCATTCCAAATCGTTGTGATAACCTAATTGGTTTTTTACGATATGACCTTGAATTGATAACATGCATCAGCCATTAGTAAAACATTTTTTTTTAAACCTATACAGTATTTGTCCTTATAGATGGCCTAGACCTGTCAATCTATCTCTACAACTTGTTAACTAAGTAACACATTGTACTAATAATTAAATCTTAACATTAAAACAATTGTGCATTTGTATTTTAATTTTAAAATGTCTTCATTCTCTCTCCCAAAATCCATTTCTAAAATGTATATTCATACTGGAAATGTGTTAAATGCCAATGATTTGACTCAAAAAGCTGGTCAAAACTCTACTGAAGAAGTAAGAAAAATTATTTATTGTTAACTAAAAAGCTACAAAATTATATTCAATTTTAGATTGTTGAATGTTTGAATACTTGTTTATCAAACAGACCGTCACCTTATTCAATGAATGAGAAATCTTTTCATTTAAAATGTGAAGAGTGTTATAATAATAATATTGAAGAAGAACATGAGGCACTTAGAACAGGTGTTAAGATATTTTTAACAAGTAATGAGGTTAATCATTTAGAGGATGCATTAAAAAATTGTAAGTGTGAAACTAAAAACATCAATGCAATAAATTAAAAACTATGTATAAGAAAGATACTAAATATTTATCATATTTTTTATTTCCAGTATTCCAAGAATTAAATTATGGTGTCATTGATTCAGTCATACTAGCTTTTAATCATGGAAAAGATACTTTATTGGCAGATTTATTAACATTATGGGCTGTACTGGAGAGTTATGTTAACAAACAAAAGATCACACGTATTGGTGTGAGTGATGTAGATACAGAACTATTTATTTCATTGTACAACAATTCAATAGTAAGATAAAATAAAATTTATTTTTTCTGAATAGCTATTTTTTTTTTTTTTTTAAGAAAGAAGTATAACATGAAATATTTCATTTAATCAATATAACATATTACAATCTTAGATAAAACCAACAATTGTTCAAATCAATCTGAATTCATGTTGTGTTGTACCTGCTTCATTACAAGAATTTACAAAAGATAATGATGTGCAACTTTTAACTCATAGCGATTCATATGGTATTACATTTAAAATATATAAATTTAACAATAAAATTAGTTGTTCAATTATTTATTTCAGAAATTTTACCACATTCATGTTTGGTTGAAATATTTGAAAAACAATCTGAAGTTAATCTGAGAACACCTAAACTTGAATGGATAATAAGATACTTAACTCATGTCAAATGTAGAGGAGTATTGGCTAGTAAAGGATATATTGTTTGTCTTAAATGTTTATAAATTAAAATGAATTTTGTGACAAATATTATAATGCACATATAATTCTATTTTGATATACATTATGTTTAATTACAAGTAGAACAAATTTAAATATAGTTTTTATAATTATTATGCTTTTAAATATGTTATGTACTTTTTTCATTTCAAGGATTTGGTTTAAATTTATTTTTTAATAATGGTATATCTACACATTCTTCCAATATTACATTTATAACTACTTGATAAGTATTTTTTGATAGTTTTTTTTAAAAATTATATAGACATAATTTTATTTATATTTCAAAAAGTTAGTTTGTTATGTTACCTAAAGTGTCATTAGATTTTTAGAATATCTTTATTATAGATGTTTATTTGTGTTATGAAATACTCATAAAATATTGCATTGTATAAACATTAAAAATATTTTTTTATTATTAAAAATTACATGATTATATTATTATTTTTATATTTTAACATTTTGTGCTTAAATATTCAAATAAATATTTTCCTTGTAGCAGAACTATTGAAATTTTAGGTTAAAGGTTCAAAAAGTTTTTAAACATTTTAATTAATAATACTTAATTTCCATAATTTAAGCCACAGGTTTTCAAATTTATATGAAATTGAAAAATAATTTTAGTAATATTTATAATTTTATCTTGTTTTAAATTAAACAACTATTAAGAAATCTCCTCATACAATAAAATAAAATTCAACATTAATTAAAAAGTTAATTTTTGTCATTTATTCAAACTCAATATTTATACAATATATCAAAAACAAAAATACATTTTTTTTCCTCAAAATTTGAAATGTTAATTAGAAACAATTTCCAGAAAAAGTTTTTAATGCCTTCAATATCTATAAAAAAATACTCACATTTTATTTATATTAAAAATACCTGTATACAGGGNTACCCAATTTATCATCAAAGCCAGCATCAATCCTATTATACAGAATGTTAGTAAATGCTATGTCACGAGTAGTAGGATGATATTCAGTAGGACATAAAAATAGCGAAATCGAAAACTAAAATTTCCTATCTCCGAAATTGGGGGTTTTCCGGTTTCCCCACTTTAAATTTTATTTTAATTAAAAATAAACATCACAACAGTATTTCACACGAAATTGTCATACAAATTGAGTGGTCACTCGATTTGTTGTAACTTTCGTGTCCTCCCCTGAACTTTGGGTTTAAAGTTGGAAAAAAAATTCACTTTAGTGTGATCCATCAATTTGTATTGAAATTTTACTGGGAGTTCTGTGATGCAGTTTATTTTTAGTTTAAACGATTACATAACGAGAAAAACCCACAGATGTGATATTTTTTTAATTTCACGAGTCTTATTATTTATTCAAACCGATTATAATTTTTATCATTAAAACTTATAAAATTATCATTTTTTTTCTTTTTAGATCGGAAAAATAAAACAATCGCAAGATTGAAATGAATATTTTAAACTTTATTACAATAGGATAATTAGAAATAATTATTATGATGTAATCGTCACACTACTCTTTCCCGAAATTAATCACTAATGAGAATATAGTACATCACTTAGCTTGTTAATATTTATTTAAATATTCGAAAAATACTGTTCACTATTGAATAGTCACTAATTAAGTTGCAAAAAATATTAGATTATTTTTAAAATATAGCTTCTTTTTTATGCAATAAAAATGCATAAATTGCAGTAAAAAAGAATAATCTATAGTAAACAAATAGCCTGTATTGTAAAACGTTTTTAATGTGCGTCACTTGCTAAAAATGTAATGTAATTTTCGATGTACTGTCTTTTAAATAAAAAAAAAAAAGAAATACTGTTTATAAGATTAGTTTACTTAAATTTTTATAACAAAAAACTTGAAATAAATGGTCGTTTTGTAAATGAAAAAGTGTAAATTACATTACATTTTTAGCAAGTGACGCACATTTAAACGTTTTACAATACAGGCTATTTGTTTACTATAGATTATTCTTTTTTACTGCAATTTATGCATTTTTATTGCATAAAAAAGAAGCTATATTTTAAAAATAATCTAATATTTTTTGCAACTTAATTAGTGACTATTCAATAGTGAACAGTATTTTTCGAATATTTAAATAAATATTAACAAGCTAAGTGATGTACTATATTCTCATTAGTGATTAATTTCTTGAAAGAGTAGTGTGACGATTACATCATAATAATTATTTCTAATTATCCTATTGTAATAAAGTTTAAAATATTCATTTCAATCTTGCGATTGTTTTATTTTTCCGATCTAAAAAGAAAAAAAATGATAATTTTATAAGTTTTAATGATAAAAATTATAATCGGTTTGAATAAATAATAAGACTCGTGAAATTAAAAAAATATCACATCTGTGGGTTTTTCTCGTTATGTAATCGTTTAAACTAAAAATAAACTGCATCACAGAACTCCCAGTAAAATTTCAATACAAATTGATGGATCACACTAAAGTGAATTTTTTTCCAACTTTAAACCCAAAGTTCAGGGGAGGACACGAAAGTTACAACAAATCGAGTGACCACTCAATTTGTATGACAATTTCGTGTGAAATACTGTTGTGATGTTTATTTTTAATTAAAATAAAATTTAAAGTGGGGAAACCGGAAAACCCCCAATTTCGGAGATAGGAAATTTTAGTTTTCGATTTCGCTATTTTTATGTCCTACTGAATATCATCCTACTACTCGTGACATAGCATTTACTAACATTCTGTATAATAGGATTGATGCTGGCTTTGATGATAAATTGGGTATTTAGAAACAGCTAATTAATAAGCATGTTGATAATACAGATAGGCAATCCTATAAATATTCAAGTTAATTATTTTACTCGATTGTTTTGATAAATAGAGCACTATTCACACTTCATCTCCAATACATATTAAAATGTTAATTACTTCTGAAGTACTATTTTATAAATTGTTTTCGGCTAGTTCTTTTCTTAATTTTATCATTTTTTATTTTATGAGCTAGTTAAAACGCATGTTGATATTTAAAAAATTAAGTTGACACTCCTTCAATATAAAAGGGATTGACCTAAAAATTATTTTATAACAAATAAATAAGGACATATGTAACTAACAAAATCCAAAAAACATTTTATGAGAAATCAAGTTACTAGCATTAAAAGAATCACCCTATATTGCCTTATAATGTAATATTATTAATAAATGTCAGCAGATTAACTTTTAAGCTGAATTAAAGAACTACCTTTGACAGATAGTCATAGGTAGTTCAAAGCAAAAACTGGCACTAAAATTTACCAACTGATATTTAATCTAAAAAAAGCATTAATAGAATTATTATAAATTTATCAACATTTAGAGAACTGTGACAACTTCCACGCTAAAACTGTTATTGGCAATTTGAATGAACAAAAATATTTCTTTGGTGTTAAATATGCAACAGTACTAGATACTTTAAGTAAGGAATATTTTTATGGTATGAATAACTTTTAAGTAAATGAACAAATTTCCGAGTTATATTTCAAAAAAAATATTATTGAAAATAACATTATTATATACTTGTTCATAAGAAATTGGCACTTAAAGTTATCAAGTTATTATACCTTATTCTGTAAAATAAGCTACTTACATTTATGACCCGTTAATTAAATGATGCTTTACAATATAAGGAGTATATTTTAATTCAGATAAATTTAAAATTTAACAAAAATACTTCAATATGCAAAAAAAAAATACATTTATTCTGACAATATAGTAATTAGAGATTTAACTCGAGATACCTGTTTATCATAATAAAATACCTATTAATTGGCGCGAAAATAAATTTCTGTAAAAATGTAATACTTTACTTTAAATAAAATTTAAAGGCTTTAACTCATGAAAATATAAATTTTATTAATTAAGATGAATCAAGAATAATTCTAATATTATATTTTAATAATATATTCTAATATAATTAAGGTTTTCTTAAATAAATGTGAGTACATTTTGTAAGGGCCAAAGAAAATATAATTTCTGGTACATTGTAGTATTTAAATTATGTATTTTAAGATAACGTATTATCTTGTTTAGTATAAACATACGGTCGAATAACCTCAATTCAAAAGACTTGATTATTGTTATAAATTGTTGTAGAATAACAATTATTAAATACTTACAAATTAAATATTTAATTTTGTTCCGTCATTAATTAAGGAAAATTTATTTACAAAATTCAGTGTTAAATGATTATTAATTTTTGAAAAAATCACTTATGTAATTTTTACTTTAAACATTAGCTAGTTCTTATTTTATTTTATTCTGTGAGATATTCAAATAAATAATGAACTTTTGACTGAAACGCATATCATAATCATGAATTTTGTTATTAGTTTTTTTTTCAATATAAATTATTGTTTTTTGAAATGACCATAAAACAAAAATATATAAAAGAATTAATTTATAGGTTAGTAAGTATATATTTGCTATATACCTTCTTTTCATGTATATCTAATTTAAAAATTTTAATTAAAAAAATAGCTAAATTCACAAATTAACTAATTCTGATTAATATAAAATTTTATGAAATACTGGTTTCTTTTCAACAGTATTCACTAAATAAAATACTGCCAATATGTAACAAATGAAAGATATTCGTGATTTTTAATAAGTAAAATACTTATTGAATATGGTCTTAGATGATCCTTAGACTTTATATATTGTTAGATGTAAATGTTATAACTGGTAATATTATCAAAAATTTATATAATTCTATATATAAATTGTTATTTCATTATTTTGAACAAAATAAATATTGTTAGTACAAAATATAGATGATGTAAAAGTTGTAATGTCTCACTTAAGCTACTTTCCATAACAAATCATTTTCTCAATTTTTGTATTTGAATAATAAATCATAAAATAATTGTGTTAATATAATTCAGAAATCAAAATCAATTAATAGTGATACTGTCAACAATTTTATATTGCTCATTTACCTATTATACAAAACTTTATATTAAATAATTCAATTATAATATTATTTTTAGAAGTATGGCTTATTTTCATAATGAAGATAGTTCTGATGGTACATTGATTATTGATGAGCAAAATGAAGATTTTGAAACTATTGAACTATCTGATGACTCTGATACTGAAAAATTGGACAACATAAATTTCAATAATGATGTTGAAGTTATTTCTTCTTCAAGTTCTAAATGTTCTTCATTTGATGATGATTCATCCCATACTTGTTCATTCTGCTCCAAGTTATTTTATGATAAAATTTCTCTGTATGATCATATAAGTACTTATCAAGGAAGCTGTAGTACAAATATGTTAGGCATTAATGAGAGAAACATTGAAGTTGATTCAGAACTTGATTGTACTTATGAAAGAAAACTAGAAAAGTACACATTAGATAAAGTTCCTGTTCCTGAAGCTATACCATTAAGTCCTAAGTTATCTTCAGTATCCTGTGTTTCAAATACAATTAACAAATCTATACCATCATTACGTCAAATGCTTGTTGATGAAATAGAACCTGAACATCCTTGTTTAATATGTGGTCAAATATTTCGCCATAACATCGGGTTAATTTGTCATATTAACTCTGATCACAAAGAAGTGCATAATGAAAAAAAAAATTCAATTATAGAAACAACTAATAAATCAGGAAGAAAAAAAAGAGTTTCTAAAGATATAAAAGTAAAAAAAATTGTTGAAAATCTTGAACCATTGTCAAATAAAGTAGATTTAACACTTTTACCTGATTTAAAAAAAGATACACTTATAAATCGAATAAAGTCTTATGTTCATATTGTAAGCAAAGGTCATATTACTAAAGTAATTTGTATATTATGTAATATTGATTTTAAAACTACTAAAAAAGCTATGGCTCATGTTGAAGATAAACATATATTAGATAAAATTGAATGCGGCTATTGTAATATGAAATTTGTGTACGAGTTGAAATTACGCAGTCATATGGCAAAAAGACATAAGGTAATTGCTGTTCATAAATGTAGTAAATGTTTAAAAATGATAAACAAAGACGAATGTGATGCACATTTTAAAAAATGTAATGGAGGTTCTTGTATAATTAGAATTAAAAAAGAAAGTAGTAGAGATGTCATAGTTAAAAACTTAGTAAAGTAATTATTATTTGTACATACATTTATGTCGTACATTACTACTATTTAATTATATAAAATAATACACTATTATTTTAGTGTAAATAATAGCTTATCAACTTAAAATATTTCATTTTTAATTATTAAAATAGTATAAAAAAAATGGGTTAATATAATATTACATTTTAGTACAGGTCTCCTAATAATTTTTTATTTTACCTAATTACACATATTTATGTAATACTACTTAAATCAACTTTAAAAAAATTATATTTATACCAATGAATTATCCAAAGAATTAATGAAATCTATGTAACATAGAGTTCCTATACATAAATATATTAAGGTTTTTCAGCAATAAATAATTTTAATTATAATATACACAATGTGCCTGAACCAACTCAAAGTTGATCTAAAATGATAAAAAAAATTGGTTTTAATAATTTTATTCCTTAAAACGAGTACAATAAGGATACTTAAGAGTGGAAATCAGCTGTTTTTTTTTTTAGAAAATAAATTATTTTAATTAAAATTGATTTATTTTACCTTCACATGTATAAATAAATTTTTGTATAAGGAAATAATTAATTTTAATCACTATATCAATTTCTATAACAATTTTTCATAAAAAAATCAGTTTTTGAATGATATTAAATGTAAACTAGATAAAAATTCAATCATAATCACTTAAAATCTTTCAGGATTTAAAAATTTTTAATTAAGTTAATTTTATACTTAACTCAGAATTTAAGAAATTATGTGTATTGATTCATTTGCTTAGACTGTTTAGACCAAATACCCAATTTACTGCTTTATAAATAACTTAAAGATTGTTTGTTATGTTTGAAAAAACATAGATTTTACGAGATTCTAACTGTTGAATTTCTTTATATATTTTTATTTTTAAATTTAAATTTAAATTAAACACTCTGCATTAAAAACATCTACATAAAACAATTATTAAATTTTATGATATTTTTGTTAATATCCCAGTGCATTAAGTTATCAGCTTCTCTTAATGGTTTTCTGCAAGCGTTTCCCTCAAAAAGTTCAGCTTGATATTTTTTGATACAAGTTTTAAATTAGTTGGCCATAACAGTGCTTTTTTCTTCCATAAAAGAAAATAAAAATAAAAAAATATATGATTTACAAAACCATGTAAAACATGTAATTGAGGAATGACAAAACACTTTTCAATCGCACAAGTAATTTCATCTTTATCATTGTTAAATTAATAGTACTGTGACAAAATTTTGCTTAATTTTTTTTTTTTTTCATAGAACAAAATTTGTTGTAATCTAATTTTGTATCTCTATAAGTTTTTAAATGTGTATATTCACATTATTTTTCATTATTTTCAATATATTTTGTACTATTGTAATTGCAATCAACACTATCGCTATTCCTATTACGTAAATTACTCAATGTTATGTAACAACAAGAGTATGTTAATGTACCTATTAGTTGACAATTTGAATGATATATTATTAATATTTATCAAAGTGAATAATAGCTTTATATTATCATACGTTTCCTTAATGTCTGGTACAATACATAACATGATCATTCACATATTAAACACTTGTAATATTATATTTCTGACCTATATTTTCGCCTTCTGAGTAGAGCTTTCTTTTTTTCTTTAATGGTTCATAATCATTTTATTCATTTGTTTCATTGTTTGGTATATGACATGGAAATTTAAAAAGTCTTCGCTTCTATCAATTATAACTTTTATTTGTATCATATATCTATGATACATAATAATAGTTCTTCTGCATCAGCATGAATAACAGTCATTTATTTTCTTTACTTTAGGATACATTGACATCAAAATAATATATATTAGACTTAAAATAACTTTGTAGAACATTACTTTTTTCAGACATATATTCTTTATAATTCTTTGAAAAAAACTTTTTACTTTCATTTAAAAATTTTATTAATTTTAATGTGTGCCTGGTAGATGGTTCAGTATTTACTTGAAAATTGTTCAAGCTGTCAGCAAAAAAACTAAATACTTTTTGTTTAACTGGTTTGTAGAAAATTTTATTTAATTTACTTTTTGTATTTAAATTTATTTCTGTGATATTGTTCACTGAATATTCAAATCTTTTCAGTACTGAGTGAAAAATTTGCAATTAATTTTCTTCGGGTGTTTCAATTTCTTAAATGTTTTTAAATACCTTTTACTTTTCAACTACTAAATAAGATTTTCTTTTGTGTAGTCCTTCTAAAGACTCTTAACACAATTTTAATTTATCACTATTTTTAATAATATAAGAAATTTTTATAGAAACATCTTCACGCTTATAACGTTTTTTTTTTTATTTTTAAATGTTCTATAAAACGAACCATTAAACATTTTTAACAATTGTAAAAACCATCAATGTTTTCATATTGTCTTGTTTCTTTTAGTTGTATAATATTTATGTAATCAGGTACTTTCAGTTAACTTCTATTCTTGATATTTTTGTCCCATTCAACTAAAATTAGTAGATAAATGACACATATACTCTTAGAAAACTTATTGCTGAAGAGACAGTAATTACTGTTTAAAAACTTTTTTATAAATTCAACATATTCAGTATTTACTTTTTTTTACTAATCTAGTTCAATTCAACTAAAATAAGATTATTTTATTATTTTTTTATAATAAAAATGTATTTATATATGTTAAGTTAAATCAAATTGATTTTTTAATTAAAACAATTTTTTTTTTTTTAATCAGCTACGATGTTTGAACTTTAGAATTTTTGTTGTACTTTATTAATTTATTAAATTACTAAAACCAATTTTTTGTCATTTTAGATTAAATTTAAGGTGATTTATAGTGAATAAAATTTTGGTGAAATGTCACTTATCATCTTGCATTCTGAGCGTCTTCTAACTGATTACCAATAATTTATCTTATGAAAATTATTTTTTTCTCTTAAATATTGAATTATTGCATTTTTTTTTTTATATTGTCATTAAGTTTGTTCAAACTAAATATAGTGACATTTCTTATATTTCTTATTTATTATATAAGTTTTCAGTAAATAAGGAAACGGTTTCTATTATTCTCATTGTTTGTAACAATTTACATATTTCCTAACTTTTTGAACACTGTATATGAAGTATGTATATTTATAGTCAGATTGGTTAGATATTATTATATGTATATTGAAATTATATTTAAGAATTTATTATTTAAAATGCTAATGAAGCTCAACTGTTCTTTACCTACTGAATTTTATAAAGCAATAATGGTATGTTTATACCCATGAGTTCAATGTGCAAATTCATAACTTTCATATATTTCTTCTCAATTTTTTTCCCAAACCTTATATCAACTATCATAAATATTACCTTATTTAATATAAAATAATCTATTATCATTTCATTTTTTTTTTTTTATTATTAAAATTTAGTTACAACTATTATATTTAATGCATAAATTATTATTATTTTTAATTTAGTATTTTGAATAGTGACATGTCAATTTATTGCGGTAAAAATAAATCGCCCATCAACTTATTAAGTATCATATATGTGGCTTTTCAATAGTCTCAGTTTTTTGATAACCATCAAATTGATTTTAGTGCATTTTCTTTTGTTATACGTTTTTATTAAATTATAATACTATGAAATTTGAAAATTATGAAAGGAATGGATATGCTTTGCTATAATAGCTATCTAAATTTAAAAAATATTCTCATTGTAAGTAACAATCGTTTTGATTGAAATTAGTGTTTTATGTGAAAACTTTATATAATTATTCTGATTTAATAATATTTGATGATGAAATGACGTGCGATGAATTTCGACTACAATAAATTGACTGCAAAGAATTTGTGTGTATTCATTTGAACTATTCATGCTTAAAATCATTATATGAGCACTGTTTATAGTGTGATATAAACTATGTTTATTTTATTATTTTAAATTTGAAAATGATAGTAAAAGATATTTGTTAAAGTACCCACCTATTTAAATTATTTATATGTTCCTTAATACAAAAAAACTGTTTATTTTAAATCTAATATATTTAGATATTTAGTTAAGTCTGCAAGGAATATAAATTCTAAGATCCTTAAGTAATACACTATTAAAAATTATTTTATAATTTTTTTAAACCTAATTTGAATAATTTAATTTGTATTAAAAATGTTAGTATCCAAACAGAACTATAATAAAATTTATTTTAGGGTTCTAAATAAAAAATTTTTCCTACTTTAAAAATGTTGTATATTATAGTAATTATAAATTTTTACATTTTTGAAGGTGCAACAGCATCTTTGCCCCGAGCTCTTTTAAAATTAAAAGCAGTTTTTAACTTGAGTATTTATTTTAATTAATAAAAAATACACATAAATAATAAACTGATTAGTAAATTTAAATTCCTAGTAGGAGTGCTGTAGACTGATATATGTTTATTTTTATTTTAAATTGTGTTATTCGTGTGATTTAATATACCATATTTAATTTCTTTAGTATTGTAACATGTTTTTGTGTTTATATATGATGACTATAAATATTATAACACTAGTCAAATTTCTTAATGTATTTAGAAACATTTTTAATAAAAAAATAAATAAAAAAATAAAGTTAACAAGTGTTTTCCTTAAATTATAATAACTATAATACAACTGTTGTATTTTACTTATTTTTTCATATCATCTTGTATTAAACATAATATACCAAGTATCAGCAACAATACACCAATCATAGTTTCTAAAAAATAAACAGCTTAAATTATATTTAGTTAGTATATAATGCATAGTAATATAAATATATTATAAGAATTTGTATTTAATATCCTCATAAGCAACTGTTTGTATTAAAAAAGACAGAAAGCCTATACAATTTAACATACATTATATCCAGATAATTTTTAAAAGTACACTAAAGAAATAATAAATAATATAATTTTTCAGAAAAATACTATGTGTATACTTGATCTCTAGACTACAGATCAATAGTCAAAATTGTTATTATCGAACAGATATATTATAAAAATTAGTAGTCCCTCCAACAGATATGCCTTAAACTTGTATAATATATGCATTTATTATTTTCTATTAAAAAAACAATACACTCCTCATATTTAGATCATCTTAATTTTACTATTGACAATTTAACATAATTCTAAACTGAGTAAAATTTAAATATCTATTAAAAAGTAAATTTTCACTTATTTTATAGTGACATCTCAATGAACTACTCAATATTTAGATTGTCATAACCTCAACTGAGGTGATCATAACTGATAGTTATAATTAAATAATTAGTTTAAAAATCGAAAACTATCGTATAACCAAATATATGGTTATTCTTTCAACACAAATTGCCAAAAATTTATTTTCTAATAATTGGTAGATGTTTAATATTATATAACATGTTATAAAATATTAATACTTTAAAACTGAAAGCACATTCTATCTTTAAATTAAATACTGATTTTATATGTTTTATTTAATTAAATGATGCCTACTAAATAAGTTTTTCTTTTAAATATTTATTGTAATTTGAAGTCGTTCTTTTTGTAAAGTGATGAATTACCAATTCTATAAGAAAGTATGCTTATTTGTATTTACTAAGTAAATTGTTAAATAAAAAAAATAAATAATTTAATTACTAATAAATTATTAAGAATTAGTCTCTCATAATCATACTTATTTTTGGCTTTTCCTCTCCAATTATTGTACCTATAACTGATGTACTTAATAATGATATTCCATTAGCTATTGGAATAGCCATAGATATGTCTAAAAATAAATAAATTAGTATTTGATTGTCAAAGTATTTTAAGTCAACAATGTTTTACCTGAATCTCTTAATGAGTAGTAAAATAATAATGAACCACTTTGGTTGGCGATAAAAGCCAAAATGTACTATCAAGATAAAACAAAATTAAAAAAAAAAACGAAATTACTACACATAAAGCTAATGCTTACTTTCCAATTGCTCAAATAACCATAAAGTTCATATATTATACTAACATTTTTATTTTTTTTATTTGTAGCTTGTTTCAAAAATGGATTTGATCCACCCCATAATATTCCAACAATAAAAAGTTTGATTAAATTTTCTAAAAAATACAATTTATTTAGTAAAACATGGTACTAATATAAATAACAAGTTTTTATTATTTTAACTACAAATATCAAAATGTATTATGACAATAAAGTATCTATTTTTTCTTTATTATAATAAAAATGTTATTCTAGTTTTTTAGGATCTTTAGGCTGGTTTGTATACTTTGCTGAAGTTTCAATTTTAGCAGCTTTTTCAGCTGCTACAGTTTCTGCAAATTCTTTATAATTTTTACTAATAATTTCACTTTGTTCCTCTTCATTAACCCATATGTCATCCTGATTTACTTGTTTTCCATAAATTACTTTGTGCCTGGCATTTGCTGATATAATATCATCATCAATTACAGGAATATTTTTTGGAGGTATGAAAGCTCCAACTACATGACGCTGTTCACTCACAATAAAATTATATGTTGCCAAAGCTGCATCAATCGGTAGTACTTCTATGTTGCAATTATATTTTTTAGTAACACTCCATACCACTTTATCAATTGATTTCCTATACATATTGTCACCAATACCCAATACAACTACACTGGGCATTGGTTCTAAATGAAATAACAATGATAAAGAATCTTCATTAATATCTTTATCGCTATCAATATACCATGCTAATATTGAATTTGGAAAGCACAAAATTGGTCCTAATACTTGAAAATTGTTATTTAATCGAAATCCAAACTGACTATAACCAGAAATCATGATTCCATCTTTGATATTATTGTTATTCATCATAGTTACATGTGTTTTACCATCATTATCATAAGCACCCACAAACCTATATGTTTGATATCGACATTTAACAGATTTACAAAGTTTTTGCCCCAAATTTTTTAAGAACATTTTAAAATCAAAAAAATTTACAATTATATTGTAAATTAAATACCTTCCATAGCACTAACAATAAACTAACATCATTAAATGTAAAAAAATAATTATATAAACTTGTCTAAGATACTATAAAGAGCGACAACTGCTCTATAGTAAATAAATTAAACACAAATTAATTTATTTTTTCTGAGTTTAGACGGTTACCCTTTAATTATTTTATAAATAAATATTTAATTATGAAATTAACATTGCCTTAACGTAGATCGCGATTAGTCGGCTAATTCCAATAGTTTACTGATAATAAGTATTAGGTATTTTAAAATATAAGATCAACTGTCATGTACCCAATGAGATTATAGTTCTATTTAAAGGAATACTAAAATCATTATGATCGTTCATGCGGCAGTAAATGTAGCATAAACATAGTATATTGTAATATGCAATGTCTGTAGTAAGTATGTTAATGTTTAAAATATTTATGAATAATATTATTATATAATATAATAAATAATATTTCAATTTTACTTTGATAAAACACCATAGTCCTTATACTTAAGCCGATGACTCGCTTGATATTTAAAGATATTTCTACCTGTAGAATCAATATTTCAGCGATATTAGATTACATCTCAAAAATCTGAATAAATTTAATAATTTAGCAATTCGACAAGTTTTATTAAATAGTTCAATTGGTATATTTTTAGAAATATGTAAGAAAACGTTTTTCGACAAAATTGTAACATCACTCAAAAAATACACGACTCAAAAATATTCAAGGTCACTAGATTCAAATGTCCTACTCTATAACCTCCTACACCAGTCTCGTTAACAAAATTGATGTGTAGTAGGTCATAAAGTTACATTACTTAAATAGTGAAAAAAAAAATAAACAATTTCAATAATGATAAGATAACTTTATCCATTTACAAATATTCTTAATTATAAGTTAATTAAACATATTGCAAAATAACAAATTGAATTTCTCTTAATCTGAATTCTTATTATCTCACTGCAATTTTTTATTTTGTAAGTATTTATCCTTTAAGTGTTGGGTTAGCATGTCGTCCTTGTTACCCTTATTGCTGCAATAGGTACAATAATCTAAATTTCGCTGATATCTTTTATATTGTCAATGACCCAATAATTAATAAACAGTAGACATTAGCGTCCTAGAATTATGTGCAAGTTTTTTTGTGTCCTCGAAATTGTAATAATTGCTCATTTTCTTAATCAATAATTCATTACACAACATCTTAAAAAAAATTAGTGTTAATAAAACATTTTAACATACATTTTAGGACTGTTTAAGTATATGTTACACACTGCATGGCTCGTAAAAATAAAGAAAATAAAAGTATGGCGTTATCATCTGTATTAAAAGATGATGCAGACAGTAGTGAAGATGATTATCGTCGCAAACGAGACAAAAACAATCAAGTATTTATACAATATAAATAAAATAACATTTTTCTACAAGAAACAAATTCTAATATTTCAATTTAAATATTATAATATTATATATTATATAATATAACTTTTATTCTATACTATTTGAAAATTAATTTTTTCCTCTTACAGAAAAATAAAAATTGACGTTAGTTAAAACTTTATTAAGTGACATTTATGTCACTTAATTTACTAGTTTAAAAAATGTACTATTCAAAGGTTAAATAAAAAACGGGAATAAATTATTGTAATGTGAATTATATTTTATATCAATGAGTAATGTTCTTTTTAATGTTTTAAGGCTGTTAAAAGAAGTCGGGTAAAAAGTAGAATGCGGACACAACAAACATTACAACGTGTAAATCAATTAAAAACTGAAAATGACATGCTGGAAGAAAAAATTAAACTATTGAGTAAAGAATTGGGATTTTTAAAAGAATTATTCATGGCTCAAGCTGGTAAAGTGCTTATAGAAATATTTATGTTAATTATTCAATAACATTATAATACTTTTATTGTTGACTTATTTTACCACTTACGATTTTTTTTTTTTTATTTAAAATTTTTGTGAAATGATATGATAAGACAAATTCATACTATTATATTAGTAAAAAATAATAAATAAACAGAAAAATGGCACATCTTTTTATGCTGTGATGAAATAAAATAAAAACTTGTGGCTACATTTAATAAATACCATTCATATGAATCTCTTTTAATTTTAAAATATTTGTGTTATTTTGAAAGGTACATCCCAAATTGAATTACCAAAATCTATGGACTTAAAAAAATTATTAAGTGACACTACATCAGATGTTTTAGAAAATGAAACTTCAAAACCTTCAGCCTCATAAACAAAAAAATTATTTCTATTAATTTAACTCTTCACAATAGCTTTTATTTTAAACATTTGATTTAAATACATTTTCTATTCATTTAAATTATTATAAAGTTTGTGATTATTATTATTTGTAGTTTATGTTGTCTAATTATTTCAACAATGGACAAATTGTTTTTTTATGTAATAATGCATGTTATAAGTGCAATATATGATAATTGTGTTATTTAAGAACTATTTTTTTTATAAATGTTTAATATGTATTTCATAAATATATAAAAAAGAACATCTACTTAATGTATTTGTGTTTATTGAAATTCAGTACATATGTGTAATATTGTCGCTTCATTTTTCGCTGAATGACTTCGATGCGAAGCTGAGAAGGTGTTGGTTTTACTATGTTTTTTTTTTTTTTTTTGTGTCTGTTACCACTTATTCTCAGATCTCACTGAACCGATTTCTTTCAACAATATGTCAAAAGATCAAAAATTGTATCTATTCGAAGACATCACCCTCAAAAATTGAAAAAGTTTCCCTCGTTCCCTGTAAAAGAGGAAAATCTCCAAAAAAAACAAATTTAAAAATCGATAATTTTCGACTTTTTTTCAATTTTTTTACTTAAAACTGCCATAACTTTTTTATAAATGACCAAATCAATACATTTTTTTATTATAGATGCTTGATGTCTTTACCTATCATTTGGTATATTTTTTTTATAAATTTAACTGTTTACTTGCCCACAATGGGGGATTCAAAGTGATAACTTTTTCAACTTCATTATTGAAAGTGTTTCGGAAATACTGACATTTTTATATATATCTTATATTATAGCTTATGTAATATACTTTAAAATGTAAAAAAAATTTCGAACTTTAGTTTGTCTCCATAGTGAAAAATTGTATTACATATAATTTTATATACCATATTAAAATATATATATAATAATATATACCATATTCAAAAATTTACTATTTTTTTGTTATAATTCTAGGTTTGTATTTCATTTTATTTTAAAATATCTTACAAAAGATTTTAACTCATTTGATTTCTTATTTAGATTCAATAACTGTAATGAATATCAAGGTACCTATTACTGTAATCTCCCCTCGTGAGAAGAAATTTCTTATTCATATTAAAATAATTATACTATGTGATTTTTTATTTTTGTAGCTGTTATTTAATCTCAGCTCTCACTTGACCAATTTTTTTTAACGCTACGTCAATGATCACAACTATTATTAATTTTTGAGGGTGATATCAAACCCTCAAAAATTGAAAAAATATCCCCTTAATCCAATTTAACAAAAAAGTTGCTTAACCAACTTTCTCCGTACAGAAAATTAAAATTATTCATTTTTAATATTTTAAAAGATTTTATTGTCGAAGTAGGTTTGATATAATATAGGTTTCAACTACAAAATTAAATACATTTTTATTGTATTAATTTTTAAACTCTATTTATATGAGTACTAGACCAGTCTATAATAATCCAAATTTTTAGTTAACATATTACTATATAAATCATTTCTAAAAAAAATTAATTTTTAAAATAGTAATCAAATTTTATAATACGCTCAATTGAGTAGATTTTGAATTGAGTTGTTTTTTTTAGTTAAAGTAAAACATTAAAATTAATTAAGTTATTGATGAAATTGGCCCACTAAATATAATTAATACTAAAATTAGTTATTTCCATTACTATCCCTGTATATCCAGAAAAAATTGTCTATTTGTAATTTATATATTATTTACATATTGGATATTATTGAAGAGTATCAAAAGCAAAAGAAAAAACGATGCCCGTTTTTTTGAAATTGCATGTTTTTTTATACATTAAAATTAGATCAATTTAAGTTTATATACCTATTTAAAATTTTAATAATTTTATTGACATTATTTTTTATTTCTTGGGCCTGTAAAAAATTTTTTTTAACCATCTAACCCGCCATACAAACTAATTGCTTATTCGTGGTCTCAAGTATAACCTATACAAATTTCATTTTAATTTATACGTTTAATACTATACGGCATAATGATGTTTTAAAACATGAAAATCGGATATTTTCAAAAATGTCTTTATTTTTTCTTAGAAAATTTTACTTTAAAAACCCAGCACAGGAGGGTCGATGCACAGTGGTGACGTGAATAGTTGGGTCAAGTATAATGATATCTGACAATGATTAAAATCACTATCATAAAAAATGCTTCGATGCAAATCATTAGATAATGTTTAATTTTAAAAAATTAGTGGATTATTTCAAAAGCTACATGATCTGCTATTTTCTTATTTATATCCAGATTAAGATAAATTATCTCAATTTTATCTTAATTGTCTCATGTAATCTATTCATAAAATTTCAAAGAACCTCAAAAGAGGTACTTTTTAAGCGCAGTGAAAGGTAAATGCTTTGAGTTTCTTTACGTCTATTCGTAATTAGAATCCTTGAATATACCGGTATATAAAACGTATAATAATATATAATTAAAGAACTTTTGATGAAAGACTATGAAATTGATAAGATCTTATCTATTTTTGAAAGAACTATCAGTGGCCTTTAACATTTTCACATTTATGTGAATATATTGGTAACACTGTATGTTAAAAATATTTGCCTAACTTATTCAACGCCTATATCAATGTAGCCTGTTGTTTAGAAAAAAATGTTTTGTAAATAGTAGTTGTTTACGTTCATATTTTGTCCAGTTGTACGTCCGTGACTCATTGAGGTGAGTGTAACGTTTTATTTGTGTACACATTATAGTATCATCAATTTTATTCATTGATCGTAGGAATTCAGTGTTAAAGTGATCTTCTTTATACCCATAGGTAAGCAATTTTTTATTTAATAATTATCGATGTTTTTTTATTATGTTTAAAGATCTGGGTTAAATCATTTACGTTCTACACATATTTTGCACATTTTATTACTTTACGTTCGTTGGGCGTATGAAAGTTATTTTTATTTCTATTATTACTCATAAATTTTATCTTACTTATTTAAAATATTTATTTATTCTTTTATAGAATACATTTAATACTACTTATGTCTTATTTAAATAATGTTTTTCTTTCTGTAAAATATTTTGAAGTAATAATTTTTCTGTTTTAGAAATGTTGACTAAAACTATTTTAAATACTAGTAGTTTAATATTAATTAAAAATATAAAATCTTTTCTACTTTAAATTAATCACTTAACATTAATAAAATCATTTTATTTAATAAGTTATTTAAATAGGCTTGTTTCCATTAAAAAAAACCCGATACCCCTATAACGCATAAAAGATGAACCAAACAAATACTTAACAATGGATAAATTGAGAATTATATGTAACTAAAATACAGAAAAAATTATTATTATTATTATTTTATGAGTAACCAAGTAGTTCGTGATTTATAGATTACTGGGATATGAATGATTTAAAGTATGTGAATATTATTCAATTTTTAACCTTATAATTCTCACAATGAAAACAATAACTCATGTATATTTAAAACTAAAAAATTAAACCAAAAATATTGTAATCATATTATGTAACAGAGATATTCTATATTATAATTTTTTAGGGTTTCTGTATGGAACATAAACAAAAAAGTTTTTGTGCACTTATTTGTTAATAGTATGTTTAAATCTAAAAGTTATATTTTTCTATATCTATACTAAACAAATTTGATTAAAATAAATACATTTTTGGCATCAATCATAAACATGTTAATCATAATAAAATATTTTAGATATTTCAAAAGTGTTCTAATATAAACTGAAGTAATCATTGCAATTGTAAAAAACTAGCTAATGAGTTCAAGATCTTATTTTAATACTGTCTTTTAGTTAGTGCTGTCAAATATTTGAGTATAACTTTTTAAATACTTTCAAAATAAATGTATTCAATAATATTAAAAAAAAAAATTATTATTATTTCTAGATTTATAAATAATATTATCTAAACTTACTAAAAACGTTTGTTTTGTCTGTACTCATACTTCTTTTCCATAAGCTGTTTGATTGTTATGAGCTGATGTATTGCGGATTTATGTTTCCAAAATCTACACTAATAGCTTCTTATACATTGTTCGTCCAGTAGTTCCAGACGTCCTAGTAATATTTTGGAGAATACCTTATACACTGTATTCAGTAATAATATTCCTCTATAATTATTGCAGTTCATCTTGTCTCCTTTCTTATAAACTGGGATTACTATAGCTTTGTTACATTCTTCAGGTAGTTTTCTTCTTTCCATACGTGTTTGCACAATTGATAAATCGTTTTGTGCAGTTCTATTTTACCATATTTTATAAGTTCAGCTGGTATTCCATCTGACTTGGAGGGGGCTTTCCAGTTCTTAAGCCGGTTTATAGCTCTTTTTGTTTTATCTAATGTTATTTCATTTATTTCTTGTTCCACTCTTTGGTCTTCCTAGGCTGGTATAGGTGTATCTGGTATCTCCCTATTCAGTAATTCTTCAAAATATTCTTGCCATCTAGATGCTTTCATTTGTGGGACCAATAATATTGTTGTTTTTATCTTTTATAGATTTTAATATTGGGTTGAACTTTTGGTGCTTTTTGATTGCTGCAAAAAAATTTCGGACTCTGTCTAGTGTGTAATCTTGTTCTGTGTTGTATAAAAGCTTGTTTATACACTTCCTTTTCTCTCTCTGGATAACTTGTTTGCATCTCCTTCGTTCTTTCTCCAAAAGTTCTTTGCATTCTGCTGACTAATTTTTCAGATTTAAGTCAGATTTCGCAATGACCAAAAAATGATCCGAATCGCAGTCCGCTCCTCGATAACTTTTTACATCCGAAATACTAGATCTGAATCTTTTTTCATTAAGCACGTAGTTAATTTGGTTACAGATGTGTCCATCAAGTGATTTCCATGTGTATTTGTGAATATCCTTATAAGGAAAAATGGTCATGTTTCTTGGGGTTGCAAAAGCTATTACCTCCTGGTTATTATTATTGCTTTGCTTATGAGTGTTAGATGGGGCAATTTTATATCTAAAGAGATCTCTCTCCCTATTTTAGCATTGAAGTCCCCAATGACAATCCTCACCGTATTTCTATGTGCATTATCATATATCTCCGTGACATTTTCATAGAATTCCTCCTTCATAATGTCTTCTTTACATTTAGTGAGGGTATGTATGTTAATTATAAATGTGTTAAGAGGTTTTTTGTCTAGTCGTATTGTACATATGTATTCAGACACTGGGTTAAATTCTTTCATGCAAAACTCGTAGTCTTTATGTAACGCAAAACCCGTACCGAATTGATATGTGACGTCCATTCCTTTATAGTATATTATGTAATCGTTTACTCTTACTCGTCCTGTACCAGTCCATCTCACCTCTTGTAATGCTGCAATTGTTACATTATACTCTTTCAATACATGAGCTTAATTCTGACAAGATTCATTGCGATACAAGCTCAGGGCGTTCCAAGTCGCGATCTTAATCTTATTGCATTTTCGTTTTCCATTTCCAAAAAAATTTACAGGTAATACAGTTATCCGAGGCTTCTTAGAAAGCGGTTTCTTAACAGTAGTTTTTTTTATTTGGACAGTTCGTTAGCCCATCGCCAAACCCCCAACTTGGAAGACCAACTAGATAAGGTCATGGGGATAGCTATTGCAACACATTGTGCTGGGCGATAAGAGCATTAGTTTCTCTACGCTTGGGACCTCTGGTTCGCTAAACCCGTAACACTAAGTTTCCCCCTGAGGGATTATAAAAATAACNGGTTCGCTAAACCCGTAACACTAAGTTTCCCCTTGAGGGATTATAAAAATAACCCACAATATACTAAGTGGTGTTTATTTTTTATCTAATCAAACACGCTGAAGTTTTGTTCCTTTGTTTGTTTTACTTTAAAACCATCTCAAAAATGAATTAAGTTGCCAACCTGTCTCTTAAAAAAGTTCTAAATACGTCCCTGGATTTGACTTTTGTCAAAAGTTGTTTTTTTTAGTTTGGATGCGAAGCTGAGAAGGTGTTGGTTTTACTATGATGTGTTTTTTTTTTGTCTGTTACCACTTTTTCTCAGCTCTCACCAAACCGATGTCTTTCAATGATACGTCAAAAGATCACAAATCTTATCTAGTCGAAGACATTACCCTCAAAAATTGAAAAAAAATTCCCTCGTTCCTCGTAGATGGGGNAAAAATTGAAAAAATTTCCCTCGTTCCTCGTAGATGGGGGAAACCTCCAAAAAAATTACAAATTTAAAAATTGCTAATTTTCGAAATTTTTTCAATTTTTTTACTTAAAATTGCTATAAATTTTTTAAAAATAACCAAATCAATATAAAATAAAAATAATCAAAGCTAATGTAATGTACTTTATTATGAAACAAAAAAAATTTTGGACTTTATTTTGTCTTCACGATGAAAATGGCTACCGAATGCTATTTTTGTATAAAAATAAAGACATTTTTGAAAATATCCGATTTTGATGTTTTAAAACATCAGAATCTGCCATATAGTAATAAACGTATAAATTAAAATGAACTTTGTATAGGTTATACTTTAGACCATGAATAAGCAATTAGTTTGTATGGCGGACTAGATGATTAAAAAAAATTAAAGCTAATGTAATATACTTTATTATAGAAGAAAAAAATTTCGGACTTTATTTTGTCTACACGGTAAAAATGGCTACCGTATGCTATTTTTGTGTGAAATTTCTTGATTTTGTATTTTACATTTTAGCTTCGATGCGAAGCTAAAATGATACGTCAAAAGATCACAAATCGTATCTAGTCGAAGACATTACCCTCAAAAATTGAAAAAAATTCCCTCGTTCCCCGTAAATGGGGGGAACCTCCAAAAAAATTACGAATTTAAAAATCGCTAATTTTCGAAATTTTTTCAATTTTTTTTACTTAAAAGTGCCATAGCTTTTTCAAAAATAAACATATTAATATAATTCTTTTTTATATGGATGCATAATATCATTACCTTTCATTTGGTATATTTTTTTCATAAATTTAACCCTTAACCTGCCCACAAGGAGGGATTTAAAATGACAACTTTTTCACAAAAAATTAACATTTTCAACTTAACTTTTGAAAATGTTCCGGAAGGTCTGACACTTTTATATTTATCTTAAATTAAAGCTAATGTAATGTTCTTTATTATGCAAAAAAAAAATTTCGGACTTTATTTTATCTTCACGGTGAAAATGGCTACCGAATGCTATTTTTGTGTGAAAATTTTCGATTTTGTATTTTACATTTTTAACTTTATTATGCTATAACTTGTTGAAAAATGTATGGATCAATACAATTTTTTCATGAAAAATAATATTTATATACATCTTTCATTCAACATATTTTTTTTTAAATCAGACCATTTTTCTATATACGGGGGGTTCAAATCTGAAAAATGCATATAGAAAGTAGAACTTTTTCAACTTAACTTTTGAAATTGTTCCGAATAGTCTGACACTTTTATATATATCTTAAATTAAAGCTAATGTAATGTACTTTATTATAGAAGAAAAAAATTTCGGACTTTATTTTGTCTACACGGTAAAAATAGTTACGGAATGCTATTTTTGTATGAAAATTTTCTATTTTATTTTTTACATTTTTAACTTGATAGTGCTATAGCTTATTGAAAAGTGTATGGATCAACACAATTTTTTTATGAAAAGTAATATTTATATCCCTCTTTCATTTAATATACTTAATCTTAATCAGGATATAAATAAGGAAATAGCAGATCATGTAGCTTTTGAAATAATCCACCAATTTTTTAAAATTAAACATTATCTAATGATTTGCATCGAAGCATTTTATAATATAGTGATTTTAATCACTGCCAGATATCATTATATTCGACCCAACTATGCCACGTCACCACTGTGCTGGGTTTTTTTAAATTTTATTCCACGCAAAAATATTGTAAGATCTTTTTAAAAATAGGTATTAGAAGTTATTCGAAAATTTTTATTTTATTAGCTTCCTAATTTTTTAATACATTTTCGACTATAAATGATAGTTTAGAAAGTTATAACTCTCTTGTCTTTTTTTCGTTATTTTTTTGGTATCGATATTATAGTTATACTTAAACAGGAAAACACAGATATCAAAATGATGGAACTCCCTTATTGAAAAACATATTCGCTAATTTTTCACGTTATATTAGTTATGTAATTGCAAAGGAATACAAAATATAATTTAAACTGTAAGGTGGTACATTTTTGTAGTTTCTACTCGTAATATTTTCTAAAAATGTAAAATGCAACCGTCTCAAATTTTACCAGTGTGATTATTGATTTTACATTATGTACTCAAAAGTATATATTATTAGCAATTATCCTACTTCAATATGCTATAACTTCGTGTCGGTCTAATGTGAGACCCGAGTTTTAACGACTTTGTATATACAGACCACATAAAATATTAAAGCGGTTATTGACTTGAAACACGTGCGCGAGTGCGCCACTCCTTTTGTTTGGTTATCTGTCATCCCACACGAACTCTACGTTTATTGAACAAACTATTGGTATACCTACAAGAGGTAGCGAAATTTAATGACCGTAAACCTTAAGTATATTTCGAATATGTGGACTTTTGTGATTTTATTATAGATATATTTTATCATATGTTCTGGACTATTTGCGATACTAAAATATTTATTCTAGTTAGTAAAATATTTTTTTGGATAAATATTTCATCTTTTTCAAATTAAAAAGAGCCATCTCTAGAATTGTTGTTGCGGACTACATACTTAAATATCATAAAACACGGCCAATGAAAAATCTGGCCAATACAAAACAAGATAAAAATTATAAAAATGTAGTTGAGCTTTGGGTTGTTATGATGTTAATTCAATTTTATTTTTAGTATTAGATAAAATCAAATACCAGACTCATAACTTATAACGATATACAGTGCGATTTATTAAGTATACTATCCCCTATTTTTTTGTTAAATAATGATTGTTTTATAAAAATCCGATTTCTTTCAACGATACGTCAAAAGATCACAAATTGTATCTAGCCGAAGACATCACTCTCAAAAATTGAAAAAATTTCCCTCGTTCCCTGTAAAAGGGGAAAATCTCCAAAAAACATTACAAGTTTAAAAATCACTAATTTTCAACATTTTAAAATTTTTTTTACTTAAAACTACCATAACTTTTTTAAAAATGACCAAATCAATACATTTTTTATCTATAATATCTATATTATAATATAATATCAATATACAACGCTCAATCTCAGCTTTCGTTGGACCGATTTTGATGAACATAACATCAAAAGATCACAAATCGCATCTAGTAAGACATTACCTTCAAAAATTGAAAACGTTTCACTCGTACCCTGTAAATGGAGTAAATCTTACAAAAAATTACAAATGTAAAAATCGCTAATTTTTGACATTTAAAAATTTTTTTTTACTTAAAACTGCATTAAATTTCTAAAAATGGTCGAATCTATATACATTTTTTTATAGATGCATGATGTCTTTACCTAACATTTTATATATTTTTTTTATAAATCTGACCCTCTACCTGCCCACAGAGGGGATTTAAAATGACAGCTTTTGAAAGTATTTTCTAAATGCTGACACTTTTATATATAACTTAAATTAAAGCTAATGTAATGTACTTTAAAAAGTAAAAAAAATGTCGGACTTTATTTTGTCTTCGTGGTTAAAACAGACATTAAAGTTAATAAAAAAAATATGATTTTTGTATACAAAATTCTCTCTTATATTATTAATTTTATAATGTTATAACTTTTTGAAAAATATATGGATCAATACAATTTTTTTATGATAAATACTATTTATATTTTTCTTTTCTAACCATTTTACTTTATATATTTATATATTATAAATATATATATTCATATATTCATATATTACACTTCTAAATTATAATACTTGAAATACTGACACTTTTATATATATCTTAAATTAAATCTAATGTAATATACTTTATTATAGAAGAAAAAAATTTCGGACTTTATTTTGTCTACACGGTAAAAATGGCTACCAAATGCTATTTTTGTGTTAAATTTCTTGATTTTATATTTTACATTTTTAACTTTATTATGCTATAACTTGTTGAAAAATGTATGGATCAATACAATTTTTTCATGAAAAATAATATTCATATACTTTTTTCATTCGACATACTTTTTTTTTTTAAATCGGACCATTTCCCTTAATACAGGGGTTGTTCAAAACTTAATAATGCATATAAAAAGTAGTACTTTTTGAACTTATTTTTAATTAAAATATATTTATTGATTATTCATACATAACCTAATAATTAAATATAAATATTTGTTATATTAATTAGAAGGTTTTTTTTATTATTTAGGCAATGTGCGAAACTAACTGTAGATTTGAAATTTTGGTCTCGGATGAAAATTCCTTATTGACCCGTAAATTTTTTTATAAATAACAAACAAATTTTTTTTAAAGTTTTGCTTCAAGACCTTCAATTTTTATATACGTTTGCCATATAAGTAATAATTACTTTATAGTTTTTTATCATTTCTCTTTAAAAGATACAATAATAAATTATTAAATATCAATGTCGTATTATATTTAATTGCTATAATAAATATTTATACATATATTAAACTTATAAATCATAAAACTTGTAATCTTAATATAAATAAGGATATTTTATTGTGATTGATTTTATTCTTATAAGATATATTCCTACACCCCTTTCTCCCTACTCTTGTTAATAATATCTTAATCTTAATCTCTAATATCTTGTTTTATTTAGTAAATATTCTAAAATTTAGCTATAAAAAATTGCTTAATTTTTTTTGCAATAGTTTATTAATTACTTCATATTAGTCAATTACAAAATTTATTATATTTTTTAAAAACATAAAATATTAGTAATATATTCAATTTTTTATCATATTAAAATTAAAAGTCATTTTGTTTTCTAAAATAGAAAAGTAATTTTTATTGTTTTAAATTAAGTAAGACTTAAAAGTTAAAAATGATCAAAAATTTCTCATGCATGTATTGTTTATAACCTAATATTCAGTTAATTAGTACTATCTTTGTACTTCTATAAGTTATGAAGAATAATAAAAGAATATACATTTTTAGTGTTATTAATATTTTTTAAATTGTAATAGTACTTGAAAATTTAAGTCCATTACTTTTGTAAATATAGTCGTTTTTAACTTAAAATTATTACATTTTCTAGTATAATTAAAATGACTGTTATGGCAAATGAGTTTTTTGATGGTAATGACACTCCATCAAAAAAGAAACAGAGTCACAAAGGTAAGGCAGCTCTAGCACACATCCTTCTTTTAGATGGATCTTATATGGATATTGAAGTAAATGTAAGATATTCTTTAAATGTCATATGTGACTTTTATTTATATAGTATAATTGTCTTATTTACTTATGTATTCATTTTTAGAGAAAAGTAAAAGGCGAAGAACTTATAGAAATAGTATGTGATCAACTTAATCTTCTAGAGAAAGATTATTTTGGATTATCATATGAAAATAGACGAGATCCCCATAATTGGCTTGAAATGGATAAACGAGTTGGGAAATTTTTAAAAAGTACTAGAATTATTCTTTAAAACTTTTTTAGTTGGTTTTAATTGGCTTTATCTAATTAAGGTGAACCATGGTTGTTAAATTTTGAAATGAAATTTTATCCACCTGACCCTAATCAACTACAAGAGGATATTACTCGATATCAATTATGTTTGCAAATAAGAAATGATATTTTAAATGGAAAGTTAGTATATTGAAGTATGAATTTTTAAATAATGCATATCTATTAATTTATTTACTGAATGACACAAGATCCTAAAACAATTTTGTATTAAGTTATCAAGAATTGTTCTTTTAAATAATTATGCAATCAGCCTATTTTTAGTTATTTTTTCTTGCTTCATTACTGATGAAGTTAAAATAAGAAAAATTTTTGAATAATGTTGATTAATTTAATATAAATGTTGTATATGTAAAAACTTGATAAATTGTTAATTCATTTTATAGGTTGCCATGTTCTTTTGTTACTCATGCACTCTTAGGCTCATATTTAGTGCAATCGGAATTGGGAGATTACGATATTGAAGAACATAAAAATAATACAGATTATTTAAAAGAATTTAAATTTGCTCCAAATCAAACACCTGAATTGGAAGAAAAAGTTATGGAACTTCATAGAACACATAAGTAAATATGCTAAATAAAATTTGTTAAAATATTTACTTATATATATTTATATTTTATTTATAGAGGTCAAACACCAGCTGAAGCTGAGCTAAATTATTTAAATAATGCTAAAAAGTTGGCCATGTATGGAGTAGATTTACATCCAGCAAAAGACTCTGAATGTGTAGACATAATGTTAGGAGTTTGTTCATCTGGACTACTTGTTCACAAAGATAGGTTACGCATCAATAGATTTGCGTGGCCAAAAATTTTAAAGATATCATACAAGAGAAATCATTTTTACATTAAAATTCGACCTGGTGAATTTGAGCAACAGGAAGCTACTGTTGGCTTTAAGCTACCAAATCATCGCCTTGCTAAAAAATTATGGAAAACATGTGTTGAACATCACACATTCTTTAGGTATTATAAAATTATTTTTCATAATCTTAATTAAATTAAGTTTAATTTTCTTTACTTTAGACTGATGTCTCCTGAACCTACTCAAAAACTTGGGGTTTTCCCACGTTTAGGATCGAGGTTTCGTTATTCTGGCCGTACTCATTATGAAACTAAGAAAACTCCTATTGACAGACCAGCTCCTAAGTTTCAACGCAGTTTAAGTGGAAGAGCATTAACATCCAGAAGTATGGATAGTAAGTATTAGATTTTTTAATAACAATAAAGCCTTTATTTATATTTTTCTATAAACCAATCTAACAGCAATTAAATAACTTTTCTCTATGTTGATATTTTCATTACCTATTTGATAAAATTTTGTTTAGACGGATTATTTTCTTAAATTGTTGATATTTTTTTTCAATACTTAAAATAAAAGCAAGAAAGAGTAAAAAAACTTCTATGTTTAGTTAGTATAATCCCCAAAAATCTAAAGTTATGCACTTGACAACTATTATTTGTATTGATACTAATTTCATTATGTAAACATTTGGATAATAAAGGGTGATATAATTATTCTAATTTATTTAAATATCAGCACATTATAAAATTATTTATGAAAACATTGTAATAATTATTAAAAACTTAAATAAAATTAAAATTATATTAAAAATATTAAATTCAAAAGCTACAAAAAATTACTGAAAAGTCGTGGATACGTATTTCTGAAGTAATGTTACCATTATCAACGCTAAATACATACTGACAGTCCGACTAGAAAAAACTCCCTTATATACCCCTAGTGACGTCGTCATTAGGTAATATTATTATATTTTACCAGTTTACACAAGTTTAATAATGAACTTTTCAGTGGCCCAAGATCTCAATTAAATTTTTTTTATTTTTAAACATTTCTATTGCGTTTGAAATTTATTGGAAAAACACGTACACATTTAGGTACATTCCGAACAAATTGAACTACACCTGGCAACACAAATTGTCAGCTTTTAATAGTATGGTTTACAGATTAATTAATATTCCGATGAATAAAATAGCTTTTGATAAAGAACTGGTGGTTATAAAAGAAATAGCTAGATTTAATGGGTATAATGAAAACGTAATTTTAAAATTATTCGAAACACAAAAGTAGAATGAAGAAAGGAGGGCAGTTCTAGTACACTCACTGGCGTGGGGAACAAAAAGTAATTAGATCATCACCCATTTTATATTATTTGGGCATCTCAAGTGGACTAGCTAGAATATTAAAGAATTTTGGTATTACTTTAGTAACATCTAAGAGCAATAATTTAAGACATTTATTAGGTAACCCGAGGTGTCAGTATGTATTTAACGTTAAAAATGGTAACATTACTTCCGAAATACGTATCTGCGACTTTTCAGTAATTTTTGTGGCTTTTGAGTTTAATATTTTCAATGTTCCTTTAGTTTTAATATAGTTTTAATTTTATTTAATTAATTAGCCCCAAGTGATCAATTTTTATAATATTAAAAACTTGTTTAAACTGTAGCTTTAGGAGGAACTAGACATATGGGAGAAGATTTTGGAATGGAACCTGAAGTTAAACGTCATACAATGTCCCATGCTCCTATTCGTGCATCTGAAAGAAATAATTCTGGTCAAAACAAAAGGGATAAATCTAAAGTTAGTATTATAAGTGTTATTATGAAAATTATTATTAATAAAAATCTGTTAAAATCATTGGGGTCATGATGTAATAGTTTATAAAAACGATTTATTAATAAGATATGTTAATTTACTTGAATTATATTTAATAATAATATTTTTTATGAAATAAAAATATTTTTATTAAAACTTAATGGGTTATCTTTTATCATAGAATAAAGAAATGACTAGTGCAAGTTCTCGTGACAGTTCTGTAACTGAAGAAGGCAATTACGAAGTAGAACGAAGTAACTCAGAATCTCATAAATCAAAAGTAAAAAATTAAGTTTAAAAATGAAGTACTATTATTTTTATATTATAGAAATTATGGATTATAGTAAAAAAATATTTACCCATATTTGGTATAGCCCAATGTTTGATACCCAGGTTTTACTTTTTAACTATCTAACCTTATATAATATTTATTTTCATATCAAATTGTAATTACTTTATTTATATTTATTTATTTATTTAGAAGCCAATTGGTGGAATTGCTGTGTTGCCTTTAGGATCATTTAATTTTATGAAAAAAAAAAAAGAAAAAACAAAACCTACTAATTCAAAGTAAAAAATCTTAGAATCATATTGTCTTAAAAAATTATAATATATAATATAATATATTATTAATTGTTAATTTATATATTATGAAATTTATAGTGGTATTAATAATCCAGAAGAGGAAGAAAAAGAAAACCAGGAAACAAAATCTTATAAAACCATAAGTATCACATCTAAAGAACGTGAAGCATTATCGCCCAATGACACCAACACAAGTTCAGATATTTCTGGGATTAAATCACTTGAAACATCAAAAACTGAATCAGTTTCTGAGATGGGAAAATCTAAATTAAAGGTATAAAATAAATATACTAATGAACTTATTTTGTCTTTGTGTTGTCTATAGTCATAGCTAGTTATTTTTTAATAGCATTTTGAAAAATACTTCAATTTATTATTCATAGTTATTCTAATTTTACTTAAGTATTTTTTTTTTTTTTTTTTTTT
>NW_026099572.1:62488857-62493901 GCF_025091365.1 Daktulosphaira vitifoliae | reverse complement strand
TTTGTGAATCATTTAGTTTAGTATATGTATGTTTTGTTTAAGTGTGACTGTGACTGTTTAAAAATTCTATAAAAATATGAAAGTATACATATATACAGGGTGGTTAAGATAAACCTCATATTTTTTTCATTCATTGTATTATTGAATTGGTTTAATTAAATAAAAAATTTAAATAAAAATCCTGTCTGAACTACGGAAAACATTAAGTAATTTATTCTAAAGAAATCAGAATGTATGAAGTTACTAATTGTGTATATTTACTAAAAATTTGTTTGGATAGAAACATATAAATGGCTTAAATAATGTTCTTTATTCTCCCTTAGAGTCCTGGAGGAATTTTTAGCAGTTTTAGTTTGAAATCAAAAAAGTCTAAAGATAAATTAAAAGCCAGTGCTAACTTAGATATCAGTAGTGAACCTGAATCACCAAAAGGATTGGATAAATTTAAACTTAAAACAAAAAATGACTTAAAAAAAAATATAAAAGACTCAAAATCAAGTCTTAAATCTATAAACAGTACTACATCATCCAATGCAACATTTGCTGATCGATCAATGGGTGAAACTACTGTAAATGTTCCTGCTATTTCCACTTCTCCTAGTTTTACTAAAGCTTATGATTACACAGAAGATGAACAAGCAATTTCTAAAAAACGAAAACCAATTGGTGGGTTTACCTATGAAAATAATACTCAAAATTCAAAAGAAAGTATTACTGTTATACCCGCATCCCCTAGCAAAAAAGCTCAAGGCTTAGCTTTCAATTATGCACCAGGAGAAGGAAAAAAAGTTGCAGAAACTGCTGCTGAAAAACGTAGAACCTTTATGGAAAAAACAGTTAGTAATGAAGGTATTAAAACACCAGGGATTAATTATGTACAATCTGCTGTTAGAGTTGAAGAAACAGCTAGTAAAGATATTAAAAATGATGGTACAAAAATGGAGTTAAAGAATAAAACTTTATTAACAAATGAAGCGATAAAAGTTAATGAAGCTAATAAAGACTTTAAGACTGATTTAAATATAAAAAATTCAAGTATTCCTATTAATAATAAACTAGTTGGTGAACCTGAATTTACCAAAACAGTTTTAGAAAAAAAAATTACATCAGGAAATACTGAAACTAAAATTGAAGTTCAAAAAAAATTTAACGATTCAAAATCAGGATTTATTTCAAAAAAGTCAAAAGATAGTAAAGGTGTATTAGAAAAAGCAATGGATAAAATTAATTCACTTAGTAAAAGTAAACACGAGCCTGATATCAAAAAAGACACTGCCAACTTCATTGAAAATGAAAAGAAGAATACTGATAACGATGTAAAACCTATAGGAATTGGTAATGCACCTCTTATTGTTAAAACAACTACTAAACAAACTATGATTAAAGATAAAGAAGGTGTTACTCAAAATATTGAAGAGAAAGTAGAAGATTTAAACTCTGGTGAAGTCACTGTATCGACACAACTGAATAAAGTAAGAGTAGCTTAACATTGCATGTGTTTGATTTTTATTTTGCATGTTTTTATGCTTTTTACATTTAGGCTGAAGGTATAGATGTTACTACTGGTAGGCCTCCTTATGTAAAAGCAACTGCAGTTACTACACGTACAGCCACAACTCATCAAAATTTAGAAAAAAATTCAAAGACAAGTCAGGTATTTATAATTTAAAATATTTCAATCATTAAAGTTAATATTTCAAATAATTATGTTTTACTTTTTCTTAAGGTTGAAGAGAAAACTGTTGCTCATACAACTACCACCAGTGGTACTAGACAAGAACAAAGAACAGTTACTCAAGAAGTTATATCAACATCAACAATTCTTGCACCAGAAACAAAAAAAGAGGTGAATATTTGAAATATATTAAGTTAAGAGTACTATTTTAAAAAAAATTAATTTTAATTTATCCAAATATAAAAACCATTTTTCTATTATTTCCAAAACTATAGCTGTTTAGTCAACTAAATGTTATTTGTCTAGTATAATTTAATAACTTAAACACCTTGTTAATATTTTTCAATAAGCAAAAAGTTCTGAGTATGAAAATTTAATTTAAATTGTTAAAAATTGAATTAAATAATTTATTAATATATTTAGTTCTATTATACAGAATACTTATTTTATTATGCATGTTAATGTGTTTTGGTTTGTTATTGCATGAAACAGTTGAGTAGAAGTTCTAGTAGTTCAAGTCTTAGCTCAAATGATTCAGGTACCCCAATTGACATTGAAGGACCCATTGAAGATTTAAAAGGTCTAGGTTTTTATAACAATAGTTTTCAGGTACTTTTTATGTTAATTACACTACAAAAATAATTTTGAAGTAAACAATTTATTAATATTTAAACATTTCTATAGGATGAATATAAAGCTGAAAATGTGACGGCTAATACAACAAGTTCAGCTGAAGAACGACATAATGTTAATATTACATCTGATGACAAATCCTATACACTTACTGGTGAAATTGTATCAACACAAGCTATCTCAAGTAAAACTAGAACTGTTGAAACTGTGACTGTAAGTATTTTATTTACATTTACATTAAATATATATTTATTTTGATAATAATTGTAACTTATTGTTAATTGGTATTTATTTTTCAAATTTTGTAAAGTACAAAACGGAAAAAGATGGTGTGGTTGAAACTAGAGTTGAACAAAAAATAACAATTCAAAGTGATGGTGATCCGATTGATCATGATAAAGCATTAGCTGATGCTATTCAAGAAGCAACTGCTATGAATCCAGATATGACAGTGGAGAAAATTGAAATACAACAGCAACAACAATCATAAGATAATACATAATCAAATAAGATTATCCCACCAAGTACCATTTCAATTTTATTTTATTTTTAAATAAATCAGCATTCCATTTTAAATTTTTTTACTTATAATTTATCTAGTGTTGCACTGCTTTTATTTTTGTTTTTATAAAAAAAAATTATTTTATGTGCAATTAATTTATTATTATTATTATTATAATAATTTAATTGTTATTAATTTATTTAGTAATTTTAGCATTAAAATTGATTCCATCCAACTTTTTTTTATTATATAAGTATATGTAAAATAATAAACAAATCAATTTTTGTAATATAAATATAATTAAAAATAATTTATTATCAATGATAAAAATTATATTATGCATGATATAAATATATTATCTAATATAGCTTATTGTTAAATTGTTTTTTAGGATAGAATATTAAATTTTTTTAAATAGTTTATAATTAAAAAAAAATGTATACTCCAGAATTTTTTATATAATTTTATATTAATAAAATTAATATTTATATTATTTGTTTACAATTTGGTCAATTAATTTTTTGATTGATTTAGTCTAATTATAATACAATGAAACAATTTTCTTTTACATTTATTAATACTTTAATTGAAAAAAATGATTCAATAAAATGATTCAATAAAATTTAGTAGTTATAATTAACAAAACTTTATTTTATATCTCTCATTATTCTGTTTTAGAGTTTATAGAAATTATTATTAATCTAACATAATTCTAAATTTCCTTTCCTACTACATAGCTTTATGTTAGTCATAAATAAATTATATTTAATATATATTATTGAAATATCTATTAACAAGTATGTAACATTGAATATTTTTTTTTTTTTGATGATGATTCTCAGTACTATAACTTTATGAATATTCTTAGATAAATTTCATCCGTGAATATGTTTAACATAATCAAATTCACTGAAGTTTTTACCAAAATATACTATGTGACTGTAATTTATTAAATTAAGGTATTTTTACTATAACATAAATTCAGTTAAATTATTACTAAATACATTTTACCTTTAATTGTTTTTTTTCATTCATATAAAGTATAACTTTTATATTGATATTTTAGAAAAATTGATGTATTTTACATATTAACAGATGCGATTAAGTTACTTTGTGATATTGTTTTGTCTTTATAATTTTTCTAATAATTGTATGAAATTTATATTGCAATTTGAAAATATTTTTTATAAATAAACTTAAAAATATTTATGGAGATGAATATTTATATATATATTTGTTACATTCAATAGATACATTAGTTTATAAATTACTTTTTATAAAAATGAATTACTTCATAAAATGTTAACCATTGTTGTGCTTTATTATATTTACTCTGATAATTTTTTTTTTTTAAGAGATTTCTATTTACAAAAATATATTATTACTTTATAACAAGAAGTATTTAAAAGTGTTTTTGTATTTCAACTTTCATGATTCAATTATGTAATGACTTTATCATCATAAACATGAAAAATAATAGTAATTATAATTATAGAAACACAATATTAAAAGTAAACAGAGCCAGATAGAGAAACGCGGAGTCAATAAAAATCATTATTTTTGTTTCAATATTCATTACACTGAAAATGGAAGAGGCATGATCACATCTAAAAATGTACAAATATCATCTACATGATATTAATTAAATACTTGAAAAAATTGATTTTTTATCAAATAGATCTTTATACATAAAAGATTAATTATTAACACTTTACAATTATTTAGTTATTTATAAATTATCATGGATATATGTTTTAATACATATTAATTGTTGTATAGTCCAACAATGACTTATATTATTACATTTAACAGTAACAAGAGGACGGTTCAATGCCTATGTTTTCATCGTTACATCGAACAACATTGGTATCTTCAATTTTGTCCCATAAGCTTGTAGTATTAATTATCTACATAAAATTAAATCTAATTAATGTTATACTTATTATTAATTTAATAATAATTTAAGATTCACAATATACAATGGATTCTCTTATAGTATGATAAAAAATGTCAAATCAATTTAAGACTTAAAAATTATTAAATATAAAATATGCAGTGATCGATAAAACACTCATTTTCTCAAAAACTTGAATATTTAAAATTTTTGTAAAGGAAAATATTGTTTAATTAAAAAACTCAACAATAACATGTAGTTTTATAATTTTTAGCTTCGATGCGAAGCTGAGAAGGTATTAGTTTTACTATGATGTGTTTTTTTTTTTTTTTTTTTTTTT
>NW_026099572.1:62460905-62488074 GCF_025091365.1 Daktulosphaira vitifoliae | reverse complement strand
CATACTTTATCTTTATCGAGATATTAATAAGGAACCAGCAGATCAAGTAGCTTTTGGAATAAAACACCAATTTTTTTAAAATTAAACACTATCTAAAGATTTGCATCGAAGCGTTTATTTTTGATAGTGATTTTAATCACTGTCAGATATCATTATACTTGATCCAACTATACCACATCACAACTGTGGCGCGACCCCCCTGTGCTGGGTTTTTTTTTTTTTTTTTAATTCTTCAGAGATAAAAAATCTAAATTTCAATTTTCTTTTATGAACACCAGTTTTTGGATTGATGGTATACAAAAAGGAATAAACAAAATTGTATTTAAAATCTTTTTTATCCACAAAACTTTTTGAGTTTTAAAATTGTTTAAAAATTTGGATTAAAAATAAGAATGTATTATAAATTTGGTTTTTATAATACGGCAATCAAAAATAATTTATTTCAAATGAAAGATAGTAAGTCAATGACAAATAAAATAATAAGAATTGTTTATAAAAACTCTTTTATGTGACATAGAGATAAGACCACTACTGTATGCTAAATAGTAAATTATCCATAAAAATTCATCAAAATTAACTACATTTTAAGAATAACAGAAAAATAGTTCATCAAATAAAAAATATAAGAATAACATTTTTTTTCTATTATACTGTTATACTAAAAATAGAGATTCCTAATGAAGAAAATTAAAACTTTGATTTATTAACTCTGAAGTGATGAAAAAAATAAAATAAAATTATATACTACAGTAGTTTTTTTGAATCAAACAATTTTTTGTGTAACGTAAATTTTAAATTTTCAATAGTTTCCAAAAAAATCAGTATCTTATATTCATAATATCAGATGTCATAATATTCAAATGTCAGAAAATTTCTAAGAAATCATGTTAATATGGTCAAACAGTAAAAGAAAAACAACCAGTGGGTTCATGGCTCAGTGGGAAGTGGCATAGTTGGGTCAAATATAATGAAATCTAAAGGTGATTAAAATCACTATCATAAAAAACGCTGTTGCAAATCTGTAGATAGTGTTTAATTTTCAAAATTTGGTGGATTAGTCCAAAAGCTACATGATCTCCTATTTCCATATTTAAATCCTGATTACAAATTTTATGATTTATAAGTGTAATATATATATTTATAATATATAAATATATAATGGGAAATGGTTTATTTAAAAAAAAAGTATGACGAATGAAAGAGGTATATATTAGTATTTAATTAAAAAAAATTGTATTGATCCATATATTTTTTAAAAAGTCATAGCATTAAAAAAAAAAATTTTTTTACAAAAATTTTATTTTTCTATTAAATTTGATGTTAGTTTTCACCATTTATTCCCATTTATAGGGAAAGAGGGAAATTTGTTTGTTTTTTGAAGGTAATGTTTTCGACTAGATACGATTTGTGATCTTTTGACGTATAACTGACAGAAATCGGTTCAGTAAGAGCTGAGAAAAAATTGTATCAGACAAAAAAAAACATCATAGTAAAATTAATACCTTCTCAGCTTCGCATCGAAGATAAAAATAATTGTCAACATACATTTATTTTCAAAATAATTTGGCTAATAACCAGTGCTCCAAAAATTAGGTGTACAAGGCCCCTGGCTACATACATTGGTAGTATTTTTTGAAATTAAGGTAAGGAAGAGGTGGAAGTATTTAGTTTGTCTAAGTAGTTAAAATATTGATATTGATCACAATTTTAATTGAAACATTAGCACAAACAAAAAAAATATTTAAGTACTCCAATAAATTTTTTTTTTTAAATATAGCCTAACATATTTTGAATTATTAATGACTTTTACTTACTTTTCTCACCAATTCCTCAAATGCCATATGGACACCTTCTTTAGTTTTTGCACTGGTTTCAATAAATAATGTTTGATGACGTTTAGCAAAAGCAATTCCTTCTTCTCGAGATACTTTTCTTTCCTATGGCCAATAAAATATCAAATAACAATATGAAATTATTATACTAATATAGCCAGTAACAAATATATCCATTTTTCTTTATATATTTTTAAATTTTAGATAAAGATTACCTGGTCAATTTTATTTCCAACAATCATTTTAATTACATTAGATTTAGTTGAATATTTATTTAATTCATTAATCCAAGTTTCTAAACAAGTAAAAGAATCTCTATTTGATACGTCATATACTAGTATAGCTCCTTGACCATCACGATAGTAATTGGGTGTAAGTGTTCGAAACCTTTCTTGGCCAGCTGTATCCTAAAATTAATAAAAAAATTAATTTAACACAATTAAAAAATAAAATTATCTTATGGTAAAAAATCTATGGAGCTATTTGCAACTTACCCATAAAGCCAACTTGATATTGTTATTGTCAACTGTAATTTTTTTCATTTTAAAATCAACACCAATTGTGACAGAATTTTCTTCATTAAATGTGTCATCTGTAAATCTGCATAATAAACTATAAAATGAAATAAGTTACTATTATTTATTAAATCTCTTAGGCCTATAAAACAAACTTGTAAAATTCAGTTATTAAACTAAGAATTTAAATGTTTTTCTTAATTATATATTTGAAAATATTTGTTTCTAGAGTATAAACAATAAATAAATACTATGTACAAATAATTATTTACATATTTTTAAATAAGATTATTTATTTTAATAAATGATTTTACAAAAAAAAAAAAATTGTAAAACAAAGTAATTATTTAGAATTATTTTTTCTACTTTCTTGCAATTGTATTTTAAGATTACTAGATTTAATAATTTTCTTATAGCCAAATTAAAAGCTAACAATTTGTTGAATTTTTATATTACAGTCTTACCATGATTTACCAACTCCACTTTGACCAATTAATAAAATTTTCAATGTTGTTAATACAGAAGGATCCATTCTTAATTTATCATCAAAATACAGGTAAAGCTAAAAATAAAAATAATTTTTCATAAATATTGTTATTATATACATGAACTTAATATAGATAGTAATCAATTTTTCAATCTTATATGAATTACTTACGTTTTACTAAGTAAAAATACTTATTTATAAAAATTTTATATTAATAATTTTTATTATTTTATAATAGTAGAGAATCAAAAGTTAGAATTTTGACTTTAACTTGTTAATATATTTGTGATTTAAAACATATTGTAATTTCAAGTCTATATGTAACTCTTGTATAATATTATTATTTAAACGTTAACATGTTATTCATATGTTTATGTTTGTAAATTATTGAAATAGTTATTTTGTTAAGAGATATAAATATATCTAAACAATTTAAAATTATTTTAAACTATAAACTTCCCAAAACTATAATAGATAAATATTAATTATATATATAGTTTAATTTTTTCCTCTTCTTCTTTTTTTTCCTTGCCTTAATCTCAACTAATTAGGGTCGGCCACCCTTATTCTTAAGGTTAGAACTTTCTCCTTGACAATAGTTTAATTAATTAATTAATTAAAATATTTGTAAACAAAATAGCATACAAAAGTTTAAAATACTAAAGAAGCAGTTTTTACAATATTCTACATACCTATATACAAAGCTTGTATTCAAGGTAATGAGTTTCTAATAATAATTCTTTGGAAGGTAGCCAAAATCAGTGAAGCCCAAAAACCCTATAATAGACTTAATTGGTTTTGATCATTTTCCCCTAATTTTTAACAAGAATTATAACAATACAATACTTTAATGACATTTAACTTATAAAAATGTATTAAGTATTAATAAAAATAACAGTATGAAAAGAAAACACTTTTAAGATTAAACCTAGCATTTTATCATATTTAATGTTTAAAAAATATGAAATAATAAATATATCTTATATGCTAAAATAAATAGAGTGATATATAAAGTGTACAGTAAATGAGGAAAACGGGTTCCTGTAGTTCTCATTGTTTATAACAATTGGCCTGTTTTCTTACTTTCTGAATATATATATATACAAACAATATAAAAAATTACTTCTAATAATCAAACAATTGAATGTAGTAAGAATCTTTTAAACTGTAATTGGTGTAAAGATTAATGTTAATTTTATGATTTCTACATAATATATATCAAGGCACAATTTTTCTTTACTAAATTTTTTTTTACAGGAGGCTGTTACTATATTAATATTTTTTTTAATCATGATAATCAAAATAATTATAATATAGGATTTAAAAAAAATAGAACATTTGTTTATGTGCTGTCATAATTATTATGTCAGCACATGAACAAATTTTTTTTTATGTTTAAAGGTTAACATTTAAGTGCATTTGGATATTAATTTAACAAAACCCATAACTTGTAATTATTTATACAGATGATTGTTTTAATGTTAGCCATTCAACTTCTCTTAAAATAATATTTTTTTTTGTAAATGTTTTTTTTTTGGCTTTGTTAGTTACATATGTGGTTCCAATTATCTTATATGATACTTATTTTATATGTTCATCCCTTATGTATTATAGCAGTGTGAACATTATTAAATATTTATTTAGCCATTTTTTTAAATGGCTACGTAAATATTTAACTAGCATATCAAATAAAAACTGATGTAATTAAGGAAATGACTGGCTGATAACAACTTTTAGATTAGTATTTCAGAAGTTATTAAATATTTAAAGTATTTACTGGAGATAAGTTGTAATAATTGGTATTTTTTTGATAAGATAGTTTTTGGCCTTACTTTTGTTTTTGCCTAGGTATAAGAATTTTAATAAATTTTTAAATACTGGTTCAAAGGTTGTTACCAACTAGTAATTTTCTTAATTACATCACTATTTAATTAATAAGCTAGTTATTATATAAGTTGCTATTTTTAAAAATTAAGTTGACACTTCTATAAGACATAAATATGAATGTAAAAAACATATGAAACTAACAAAAGCTAAAAAAACATTGTTATTTCAAGAGAAATTGAGTCACTAATATTAAAGTAATCAACCTGTATATAAATTCAGTACTTGTAGTTGAAGACACTCTCGCAATAAATTTGATGATCCTATTAACAGTTATTTTTATTTTATTTAAATGGCCCATAAGTACCACCCTATATTTCTATACCATATGTTATCACTAATTACACAAAAGAAATATAAACTACTTTTAATTGTTAAATATGCATAACATATTCTAATTCTCTACATTTTTTTTTTTTTATTGCTTTTATTAGTCCATTAAGGGCCATAGCGATCTCCCCCCAGTAGGAGGTTTTCTTGAACTCTTATACACCGTGATGGGTGGTTAGTCCATCGCCGGAGAGTGGGATGGTGACTTCAATTACCGAATTGATCTCTCATTCGGCAAATGAAGCTGCCCATGACCGAGTTTCGAACCCGAGGCAATGCACGTCAAACAGTGCCGCATTACCGACTCGGCCACACCATCCCAGTTATCTAAATATTTAAAACAATTTTCGAATTAAATTTACAGAATTATCAATGTTTTTTCTATTTTAATTGAAAATAAACAAATAGTCCTAGGTATTTACAAAAAAATACTCTTTCAATATTAATATATTAACAAAATTCAAGATTTTACAATAAACATGATGGATTGTGCACATATAATCTATGAAAGTCGTTTAGATTATTAAATTGAATATTAAGTATTATACGTTTGGTTTTCATTAAATTTATTAACAATAAATTATTATCAAACTATTATTTTATAGAATGGAATGCTTTGTTAGCCTTTTGACAAGATTATCTATAAAGAAAATAAAAAACTGACTAAATTTCACTTACCTAAAAATAATTTATAAATAACTAAATAAATATATAACTTTTTAATGTACTTTATATTACAATAAAATGAAGTGTTATCTTATAAACTAATGAAAATAGTATAATACTACAACTAGAAACAATAATACACAACGTAGTATATAATAGTTATCAAATTACTCATTGGTTATCACATCTAAAAAAATAACATAAATATAAATACAAATAAATTGTCTTTATTTATGGCAAACATGGATTTAACTCGTAAAACACAATTTTAAATTTGAAAATTTGCAATAAATTAAAGAACTAAGTTAGAAGTTTATACATAAAAGTTATGATAGTACATGTTACACAAATATTAATATGTGTGAATATCAAAGAGAACATCGATAATATCAGATAGTCGTATATTCTTATTTTATCAGTCAAAGGGGTTTTATAAATAGATCTACTAACAATGTTTATCGTTAATAGGTCAATGGTTTTATAAGATCACAATATAAAGATTTTCTCTACATCGTGTATAATCTAAGACTTGTACATCTAGACGGAAAATTTTTCCTGAGGACTGATAGGTGTGGAAATTGGATAAGATAGATAGCATATTTTTTTCATAGAGCAAGGGAAAAGAATATGGTCCTCGGTAACCAATTGAAGTAAACCCATTCTGGTATCATAACTGTGCTAGAAATGTACTCCGTCTACTTTTTACACGTTATCTGACCGAATGTTCCATCTAGATGTATAAGTCTATTAGTCTTAAGTTTTTGTTATTACAAAAAAATTCTTGAATTTTACTAATAATTACTTGAGTTTTAAATCTAATTGAAACGATTCAGAACTAACAGTGCTTCGTTAAATTTTATAAATCAATTGAAAACACTTAATTTCTAAAAATATTTAATGCATGTTCATCAAACCAGTATACACAATTAATTATTAACTGTACATTTTTTATAAAAAAAAATTATATATTTTATCTATTATTTGTACTTATTTTTTTTTCAACTTAATTTCAAAAATATTTTTAAACGACATATCTGATATAATACTAGTAAAATTACAAACTTTAAAATGATACCGTTCAAGAAAGGTAATTTCCGAATCGGAGAAGCAGAATTAAAATGTAAAAAAGTGAACTGCGATTATTATGGAAATCCTCAGTGGGATGGATTTTGTTCAAAATGTTTTAAAGATATACAAAAACGAAAACGTCTAGATGCTTCTCCAAAGTAAGTACTTTTTAAAATTTAACAATATTTGATCATTTCTTGATTCTTTTTTAGGAGAGTAATAACTAATAAATCAACTAACTCATATATCAAGCAAGATGTTAAAAAAAATTCCATTAATGACAAAAGGTCTAAGTTATCTTACTTGAAAATGTTCAATACTATCAAATCAAAAGGTAACTTAAATTTAAAGAAAACTTGTGAATATAATTACACTTTTAAAAACTACTATTTTCAATAATTATAATGTAATTATTGAAAATAGTAGTTTTTTTTTTATCATCAATAAATTATAATTCAAATTAAGATGTTTAATATTTAAGTATGGTTTTCATAAAGCTAAAAATATGATGAAAAAATTATTTTTTATCATATAAAATTTTTTTAAATTGTGTAGCTTTGAAAGCTTTTTTTTTAGCAACCTCTTACATTGAAAATTACTGACTAAAATATACATATATTATTAAAAGGAATGGGTAATACCCCCACACCTTCAAGAAGCTTTTGTGTTAAAATAAACAAGTGTTTATATACATTTTTTTACAGAGTTATCTACAATGTTTTGACAAAACTAATAATTTTTAATTTACTAAATTTTTAATGTTACTTTTTTAAATAATAATTTATGCATTCTTAGACTATGTTAAAATCATATTTTTTATTATTTGTTTTTAATAATGAAAATATTTCATTTTTAATTTTTTACAAATTTAAAAATAGCTATTTTTAGAGGTTTACTTACAAAAAGTTTTAATCGATCAATAATAATTTTACGAGTATTTATTACTAAAGATTAAAAAAAAAATTAGTTTTTATCATTTTTTTAATATTTACAGATGATTTATCTGAGAAGCTTAAAAAGGATTATGATCCAGTTATTACAAAAAAACTAGAACAATTAGACACAGAATATTTGGAAATTTTATCAGAACTGAGGGGTTTGCGTACTGATATCAAGAAATTAATTCGTAATTTTTGTAATATGATGGCAATGAATCATTTACAAAGTGCAGTAGATTTACAATCTGAAGTTACTCAACATTTCTACCAAAATGTATTGGATATGCTTAATAATAACCATTCATATAATGGTAGCTAATAATATTTCATAAATAGTTAAATTCTATGACTATTTTCCAAAAGTTGATATGTTACCTTTAGCGACTTTTCAAAAGAGTAAAAACAAATTAAATATTTCAATGGTGTCTTATAGAAATTTATATATTTTTTAAATGAAATCAACAAACTTCCCCAGTAAAATTGATTTGTAGTAATTTGACACTTGACAGATAACATTCTTCTCTATATAAATAATAAACATTTTCTAATTTTTTGTGACATATTAACTTAACAGTTAACAGTTTAAGTGCACCTTTCGATTTAAATTTTTAGAGTAAAATGATAAAAATTAAATAAGTAATAAAATGTAGTAGTCAATTATTCAAAATTCGGTTTAGTTAAAACTAATAGGATGTTAAATTCTCTGTTTTTTTTATAAAAGGTTTTATTACAATATTTTCAATAATAACCAAGGACTAACAAAATAAGATTTCTTATATTTTTTTTTTTATATCTATATTTCTACAGATTTGACTCATGAGAAAAAGGAACTAATATTAGATTATGTAGAAAAATACTCTATGATAAAGTTGTACAAATTTTTATTTTGTATGACCTTAAGCGATGAAGAAGAAGATTTAGCAATTCAAAAACGGTATATTTTTATAATTTATAGTTTTTGGATTTAATGTATTGTTATTATGAAATAAATAGCTAAGTATTAGTACTAAAATTACTTTTTAGCAAATATTTGGGAAAAGTATGAATATTTTAAATGAAATGCTTACAATAAAAACTTTGAAATAGAGGTATACTACACATGACTTCTATATGATGTACTGGTATGTATTAAATATACATTCATGCGAGATGTGCCCACCCACCTTATAAACTCACTCTGTGTATTTAATTGTTTGTAATTCAATAATTACTCTTCCTAAAATTGTTATCTATCTCTTAATTATTTTTGTTAGAAAAGTACTAATAACTAGCTACTTCAAAATATTGAACAAATTTTAAATTAAAAAAAATTTTTGTTTTTTATAACTAAAAATAAATAATAAAAATCATAGTTTTAGTTTCTTTGAATCCTTTTATGTCAAAAAATTTGACATACCATATTTCATATGTTTACTAGTTCTAGATAATATAAACATTAAAAATCAAATTTTAACTATTAACGAGTTATTTTACTCTACATGTAAAATCATAGTAATTTTCAAAGTTATTATTTATGTTCACTATGTTTAATAAAATTAATATTTTTTGACTTAAAATGTTAAGTTTCACTTCAAAACTTTAGTCACTAACTTTTTATTATAGTATTCGGCAACTTAATTGGGTCAATGCAAAACATCTAGATTGTGATATTGATAAAACTAATGCACAAATAATTGAGTTGGTGTACAAAGCAATTTTAGAGTTATTAAATATGGATTCAGCTACAGCTCCACAAGATAAACTGGCTTGTGTTGTTCGATGTTGTCGACATATATTTGGTGTATTACAAGGTGGTAATAATGGAGTCAAGGGACCTGCATCTGCTGATGATTTTCTACCCGTACTCATATTTGTTGTTCTTAAAGCTAATCCAGTGAGGTTAAAATCAAATTTGCATTATGTGACTAGATTTTGTAATGCTTCAAGACTTATGTCCGGTGAAGCTGGTTACTATTTTACTAATTTGGTAATTAAATAAAAACTTAAATATAATATGCTTGAGCATAAAAATTTTCTTGTGAAATAAAGATTTTAATTTGATAGTGCATTTTATCAATGGTTGTTTTTGTTATTTTTATTAAAACAAAGTAAGTTTTAAGATTGTATTTTCTAAGTATTTTAGGTTTCTTAAATAGATTTAATTATATATTTAGATATTTTTAATATCTATTTTAAATTTTATTTTAGTGTTGTGCAGTATCTTTTATTGAAAATATAAACGCAGAACTTTTAAGTATGAATACTGAGGAATTTGAACAGTATATGAAAGGAATACTGGTATCTGATACTTGGGATTCTGCACTTATAATTTGTGAAGTAAGCAAATAACCAAACTGATTCATAATTTGCTTTGATACAAATTTTTCCAATATATTTTTTATGTGTAGTGTCAAAAGAGTTACCTTATGCACATAGTTTAAACAAACTTTAATTTCTCCGCTCAATAGTATTGTCATATAAATTAACATTTAATTTAATATATTTTTTGAAGTTTTAGTCCCATAAATGTAGAGTAGAAGCTTAACCTCCAAAGTTTTGAAAAATTATAGGTATTGACGTATAAAAATCATTTTTAAAGAACAATAAAATTACACTTAGCCCCTCTAAAAAAAATTTAACCATCCTACATTATCTCTTAGAGCTCATTGTTTTCCATTTGTGAGTAGTTTTTTAAAATTTAAATGATTAATTTTTTATATGTCACCTTAATATTTAGTAATACTTAAAAATATGATAATGATTTGACACTATTTTTTTTTAATATTTAAAAATGTTAAATCATTGTGACATACACATTAAAACCCAACCACTACATTATGTAGGATTAATTTGTTATTATTTGTCTATGTGAAATTTTTACTATTGCTGTTTAATTTACATAGTCCTATATTTTATTAGATTCTAAAGGTAAAAATTATAACATCAACATTAAATTTGTATATTCTTCCTTGGGTGTGTTATTTCAGTATACAGGGTATATTTTATATTTAAAATTGTGTTTTATCAGTTTGGTTGCCTAAAGCCTTAGGTCTTCCACTTTACCGCTACTACCATCACCCCACTCACTCTTTATAAATATATTGTAGTTTTTGCTATAATTATGTATAACAAAATAAAAATAATAAAATGATATCTCTTTAAAGCAGATTATATATCTAAGTGAAACTCGCATTGTAATTATGACATTAATGTATTCTGTTATAATAACTCTGTTATCAAAAAAAATTAAAAAAGCCTAAGCCCTTAAAATATGTTCTTTTGCAATAAAATGACAGTATTTTTTTATCCACTCTACCTCAAGATGAATTTTACGATAAAAGTTATAAATTAAAAATAAAAATATCCCAAAAAATTAGTTTATATTCATAAGTAACAATATATTGCATTATTAATTTAGGGAATGCATCAAATGTGTGAACAGTTAGCTTTATTAGAAGACCTCAAAAGAAGAAATATTAGAATTGTTGAAGATGCATTAAAATTTAAAAAAGAAATGATAGATTTCAAGGTAATTCACACTAATTATTATCATTATTGATTAGTAAAAGGAATATTTTTAGGCTCAAAATAATGTACTTAATCAATTTCATCTTCTGTAACTATTCCTAGTACTTATTAAACTAAAATGTAATAGTTAACATTAATTAATATGTAACTAAATATGAACAATAATATGGGCTATATGATGATATAGATATATGCATTTATAAATTTTGTTAAATTAATCTTAACACACCATCAACTAGTACAAATTTGTATTTATTGATATGAAAACTTATTAATGAATTGTTATCAAGATTATAATTTGGTAAGGAGGATTAGGGAAGTTTACACAACCAAAAATATTTTTGTATTACTATACAACCCAGTGACAAAGTTTTATTAACATAGGAACCTTAAAAGTGGCTCAAACAATATGTATGAAAGCATATAATTCACAGCCCTGATGATTATTTTATTTTTATTTTTCTATTTCATTACTTATTATAATCAAGAGAAACATTGGTTGCACATGCTCCAGGCAGCAAGTTTGAGGGTGGCACTAGAGAACATTTTTAATTTATTATTATTATTATGTTTATATATTAAAATAAAGGACGCAGCAACAAAGGCCATTGGCTGTGATTATATGTATATCACAATAAAATAGCGTTTTAAATACTTATAATTTATTATTATTATTAAAACATGTGAATTTTATAAATTGAAGATCTTTTTTTCCACAACAGTACACATCAGGCACTACTAACCAACAATATCTTAGTTAGTAAAGTATACATTTTTTTTTTTTGTAATGAATAATTCTCTATTTTTTTAAGGATAATTTTACCACTCAGTTTGCTGCTCTAAGAGAAGTGTACACTATTAATGATATTTCTTATCAAGGTGACCAAAAACAAACAATGAGTTTAGACGATTTCGATCCATCTGTCTCTAACTTAACAGATTGGCCTCTTAAACCACAAGTGAGGATAATTATTGTTATAATAACTATATAAATATTACCTTAAAGAGAAAATATTTATTACTAAAAAATTTCAAGAGGGTTTCTAGAGTTTTAATTAAAATAACATGAAAACTAAATAAGTAACAATATTTTCTATGCCAACTGCTGCAAAAAAGAAAATCTATTTAATTTTTATAGATTAGATTTAAGTAATAATAAAATAATGATAATTTTTTTTTGTCTCTTATTAAGGTTGAATATTTATTTTAAAAATTATTCTAACTTCTTAAATTATTAAAATAACTACTTTAAAGATAAAAATCAAGTTACATATTTTTTTATTGAAATATAATCAATTAATATGACTGATTTGAGAAGGTGCCATATATTAGAACTATACTAAAGACTTGAACGTATAAATGAGTAGCTTACAATTTTTAAATTACTTTAACTATTGAATTGCCATCATTGTCACTTTATAAAATATAGCAATTGTATGGTTGTATTATAAATAAATGATATATACTCATTAAAAGAAAGATCTACTGATTAAAAATACTGATTTAATTTTTTGGTTGTTCAGAGATAACCAAATACTATAAGATTAATACTGTCGTCAGTTATGGCAGCATATTAATTTCTTAACTTTTTTAATTATGACTACAGTCAAATAGGCTAACTTGAGCAGTTAAATATATATTATCACTTTAGTCATATCAATCTACAGCACTAATATAATGTTTAATAATATAATGTAAAGTATTGTTAAAATACACAAAATATTTGTTTACAAAAAATAAATTATTAAATCTGTAAAATATTTAATTACCCTAAGTTGGACTTTTTAATAATATTTCATTTTACTTTTAACTGTTAAAACATCCATATGGTACTTAATCATTATATTTATAACTATTAGTTTAAAAGAAATAACATGTGAACATATTAAAATTTTGGCCTCCTTTTCAAAAATAAAGACGTAATTCCTGATTATGTTCTTGTATTCAATTATTATCAAATTACTTATTTTTAGGTATTATCATCAGTAGAGCGAACTCGTACAAGTTCTTCTTGTACTGATGCTGATTCTTGGGATATTCACTCTGCTGAAACTGTATCATTACAGTCATTAGAGGCATGTTCAACTCTATCAATGGAAAGTATGATTCCTCCTGAAAATTATGTTGAAAAACTGTCGCTAGAACCTCGTGAATGTGATAGAAATGATTTAAATGAAATGCAGGTAATATTAGAAACTAATATAGAACATATCTATGAATATTTATTTATTGTTACCCTCATGCCAAAAATAATCAAGTGATTTTTTTTATAATTAAAAAAAAAAAAAGATTTGTGGTTATGTAAATTTACAAAATTTAAAATATATAAAACATTATTCTTTCATGACAGCTCAAATTAATTTGGTTATATTTAGGTATAGTTTTATTTTATAAATTTCATGAAATAAATTTAGGTTTATTGATTATAAATGATTAATTAATAATTTAATTTTTAATAAATAACTTTTAGCTTTAATATAAATCTGAGAAATATTAATTTTACCAATTTGATACTAACACCATACTGTAAAAGGGTAATATGAGATGATTATACATCTTATCTCACTTAGTCTAAACAATTTAAATTAATGACTCGAGGTAAAGAGTGGTTGCTACTATTTTTATAACTAAATATTTCTTGCACTCTTCTGTACTCTTATTCTCGCCTAGATGTAAATATGTCAATAGCTTCTGAAATACTGGTCCAAAAGTTGTTATTGACCAGTCATTTTCTTAATTAGAACATTATTTATTAAATAAACTAATTAATTAAAGGTGTTACCATTTGAGAAATTAAAGTTGACACCCTTATAAGGTATAAAAGATGAATGTACAAAAAACTTTATTGAAAATTATTGATTGATTGATTGAAAAATTATGAGAAACATTGAACTAAAAGAAACAAATTAAAAAATTATTATTATTAATTATAATTATAATTTTTATTTTTCGATTAATTAAGTGGTTTGTGATAAGNTTATTGAAAATTATTGATTGATTGATTGAAAAATTATGAGAAACATTGAACTAAAAGAAACAAATTAAAAAATTATTATTATTAATTATAATTATAATTTTTATTTTTCGATTAATTAAGTGGTTTGTGATAAGAAAAATTACCTGTATGTTTATAATTATTTTGTCTAATTACTATAATGTGAAAAAATATTTATTAAATAATAGAATTATTCTTAAATTATTATTATAACGTTTAAAATCAGTAACAATATTTTAAAAACACACCATAAATGTTAATAACTACTATTATAATAATAAATTGTTATTTGAAGGATGTATAGGAAAATTTTAATTAAATGTGTTGATGACTAAAAATTTTGTTTAATTTAATGTTCTTTTTATTTGATAAAACTATTTAAATTATGAAGAATAAGATGAAAAATGGTTTCTTACATATGTATAATATAATTGTTTTTATAAAGGAAATATCCATACAAGGTTGGCAAATACCTAGCATACCATGTGAAACTGGAGGTAAATCAGTGGAACATAAAAAAAGTAACAAATGAACTATATTCTTCTAATTGATTTAGAAAAATGCATGTATTTTGTATTATTATGTATATTTTCTTTAAGCTATTTAAAAGATTTTCCTATATGTTACTTTTCCTAACCAGTAAATATTTTAATATTTTAGTATTCAAGCATAAGTTTACTTGTCAATAAAATATAAAGTGTTAATTATTTTTAAATGTTATTATTTATACTTAGTACTATTTACATAATAATATTTGTAATGAATGTGTTATCTAATTGTTTATCTATTCCCTTAATTTTTTCATGTAAAATCTGCTATTATAAAAATATACGTATTTATTTTCAATAATCACAAATACATTTTTTATGGGTGTATTATAGAATTTGTTATATAACATAAATTTAGATTTCAATTTTTTTATTGTCATACTACAATAGAACATTTTATAATACAATTTTCATAAATTAAGGTTTGTTGAATTATATTTTCAAGGGTAATAAAAATTTTACTAAGTAGATAAATTTAGTATGTATTTGAAAAATACATTATTTATATAGGTAATTTTAATTATTATAACAAGAAACACTAATTACATATTTATGTGCATTAAAATCTAATAGTTTATGTTTATTTTTTTCTAATTCTTCAAATAATATTATTTATTAATATAAAAGTTGTTTTATAATTTATGAATAAAAATTTACTTAGAATCTAATGAAAATATATTTTCACCATATATTTGTGTTTCAATGGATGTCTTAAAACGTGCCATAGAACCATTCTGTTCTATATATTGACAAGGTACTAATTTCATCTAAAATACAAACAGTAAAATGTATGAAAATAATTTCATAATTTGTATTTAAATAAGTGATAAGTAAGTTACTTGAATTTTGATAAACTTTGTTAATGAAAAATAAGAGTATAAACTTTAATTATACAACAAGGATATATTTAAAAATTATTTAGATTATCAACAAGAGATTTATATAATCTCGTAGAGAAGTAGAGTAATAATTAATGGGAGTTGACATTAATTTAATAAATATTTCATTATGACACATAGTCATACAGGTCTACTACCAGGTTTTAATATATTTAATAATGTTTGATCCTGTGAGTATTTTGCATTGTTTTTTTTTAAATTTTAAAATCTTTATTTTAATAAAAACAACCTGTAGATCAATTTTTTCTGTAAATATTTTTAATGGAGAATCAAAACATATATCAACTGTAGATGTATATTTAATTGGAATTGCTCTTGGTTCCATCCAAAAAGTTGACTGATATCTATAAAAAAAAAATATTATTTTAAAATCAGCGATTTTCAAATATTAAAAGTCATAAGGTATCCTACCCAATTGGGTTCTTTAAGTATTTCTAAATTCGTTATAATTTTGGTAATTATTAATATTTTTTTAAGAGTTATAAATTTTGAAAGTAAATTTTTTTTTATAAACATAATTATTGAGGATCCAGTCAAATCCTAATACTTCATATACTAATACAAATACTTCATATATTGAATTTAACGTAATTTTGTAATTCAATAACTTCCTTTTTTGAGAACATTATTAATTTGAGGTATTATCTCAATTGAGTTAAAAAATTCTAGCTAAGGGCTTTAAATTAATCATTCAATAAACTTTTACTTAATCCTTACAATGATGCTTGATGAAAGTTAAGTGACTTTTTATTAATTTTTTTATCTTGAATCATTATTTGTTTTTTGTTTATCTCAGCAATTCTAAAACAAAAATTCAAATAATTAAATAAATGATTTGGCGATTCCTAGATTTCTGGGAAAATTATTTATAGTGGAATTTTTTTTTTTTAGAAATTTAATTATTAAATTTATATGAATTTATACAGGGATGTTTCCAAGTCAAGTTTATAGGTGGAGCAAATTTTAAATATTTTCACTGGCTAGTTTAGAAATAATCGTCGCAAATAATGTTTTGAACTTAGAGGTGCTCCATTTCTAGATACTAAAAATAATATCTAGTTACTTTCGAATTGATATGCCCAATCTTTAATTGATTAATTTAATTTAATTTAATTTAATTAATTTAATTGATCTTCCCTACCCGTGTGAGATTAGAAATAAATTGTATTAATATTTATAATATGATTAATAATACAATTTTATAAAATTGTATGAATTAAATTAATTAGTGTATAGGTAACAAAAAAATAGGTCACATAATTATCTAATCACACTCCTATATATTTTACCAAAAGAATTACATTTTTTAACCAACTAACTTTTTTTATTATTATTTACAGAACTATTTAAAAAATAATTAATTATTAATTGCGCGGGTTCATCAATTTTCAGTCCTGTGTGTCAAATTTACCTCAACTCGATATTCAAGTACAATTTCAATATGGATAAATTAAACATAAATTTATTTTTTACTTTTAACGAAGTTTAAATTTTTACTCATATTGGACAACAAAGTTGCATAAATATATTTCTAATAATTTTATAGACCAATAAATTTTAAAATGTTTTTTAGCACTAAAAAAATTTTAGGGTGTTATAACATGAAATGGTAAATTTTTTCTAGCATAGTATATGGAATATTTCCCAGTCCTTATCCCTGACTATTTTTAATATACTCCACAGTTACAGGTAATAAATAAATAAGATATACCGAACGTTTTTCATTTTTTTGTCAACGTGTGTTGGATATTCTTTTTTCATATCTAATCAAACATTACATAATATTATTACATTTGTGTTTCTTAATTTGTTATGCATTACAATAAGATTTATAGTTACTTAATGTATAAGCTTTGCTAGGAAGAAATCGCATTACACAACCACAGTCTCGAATTAAAAATCCATCCGGTGTTAGCTTCTGCTTGTAAATTGTTTTTGTAAATTTAAAAGTTTGCTTAAAAAATTGATTGTCATGTGTGTTGTTATTTGTATTTGGAATCGTCAATTTTAAATTAACCATGATTTATACCCATCTAAAATCAAGGGTTAAAGTTTTAATGTTTAGTTTTGTACCGACTATACTTGAATATTAATAAATTAACGATTTTTAATGGTAGATTTACCTATGTAAAAATTGCATTATTTAAGGTAGAAATATGCTATTTGTGTTTAAATACCCTGAAGTTATCTAAGTAACAATTTTTCAAAATCTAGGCCTGTATAAACTATTAAGTACTATAGGCACTATGCCTACTTACGAAAATTTTATTCTAGCAATGCCTAAGACTTTCCAAATGTAGCCCAGTTTAAATCAATATAATGTCCAAAATTAGTAAGAAATATATAATAAATAGATTATCAATTAAATATCTTAAATATTCTCCTAATAACTCATAATTTTTCAAGGAGATAGATTTTATCAATTGAATGAGTTTTTCTCATATGGATAATTTTGGACATACTCTATAAATGACTAAAAGTTTGCTATCATTTACTTTGACATTTTTATTTTTTCATAATTACTTGTGTCAATGGTGTACGTAAAATTTATCAATGGAGAAGAAGCTAAGGACCTCTTATTTGTTTTACTTATCACCTACTTTTACTAGTGCTAAAGTTATATACTATTGACCTAATGTTATTCAGATTATATTGTCTCCCATTTTGTTGGAATTTGTTTTACATTATAGTAAGTGTACAATAATGTAAAAAATATGTTTTAACTAAAGTCCCTTCCCAGCTGAGTTGTTAATTCAAAAATAAACTAATTATTAAAAAGTAAAGTACAGTTAGGCATCCAGTAAAGTGGAGCATTTTTTAAATAAGTATTGATTGAAATTTGACTGATTTATATCACCACCATAAAACACTAAAACTATCAACATGACTATTTTATGATAACAGGAATTTTTTGAACATTTTTCTTTATTATCTGGACTGAGAAAAATGTTTCAAAATTATGGCGCTGATAGCCAATAATTTATCAGCTACACATCAAAGCTAAAAAGGAAAATATTTAAATATTTAAAAAAGCATAATTAATTATACCCAACCGAATTAATTAAACATTTGCCAATAACTGAATTTGAAAAACGATACAAGTCCAAAATATTGTAGGGATTAACAAAGATGTTAAATAACATGTCATAATGAATGCTTTTATATATGTTTATATGTTTTATCTTAGATGTACTGCAGTACGATAACACTCCGTGTATTTTTTTTAGTCTCGCGCTGTTCGTCAATCCAGTGACACTTTTTATTTGTACTCTTTTTTTTATGTTGTATAAAATCATTTTTCATTATTAAAAATTATTAATTATTATAAATTTTAATTGTAGTATTTTGTAATAAATATAAACACCAAAACACTACAATATTAAACTAGTAGAAAATAGTGAAACACTATTTTTAAGCCAATAGCGGTGTGTTTCGTTGAAATTAAAGTGGCTAAAGGTAAGTATTCGATGAGATACACCAATACAAAATATAAAAAATGACCCTATTTTAACTTAAGGAGACTCGTTTGAAAATTCTGGACTCGCGTCATTTATACAATATAGGACTTTTTGTGATATATAAATGTACAAACTACTATAGTAAGTTTTTACCTGTCTAAAACCTACATCAAACACTGGATTTATGTTTATTCTTATGTACACCTATTCTACCAGAAATTTTTTATCATATTTCTAAACTTTCATCTTATTGAGCTCTTAATAAATGTACAAGATTTTTTTGATAATTTTTAAAAATAAAAAGTCTGTTCATAAAATATATATTGCCCTTCAAAACTTCAGTTTTAAAATGTTACGAGTTTCGTCGTTTCTAATTATAAGTGGTTCAACTATACCATACACTTTACCCCATATTGTAGTAATAAAATAACATAATTTAAAAAGAAAATATTTCGTTTATGTTCAAATTTTATGTCACTAAAAATGATGTGTTTGTACGTAATACTTTTATATTCAATTAAACAAAGTGATTAAAATTTTAAAGTTTTCGTTTTTAAAATGATTTTAAAACCAAAGCTCCGGTATATAACACTTAGTAAATTAAAAGAGATTAAAGAATTTAATCTATTGTTTTTCCTATTTAAATATTTATTATTTTGGAATAACAATATCGTCGTATAAATTATATCATCGATATCGCTAAAATACAAACAATTTTGATGTGTAAAATTTTATCGTTCAGGACTATGGATAAATACAGTAGTAGATTTTCAAAAAAAAATAGAGAAATGTTTTGAAAATTTTGTTTGGAGAGGGATGTAAACAATTTTCTCTATGAAATGATTATAGGTTATTCAATTATTTTTTTGTATATTTAAGAAAATATTTAAATAGAAGGTCATCAAAATGATTTGCAAATATAATTTTTAGAAAAATATTTTTGGTTTTTTGGTATAGTGATTAATTTATTCTTTAGTTATTGATTTCGGAAAAGGGTTGGCCAGGACCCTACTACCAAAAAATACACCAATATTAACTGGTCATAAAAATATAATGTTTATTTATAAATAAATAGTTATAATAGGGTTAACAATTAGTTTTTTTTAAGATTTTGCTAATTTTATTAGAAATGATAAGTGTTTGAAGGTCTGAACCGGAGAAGAAATGCGCGCAAACAACATTGGATTTAATAATTATAAAGCGTTGCAGCTCTCCTTCAGTCTATCCTTTATACACTAAAATTGTCGACATTTTCATTAGTTCAACTAATACACTTACACTTTTATCAATTTTTTCATTTTTAATTGCAAATAATGCATATTGTTCGTTTACGTAGACACAACTAATTTTTTCACGTCTTATAATTAATGTATAAAAAATAAATCTTATTTAATACCATTATGTTAGTTTCAATGATTCATTAAAATTTACTTACCATAAAGAATCTTAAGTTATGTAATGGGAATGAAATTTCAATCATGTATTTCGAATGTATGACAAAAACAAAATCATCAAAAATAAATTATGAATATTGAATTTGCACGCTTATCTATTTTTAAAATAATAATACTTTATTTTTAAAATTACACTTATTAAGCTTAAACTTAAAGTTCCACATATTTATAATAATTATCATAATTGAAGACTAAAAATAAAAAAACTTACTAGTTTTAGTGTGGTTAACTATTACGTGAAGTAGCTCAATTCATACTAATTTTTAATTAATTATAAGTTTTTTATACATTTCACAATACTGTATCAGTAATATAGTTAGTTGACAGGTACAATATATACAAATAACAATCGTTTGAAATTAAAAATACGTACCTATGTAAATGTACAGGATGTTTGCTTATATAGTTATGGACTATAATTTGAGAGTAAAATCAAACTCACTAGAGTGTAACAAACTATTTAGTAAATTCAAGGTGTAATAGAAATAAAACGGATATGAGTGTTGAAATAAAAAAATATAAATAATAAAATAAAAATAAACTTTTATAGTTATTGAAAAATTCCGGATACAATATTCCTTTATATATTTGACTTGACAAAATAAAACAATTACTTTTATTTTGTATATTGTTTTTATTAGATAGGTAAGTAATGGGGTTTGAGAGTTAATTTCCCATTAGGATAGCGATTTATTAATGAATAGTCTTTTTTTATTTAATTACTGTAAAAAGTGATTTCAAATAAAATAGAATATGTTTAACTTTATAGAAAACCGAAAAAAAATAGTTTTATTTTATAATTTTACAGAAATGCAATCGTAATGTACAGACACGTAGACATGGATGGGCCTGGGTGGGCTGGTCCCCCTTAGATTTAATGTGGCCCAGGGCCGGCCCCCCAAATTTAAAATTCAATTATTTTTAAGAATTACCAATAACATACTAGGCCTTATATACATTGAAATTATTATTCATTTGTGATTACTATTGAGTAATACAGTAATTATTATGGCTGTATTTTCATTTTTATATTCATAGAAAACGTTATTTGAAAAAGATAACGTTCTGGACGTAATAATAAATGGAATAGCAGTTACTCCAAACGTAGTTGTAGATAAATTTTTTTTAACTCTGGTCCAACAAGTGATAACAAACTACCAAGTATCATTGATACTTATTGAAATATGCATTGATTAGAATCTAGTTGACTACAAAATTCGATAGAGTAATACTCTATGAAAAATTTTTTGAAAAATCTTATCTTTAAACTGTTTTTTTTCTTTATAATTTAGTAGTTATAATAGGTAATTTATTTGTTTTTGTTAATTTGTTATTTGCGTGCTCTAAATAATAGTAATGAAAATATGACTAAAAAAAGGCAGGAATTGTTTTTAATTTTAAATAAAATAAATTTTACTTTGTTTATAATTTATATTTATTTTCAAAATTATTTATAACTTATTTGTTATTAGTTTTTAGGTATAAATTATTTTTTCTTAATAGCTTAAAAGTTGAAAAATTAAATCAGCTTATGTTCACATCATTATTTTATTAGCTTCGATGCAAAGCTGTTTTATTATATATATATTTTATTATTATTAATTTTCTATTTAATAATGTAAATTTCAAACTTGAAGTTCAGCTAAAAGTTATGGTAACAAATTTAACTTTTTTTATTATAAAGTTTCAAAAAATCAACTTTGAAATACTAAAAAACTAAGTTAAAAATGATATTATGCACTGATTATTTTTAAAAAATTAAAAATCAACATCTGTAATAAAATTAAAAACAATTTTTTTGTGTCTTTAATAATTTTAGATGCGATAGTATTAATTTTACTATGATTTGTTATTTATTTATTTTTTTTTTTGTGTCTGTTACCACTTTTTCTCAGCTCTCACCAAACCGTTGTCTTTCAATGATACGTCAAAAGATCACAAATCGCATCTAGTAAGACATTACCTTCAAAAATTGAAAACGTTTCCCTCGTTCCCCGTAAATGGGGGAAACCTCCAAAAAAATTACAAATTTAAAAATCGCTAATTTTCGAAATTTTTTCAATTTTTTTTACTGAAAACTGCCATAACTTTTTCAAAAATGAACAAATCAATATAATATTTTTTTTTATAGATGCATGATATCATTACCTTTCATTTGGTATATTTTTTTTTTATATCTGACCCTTTACCTGCCCACAGGGGGGATTTTAAATGACAACTTTTTCACAAAAAATTAATTTCAACTTAACTTTTGAAAATGTTCCTGAAGGTCTAACACTTTTATATATATCTTAAATTAAAGCTAATGTAATGTTCTCTATTATGTGAATAAAAAATTTCGGACTTTATTATATCTTCACGGTGAAAATGGCTACCGAATGCTATTTTTGTGAAAAAATTCTTGATATTATATTTTACATTTTTTAATATTATGTTGCTATAACTTTTTAAAAAATTCATGAATCAACTTTATTCTTTAATGATAAATACTTTATATATACTTCTTTCATTCGACATACTTTTTTTTTTTTTTATATCTGACCCTTTACCTGCCCACAGGGGGGATTTTAAATGACAACTTTTTCACAAAAAATTAATTTCAACTTAACTTTTGAAAATGTTCCTGAAGGTCTAACACTTTTATATATATCTTAAATTAAAGCTAATGTAATGTTCTCTATTATGTGAATAAAAAATTTCGGACTTTATTATATCTTCACGGTGAAAATGGCTACCGAATGCTATTTTTGTGAAAAAATTCTTGATATTATATTTTACATTTTTTAACATTATGTTGCTATAACTTTTTAAAAAATGCATGAATCAACTTTATTCTTTAATGATAAATACTTTATATATACTTCTTTCATTCGACATACTTTTTTTTAAAATCGGACCATTTCCCTTTATACAGGGGGGGTGCAAACCTTTTAAAATGCGTATAGAAAGTAGAACTTTTTCAACTTAACTTTTGAAAATGTTCCGGAAAGACTGACACTTATATATATATCTTAATTTAAAGCTTATGTAATATACTTTAATTTGAAAAAAAAAAATTTGACCTCTGGACTGTTCTTCGTGGTGAAAACGGACATCAAAGTTAAAGAAAAACGTACGATTTCCGTGAAAAAATTCTCGATTTTATATTTTATATTATTTAATATTTTTTTTTATAGATGCATGATATCATTACCTTTCATTTGGTATATTTTTTTTTTATATCTGACCCTTTACCTGCCCACAGGGGGGATTTTAAATGACAACTTTTTCACAAAAAATTAATTTCAACTTGACTTTTCAAAATGTTCCGGAAAGTCTGACACTTTTATATATATATTAAATTAAAGCTAATGTAATGTTCTTTATTATGAAAAAAAAATTACGGACTTGCAAATTGAGCTAAAAGTTATGGTAATAAATTTATTTATTTTTTTTTTATTATAAACTTTCACTTTAAAGGACAAAAAAAAGTAGGTTAAAAATGATTACTTTTAACATATTAAAAATCAATAATAACTTGAAAACAATTAATTATAAAAATTATATAATATATAAGTAAAAAATAATTACTAATCTGGATATAATTAAGGAAGTAGAAGTTGTTATTGCTTTTGTAATTATCCATCAATTTTTTAGAATTAAACACTATCTACAGATTTGCATCGATGGGTTTCTTATGATTTTAATCACTGTCAGATTAAATCTATACTGGACCCAACTATGCCACGTCCCCACTGTGCCACAACCTCACTGTGCTGGGTTTTTTTTTATATTTATCTGTTCATTACCATCAGTCATACTCAATGACTGTCTGAAAAAATCATCTATTGATTTTTTTATTATAAACTTTCACAAAAATCAACCATAAAGGATTAACAAAATAGGTTAAATATGTCATTTTTCATATTGGAAATGGTAATTAAGGGGTATACTAAAAGAGTAGTTAGGGGGAGTTGGTAATTAAGGGGGAATACTAAAAGAGTATTTAAGGGAATATGTAATTAAGGGGGTATACTAAAGAGTAGTTAGGGAGGAGTTGGTAATTAAGGGGGTATTTTTATTAATTTGTAGATTCTGTAATTTTTAATTAAAAAATATATAATGTTCTATGACTATATTTTTTTGTATCTGTGAACGCTCAATCTCAGCTTTCGTTGGACCGATTTTGATGAACATAACATCAAAAGATCACAAATCGCATCTAGTAAGACATTACCTTCAAAAATTGAAAACGTTTCACTCGTACCCTGTAAATGGAGTAAATCTTACAAAAAATTACAAATGTAAAAATCGCTAATTTTTGACATTTAAAAATTTTTTTTACTTAAAACTGCATTAAATTTCTAAAAACGGCCGAATCTATATACATTTTTTTATAGATGCATGATGTCTTTACCTATCATTTGGTATATTTTTTTTTATAAATCTGACTTTTTACCTGCCTACAGGGGGGATTCACTTTTATATATATCTTAAATTAAAGCTAATGTAATGTACTTAATTATGTAAAAAAAATTTCGGACTTTATTTTGTCTTCACGGTTAAAATGGCTACCGAATGCTATTATTGTGTGAAAATTCTAGACTTTATTTTTAACTTTATAATGCTATGACATATTGAATAGCGTATGGATCAACATAATTTTTCTATGAGAAATAATATTTTTTAATAATCCCTTTTTCATTCGACATACTTTATCTTAATCAGGATATTAATAAGGAACAAGCAGATTATATAGCTTTTGGAATAATCCACCAATTTTTTAAAATTAAACACTATATAAAGATTTGCATCGAAGCGTTTTTTTTTATAGTGATTTTAATCACTGTCGGATATCATTATACTTGATCCATCTATGCCACGTCACCACTGTGCCGCGACCCCCCCTGAGCTGGGTTTTTATAATACTGTAATAATTAGTATACTTTATACGAAAACAATTTGTTTTTAACCAACCAATGGTAAAATTTTGAACTTCTAAGATTCATAGAATGGGATACTGTCTAAGGAGGAGTGGAGAGAGCCCCCCCACAAGCTTTTCATGGGAAACAAATTATGGAAAATAATACAAGGGCCCAAAAATGTTGGCTCCTCCAATAAATATTTTCTAGTTACGTGCCTGGTAATGTACATCACTTATATAGTACCAAATATTAAACTATATTCACTACAATATCATACACTCTTATTTTATATTAGCTCAAATACAAAGTTGAGAAGGTATTAGGTTTACTATGATGTTTTTTTGATATCTATCCATGAAAATGACTAGCTCTCATTCAACCAATTTTATTGATATATACACCAAAAGAACACGAATTATTTTAACGATCTGCGACAAAATAACTTCTCAAGTTTAGAAATAAAAAATCCTAGCAGAGTGGGGACGTAGCANTCAAAAAAACGTTTTGATGCAAATCTGTAGTATTTAATTTTAAAAAATTGGTGGATTATTCCAAAAGCTACATGACCTCCTATTTCCTTATTTATATCATAATTATAAGTTTTATGATTTATAAGTCTAATATATATGTATAATGTATATATATATGAAGGGAAATGGTTTTATTTAAAAAAAAAAAGTATGTCGAATGAAAGAGGTATATAAATAGTATTTATCATAAAAAATTGTATTGATCCATACATTTTTTGAACGAGGGAATTTTTTTCAATATTTGAGGGTCATGTCTTTGACATATTCGATTTGTGATCTTTTGACGTATCGCTGACAGAAATCGGTTCGGTAAGAGCTGAGAAAAAGTGGTATCAGACAAATAAAAAAAAAAAAAAACCCCAGCACAGGGGGATCGCGGCACAGTGGTGACGTGGCATAGTTGGATCAAGTATAATGATATCTCACAGTGATTAAAATCAAAAAACAAAATTTAGTTTGAAAAAGTTCTACTTTCTACATGCATTTTTTATATTTGAACCCCCCTTGTATATAGGGAAATGGTCCGATTTAATAAAACAGTATGTCGAATGAAAGATCTATATAAATACTACTTCTCATTAAAAAATTGTAATGATCCATACATTTTTCAAAAAGTTATAGCATAATAAAGTTAATAATGTAAAATACAAAATCGAAAATTTTCACACAAAAATAGCATTCGGTATCCATTTTCACCGTGAAGATAAAATAAAGTCCGAAATTTTTTTTTTGCATAATAAAGTATATTACATTAGCTTTAATTTAAGATATATATAAAAGTGTCAGACCTTCCGGAACATTTTCAAAAGTTAAGTTGAAAATGTTAATTTTTTGTGAAAAAGTTGTCATTTTAAATCCCTCCTTGTGGGCAGGTTAAGGGTTAAATTTATGAAAAAAATATACCAAATGAAAGTTATGATATTATGCATCTATATAAAAAAATATTATATTGATATGTTCATTTTTGAAAAAGTTATAGAACTTTTAAGTAAAAAAAATTGAAAAAAATTCGAAAATTAGCGATTTTTAAATTTGTAATTTTTTTGGAGGTTTCCCCCATTTACGGGGAACGAGGGAATTTTTTTCAATTTTTAAGGGTAATGTCTTCGACTAGATACGATTTGTGATCTTTTGACGTATCATTGAAAGAAATC
>NW_026099572.1:62447548-62460828 GCF_025091365.1 Daktulosphaira vitifoliae | reverse complement strand
AAAAAAAAAAAAAAAAAAAAACATCTTAGTAAAACCAATACCTTCTCAGCTTCGCATCGAAGCTAAAATGTTGAGCAACTAAACAACACTAGGTGACATGAATACAATTAAGTTTAATACGCGAGCATGGCAATGCGTAAAAAGAGATTCTGGTACAATTTTTTCAAATGTGATTGAAAACCGTTATAACTCCCGTTAATTTTAGCAGCATCATCAAGTGACTCTCCAATCAAATTAGTTAAAGAAATATTTAAGGGTTCTAATTCTTTATTTATTACATTATACATTACTTTTCTTATACCACATTTTCATTCATGGTTAAAGTAATCATTCACTCATAAATTTAAAATGATTATTTTTAAAAAATGTTTTGAAAGTTATCAATACCTAAAATAAAAACCTTTGATATATGCCTTACAAAATAAATACATATCTTGAGGTGTTAATATATAATCGTTCGATAACTGTTGTAAGGTAGCTTTATGGAGTTATCTTTTGATATTTCCACTAATACCATCGCAAGGAATTTTTCCATGGGCTATAACAAAGAAATTCCATTCTACTTTTATATTAAAATCATGCTCGTGTTAAAGCAGATTAATAATATTTTTATAGTTTTGTACAGACTGCTTGTTCCATTAGAAAAGTAATGAATTAAGTGCACATTAAGTAAATATGTTTTTATTCGATTGATTAAAAAACTTTAAAACACGTAAACTGTTTTGATATTATATTTTAAGTGATCACTAATTGAATATTAACTTTTTATTTCCAACATATTATAATTTTGCATACAGTTTATCGAAAAATAATGTAATGTTAAGAGTTCACACAATAGTAATCAATTTCAACTTAAACGTTAAAAGTTGAGTTTTCATCAAAATACCATCAAATAGTATATTAATTTACTAAAAGTGTTTTTCGATTAAATACGCAGATTGAGCTTTAGCGATAACACGGTACTTCTTTAAATTTAATTTGATTTATCCGATGCCTTTCCGGATAGAATTTTGTGTTTATTAAAAATATTACAATAAGATCTACTAAATAATGAAAAATAATTGTCCAAATATTTTTTTTCATGGTACTCGCATTTGGTATTTAATTATTTGGAATGAATTCTCAATCCAATTAAAATATTTTATCAATAAAACATAAATAACTAAAAAAAAAGTTTTTTTTTTTCAAAATTGCAAATATTTGCAAAATTTAAATATAACTTTTTTTATTGGTCATTAATAAAAAAAATTTCTATATGGAAAAAATACTCTTAAAATCCTACTAGCTTATGGTTTGTTCAATAGTAAGGAATTACCTCATAGTATTGTAGTTATCTAGAAGTGATTATGCCTATAATAAAATGATAGCCCGATTATTTGTTAGGGGTATTTAATTAAATAGGCCTACCGTAATTTTCTCGGTAACTCGCCTAGCCTATCTAGGCCTGCTTCTTAGTATCATTCCTCATTATTTAAGTAGTGTCTACTTTATTTATTTAAGTAACAATGTACATACTCAACTAGCTTATAAAAAAGATAATGATCTAATTGAGAAAATAACGGGTCGATAATAATCATTGAACCAGTATTTTGGAAGTTATGAACATGTTATATTGATGACTGAAGGTCAGCACGGGTGTTGATTTTTTTATCACTAGTCAATTATCGGCTGTACTCTTCCTCTCGCCATAATAAAAAATTATAAAATTTGAAATACTAATTCAAAATTTGTTATTGATTCGTCCGTTTTTTACAATTTTATAGTTTATATTATTTAAACTTGTTGAATAAATGTGTAGTTATACGAAAAAATAAAGTGGACACATTTATAAGGTGTAAGGGATGAACATAAAATAAATTCTATGATTAATATATTGAGAAAAAACTGTACCTAAAAGAAAAAAAAAATCAATATTACTTTTTATATTTCATTTAATTAAGTGGTTTATAATAAATAAATCACCTTGTACATAAATAAACAAAAATATAAATTTTCTATTAAAACTTTTTTAATAAAATTTTTGAATCAAATTATTGTTACAGTGGTAACACTGTAACGGTTTTTTAATACTTATACTATTCTTGGGTTTTGAGTTAATAAATGTACTTATTAAATGGTTCCATACCATCAGGATATTTAATTAGTAAGTCTGAATCATCATCTATCATTTCACAATTGACATCTAATTTTAAACAAAAATGAATAATTAAAAAAAGAGTTGTAAAATAATGTTCTGTATTGATTTAATAAAACAATAACACATTATTTTATAACCGTAGTGACAAATTTCAAAAAAAAAAATTTCGGTTTTGTATGGTATCGCGAGGAAGTTAAATGATAACTTTATTTATAACTAATAAAAAAAATTAAATTGATCCATACATTTTTCAAAAAGTTATAGCATAATAAAGTTAAAAATGTAAAATACAAAATCGAATATTTTCACACAAAAATAGCATTCGCTAGCCATTTTCACCGTGAAGACATATTAAAGTACGAAATTTTTTTTTTGCATAATAAAGTATAATACATTAACTTTAATTTAAGATATATATAAAAGTGTCAGACTTTCCAGAACACTTTTAAAAGTTAAGTTGAAAAAATTAATTTTTTGTAAAAAAGTTGTCATTTTAAATCCCCCCCTGTGGGCAGGTAAAAAGTCAGATTTATAAAAAAAATATACCAAATGATAGGTAAAGACATCATGCATCTATAAAAAAAATAATTATATTGATTTGGTTATTTTAAAAAAGTTATGGCAATTTTAAGTAAAAAAAATTTCGAAAATTTCGAAAATTAGCGTTTTTTAAACTTGTAATTTTTTCGGAGGTTTCCCCCATTTACGGGGAACGAGGGATTTTTTTTCAATTTTTGAGGGCAATGTCTTTGACTAGATACGATTTGTGATCTTTTGACGTATTATTGAAAGAAATCAGTTCGGTGACAGCTGAAAAAAAATCTGGTAACAGACACAAAAAAAAAAAAAAATAAATAAACACATCTTAGTAAAACCAATACCTTCTCAGTTTCGCATCGAAGCTAATATCAAATGCGAAGTTAAAACTTTTAAACATTCTGGTTTCGCGATGGAGGATATCTCTATTTATAACAATAATTTATAATACAATATTCTGGAATGATTAAAGTATATACTTGAATGAAGTAGCAATAATTTTCACATAGAAAGAAGTCCTAAAAGGAAATAATGAACTAGAACTAATTACTTTTCTATGAAAAATTACCTTACTAACCAATTGTAGACACATTATGAAATATCATTATAAATATTTTTTTCTTTTATGTTTTGTATACTATCTAGCAATAGCCTATGATAAAAATTAAAATAAAATATTTTTCCGTGCAATTTCGTATTTAAAGAATATAATATGTTATATATACTATATAATGATTAAAAAGTAAAGAAAAATGTATTTATTCTAATTTTTTATAAGAATTCACCTACTTTCCTACTTATTATTTCTAAACATATTCAAATGGCTCTTAGGTCAATTAAAAACTTATTTAGAATAAAAATTATAGTAATGTTGAGAATTAGAGATAATTTACCATTTATTTTTTGCGTATCTACTTCATTGGTATTTCGTATCAAATTTATATCAGAATTTTGTGCGATATCTAAATATATTAACAACAAATTATTTCAAATAAATGTAACATTGCATAAATAGTTATACCTTGCTTGACATTGGTAGGTGGTAGAGCTGGTAAAAAAGTTTGACTTGTGTTCCAGTCATATTTAAATCCAAGTTCAATATACTTTTTCATGATTGTCGTTAGGATTAAATTTCTAATTTTATCACTAAGAAAAATGAAAAGTTCTTGACATTTTCCTTGATATCTTAATTTGTTGAATTCTGTATTCCATGAATTCCATAATGAATTAAAATCTAAGTGTTTTAGCAGACAAAATGACTTATCTTCATCAATTTTAAGATGCCTTGCGGTTAATATTTTTGCGATAGTCTCTAGTACATCTCTAATTGAATCCGAACTGATTATCAACGTAGACAATAAAGTTTCATCTTCCTGTATTTTTGTTAGTAAACTGCTTAAAATAAAACGGGTTTTTTTTCGGGTGTTCAAGAAATTATTGTGATATATTTGTATAGCATATAAAGCTCCATTCATACATTTTGCCATTGGAACAATTTCTCTCATTTGTGTTAAAAGTGTGACCGTACAATTTGGCGCACTATCATCGCCAGAATTTAATAGATCAAAACAATGTTGTTGAAATTTAATTAATGATAAGTATATTAATTTTAAATCATAAATGTAAGAACATCCAAGAAACAACGTTGCTTGCCGTATGCAATTATCACAATTATTTGATGTTACAGGTTTAATAAATAAATTTTTCAATTCATAGTTTTTGCCCCAATACTTAATTAATTTGACATCATTTATATTGTTCCAACCTGGTTGACGTAGGAAATTAATAATGATAGCTGCGGTTTCTTTTTTACAATGTGTTCCTTCAGTATGTAAAAAAGCGAAAAACATAAGTACACTGAATATTTAGTATTATTGCAATATTCATTTTCGAAAAGTTATTAACCTATTTGAGTTTTTATGCGAAGCTGAGAAGATATTAATTTTAACTGATGTGTTTTTTTTTATGTATTCATTTTTTTTTTTGTGTCAGTTAACACTTTTTCTCAGCTCTTACTGGAATGATTTTTCTGAACGATATGTCAAAAGATTACAAATAGTATCTAGTTGATGACGTTACACACAAAAATTAAAAATTTTCCGTCGTTTCCCGTAAATGGTGAAGATCCCCCAATAAATTACGATTTTTAAAATCGGTAAACTTTGACATTTTTTTTTTCTTCAAAAAATTGCTGTAACTTATTAAAAAATGAAATAATTAAAAAACTGTTTTGTATTGAAACCCTAGATATTTCCCTTTCATTTGATATAATTTTTTTGAAAATCCCAATCTTTACCTTCAACGGGAGGAATGCACTATATAAACTAATGCATAATAATTTAACTTTTTCAACTGAAGTTGGGAAATAGTTTCGAAAATACTCCGAGCTTCAAACATATGTTAAAATAAATCTAATGTTATTCACTAAATGTTAAAAAAAAAAATTTATCCCAACGACAAAACATGTAATTTTGGTCTTAAAATTTACGATTTCATATTTTATTTTTTCAACTTTAAATTACTATTACTTATCGAAAAATGTATGGATCAATACAATTTTTTTATGATAAATACTATTTATATCCCTCATTTATTCAACATAATTTTTTTAAAATAACACCATTCCCCTTTATATAAATATTTATATATTACACTTGTAATCAGGATATAAATAAGAAAATTGGAGATCATTTTGCTTTTGGAAAAATCAACCAAGTTTTTAAAATACAACATCATCTAGAGATTTGCATCGAAGCGTTTTTTATGATCGTGATTTTAATCACTGTCAGATATCATTATACTTGACCAAACTATGCTACGTCACCACTGTGCCTCAACACCACTGTACTGGATTTTTTTTGTAACAAGTTGCTATATAAATCATTTCTCAAAAATATAATTTTTAGTTTCGCCTGAATTTTACAAAAAAATTTTACAATTATAATCAAATTCTATAATACACTCAATTGAGTTAATACTTTTAACAATTTTATATTAATTTTTTTAGTTGAAGTAAAATATAAAAATTAATTAATTTCTGAATATTTAAATTTGTCAAAGGTTAATTAGAAATGATTAATATGATTGAGATTTTGTGATAAATTTACAGTAAATAGTAATTTTTAAATTTCCTCACTGCATATTAATCCTAACAATAACATTTTTTTAATTTTTGTATTTAATAATGTCAATTTCAAACTTACTTATTGAGCTAAAAGTTATGGTAATAAATAAATTTTTTTTTATTGTAAATTTTTAAAAAACAACTTTAAAAGACTAAAAAAATAGGTTAAAAATGACATTTTACACTGATTATTTTTAACATATTAAAAATCAAAATTAGTAGAAATTTGAAAAAAAATTTTGTTTTTGTTTTAATTATTTTTTATGTGTAAATACTTATTTTTTAATATTTATTAAAAATTAAAAGTGATGGAAAAAGTCTCATTTCAGAATTCAAAAGTATTGCGCAAAGTTGTATTAGAAAAGTATATTTTTGATTCTAATAAAATTTCCTTGTAAACCAGAGTAGTTATCCATAAGTAACAAACATTTTTGATAGAAAAGTATTCCATCAAGCCCTTTAAATTTTTATACACTTTAAAAGTGAAGAAATATATAACTACTTTATTATTTTTATAATATCTCCGAAAACATCCACGTTATCAATTTTTTTTCATAAACCATTAATTCAAGCTCAATAATCAAAATGTTGAGAAAAATAGTCTTTAGAGTCGAATTTCACAAAATAATTTTTTTTTTTATGAAACTTATTTTTATTTGGTATGCACTTCAATTCATTACCAAACATTTGTTTGGGGGAGATAGGTAATACATGCCCCTAGAATATACATAAATATAATATATAAAATTATAATAAATTATTATTATAAAAATAATTATTGTGATAATATTATTATATTAAATATAACATATTAAACACTTAATATATAGAATGTAATTTAAATTATTTTGGCTTTCGTTCATATCGCTGAGTAAATTTTGTATTTTTCCATAAATTATGGACAAAATATTATGAATGAGTATATCGCATTCTAATTTTAATAGTATATTATGAATAAATAAAAGTATTCTAGCAGTGGCGACTCGTGGCTTGGACAACGTAACGATCGCACCCCTTACTAAAATTAATTAGAAGAAAAAATTAATTGTACATTCTTAATTCTACATTTTTATGAAAAATGCAAATTTTTATATAGTAAAATAGTTATAATACATTTGTCGTATGCGAACATTAAAGTTGTTTCCCTCAATATTTGCCGGTACGCAGACACACACGAGCAGTGTTTGGACGACCGACAGTGTCGTTCGAGTAATACGCAGAAACGTATACTACTAGCGACAAACGTGTACGTGCGGTCACAGTTTAGCTGCGATTTTATGTACAGGTTTTGGACGACAGACAGCGTCGTCAATACAGTAAAATATTAGTATTTTACTATATTGGGTATTTTATTTTTAGAATTAATTACGTCGTCATCGTTTGCTATAATAATATAATCGCTATTATTATTATTTTCATTTCTGTTTTCTACTGCGACTTTAAAATAATAATATGTGTATTGTCTTTTATTTTATTATAATTAATTCGACAATTTTTTATACTTATAACTAGCGGTATTATATTTAAAGTAGCACCAACGAGCCCCAACTTTATTCTAGAGTATTATAACTTCATTACTTTGTTCTTTAATCTAGTATCGAAGGATATTTTGTAACATCTAAACATATTCAAATAACTTTTAGGTCAATTTAAAACTTATTTAGAATAAAAAACCCAGCACAGGGGGGTCGCAACACAGTGGTGACGTCGCATAGTTGGATCAAGTATAATGATATCTGACAGTGATTAAAATCACTATAAAAAAAAAACGCTTCGATGCAAATCTTTAGATAGTGTTTAATTTTAAAAAATTGGTGGATTATTCCAAAAGCTACATGATCTGCTAGTTCATTATTAATATCCTAATTAAGATAAAGTATGTCGAATGAAAAAGGGATTATTAAAAAATATTATTTCTTATAAAAAAATAATGTTGATCCATTATTATAGCATTATAAAGTTAAAAATGTAAAAAATAAAATCGAGAATTTTCACATAATAATAGCATTTGGTAGCCATTTTCACCGTGAAGATAAAATAAAGTCCGAAATTTTTTTTTTGCATAATAAAGTATATTACATTAGCTTTAATTTAAGATATATATAAAAGTGTCAGACCTTCCGGAACACTTTCAAAATTTAAGTTAAAAAAATTAATTTTTTGTGAAAAAGTTGTCATTTTGAATCCCCCCCTGTAGGCAGGTAAAAAGTCAGATTTATAAAAAAAATATACCAAATGATAGGTAAAGACATCATGCATCTACAAAAAAAAGAATTATATTGATCCATACATCTTTCGAGAAGTTATAGCATTATAAAGTTAAAAATATAAAAAAGAAATTTTTTACAAAAATCGTATTTTTTTAATTTACTTTGATGACTGTTTTCACTATGAAAACAAAATAATGTCCGACATTTTTTTTTTTCATGATAAAGTATATTACATTAGCTTTAATTTAAGATATATATAAAAGTGTCAGACCTTCCGGAACACTTTCAAAAGTTAAGTTGAAAAAGTTCTACTTTCTATATGCATTTTTATGTTTTGAATCCCCCCTGTATTTAGGGAAATGGTCCGATTTAAAAAAACAGTATGTCGAATGAAAGATCTATATAAATACTACTTCTCATAAAAAAATTGTAATGATTCATACATTTTTCAAAAAGTTATAGCATAATAAAGTTAAAAATGGAAAATACAAAATCGAAAATTTTCACACAAAAATAGCATTCGGTAGCCATTTTCACCATGAAGATAAGATAAAGTCCGAAATTTTTTTTTTTCATGATAAAGTATATTACATTAGCTTTAATTTAAGATATATATAAAAGTGTCAGACCTTCCGGAACACTTTCAAAAGTTAAGTTGAAAAAATTAATTTTTTGTAAAAAAGTTGTCATTTTGAATCCCCCCCTGTAGGCAGATAAAAAGTCAGATTTATAAAAAAAATATACCAAATGATAGGTAGAGACATCATGCATCTATAAAAAAAATAATTATATTGATATGTTCGTTTTTAAAAATGTTACGGCAGTTTTTAGTAAAAAAAATTGAAAAAATTTCGAAAATTTGCGATTTTTAAATTTGTAATTTTTTCGGAGGTTTCCCCCATTTACGGCGAACGAGGGAAATTTTTTCAATTTTTAAGGGTAATGTCTTCGACAAGATACGATTTGTGATCTTTTGACGTATCATTGAAAGAAATCGGTTCGGTGAGAGCTGAGAAAAAGTGGTAACAGACAAAAAAAAAAAAAAAAAACAAATCTTAGTAAAACCAATACCTTCTCAGCTTCGCAACGAAGCTAAAATAGTAGTAATGTTAAGAATTAGGGATAATTTACCATTTACTTTTTGCGTATCTCCTTCATTGAAAATTTGTATCAAATTTATATCAGAATTTTGTGCGATATCTAAATATGTTAACAACAAATTATTTCAAATAAATGTAACATTGCATAAATAGTTATACCTTGCTTGACATTGGTAGGTGGTAGAGCAGGTAAAAAAGTCTGACTTGTGTTCCAGTCAAATTTAAATCCAAGTTCAATATACTTATTCATGATTGTCGTTAGGATTAAATTTCTAATTTTATCACTAAGAAAAATGAAAAGTTCTTGACATTTTCCTTGATATCTTAATTTGTTGAATTCTGTATTCCATGAATTCCATAATGAATTAAAACCTAAGTGTTTTAGCAGACAAAATAAATTATTTTCATCAATTTTAAGACGCCTTGCGGTTAATAGTTTCGCGATAGTCTCTAGTTTATCTCTAATTGAATCCGAACTGATTCTCAACGTAAACAATAAAGTTTCATCTTCCAGTATTTGTGTTAGTAAACTGCTTAAAATAAAAGGGGTTCTTTTTTGGATGTTCCAGGGAATAGTATGATATTTTTCTATAGCATATAAAGCTCCATTCATAAATTTTGCCATTGGAACAATTTCTCTCATTTGTGTTAAAAGTGTGACCGTACAAATGTGTGCACTATCATCGCCAGAATTTAATAGATCAAAACAATGTTGTTGAAATTTAATTAATGATAAGTATATTAAATTTAAATCATAATAGTAAGAACATCCAAGAAACAACGTTGCTTGCCGTATGCAATTATCACAATTGTATAATGTTACAGGTTCAATAAATAAATCTTTCAATTCATAGTTTTTGCCCCAATACTTAATTAATCTGACATCATTTATATTATACCATCCTGGTTGATGTAAAAAATTTTTAATGATAGCTGCGGTTTCTTTGTTACTATGTGTTCCTTCTGTATGTAAAATAGCGAAAAATATACATAAATACACTTGAATATTTAGTATTATTGCGATATTCATTTTCGAAAAATTATCTATGTATTTTTGTATATCTATCTTTTTATTAAAAAAACGAATTATCATAAAAAATTTATTTCAATAGAATTTATATTAGATATTAATAAAGTTTTTTATTTACTAAAATTATATTTTATATATTATTTTTATATACTAAAATAAAAAAATAGCAAAAAATACCGACTGAGTACACAGGTACAGATAAGTAAACAAAATTAATTTATGTGATTGGGAAGAGGATCTGGATTGTCCCGTTTGAAACATTGCGTGGACATTTTAAACGTTGNATCTGGATTGTCCCGTTTGAAACATTGCGTAGAAATTTTAAACGTTGTAGAAATAAATTGTATTAACACTCATAATATGACTAGTAATGCAATGTAAATATTATAATAGTATTATAAAATATACTTTTTATTTATTAACACTTTTTAACGATTGTTATTAAGACATTCCAACTTGTATCAGTTTTTATTTATAAACATACTACATAATGATGAACAAATAGCATACAAATATATTATAGCTAAATTAAACAAAAAATTTTTAATATTATTTTATAAAAAAAAAAAATCAGTTTAGCAATGTGTACATATCTTTATGTGCATATGAATAAGTGTGGCAAAAATATATCGATCATAGAAATTTTAATGAGAATCATTTTAACTATATAGTTTAATAGTTAACTATATAGTTTTATAGTTAACTATATAGTTTTATAGTTAACTATATAATATTATATACATCAAAATAGGTATTTTATGAATATTTGATATTTTTAAAAACAATTTTACTAGTCACTCAACGTTTTTTTAGTATTTTGACTAAAAGTACCCCGAAAAACTTATACCACTTTTGCTTTGATGCAAAGCTGAGATGGTATTAATTTTACTATGATGTTTTTGTTTATTTATTTATTTTTATTTTGTGTCTGTTACCACTTTTTTCAGCTCTCACCGAATCGATTTCTTTCAACGATACGGCAAAAGATTATAAATCGTATCTAGTCGAAGACATTACCCTCATAAATTGAAAAAAATTCCCTCGTTCCCCGTAAATGGGGGAAATTTCCAAAACAATTACAAATTTAAAAATTGCTTATTTTCGAAAATTTTTCAATTTTCTTTAAATTAACAAATTAATATAATTTTTTTTTCTTATAGATGCTTGATGAAAAAAAATATACCAAATAATAGGTATATTTTTTTTATAAATTTAACTCTTTAACAGCCCACAGGGGGTGATTCAAAATGACAACTTTTTCACAAAAAATTAACTTTTTCAACTTAACTTTTGTAAGTGTTCCGGAAGGTCTGACACTTTTATATACATCTTAAATTAAAGCTAGTGTAATATACTTTATTATGGAAAAAAAAATGTCTTTATTTTATTTTCATGGTGAAAATGGCTACCGTATGCTATTTTTGTGTTAAAATTCTTGATTTTATATTTTACATTTTTAACTTTAAAACGTTATAACTTTTTGAAAAATGTATGGATCAATACAATTTTTTTATAAAAAATATTATTTATATACTTCTTTCATTCGACATACTTTTTTTTTAAATCGGAATATTTCACTTAATACAGGGGGGTTCAAAACATAAAAATGCATATAGAAAGTAGAACTTTTTCTACTTAATTTTTGAAAGTGTTCCGGAAATACTGACACTTTTATATATATCTTAAATTAAAGCTTACGTAGTATACTTTAATATTAAAAAAAAAATGTCGGACTTTATTTTGTTTTCATAGTGAAAACAGTCATCAAAGTAAATTAAAAAAATACGATTATTGTAAAAAATTCTTTTTTATATTTTTAACTTTATAATGGTATAAATCTTTGAAAAATGTATCGATCAATACAATTTTTTTATGAGAAACAATATTTTTTTATAATCCATTTTTCATTCAGGATATTAATAAGAAAATAGCAGATCATGTAGCTTTTGGAATAATCCACTAATTTTTTAAAATTAAACACTATCTAAAGATTTGCATCGAAGCGTTTTTTTTATAGTGATTTTAATCACTGTCAGATATCATTATACGTTATCTTTCGTTCATTTCTTACANTCGTTCAAATGACCCGTTCATATAACTCGTTCTTTCGTTCATTTCTTACGATCGGTCACGGTTCTTATCAATTACTCCTTACTATGGTTTTCCTGAACGAGTCGTTCAAATTCGCATTTTCACCATGTAACATTACCGTGATATCAGAATTTTTACTGATAATACACTTGTATAATCGGGTTATATATTATTTTTTCAAATACAAATTACTTGAAATAACATAATATGCTGTTATACACGAATATTTTTGTATAGAATAAAAACAAATAATTTATACTAGCGGATGAGTTGCGGTACATAAATCCATAGAATTTGTTTCTATAATAAGCGAAATCATTTAAATTATTTGTTTTCATAAAAGGAGTTTTATAGAGAAATTAATTCACCTAAATCAGATATTACAATTTACAGCAGCTATGACCAGATTATAAAAGAGTGAGGTGGTTTAATACCTCTCACAACAATTATATTAGTCTAATAGTCAATTTTTGTCCTAGTTGATAAATTCAATAATTCATAGACCTATTTTCGCTTATAAATAATTATATGAATGTAATATTTATGAAATAAATAGCTATATATTAATAATCAAAATTGTTCTTCAAATGAACAATATAGTAGAATACTTGAAATAATCTAACTATATTAAACCTGCACGATTATGTTAGTAGAAACATGTCACAACTTTGAAAATTTAGTCTGCAGATCTGCAATAAAAATGTTTTTATCACAAACCAAATAGTGTTGCTTTTAAACTCTCATTGGCAATAAGTATTTTTTTATTTAATTTTTTAAAAAAACATTATAAGTATATACTTATAAAGAATATATTCTTCGTTTTTTTTTTAAATTTTTATATTATAAGAATATAAGGTTAGGCATAGGTTTTAACCGAAGTGCAGGTAAACGTTTAGTAAATGAACGAATCATGAAACAGTGTGTCCGATATATTGCGTGAAACGAACGAACGAATGAACGATATCTATTTTAGCTTCGATGCGAAGCTGAGAAGGTATTGGTTTTACTATGATGTGTTTTTTTTTTTTTTTTTTTTTTTTTTTTTTTTTTT
>NW_026099572.1:62446129-62446581 GCF_025091365.1 Daktulosphaira vitifoliae | reverse complement strand
ATTTAACTTTATAATGCTATAACTTATTGAAAAGTTTATGGATCCACACAATTTTTTTATGAGAAATAATATTTTTTAATAAACCCTTTTTCATTCGACATACTTTATCTTAATCGAGATATTAATAAGGAACCAGCAGATCAAGTAGCTTTTGGAATAAAACACCAATTTTTTTAAAATTAAACACTATCTAAAGATTTGCATCGAAGCGTTTATTTTTGATAGTGATTTTAATCACTATCAGATATCATTATACTTGATCCAACTATGCCACGTCACCACTGTGCCGCGACCCCCCTGTGCTGGGTTTTTTATTTTAACACGCTTATATTAGTTTCACTTGTATGTATGTATGTATGTATGTATGTATGTATGCATAGTAAAATGAATAAGAAGTATGCTCGATCAAATTAGTGCGCATGATAAGCCTAGGGGTAAAATATGTAACCAAC
>NW_026099572.1:62443978-62446029 GCF_025091365.1 Daktulosphaira vitifoliae | reverse complement strand
ATACGATACCCAGTCCCGGATGGGACTCATCCTAAGATGGGGATCTCGGCCCCGGAAAATGGCCGACGCCTTGTTAAATTATTGCATTTTTAAAAGCGAACAACACTCACGAAAAAAAAAAAGAAACTATAATTGGCTGTACGCACACAGCAAAACAGACCACAACGGTGGTTCAAAAGGAAGAGAGCTACGAAAAAATTTCTACACACCGGGCGAGACACAACGACGACGAACCCGTTTGGGAGAGGGTATCGGCNGAGAGCTACGAAAAAATTTCTACACACCGGGCGAGACACAACGACGACGAACCCGTTTGGGAGAGGGTATCGGCTTAACGATTTACAAAATATACAACAGATAAAAATATGAACAATATTAGAGTTATACAGGTATGGACAGTGGTGGCCAGTGTATGTGTCATATAGGGAACGATTGTTAAACTGATAAAGAATATTGTGTGTATAGCGTTCACCTTGACAGCAACAGTACAGTTTTCTGATTACACGGCCGGATATAACGTACGCGCGCCCATTAGCAAAGCAAAACAGTAATCTATCAATATCATAACATTCACATTTTGTCACGTTACAGAAACCCCCCTGAGAAGATTTGACGTAAAACGACAAAACTTCTCAAGAGATTGAACTGACCAAAATGGAATTCAAAAGAAAAGACAAAAAAAATTTGATGATGTAGACTTATTGATTAGGATCTCTGTACTTCCGCAAAAAGATTATATTATATGTTCCCTTAATCTTCCCATTATCAGGATCTTGGAGGACATATGAATTAGTATTTTTGACATCTACAATAATATATGGACCATCATATAACATAAAAATTTACTGATTATTTTGTCTGCACCTGTATCTAGAAGAGCACGATAATTTAAATTAAATATTTTAACATTAATTTCCGGTGAAGAAAAACAAGAATTATTATTATTAAGAAGGTTCACACTCGAGTCTGAAGGACATTCGACAGTGCGACGAAGCGAACGACTAGGAGTCGAAAAACCTAGACGCCCGGCTCCCCGTTTCCCGGAGAAGGACCTGGTGAACTTTGGTTTCGACTTCTATCGTTGCCACGTCCACGATTATTTTCAAACCGACGGTTGTTGTTGTTGTTGTTGAAATGACGACGATAGTTGACATTCTCCGGCCTCTGTTCGACTTCAACATTTGATCCATTTGATAACCCACGCGTATTATTATTATTGCCAGTAGTTGAATGGAACGAAGGTGAATTGTCAAATTCTGATAAGACAGCCAAGAGTTCTGATGTAGTCTTTGGGCCACGTCCCTTAAGTGCAGTACATATATGTTCGTTAAAATGTTGGCAAATAACTTTAACTAGACGCGAAGGAGATATTGGAGGATCCAAGAAACGAGCTTTGGCAATCCATTGCATAGCATGTATGGAGAGTCCCGTGTTTGACAAATAACGGTATGGGCGTAAAACCTCATCATGTACTCGATCTTGAATAGCCTCAGACCAAAACTGGGAACGGAAGATGACTTTAAATTCATCATATGACTGTGGTGATGGAATTAATGCATCATACCAAAGTCTTGCAGTACGAACTAATCTTCGCTGGATACTATTAATCTTTTGTTGTTCAGTACAAATAATATTTTCAAAATATGAGTCAACTTGACTCAAAAATAACTCAGGGTGAATATCATTCACATGACCAGAAAATTCAGGTATAACATCATTAAACTTTTCAGAAAGCATAGACACAGATAAACGGCTATTCTCAAAATTAGATGTGTGGTTCAAATTAATGGGTAAATGAGTAGACGATGTGATAGGTGCTGGAGTAATAAAAGATGTAGGAGCAACTGTTGAGTTAGTCGGTACAGATGTTATTTTTGATACTTTTTGTAGTTCAGCGCTCAACTGTTGTACTTTCGATTGAAGAGCATTATGGTCTAAACGAAGCTGATCCATAGCACTACTACTTTGTTTTTGAAAATCTTCTAAGAAAGTACTGCGGGTATCCAAAATACAAAGAGACTCTTCGTTAGACGATACTTTTTCTTCCAACA
>NW_026099572.1:62430426-62443081 GCF_025091365.1 Daktulosphaira vitifoliae | reverse complement strand
GCCAAAATGGACCACTTGAAACAAGACTGATCGATATTCTGTGGGTTGATGATTGCTTTTCTTTGGTTAATCTCTGGTGGGACAGGAATATATGATGAGCCGGCGAGGGGCGTATACTTGTATACGCTGAGCATAAGGCCGTCGATATGCGTTAGCGTGAAACCGCTACCCCTAACCGAGTACGCGTCTTCCTCGGCAAGCATAACCTCAAAATCTTCATCGACCGCACACACGATATCCGTATCGGATAGCAATGCCCTAGCCCGTGTCTTGAAGGCACGGTCTTCAGGTGGTGCTTCTGATCGCGGTATATGGTATGAGGCCTCCAATTTGAGATTATACTTGATCGGACGGTTACCTACGATTTCAGCGAGTCTGGCCACCAGCTCAGGTTTAACGGTGCGTAGAAAATCTCGATAACTCGCGAAATTTTCCACGTTCTTCCGGTAAAACCAAACGGCCCCCCGCTCCAATGCGGAATCGATCTCGGTGAAATCACGGGTATCCGTCAATTGCATACGTAACCTTTTCGACCTAACCGCGCTGTTGTTGGCCCTACTACGCTTAGCCGCCTGACGTGATGAAACAGATGTTGCGGAAGTAGCTTTAATCAAAAATAAATAAATAATTTATTTATTGGAAAAAGATAAATAAAAATAGTAAGGATGATAAAATTAAAGAGAAATGTTAATAATTGTACATACCTGTTGAAGACGTTTGCTGGTTCATGATTTTTTATTTGCGCGTGAAAATATTAAAATAATAAATTTATAGTTTTCAAATAATCAACTATGCGTTAACGTTAATTGAACACGAATGTGACAGGATACAGAGCGTTTAACCGGTTATATAGTAAAATAACAAAATACGTAGGCGTGAAAAAAGACAACGTTGCCATTTTTCTCATAAAATGGATACAACAGTGACCATTAAATTATTGTAACATCTTTGGAATTATGCTGACCTAAGCGTCTGGCATCCGATGATAAGATTCATACGACAATAACCATTACTGTAGGGTGACCTCATTGATGTTTGAAATATGCTGACCTAAGCGTCTGGTAACCGATGATAACATTTTTAGAAATTTTTCCAATTTTCTCACTTCAATTTTAAAATATATTTTAGAAACATGTTCGTCGCTAGAGCTCTTTGCTGGCTGAATATTCCCCCTCTATTGACTTTTAATAATATCAAAACTAAAAAACGTAACTGGGGTTTTGTTAAAAACCAAACTTGCGTTCTAGCTTACTTTGTTATGGCCAGTCCATTTTTTGTATTAGACAATGGAAATAAATATCATAACCATGTAAATTTTGATATATCTTATATTGATATAAATAATTTCCGTTTAAATTTCAATCTACCCGTTTATTAAAGCAGGCATGTAAATTTAACGCTAGTGTAAAAAGTGTGCAATACAACAATGGACTTAAAGGTTTTCGAAGCTGAAAAATAATAAAAATCTGACACTGATTCACTACGTCATTTATTTTTTTTACAACATCGATAATTGATAAATTTTCCATAAAATAGTTTAATGTATTTATTTACAGGTACAGTGGTATATTTCTTATCTATTTAATTTGTTCTATAAATTAGATATCATTAGTTTAGTATTATCACAATAATGATAAGGGATAAATAAAATGTAACTGCTATAAATTTTTATCGAAAAAATTCGTGAACTGCCCCTAATATATTTGCGAAAATGACTAGATTAATGTAATGAATTTTAAGTAATGCAATACCTTTAAATGTAAGTTTTAAAATAAAAAATTACTATAAGTGATAAAGAAATTAGTATTGTTATGCCTTCAGGTCATATTTCATAATATTATTCAAGTATTATGTTATACATAATTAAATACATAAGTTAAACGAAAACAGTTACAAATAATTCTTTATATAACTACCATTTTATAATTGCTACAAGGTTAATCAAGGTGAGAAAACTTTAGCAATTATATTTCAAAGGAATTTAAGCTTAGAGAAATATGAGTTGTTTTTTAAACATAAAATAGTAGGCTAATAAATAATTATTTTATTTTTTTATTCTAATAAAAATAAAAGAAATCTGATACCATAAATAATTTTATTTTGAGTAATTTTCCTAAATTATTCTTAACATAAATTAAATAATTGTAATGGTTTAATCTTATTTATAAAAATATTTAATTTATAATCATAATGAATCATCTTAAATGAATGTTTAATTTTGTAAGAAAAATTTAAATAAGTTAATTCTACTGTTTTTAGATTATTACATTAAAGAAATTATCTACATTATCTAAATCATTTTATATAAGTTTGTTGTCACTTCAATTATTATCTGTTTTTTATAATGTTACATCACATTTGTTTAATTATTTAACTTGTGTGATTTTTGTTTTTATTTTATTTTATTTTGTATATTAGTATCTTTACAATCTAAAGTAAAATTGTTTAATATAGCTAGCAACTTAAATTAACATACATGTATAATTTTTATTTTTTAGCAATACATAAGTGCTTTTAATATTTCTAATCAATTAATATCTTAGATCACATGTATGATTAGGTTTGTAATGAAATTATGTCTTAATTTTGATTAAAAAAAAAACCTTAAATTAAATAAAATGTAGATTTTTATTAAATACAGATATACTGAAATTTTAATTAGCTACAATATTTTTGTAGTTATTTTTTAGATTATATTCTTATTTCAATTTTTAATTTTATATTATTTATTAAAATATTAAAAATTTGTTTAAATAATTGTTGAGTTTTAATAACTTATTATTTATTTATATTTAATTTAAGTGGTTTATGATTTTATGATGGTAAATGATTTTATGTTTATTATTAAAAAAAGGGCGTTAAGTGTGCACATCTTAGGTTATTATATTTTTGTCTGATAACTACTAATTCATAACCATTAGACTCGATTCATTTACTTAGAACATAGGTGTACATTCCACCTATGGAATTAATTCCAACTATCAACCTAATCTGTGAACTAGTTTTAAAATGTGATATATTAGTTATGATTTTTTTATGTAATAAGTAATTGTTATGGAAATTTTGTATGGCTGTATTTTAATGTATGTTTTTAAATTTATAATTTAAAAACTTAAGTATTAAATTTGTGTTCAATTTATTTAGTTTTTAGAATTTCTGTTCATTTTAACTATTTGGATACAATTTTACTATAATTTTTCTATTCACCTTAAATTTTTTACATTTAACATTTTTTTTCACTTAGAAGTTTTAAAATTTTTAGTTCTAATAATTTTTGTTCCTATATATTATTATCTACATATTCTATCATTTTAAATTAATGTTATTGATTTACTTTCAAAAGTAATTTGAAGGTAGCTATACTAGTAGTTGTTTTATCTTTTATAATACTCTAGCCAATTAATTTATATATATATATATATATATATATATATATATTCTAAAATCCGAAATTTGGAATACCACTATTTGTTACTTTTTAAATTTACAGATAAATTTAGTCAATTGGTGCAGAGAGATATGAACATAGATTATATTAATGTAATTTGTGTTACGAAGAACACCTCATTAAAATGGCTACTTACATAGAAGATATACCAAAAGTAGTAGTAGAAAATTTAGAATCCAATTTTAATTCAGACATTAAAGAAAATGAACAGGGCAATAATAATACTCAATTACAACAACCATATTCTACTTCTAGAAATAAAAGTCCTGTAACAGTGCAAGAATGGGTAGATTCAATACCTACTGTTCCAGCAAAGTATTATTTCCTATTGCTATTATTATTAAAGTTTCTTTAAATTAATTTAGAGATATAATTATAATTTAGGGATGAATATGATCACATTGAATTATATACACCTCATACTGTTGTTGAAATAGATAATCTTACATTGGGTGCAGAAGGTAATTAAATTTCGTTTAGATGAATTTTTTCTATTTAAAATTGAAAGAGCCTATTTTTTGGATAATTTTTTTTAGAAATGTAAATCTATTTTTTTTAAATTTTTGAAGTCAGCTATTTTTTCTTAATTTAATTTAATCAAAGATTTATTATCATAATTTTCATAAAAAAATATCAATAAGTAAAGTCACATTATTTGTTTGTAATTCTTAAAACTCTATTAATAATCATAGTCCTTACTTCTGAAATTTGTACTTTACACTAGTAATGTAATTACACCAGAGTTCAAGATTCATAACCGGCTACTGCCTATTAGTTTTGTTTTAAAATATGCTTTATTCCAAACTCCTTTTACATGTTTGTGCTTTTTTTAAAATATTTTAAAGACACATAATATTATAAAATCAAAAGAAGTCAATTTTTTAACCGTTTTAAAAAATTATATTTGTTGAAAATGTATTAATATTGTGTAAAATTAATAATAAGCTTTACAAATAAATATGATAATAACAAATTATAGTGAATATCAAACCAAAAAAATTAAATAAATAAATAAACATTCATTTTATATTTACATAAGTAATTTTAAAGTATTGAAAATATAATAATTTGTTATCTAAAATTAGTAAAATACAACTTGTTTAAATTATTTAATGGCTGGTATATGTTGAAAAAATGAAAAGACTGTGGCATCATCTTTATTTTAATTTATATTATTAGTTAATATTCACATTTTATTTGTTTATAGCTGGTCATTTGTCTAGAATTTTACCAATACCAAATGTTACCATTACAACTGAAAAGTAAATTTCCTAATATTATTTTTAGTAAAGTTTTTTTAGTTATTAGATTAAATTTAACTTAATGATTAAAGTGTTGTACAGTATTTAACTAATTCTAATTTAAAATTAGACTTTATGCTGGATGTATAATAAAATATTTAATTATGTAGTGATGTAGTTCATGCTCCATCAGAAGCAGGTAGCCAAACTTCAAGTTTTGATTCTAAAATATTAAATGCTCGTAAACCTGACCCAGAAGAGATTTTGCTTGGTCTTGGTTTTGGTGGGGGAATTGATTCATTTAATTATGGTGAAAATGGTCGTGTTCCAAAAAGATTTCTCCAACCATCTCAATTAAAAGGTGTTTCTGTTGAAGATTATTTAAAACATCAACAAGAATTGATTTATATGTATGAATCAGGGTTATGGGGTTACCGCGGTTTGACAGGTAAGATATATTTATTTACTTCTGTTGCATTTAATTGGGTATTTTAAAAATAATGAAATTGATAAAAATGCTATAATTGTGCATAATAATTCATCATAAAAGGTGTTTTAACCAGGTTCATACATAGAAATCTTCAAGTGACTCAATAGGCAAATATTTTACCATTTTTATGTAAGTTTAATGAACTATTAAATTAAAATTGATATGCTTGGAAGTGTAGTGTTAGGTAATTTTGCTATTATGATTTTGATTTCTTTGCATGATAGTATTGTTGTGTTTTAATGAATTTTTTAATTAATTTTTATTAAATTAAATAAACTAAATTTACATATAATTTGACACATATTTTCTTAATAAAAGCCATATGATCACCAAATATGTATAATTTGGCAGTATATTATAGATAGAATATTGAGTATTAAATGTAAAATAATTTCCTAGAAAAATCTCATGAGAATAATGAAATAATAATATGCAATTATTATTAATTAAAATATTTTCCTAAGTTATATTTTTTTATTCTTGCATTGGTTTTTATTTATTTATTTGTTGGTTTTAGTTGCTAAAAGTAATACAAGTAATTATGTAGTGATGTGTGAATGATTATTGTACAATATTTTAGTGCTGATAAAATCAATTAAAAATTTTTTTTCTATATTACTAATTGAAAATATTTTCCTTTTTTATTACTTATAGTTTTAATTATAATACATACTTAAATAATTTTTTTATAAGTTTTTCGCATGTTTTAAAATGTTGAATATTTATAATACAAAATGAACCATTATAATATTGTAATATTTATATTGTATTTTAATTTAATATCTAATACAACATAAAATTTTAAATAATCCAGTTAAAGTATAAACAAACAATATAAATATATTTAACTTTAGGTCCGTCTCATGCAAATCCTTCTATGATAGTAGCAAAAATAATGGAGAAACTTAAAGATCATGAACGAGGTGTAAATTTACCAAAAATCACTCCTAATGTAATAGTTTCACCAGTGACTCAGCCATTACAGATGGTAAACAATAATGAAAAACCAATTCCAAATAGGTTCAGCAAAACGGCTAAGAATATTCTGACAAAAATTAGGTATGTATTTTTATTTTAGCAATAATTCAACTATTTTAATTAGTTGAGGTTTTAGAATCATTAAATTTAGATTATAAAATTGTTATTTTATTATTGCATTGATAATAAATTACTGCACTCATTTTTTAATAAACTGAGATAAATTTAATAATTTAATAAAAAGTTTTCATCGCTTATTTCTCAAAAGAATATTTTAATAAGGTCGACCTAATTATTTTGTCAAGTTTAGATTTGTGAAATTGATGTTTACTTATATTTTAAATTTAATTTGACATTTTGTACATGTTATTGTATTATAAAGTTATAAAAAATTTAATTTACAAGAATCAATTTTTAAGGGTGAAATTAATTCGAAATGGATTGGAAAAAATTATTGATTGTGAGTAAGTAGTGTGTTCTCCGAAATAAAAACAGAAAATATTGTTAAGTTAATACTAATGTTTTATCTTATTTTTAAGGTAGTAGAAAAATTATTAGGTTCCTGAAAATAAATAATACTTAAACTAATAAAATTCCAAATATTTTGGGATTTTTAAGTGTTATAAAAATAATTTGGGACTTAAATATGCATTTTATTAAAAATGACTCATTAACATTTAATTAATTTAATTTATTAATAAAATTATGATCATATAGAAATAAAATAACATAGGTGAGTGTTGTTAACACTTTATAAGATTGTTGTCACTAACTAATGTGTTATTACATAACTTTTATAATTCAAATCATTTTTGCATAAAAATTAAACTCATTTTTACTATATTATTTTGAGTTTATTTTATAATAATAGGTGTACTCCTGGTAGTGTTCTTTCACCTGATAATAGAAAATGGCTAGATAATCAAGGAGGGGACAAATCCCCTGAAATGTCTAGAAGATTGATCATTGGTCAACAATCATTTGTTTTTACACGAGAGGGTGCTCTGATTGAATCAAGACCATCAAATGTAGTAAATGATTGTGAAAAGTAAGTGTTATGGGTCAATCTTCAAAGTAACATCTTAGTTTTATTTGATTTAGTTATAAATAGGGTTCAGGATGTAATAGTTTAAACAAATTTTGTAAATACATAATGTCCCGAACCTTAGTTATAAAATAAGTTTTTCGTATGACAATAAATTTACTCTGAAAAAAACCCGGCACAGTGGGGTCGTGGCATAATTGGGTCCAGCATATATGATATCTTTTTTTTTTTTTTTTTTTTTTAACTCCGATCGGCTTAGTTGTGGATTGCCCTGGAACTACCGTTAAGCTATGGTTTCCTAGAAACCGTTAATCGGTTAAAACCGATCGGTCCGTTATCTAGCGGCCGTAATATAGTGTTGGGTGACGTTTTCTATAAATAACATCGGAGTAGGTTTCCTAGAGTATGTTGAGTGTCACCGTTATTACTTAAAGGTATTACTTCAAGGCAGCCCACGCCGTCTTTAAAACTCACACAACACTACGTTGTGAATCAGCCCGAATTTAATCAAGAGCTGATTCACAACGTGGTGTGGCCTCCCCCGTTAGCCGGATTCCACAGTGGGATCCGTTGCCCGGGTTGCACCACGTGGAGGTGGGTTCAGGACCTTGCGAAGGAGGTACAAATAACTCACGAAACAAAAACACATAAAAACGAATACCTAAGACGCCGGCCTAAACCAGCGCCTTAGGTCCTCCTGTACCGGGCGGCGCGGCTGCTTTTGTCTCAGGCGTTTAGCTTCCTCCTTTTTCAAGGTGGATTCGGCGAACGCCTGGACGAGCTTCCCAACATCAGGTCCACCAAGGACCCGACTCGAAGCGTAGACCCAAACGGGACTCCAGAGAGTCCCGTTCCTGGGCCCACGCCTCTCCCGGCAATGGTTGCACGTTGGCGTGGCTGCCCTCCGAATACCGTGAAGGTATTCGTTAAAGCAGCCATGGCCGGACATCACTTGCGTTAATAAAAATAACACATTATAGTAAAATTAATACCTTCTCAGCTTTGCATCGAAGCTAAAAAATAATTTTAACTAATTTTAAATTTTCTTATTTAAGAGAAAGTATTTTATTGTACCATACTCCAACAAAAATAAATACAAACACTTTTCCTTACTAACACCTATGTATATAATATTATTGTAATAACTTATCTATTAACACATTTTCTCTAATAGATTTATAATAAATTTTCAAATTTTAGCTATTCAGTTATATCCAAAAAAAAAGATGTTATGGAACTATCTTGTCCAGTTATTAACCAATGTTCTGATAAATTAGATAATGAAACTCCTGTGTTGTTCAAAGTAGGGTCAATAACTTCAATTAACTCAGTTATCCAATCTTCAATGAACAGTAATGTTTTATTTTATTTATATAATAATCAAATAAATATAATTAATCTTCTTTTAGTGCTAAATAAAGAATACAGCCCAGAGAGAGATTTAGAAGACTTGTTGTCTGTTGTTGAACCTTGTCAAGATGTCAGTAAAGCAAATTCAGAAGTTGACTCCGGTGCAGCATCTGAAATTGCTGATACATTGAGTTCACAAAAGTTTGAATCAAATGAAAGAATTGACGGACAAAATAACAAAGCAATTTCTTTAGTAACATTTGAAGTAAATTATAATTCTTTATTTCAAATATATTCTAAAATTTATTTTTGACACTAGTACGTTTTTATCTTTAGAATTTGAAGCAGCTGTATGGAGATTTGCTTAATCTAAGATCTAAATTAAATGTGAGACTATATTATCATCAGTGTTATTTATAATATTTTATTATTAAAAAAACAATAACTTATTAATTTAATACTACAGGTACTTGGTTGTCCATTTAATATTATGCCAGAAGATCAATTTATGAATCTTTCAATTGAACAGGTAAAATTTGTGAAAAAAAATATATGAAGCTATTCTATTTTAGAGCTATCATTATTTCCTTCTATTTTCAATAAATATTATTCACATATACAGAGTAATCCATTTACGATAAACTATTCAAAGTATATATTTTTTTTTTGAAGTAACATAAAATTATTGAATATCAGTTAGTAATTACTTTTCATTCTTGATAACTTTTAGAGTTGCTTACTTTATTTTTTAGCTGGAAAAATACATATTTAACTAGCTTATAAAATAGAAAATTAATTAAGGTAATGACAGAAGATCGATAACAACTTTTAAAACAGAATTTTGTGAGTTATCAAAATATTTTTGTATCTGCAGGTGGAGAAAGGCAGCATAGGAATGATAAAAAATAGTCATACACACACGTCTCATTCTCTTGTTAGTCTACATTTAAAAATAGTTATAATTTTTTGAAGTATATTTTCGAAAGTTATAATTTTTTAATTAAATCATTTTACATTCTATAATTTACTTAAATATGTACTTTTTCAGATATAAAAATAAAGTTGTCAAACCTTTAAATTATGTGGGTGATACTAAAAAAAAAATAATTAGTAGCTAATAGATCAAAAAGTATATGTAACTATAAATCTAAACATTTTTATCAATATTTTATTTATTTATCATATAATTGAGTGGATGTACATTGATTAGCCTGTATTTTACTTATTATTTTTTTAATAGACAATTTTAGTTTTCAATATATTAATAATAATATTGATTTATTTTATATTTTATTCACAAGATAAATAATATTTAATAATCAATTTTCTCCTAAAAAAAATAAATTAGAATAATATTGTTTATTTTTATAGAGATGTGCATTACAATGTAAAATTCTCAGATTAGCTCTTCGTGTTTATATAAACCAACTTACTGATGATGAAGTGCACTATGAGTTGAAAAACTGTTTAGGTGTAGTCGTTCAAGATATTGCAGATTTATTAGATACAAATTCTGATGCGGATAAACTGGCAATCATTGTGCACCAAGTAATAATTTTGATTTTTTGAAGAACACCTTTGTTATCAATCTATTTATTGTTAAGAAGTTTTATAGTATTGTTCAACAAAAATAAAATTCATTATGTAAAATGAAACAATAAGAATTTTATCAAGAAATAATTTTTTAATTATGTTTTATCAGATATTATTGAAATATTAATATGGTTTGAGTATCAATAACCAGACCCTATTTGCTGGGTGAAAGTATAAATCAGCAATTAAATAACTTATCTGGTTAAAGTTATCAATCTTCAACTATAGAGAATTCAAAAAATAATAATAGATTACTACTATTTTTAATGTTTTTTTATAATTACGTTTGTTAACAATTTAGATGAATGCCCTGCTTCATCATCAAACTCATCTTAATAATCAATTAGTAGAATTGACTGCCAGAGCTCAAAACCCAATAGCTTGCCATGATATGTGTGAACTTATACTTCAAAGGGTTCAAGGTCTTGAGCAACTTGTTGAACAGAACGCAAATGACCTAGCTTTAATGAAAGCTCATTTATTAAATAAAAATTAGAATAATATAAATATCAAAAATTAACTAATTCATTACTGTAACAGTACTTATTGGACAATATAATGGTCGTTAATATTTTTTTATCATATAATTATGAAATTCATAATTGTACATAAAATAAATTAACATTTATTCTGTGACATAATTTTAAAGATTTTTAGGTATGGTGATTGACTTAGAAAAATTTTTAATTTATCATTTATTATTTTTGATTTATAATTTCTTTAATTGATTTTATTAGAAGATATTTATATCTTCCAATAAAATATAGATGTTATCTGATGTACTAAATTAATTATCACATTATCGTAACTATTGAATGGTCATTGATGCCTTATATGTACCTTCACTATTTTGATTTATTTATATGCATATTTATATATTGTTAAATTTTATTATTATAATTTTAACATATTAAAGACAATCATAAATTTAACTGATTAAAACTTATATTATAAATAATTATTTATTGTATTATAAATTATTTCATCCATTCTGTAGAAAAATAACAATATTTCAATATGTTCACATGGTAGTAATTACATTCTAATTTGTCTTTTTTTTTTTAATTCATACCAAATTCTCACACGAATAAAGTAACATAAAATATACTTCTGTATGATTTTTATAAAATTTAAATAAAAATTCAGGAAGTTTAAAACATTGTATTTATGTAATTTTTGACAAAAAATCAAAGTTTTTTAACATTTTATTCGATATAGTAAAATATGGTTTACTCCTGTAACTGACAATTTTATTTTTGCTGGGCAGCGTAATTATTAACATTTGTAAGATGATTCGTAGAACTAAACAAAGGAATCATAATCAGATAAGGAAGAAGAAGAAAGACAAAATTTGGAAAGATAAGCAGCGATGTAGGTAGAGTATTAGCCCGTCAACTTTGATGAAGTTGAACTTATGTGATGAAATGACGGGAGTAGGGTTAACTATGTGATTAAATAGGGGTGTTGTATAGGAGATAATAATAGGGAAGTAGTTTCTACTGAAAGTACTGTCAAGTACAGAACAAGATAGAGAAAGAGACGTGATCAATATGTCAACGGCTGTGTCTTCATAAAGAGGACGGTTCGCAGGAGTTCGGAGAGCCATTGTTAATAATCATTCTTAGACCAAAAGAGTAAAAATTATATTACTGCGATAATAACTGTCAATGGAGCCCATTAATTTCACCCCCTTCAAATGGAGTTAAGAAAATTAGACTGAAAATAGAATTGATGATAGTTGGAGGAAGGGGAAATATATAAGGACCAGTGAGAAATAATTGTGGTAGAGTTTATATAATAATTAATAGAATTATTACGTGAAGAGAATATAAGATTAACACTGATGGTAATCTGAGTAATTTGTATAGACTGATAAGCTGCAATGGCAACACCACTGTAACCACCGTGTCTGTCGGCTTGTAATATATTGAAATTAGGAAGGGAAAATTGTAAGTTGGGTATTATCCACGTTTCAGATATAAGGACAAAAGAGCATTTATGAATAAATAAAATATTAGCAAGACCGTAGGATTGATACTCCTAGTATTCCACTGGAGAACGTTAAAAGAAGGAATAGAGCTATTAGAATTATTTCTGGACATCGTCAATGTCAGAGTCGTAAGGTTTGAAATTGAATAAAGAAGATTCAATAATAGAGCGGAGCGATTCTAAGAAAGATAATGAGTTAGGATTTTGAATAAGAGAATGGGAAAGTTGTTTAATAAAAGAGGGAATCCAGCACATATTATGATGTGAAAAGTTAACTGAGGCCATATAATTTAAAAAAAATACCATTAGGGAAAAGGTAAACTGGTTAAGAGGTTGAAAAATTGGAAGTTAGTAAAGAGACTTATTATTATTATTTTTTTATGTTTATGTGATGAAGTAGGGAGAAAGGGAAGAGAATACTAACGGTATAGTTGGAAGGAGGATGACAGCTATTTGATTGAATATATTGTATATTATTAGTAGTATCGTTACTAACACTATTTTAACACGCTTATATTTTT
>NW_026099572.1:62408032-62430179 GCF_025091365.1 Daktulosphaira vitifoliae | reverse complement strand
CTCGTAGACAACAATATTTTCCAACCTGTAGACGCGCGCTTATCATCAATTATATATATATATATATAACAAATTTTTATTGTAATTGACACAGCCCCGCGACGTTTTACGCCACGGTGCAAAGTCCAGCAAGTGCCGCACGGCCGACGACGTCCCGCCGCTATACCGTAGTCTTCTTCCCATTGTCAAAATAACATCGTCAACAAACTGATCCGCACTCGCGCACCGTCGTCATCTACGCTGCTAACCTATTGACGCCCGAGGATCACGCCGGACATCGCGTCTTCGACGCCAGCAAAAGTGCCGCGATATTATGCGAAGATTATATATTCCTACCGCCACCGCTAATATTAATATATATATATATATATATATATATATATTAATATTTATACGTATATACGTATATGTTAATATTCATTTATATATTCCTACAGCCGACGCCTCTGCCGCCGTATATGCCTCGTGTATAATGTTCCCTCCGCCATGCCCGCCCACATAAACACGGCTTTACCCCATGCATGATACGTTTACGTACTTAAGTCCCTTTAAATATATATATATTCTAATTACTATTAAAACTTATATATTAATACACTTTATTCTCATTAAGAGATATGTAGTGTATTCATTCCGATTACGGAGGATGATTCTCGTATTGTTATTTTNATGGAGGATGATTCTCGTATCGTTATTTTTCGTCACTACCTCCACGTTACGCGCCTGCTGCTTTCCTTGGATGTGGTAGCCGTTTCTTAGACTCCCTCTCCGGAATCGAACCCTTATTTCCCGTTACCCGTTACAACCATGATATTGATATTAACTACTATCATAACATGAAACTAAAAAGTGAAAAATAAATATAGTTTAAAAAAACTAAAAAACACGCTTTTAAAGCACATCGAACTAAAAAGTTAAAAATAATTTTTAAAATTAACTTAAAACAATAATGAACGAAAAATACTAGTATTATTGTGAAAAAAAGCGTCGGGCGCTCAATATACAAAAAATATGGCATAAAGCACCCACGCTTTTTTTCACAATAATACTAGTATTTTTCGTTCATTATTGTTTTAAGTTAATTTTAAAAATTATTTTTAACTTTTTAGTTCGATGTGCTTTAAAAGCGTGTTTTTTAGTTTTTTTAAACTATATTTATTTTTAACACGCTTAAATTAGTTTCACATGTATGTTTGTTGTTTGTAACTCTCCACGCGCCCCGTGTTTTTATTTTCGCGTATCCCGTTGTCTATGGCCTTGAGACTAGACTGTCGTAATACGTTACCCTACCCCGCTCACCACATGCCGACAACACTATTCCTGTGTAATTTTATTTTTGGTTTTCGTACCCGTATATGCGTGCGTGTCATCAATTATACACAGGTGTTCAGTAAGTTAGGAAACAGGTAAATTGTTAAAATCAATGAGAACAATAGAAACCCGTTTCCTTAATTAATGAACACTGTATACAGAGTGTTCAGTAAGTTAGGAAACAGTTAAATTGTTACAAACAATGAGTACAATAGAAATTCGTTTCCTTATTTACTGAACACTCTGTATATATTTATATATTCCTACCGCCTCTGCCGCCGTATATGCCTCGTGTAAAATGTTCCCCCCGCCACGCCCGCCCACAAAATACGGCAATACCTATTGCATGATACATTTANCCCGCCACGCCCGCCCACAAAATACGGCAATACCTATTGCATGATACATTTAAGTCGCTTTATACATTTTAATTACTATTAAAATTTATATATAACACGCTTTATTCTTATTAAGAGATATAAAGTGTATTCATTCCAATTACGGGGGAAGATTCCCGTATCGTCATTTTTCTTCTCTACCTCCACGTTCCGGAAGTGAGTAATTTACGCACATGCTGCTTTCCTTGGATGTGGTAGCCGTTTCTCAGTCTCCCTCTCCGGAATCGAACCCTAGTTTCCCGTTATAACCAATATATAATCAATATCAATTGATAGTAACTACTATCATAACATGAAACTAAAAATTGAAAAATAAATATAGTTAAAAAAAACTATAAAAACACGCTTTTAAAGTACATCGAATTAAAAAAGTTAAAAATAATTTTTAAAATTAGCTTTAAACAATAATGAACGAAACACACTAGTATTATTGTGATAAAAGCGTGGGTGCTTTGTGTTATATTTTTCGTATATTGAGCGCCCGACGATTTTTTTCACAATAATACTAGTATTTTTCGTTCATTAATGTTTTAAGCTTATTTTAAAAATTGTTTTTAACTTTTTAGTTCGATGTGCTTTAAAAGCGTGTTTTTTAAAACTATATTTTATTTACAATATTAGCAAAAGAAAAAGTAGGGTTGACGATACCAGAGCGTTTAATTTGAGCAGCTTCAGAATAGGATTTGTTTTTTGTGACCATAATTTTTTTTATTTTATATAATTATGGCCTGTCAGATCACAGTGGCCACAGCATTCTTTACTACGGCAAAACTTTTGATGTTAAGAATAACAAAGAAAAAGTTAAGAATGTTAACTTGACCAAGTTTTACTGGATATAAATTACCTGTATTGTTATTGTCGGACGTAGAAACTAACATATAAAAAGGTTCAGAATAGTTATCTGGAAGGGATTTAGTATTGTCATTATGTTTGTTATAAAATGAATGACAACTTAAAATCACTATCATAAAAAATACTTTAGATACCAATTTTTTTGTATCAACGAATGTAAATTATTTATTTCTAAACCTGTCTTTAGTACTAAAACTTCAGAATATAATAAAAGTCACGTTAGAACTACCCAATCGACTTAAAAAAATAATTGATAATAATTTTGAAGAACTTGAGCTGAGAGCATTAAAATAATTATATAAATAAATAAAATTAAATTCATATAAATTAACAGTTTAATAAAAAAAATAATAACTGAAAAGTATTTAATGATCAACCGTCATTTAATAATATCATATGTATTAGCTAACGCTTTATTTTTTAAATATGATATATGTTTTTGGTGGTATTTTAGGTTAAAATCACGTAGAGTGTCAACTAAAACTTTTTTAAAAAAATTCGATATTTCACAAAATGCCTATTTTAATTTATAATAAAGTTAAAATGGTTCTCATTAAAATTTAAATGATCGTTTTTTTTATATATTTTTTTGACATTTATTCATATGCACATAAACAGAAATTTTTTGTTCAATTTAGCTACAAATTATTTTCATGCTATTTATTCATTAATATGTAGTGAGTTTATAAATAAAAATCTGATACCAGTTGGCATGTCATAATAAAAATCGTTAAACAGTGTTTCTTAATAAAAAGTATTTTTTCCTAATATTATTATATTTATGACATAGTATTTACTAGTCATATTTTGAATATTAATACAATTTATTTCTAACTGATTAAAACTTTTAGAAGAAACAATGTAAATTTTTGGTGGTTTAAACACGCAGTATTTAAAATGAAACAACCACGATCATATTCCCGGTCACATAAATATATTTTGTTTACCTATTATTACCTGTATACTCAGCCGTAACTTTTTGCTAATGTTTTATTTTAGTATGGAAATAAAAAACTTTATTAATATTATCATTAGATTGAAATAAATTTTGTAAGAGAATGGTTTTTTTTTAATAAGAAGACTGATATAAAAAAATTAATTAATAACTTTTCGAAAATGAAAATGACAATAATACTAAATATTCAAGTGTACTTACTTATTTATTTCGCTGTTTTACATACTGAAGGAACGCACAATAAAAAAGTAAACGCGGCTATCATAAATAATTTTCTATGTCAACCAGGATGGAATAATATAAATGATGTCGAATTTATTAGTTATTGGGGAAAAATCTATGAACTGGAAAATTTATTTATTAAACCTGTAACATTATATAATTGCGATAATTGCATACGGCAAGCAACGATATTTCTTGGATGTTCTTACGCTCATGATTTAAATTCAATACTCTTATCATTAATTAAATTTCAACAACATTGTTCTGATCTATTGAATTCTGGCGATGATAGTGCGTATAATTGTACAGTCACACTTTTAACACAAATGATAGAAATTGTTCCAATGGCAAAATTTATGAAAGGAGCTTTGTATGTAATAGAAAAATATCATACTATTCCCTTGAACACTCAAAAAAGAACCCGTTTTATTTTAAGCAGTATACTAACAAATATACAGAAAGACGAAACTTTATTGACTACGTTGACGTTCAGTTCGGATTCTATTAGAGATGTATTAGTGACTATCGCGTCAATATTATTCGCAAGACGTCTTGAACTTGATGAAGAAAAGTTATTTTGTCAACTAAAATATTTAGATTTTAATTCATTGTGGGATTTATGGAATATGGAATTTAATAAATTAAGATATCAAGGAAAAAACCAAGAACTTTTCATTTTTCTAAGTGATAAAATTAAAAATTTAATTTTAACGACAATCATGAAAAAGTATATTGAACTTGGATTTAAATATGATTGGAACACAAGTCAGACTTTTTTACCTGCTCTACCACCTACCAATGTCAAGCATAGTATAAATATTTCAGTAATATTACATTTATTTGAAATAATTTGTTGTTAACATATTTAGATACCGCACAAAATATTTCAAAACATTTTATACAAAATACCAGTAAAGTAGATACGCAAGAAGCAAATCAGCAACATGGTAAAGTTTCCTTAATACTTAATTTAGCTACAATTGATCTAGCTACTATTTTAATATGTCTAGATATTACAAAGTACCATTCGATACATACCAATGATACAGAGAAACAAGAAGGCATTAAACAAAAAAGTAATGATTTTATTATACACTAAAATACTTTTATTTATTTATTATATACTATTACCATTAGGAAGCAATTTACTCATTCATAATACTTTGTCCATTATGTATGGAAACTACAACATTTTCTCGGCAAAGCCAAAATTTTAAATCATATTCTATACATTATCATTATAAAACGCTTTAATTGTATGAACTAGTTGTAGACAATAAAATAAGTATAAATGAGATATATAATAAGTAAGAAGAAGTTACATAAAATTAGAATAAATGCTCTTTAATTTTTAATCATTATATAATATATAACCGACTATTTTCTGTATTCTTTTTAAAATACAAAATTGCACAGATAAATTTTTTGTTTTTTTTTATCTTAGCTAGACAGTACACAAACATAAAAGACAAAAATATTTACAATGATATTACATAATGTGTCTACAATTGGTTAATAAAGTTCATTGTTTCAAAGAAATGTAATTAGTTCCATTTCATTTTTAGCTTCGATGCGAAGCTGAGAAGGTATTAATTTTACTATGATGTGTTTTTTTATTTTTTTTTTTGTGTCTGTGAACGCTCAATCTCAGCTCTCGCTGGACCGATTTTGATGAACAATATGTCAAAAGATCACAAATCGTATCTAGTCGAAGACATTACCCTCAAAAATTGAAAAAAATTCCCTCGTTCCCCGTAAACGGGGGAAATCCCCCAAAAAATTACAAATTTAAAAATCGCTAATTTTCGATATTTTTTCAATTTTTTTTACTTAAAATTGCCATAACTTTTTTAAAAATGACCGAATCAATATAATTTTTTTTTTTATAGATACCTTAGATAATTACCTATCATTTTATATATTTTTGTGAACATTTGACCCTTTAACAGCCCAAAGGATGGGGTTTCAAAATGGTAACTTTTTTACAAAAAATTAACTTTTTCAACTTAACTTTTGAAAATGTTCCGGAAAGACTGACAATTTTATATATACCTTAAATTAAAGCTAATGTAATATACTTTAATTTGAAAAAAAAAAATTTGACCTCTGGACTTGTCTTCATGGTGAAAATGACTACCGTATGCAAAAATATGCTATTTTTGTGAAAAAATTCTTGATATTATATTTTACATTTTTTAACATTATGTTGCTATAACTTTTTAAAAAATGCATGAATCAACTTTATTCTTTAATGATAAATACTTTATATATACTTCTTTCATTCGACATACTTTTTTTTAAAATCGGACCATTTCCCTTTATACAGGGGGGGTGCAAACCTTTTAAAATGCGTATAGAAAGTAGAACTTTTTCAACTTAACTTTTGAAAATGTTCCGGAAAGACTGACACTTTTATATATATCTTAAATTAAAGCTTATGTAATATACTTTAATTTGAAAAAAAAAAATTTGACCTCTGGACTTGTCTTCGTGGTGAAAACGGACATCAAAGTTAAAGAAAAACGTACGATTTCCGTGAAAAAAATCTCGATTTTATATGTTATATTATTTAATTTATATTTTATATAACTTTTGGAAAAATGTATGGATCAATATTATTATTTTTTTATAATAAATATTTATATACTCCTTTCATCTACACGCTTTTTTTGTAAATCGGATCATACCCCTTTAACAAGGGGGGTCAAAACTTTAATCATGCGTATTGTTACTATGATATTTTCAATTTAATTTTTGAAAGTATTCCGGAAATACTGACACTTTTATATATATCTTAAATTAAAGCTTATATAATATACTTTAATTTAAAAAAAAAAATGTGACCTCTGGATTTGTCTTCACGGTAAAAATGACTACCGTATTCAAAAATTTGCTATTTTTGTGTTAAAATTCTGGGTTTTGTATTTTATTTTATTTTAAAATACCTGACAAGGGGAGTACAGATTTTCATAAATATTATATAAATAAAAAATTAATATAGCATAGAAAGTTAAACTTATTTAAATTTGTTTGCTTCTTTTAAGTCGAGAAAAATAACTTTGAAATTTGAACTAGCTTAAATAGCCTATTTTTTCACCCGACGGTAGCGACGTACGGTTGCCGAGTTGGTAAAATTTATGTTTTACACGCTTGGGGTACGAGGTTCCAACCCGCGTATGGCAATGAATTTTTTGCATTTTTTCTTAATTCTTTTTAAGTTAGTATAAATTTTTAACTCGTTTGATTTTTATCACATTTAGATTCAATAACTTCAATAAAGATCAAGGATCCCATCACTTTAGTCGCCCCTTGCAAGAAGAAATTTCTTATTCGTATTAAAATTATTTTACTATATTTTAAGTTTTCGCTTCGATGCAAAGCTGAGAAGATATTTTTTTGTGACTATCATTTATTTTCTCTGCTCTAACTTGACCTACTTTTTTCAACAATACGTCAAATTACTACAATTCGTATTATTTATTGGTTATTTTAGTTAAAGTAAAACATTAAAATTAATTCAGTTCATATTTTAATTGTAGTATCTTCTTAAACACCAAAAGATACTACGAAATGATTACTATTATTTCTATTTAAGTTATCTATTACGATAAAAATGCAAAAAAATATTGAGTTACTCTGATAAATTTACTATAAATAGTAATTATAAAATTTCCTGACTGCATATTTTTAACATATTAAAAATCAAATCAGTAATAATTTGAAAACATTTTTTTTTTTTTTTAATTATTATTTTATATGTAATTAGTATAATATAAAAATGTATAACTGATAGAAAAAGTCTAATTGCAGATTTGAAAACAACGCGAGAAGTTGATTTAGAAAAGTAAATTTTTGCTTCTGATGAAAGTTTCTTGTAGTCCAGTGTATTTATTCATAAGTAACAAATTTTTTATTTATTTTTTTCAACGATACGTCAAATGACTACAATTCGTATCTAGGTTGAAGATATTACCCTCAAAAATTGAAAAAAAATTTTAATTTATCAATTAAACAGTTAGTTATTCCATTTCCTCCATACAAACAATTAAAATCATTAATTTCTAATGTTTCAAAGTATTTATTGACGAATCAAGTTTGATATGATAGGTTTCAACTACAAAATTAAATCATTTTACTTTGTAATTTAATAATTTTTTTACTCTATTTGTGTGTGCTACTACTAGACTATCATATTACAATTTTTTTTTGTAACATGTTGCTATATAAATCATTTCTAAAAAAAATGATTGTTTTTTCTCCTGAATTAACAATTGATTTTTACAAATATAATCAAATTGTATTATACGCTCAATTTTTTATATGTAAATACTCATTTTTTACTAGTTAGTAATAATATCAAAAATTAGAAGTGATAGAAAAAGTCTAATTTTAGATTTGAAAACGGCGCGAAAAGTTGATTTAAAAAAGTATATTTTTGATACTGATGAATGTTTCTTGTAGTCCAGTATATTTATTCATAAGTGACAAAAAATTCATTAATTTGTTAAAATTAAATATTATCTACAAATTTTTTTATATGTAAATACTATTTTTTAATAATATTAAAACTTAGAAGTGATAGAAAAAGTCTAATTGCACATTTGAAAACATTGCGAAAAGTTGATTTTGAATAGTATATTTTTGTTTCTGATGAAAGTTCCTTGTAGTCCAGTGTATAAAACTTATAACTTTGTTAACTGTTATAACTTTAACAAAAATGACCAAATCAGTATAATTTTTTTTATTTAGATGCATGTCTTTTCTATCATTTGTTTTTTTTATAAATCTAACTCTTTACCTGCCCACAAGTGGGATTCAAAATTATAACTTTCTTTTTTTTTAGCTAAAGTAAATCATTAAAATTAATTCAGTTCTGGATATTTCAATTGTAGAATCTTTTTAAATACTAAAAATTACTTAGAAATGATTACTATGATTTCTATTTAGGTGTTCTATTACGATAAAAATACAAAAAAATAATGAGTTTTTCTGATAAATATACTGTAAATAGTAATTATAAAATTTCCTGACTGCATATTAGTCTTAAAAATAGCATAGTTTTAATTCTCATAAAATTTTCTATTTAATGATTCATTCTAGTCAACGAAGGATTAATTTTGGAGAATAGCAGAAAAAATTCTCAACCAATTTTTTTTTCTTTGTTTTAATTAGGCAATTGGTGGATTATTCTAAAAGCAACATCAACTCTTATTTCTTTAATTATATCCTGATTAGTAGTTCTTTGATTTTAAAATATAATATATGAATAAATACCAATTATAATTATTAAATTTAGTATGAAATTGATATTCAATAATTTAATATTGTAATTTAAACGGAGAAATTATAAAAATAATAAAGAAGTTGTATTTTGCTTTATTTTTACGTGTATAAAAATTTAAAGGGCTTAATACAATAATTTTCAATAAAAACTGTTTGTTACTATAAATGAATGCACTGTACTTCAAGGAACTTTCATCAGAAACAAAAATATACTTTTTTAAATCAAAGTTTCGCGTTGTTTTCAAATCTGCAATTAGACTTTATCTATCAGTTCTTTATTTTTTTTATATTATTACTAATTACATATAAAAATAATTAAAAGAAAAAAAGAATTGTTTTCAATTTATTACTGATTTGATTTTTAATATGTTAAAAATGATCAATCCAAATTTTCATTTTTAACCTATTTTTTTGGTTCTTTAAAATTTATGAACAATTTTTGATAAAGATTTATGAAAGTTTATAGCAAAAAAAATTGAATATATTACCATAACTTTTAGCTCAATTACAAATTTAAAATTGACATCTAGGCCAGTCAACAAAGGAAAAATTTCTTAAAAAATTCCCAACCAAATTTTGTTTTATTAATAGTTGAATTAAAATATGTATAATGACATACTAATAGTCTTCATTGATTGAAATTGAGCTTTTTTTTACAGCCTCGCAAAAGTTCAAAAATATGAGCTTTTTTATTTTCTCAAAAAATATTTAACTTACAAAAAAAAGTTTTGTACAAAAGTTGTTTAAAAGACAATTATAAACAAAAAAATTATCTTACATTTTTTCATTTAAACAAACATTTTTCGAGTTACATTACATTGATTGTGAGTACTAAAATTTATATTCCATTTTTTTCATATTACGGTTGCTTTTTATAGATCATAGCTGGCCTCACAATTTCATACTGAATTTAAAAACTATAATTAGTTTTTATAATTAGTTAGTGTTTATTCATATATTATATTTTAAAATCAAAGAACTACTAATTAGGATATAATCAAAGAAATAAGAGTTAATGTTGCTTTTGGAATAATCCACCAATTTCTCTAAATGAAACACTATCTACAGATTTGCATCGAAGCGTTTCTTATGATAGTGATTTTAATCACTGTCAGATATCATCTATACTTGTCCCATCTATGCCTCGTCCACACTGTGCCACGACCCCACTGTGCTACCGTTTTTTTTCTTTTGGGACTTCTTTTTATGTAAAAATTATTGCTACTTCGTTCGAGTATATACTTTAGTCATTCCAGAATATTGTATTATAAATTATTGTTATAAATAGAGATATCCTCCATCGCGAAACCAGAATGTTTAAAAGTTTTAACTTCGCATTTGATATTAGCTTCGATTAGCTGAGAAGGTATTGGTTTTACTAAGATGTGTTTATTTATTTTTTTTTTTTTTGTCTGTTACCAGATTTTTTTTCAGCTGTCACCGAACTGATTTCTTTCAATGATACGTCAAAAGATCACAAATCGTATCTAGTCAAAGACATTGCCCTCAAAAATTGAAAAAAAATCCCTCGTTCCCCGTAAATGGGAGAAACCTCCGAAAAAATTACAAGTTTAAAAAACGCTAATTTTCGAAATTTTCGAAATTTTTTTTACTTAAAATTGCCATAACTTTTTTAAAAATAACCAAATCAATATAATTATTTTTTTTATAGATGCATGATGTCTTTACCTATCATTTGGTATATTTTTTTTATAAATCTGACTTTTTACCTGCCCACAGGGGGGATTTAAAATGACAACTTTTTTACAAAAAATTAATTTTTTCAACTTAACTTTTAAAAGTGTTCCGGAAGGTCTGACACTTTTATATATATCTTAAATTAAAGCTAATGTAATATACTTTATTATGCAAAAAAAAAATTTCGGACTTTATTAGTCTTCACGGTGAAAATGGCTAGCGAATGCTATTTTTGTGTAAAAATATTCGATTTTGTATTTTACATTTTTAACTTTATTATGCTATAACTTTTTGAAAAATGTATGGATTAATATAATTTTTTTTATTAGTTATAAATAAAGTTATCGTTTAACTTCCTCACGATACCAGAATGTTTAAAAGTTTAAATTTCGCATTAACCATACAAAACCGAAATTTTTTTTTTTGAAATTTGTCACTACGGTTATAAAATAATGTGTCATTGTTTTATTAAATCAATACAGAACATTATTTTAAAACTCTTTTTTTAATTATTCATTTTTGTTTAAAATTAGATGTCAATTGTGAAATGATAGATGATGATTCAGTCTTACTAATTAAATATCCTGATGGTATGGAACCATTTAATAAGTACATTTATTAACTCAAAAACCAAGAATAGTATAAGAACAACAGTGTTACCACTGTAACAATAATTTGATTCAAAAATTTTATTAAAAAAGTTTTAATAGAAAATTTGTATTTTTGTTTATTTATATACAAGGTGATGTATTTATTTTAAACCACTTAATTAAATGAAATATAAAAAGTAATATTGATTTCTTTTTTCTTTTAGATACAAGTTTTTCTCAATATATTAATCATAGAATATATTTTACGTTCACCTCTCGCACCCTATAAATGTGTAAACTTTAATTTTTCGTATATCAACACATTTATTCTAGTTTAAATAATATAAAGTATATAATTTAAAAAATGACGAATCAATAACAATTTTGGTTGAGATTTAAAGTGATTTTAAAATATATTAATTATATTGTTCCAAAACATTTTTATTAACTTTATTTATATAAATATTCATTGTAATATTCTCCTATGGAATATTAATAAAATCAATACCTCTTGTATTTCTAAGACCACAGAAAAGAATATGCTAACACGATTAAACTTATAGTATTGACTTTTGGCAACTACGAAGTAGCCATGAGTCATTGTCTGTCTCAGCGTCTTCTAGGCACTACAAAAAGCATAAAATAAGGGAAGGTGATAAAAAGTAACTGTCTTGTTTTGATTGTAAAGTATGACTCAATCAGACGTTTTATCCCTATTTATGTTTTTCGTGGTATGTTATATAAGGGCTGGAGACTGCTTTGGTCAGTCAGTCAATCTTTCATTTCTCTCGTTCACTTCTCTCACTACAATGTAAAGTTAATCAATTCAAAATATAATTCCAAATATACTTGTGTGTATTCTTTTCTGTTGTTTCTTTTTAAATTTAACCTTTTAACACTAAACTTAAAATATACATTTGTGAAAATAATTAACAATTTCCATAATAATAAATACGCTTCTGCTAACCAAGTTCAATTTTCATTTATTGACACACTTACTATAGTTTTAAATATACCTTTTAACAACCATAAATCTACACTCGGGATTTAATCATCATCAGTGAATATCAGGTAAGAGTAGTTTTAATACACTAACTACATTTATTAAGTAATAACTATTAGAATTTAGTATTCCCCTCAACACGTAGTATACACTCTACACTTCTCCCCATTACACTCTCTTCATACACATGCAACAGTTTCTAAATATATATATAGTACTTATTTTGGTTATTACATCATGAAATAATGTAAACTAAATTTTATTCAGTGTACATTTTTCTTTTATAAGTTTACGGCATAATAGTTAAAAGGCTGAAAATCATGATGTTGTCCAGTACTGTAATATGCCAATTAAAATAAATCATTGATACAAACTAGATAAATTTAACTGTAGTCTTTTTGTTTGAATACTCATTCTAAGTGAAGTCATATATTGCACAATAATTTTATTATATTGTCTTATTGAGATTTATTATCGTTTGTATTGCTATTTTATTGTCCTAATGTACCATGTTACATACAGTTAGATGGAGGTATTTTGTTTTTAGTTTTATTTATGTCATAGTTGTTTGAACATTTGTTAACGTGGTTTATTCATTGAAATTGTGTACTTCAATTATTACATTGTGTAATTCAATTATTATGTTATTCTTCCAAAATTATGTATTTAAATATAAAATATGGAGTGTTCTATTGGAATTATTATAAAAGAATGGTGACATAAAAATTTCTATGGATTGGCATATGGTATTCAATATTTAGAGTTTATCTACGGAAGGCCAACAATTTATTGGTTTGAGAATTCATTCTGTCGTAACACAATAAGTGGAAAGTGTAATGTAATGTGTACGAAGAAGAAGATGAGGATGTGGTGCCTGCTGTCTAGATATTCACGTGTGTGTTGTCGTACTGCAGTCACCGTGCTCGGCTGACACTCCGGGTTAGCTGTGGGTGTCGAAAGGCTGTTGTTATAGGAAGGGAATAAGGATAACACTAAGGTATGAGGTGTACACAAAGTGCAAGACACAAATACTCTGAAATGTTGTGAAAGAGAGTAGATAGGTTAAAAAGGAAAAAACAAAGACTTTACTTTAAGCAGTAAGTCGGACAGCGACAACCGAGTACTGAAACTGATGAATGACACAAGGCACTGGAGTCGACTGACCAAGATGGTCAGGTCTTTTGAGTTTTTATAATAATTTGAACTATTGCCAATTTGGCAATAAATATTATTTGTTAATTCATCAGTCTCAGGAAGCGGATGTGCTGTCTGTATTTTATTAAAATAATTCTCACAATAATGGTAACGTGACACAATCACAATTCCAAATCATTAAGTACCAAATACAAATACCATAAAAAATATTTTTCATTATTTGGTAGATCCTATTTTTAATAAATACAAAACAATGATGCAGAAAGTTCTCGTAGAAATTAAATTAAATATTATTTTACAACAAACTAATTCTAAAATTACTCCTAAGCAAGGCGTGTTTTTTAATATTACATAAATCGACTGTTAATTTAAATACGAGTAGTGGCTATAGCCTGCAGTACTATAGATATATCACCTGTTTCATTAAAAAATGAACCAAAAACTCTACGTTTTTATGTTGTGTAAAAAAAAATTCTTTAGGTGCTCGATTGTAAAAAAGTTTACTATTAAAAAGTTTAATATATATAAAATTCCACATACAACTAAAAAAAGACCAGCACAGTGAAAACGTGGCATAGTTGGGTTCAGTATAGATCTGATGGTGAATAAAATCATTATCATAAAAAACACTTCCATGCAAATCTGTAGATGATGTTGTATTTTAAAAAATTGGTGGATTTTTCCAAAAGCAACATGATCTCCTATTTTCTTATTTATATCCTGATTACAAGTTTTCTGATTTATAATTATAATATTTGAATAAATATTTTTTATAGCAATTAAATATAGTATGAAATTGATATTTAATAATTTAGTATAACATAAATCGTATTTTTTTATTAACTATGATGTCAGTTTTGTCCATGAAGACAAAATAAAGTCCGAATTTTTTTTTTTTCCATAATTAAGTATTTACATTAGCTTTAATTTAAGATATATATATATATATTTAAGATTGGTTTTTTATGATATTGCTATCACAGTCACGGATTGTTTATTATCAATTATGACTATCAATAGATATACTTTTTGTATTGTCAGTTAGTGTATTTATAAACTCACAACAATGTACCTTACTATCATTGATAATAACAATGCTGTGTACCTGCTAATATCGATGTCATAAAAAATCAATTAGCTACCTGTATTTGTAATTCCTTGTGTATTATACCTATATATTAACTAAAAAAATTGAAACTTTAAATGTTTATATCCAATAAACAAATTAAGTTTCATTAAATATTCAAATGCCACTTACTATTGAATTAAAAACTCAAACATTTTATTAAATTAAAAATATGTGTTACCATTTAAAAAAACAAAGTTGACACCCTTACCAGGCATAAGGGATGAACTTAAAAAGTATTACATAGTTAATAATTCAAGAATAATGTGTAACTAAAGATAGTAATAAAAAAAAATTACAATAATAGGGTCTTTGATAGTCATTGACATTATTGAATCTAAATGAGATAAAAATTAAATGAGTCAAAAATTTTTTTCCAACTCAAAAACTTTTGTAAGGTATTTAAAATAAAATAAAATACAAAATCGAAAATTTTAACACAAATATAACATATTTTTTTAAAACGGTAGCAATTTTCACCATTAAAACAAAATGAAGTTTGACATTTTTTTTCCATATTAAGTATATTTCCATATGTTATAGAATTATAAAGATAAAAATATAAAAAAATAATTTTTTTACAAAAATTGTATTTTTTTTTTTATTAACTTTGATGTCCGTTTTCACCATTAACACAAAATAAAGTTCAAATTTTTTTTTTATATTAATTATATTACATAAGATTTAATTTAATATATATAAAAAAGTGTCAGAATTTCCGGAACACTTTCAAAAGTTAATTTTTTGTGAAAAAATTGTTATTTTGAATCTCCTTCTGTATAAATGGTCAGATTTATAAAACAATATATAAAAAAAACGGTAGCACAGTGGGGTCGAGGCACAGTGTGGACGAGGCATAGATAGGACAAGTATAGATGATATCTGACAGTGATTAAAATCACTATCATAAGAAACGCTTCGATGCAAATCTGTAGATAATGTTTCATTTAGAGAAATTGGTGGGTTATTCCAAAGCAACATCAATTCTTATTTCTTTAATTATATCCTGATTAGTAGTTATTTGATTTTAAAATGTAATATATGAATAAATACTAATTATAGTTTTTAAATTTAGTATGAAATTGTGATGTATGCTATGATGTATGGTTCATTGTGTTGGGTGGTTGATAAGAAAGTAGAGCAGAGAATTAGTGTAGCAGATATGAGAATGTTTAGTTGGATGAGTGGAGTGACTAGAGAAGATAGGATAAGGAACGAGCATATAAGAAGAAGTATAGGTGTTGCGTCAATCGTGGATAAGATGACAGAAAATAGACTTAGATTGTTTAGTCATGTTATGAAGAGAGAAGAATGGGAAGCTGTAAGAACAGTTATAGAAATGAATTTTGAAGGAAGAAGAGATAGAGGAAGACCAAAAAAGAGATGGAGGGATGCTATTGAATGCGATTTGAGGACAGCTGATGTGAGCGTAGAAGATGTGGGAGATCGTGTCAAGTGGAAGCTTAGGATAAGGGTGGCCGACCCCGAGTACTTGGGATTTAGGCAAAGAAAAAGAAAAATATTATCAGAAATTCCGGTGGCAATTGACATAATATGATTGTTGTTTCGGAATGTACAATTTAGCGTTTAGTTGGGTTTAAACAATATAGCGTCAAATCAATTACCTACTCTATCGCTTGTATATTAATTTACACTACACTTTAATGATACAATAAATAAATAAACTCACACATACACACATATGCATTTATAACATTGTGTCTAATGTAAGTATAACATGATAAAAAGTAACCGTAAAATGAAAAAAATGGAATATAAATTTTAGTACTCATATTAAATGTAATGTAACTCGAAAAATATTTGTTTAAATGAAAAAATATAAGATAATTTTTTTGTTTATAATTGTCTTTTAAACAACTTTTGTACGAAACTTTTTTTTGTAAGTTAAATATTTTTTGAGAAAATTAAAAAAGCTCATATTTTTGAACTTTTGCGAGGCTGTAAAAAAAAAGCTCAATTCCAATCTTGAGGACTATTAGTATGTCATTATACATATTTTAATTCAACTTTTAAAAACAAACAGTTTTTATTGAAAATTATTGTATCAAGCCCTTTAAATTTTTATACACGTAAAAGTAAAGCAAAATATAACTTCTTTATTATTTTTATAATTTCTCCGTTTAAATTACAATATTAAATATCAATTTCATACTAAATTTAATAATTATAATTAGTATATATTCATATATTATATTTTAAAATCAAAGAACTACTAATCATGATATAATTAAAGAAATAAGAGTTGATGTTGCTTTTGGAATAATCCACCAATTGCCTAATTAAAACAAAAAAAAAAAAAGTTTGTTGGGAATTTTTTCTGCTATTCTGCAAAATTACTCCTTCGTTGACTAGAATGAATCATTAAATAGAAAATTTTATGAGAATTAAAACAATGTTATTTTTAAGATTAATATGCAGTCAGAAAGTTTTATAATTATTATTTATTGTAAATTTATCAGAAAAACTCATTATTTTTTGCATTTTTATCGTAATAGAACACTTAAATAGAAATCATAGTAATCATTTCTAAGTAATTTTTGATATTTAAAAAGATTCTACTATTGAAATATCCAGAACTGAATTAATTTTAATGATTTACTTTAACTAAAAAAAAAAAAGTTAATATTTTGAATCCCTCTTGTGGGCAGGTAAAGGGTTAGATTTATAAAAAAAACCAAATGATAGATAAAGACATGCATCTAAATAAAAAAAAATATACTGATTTGGTCATTTTTGATAAAGTTATAACAATTAACAAAGTTATAAGTTTTATACACTGGACTACAAGGAACTTCCATCAGAAACAAAAATATACTATTCTAAATCAACTTTTCGCGATGTTTTAAAATGTGCAATTAGACTTTTTCTATAACTTCTAAGTTTTAATATTATTAAAAAATAGTTTTTACATATAAAAAAAAATAATTAAGAACAAAAAAAATTGTTTTAAATTAATACTGATTTGATATAATATTTAATATTAATTTGATTATTAATAAGTTAAAAATAAGGAAAATGACATATTTAACCTATTTTGTTAATCGTTTAAAGTTGATTGTTGTAAATGTTTATAATAAAAAAAAAAAATTTATTTTACCATAACTTTTAGCTCAATTGGTAAGTTTGACATTGACATAATTAAATAGAAAATTTTATGACAATTAAAAAAATTGTATCGTTAAGATCAATATGCAGTCAGAAAGTTTTATAATTACTATTTATTGTAAATTTATCAGAAAAGCTCAATATTTTTTTGCATTTTTATGGTAATAGATAACTTAAATAGAAGTAATAGTAATAATTTCCTAGGAACTTTTGTTGTTTGTTGAAAAGATTCTATAATTGAAATATTGAGAACTTAATTAATTTTAATGATTTACTTTAACTAAATGTACCAATCAAAACAAAGTTGTTAAAAAGATTTACTCAATTGAGTGTATTATAAAATTTGATTATATTTGTAAAAATCAATTGTTAATTCAGGAGAAAAAACAATCATTTTTTTTAGAAATGATTTATATAGCAACATGTTACAAAAAAAAATTGTAATATTATAGTCTAGTAGTAGCACACACAAATAGAGTAAAAAAATTATTAAATTACAAAGTAAAATGATTTAATTTTGTAGTTGAAACCTATCATATCAAACTTCATTCGTTAATAAATATTTTGAAAACATTAGAAATTAATGATTTTAATTGTCTTTATGGAGACGATGTAATAACTAACTGTTTAATTGATAAATTAGAATTTTTTTTTCAATTTTTGAGAGTAATATCTTCAACTAGATACGAATTGTAGTAATTTGACGTATTGTTGAAAAAAGTAGGTCAAGTTAGAGCAGAGAAAATAAATGATAGTCACAAAAAAATATCTTCTCGGCTTTGCATCGAAGCGAAAACTTAAAATATAGTAAAATAATTTTAATACGAATAAGAAATTTCTTCTTGCAAGGGGCGACTAAAGTGATGGGATCCTTGATCTTTATTGAAGTTATTGAATCTAAATGTGATAAAAATCAAACGAGTTAAAATTTATACTAACTTAAAAAGAATTAAGAAAAAATGCAAAAAATTCATTGCCATATGCGGGTTGGAACCTCGTACCCCAAGCGTGTAAAACATAAATTTTACCAACTCGGCAACCGTACGTTGCTTCCGGCGGTTGAAAAATTGGCTATTTAAGCTAGTTCAAATTTCAAAGTTATTTTTCTCGACTTAAAAGAAACAAACATATTTAAATAAGTTTAACTATCTATACTATATCAATTTTAATTTATATAATATTTATGAAAATCTGTACTCCCCTTGTCAGGTATTTTAAAATAAAATAAAATACAAAACCCAGAATTTTAACACAAAAATAGCATATTTTTGCATACGGTAGTCATTTTTACCATGAAGACAAATCCAGAGGTCAAATTTTTTTTTTTCACATTAAAGTATATTACATAAGCTTTAATTTAAGATATATTTAAAAGTGTCAGTATTTCCGGAATACTTTCAAAAATTAAATTGAAAATATCGTAGTAACAATACGCATGTTTAAAGTTTTGACCCCCCTTGTTAAAGGGGTATGATCCGATTTACAAAAAAAGCGTGCCAGATGAAAGGGGTATATCAATATTTATTATAAAAAAATAATAATATAGATCCATACATTTTTCCAAAAGTTATATAAAATATAAATTAAATAATATAACATATAAAATCGAGATTTTTTTCACGGAAATCGTACGTTTTTCTTTAACTTTGATGTCCGTTTTCACCACGAAGACAAGTCCAGAGGTCAAATTTTTTTTTTTCAAATTAAAGTATATTACATAAGCTTTAATTTAAGATATATATAAAAGTGTCAGTCTTTCCGGAACATTTTCAAAAGTTAAGTTGAAAAAGTTCTACTTTCTATACGCATTTTAAAAGGTTTGCACCCCCCCTGTATAAAGGGAAATGGTCCGATTTTAAAAAAAAGTATGTCGAATGAAAGAAGTATATATAAAGTATTTATCATTAAAGAATAAAGTTGATTCATGCATTTTTTAAAAAGTTATAGCAACATAATGTTAAAAAATGTAAAATATAATATCAAGAATTTTTTCACAAAAATAGCATATTTTTGCATACGGTAGTCATTTTCACCATGAAGACAAGTCCAGAGGTCAAATTTTTTTTTTTCAAATTAAAGTATATTACATTAGCTTTAATTTAAGGTATATATAAAATTGTCAGTCTTTCCGGAACATTTTCAAAAGTTAAGTTGAAAAAGTTAATTTTTTGTAAAAAAGTTACCATTTTGAAACCCCATCCTTTGGGCTGTTAAAGGGTCAAATGTTCACAAAAATATATAAAATGATAGGTAATTATCTAAGGTATCTATAAAAAAAAAAATTATATTGATTCGGTCATTTTTAAAAAAGTTATGGCAATTTTAAGTAAAAAAAATTGAAAAAATATCGAAAATTAGCGATTTTTAAATTTGTAATTTTTTTGGAGGTTTCCCCCATTTACGGGGAACGAGGGAAATTTTTTCAATTTTTGAGGGTAATGTCTTCAACTAGATACGATTTGTGATCTTTTGACATATTTTTCATTAAAATCGGTTCAGTGAGAGCTGAGATTGAGCGTATACAGAAAAAAAAAAAAAAAAAAAAAAAACACATCATAGTAAAATTAATATCTTCTCAGCTTCGCATCGAAGCTAAAATAAGTAAATACCTCATGTAACTACAAAAAAAAATTGCATTGATCGATACATTTTTCAAAATGTCATTGCAGTTTTAAGTAAAAAAAAAATTTAAAAAATGTCCAAAATTAGTGATTTTTAAATTTATAATTCTTTTTAAGATTTCCCTTATTTACGGGGATCGAAGGACAATTTTTTTCAATTTTTGAGAGTTATACCTTTGACAAGAAAGGATTTGTGATCTTTAGACGTATCGTTGAAAGAAATCCGTTCGGTGAGCTGAGAAAAAGTGGTAACAGACACAAAGAAAAAAAACACATCAAGTAAAATTAATACCTTCTCAGCTTTGTATCGAAACAAAAAAAATTCGTTTTCAAATTATCATTGATTATGATTCTTAATATGTTAAAAATAATCAGCACAAAATAGCATTTGTATTCTATTTTTTCGATCCTTTAAATTGATTCTTTGTGAAAGTTTATAGAAAAAAAAGTTGAATTCGTTACTATAACATTTAACATTCAACTTACTTTTTATTTAATTATTTGAAATTGACATCATTAAATTGATAAATTTATGAGAATTATAAAAATAGTATTGTGAAGATTAATATGATATTAATAATGATCTATTTTAACTAAAAAAAACAATCAAAAAGTTGTAAAACAAATCTCAATTAAGTGTATTATAAAATTTGATTATACATTTATAATAAACAAATTAAATAAATCTTGTAATACATTTGTATAATGAAAATGGTTATATATTTTTTTAATTGTATTAGCTTCGATGCGAAGCTAAGAAGGTATTGGTTTTACTAAGATGTGTTTATTTATTTTTTTTTTNGTATTGGTTTTACTAAGATGTGTTTATTTATTTTTTTTTTTGTCTGTTACCACTTTTTCTTAGCTCTCACCGAACCGATTTCTTTCAATGATACGTCAAAAGATCACAAATCGTATCTAGTCGAAGACATTACCCTCAAAAATTGAAAAAATTTCCCTCGTTCCCCGTAAATGGGGGAAACCTCCGAAAAAATTACAAATTTAAAAATCGCAAATTTTCGAAATTTTTTCAATTTTTTTTACTAAAAACTGCCGTAACTTTTTTAAAAATAACCAAATCAATATAATTCTTTTTTATATAGATGCATGATATCATTACCTTTCATTTGGTATATTTTTTTTTATATGTGACCCTTTACTTGCCCAAAGGGGGGGATTTAAAATGACAACTTTTACACAAAAAATTAATTTTTTCAAGTTGATTTTTGAAAGTGTTCCGGAAGGTCTGACACTTTTATATATATCTTATATTAAAGCTAATGTAATTTACTTTATTATGCAAAAAAAAAATTTCGGACCTTATTTTATCTTCACGGTGAAAATGGCTACCGAATGCTATTATTGTGTGAAAATTCTCGATTTTATTTTTTACATTTTTAACATTATAATGCTATAACTAATTGAAAAGTGTATGGATCAACATTATTTTAACACGCTTATATTAGTTTCACCTGTATGCATGTATGTATGTATGTATGTATGTAACTCTCCAAACGCCACGCTCATCACACGACGGCACACTATTCCTATAAAAATTTATTTTTAGTTATCGTACCCGTACACGCGTGCTTGTCATCAATATTATATATATATAAACAAATTTTTATTTTGACTGACCAATACCGCCCGCGTCTAATGCGCCTTACGTATATATATTTATATATTCCTACCACCGTTTATACCTCAGGTATAACGTTAGTCCGACCCGCCCGCCCACAAAATACGGTTATACCTAGTGCATGATACGTTTACGTACTTAAGTCGCTTTACTTGTATATATATATAT
>NW_026099572.1:62404091-62407693 GCF_025091365.1 Daktulosphaira vitifoliae | reverse complement strand
AAATAAATATAGTTTAAAAAAACTAAAAAAACACGCTTTTAAAGCACATCGAACTAAAAAGTTAAAAATAATTTTTAAAATAAGCTTAAAACAATAATGAACGAAAAATACTAGTATTATTGTGATAACAGCGTGGGTGCTTTGTGCCATATTTTTCGTATATTGAGCGCCCGACGCTTTTATCACAATAATACTAGTATTTTTTGTTCATAATTATTTTAAACTTATTTTAAAAATTATTTTTAACTTTTTAGTTCGATGTGCTTTAAAAGCGTGTTTTTTTAGTTTTTTTAAACTATATTTATTTAATAATCCCTTTTTCATTCGACATACTTTATCTTAATTAGGATATTAATAATGAACAAGCAGATGATGTAGCTTTTGGAATAATCCACGAATTTTTTAAAATTAAACACGATCTAAAGATTTGCATCGAAGCGTTTTTTTTTGATAGTGATTTTAATCACTGTCATATATCATTATACTTGATCCATCTATGCCACGTCACCACTGTACCGCGATCCCCCTGTGCTGGGTTTTTTATTTCTTCCGGTATAAAAAACCTTAATGGAGCATCTATTTTTAGTTGAATATGATAAAAACTAAATTTTATTCTTATTTTTTTATCTGATCAACCGTTGCGTTTTAAAATTATTTTAAGACTTGGTTTAAAATACAAATTCATTATTAATTTGGTTTTTATAATACCGGAGACAACAATAATCTGCTTCAATGGACCATAATTTTTTTTTCACCAGTCATTCAACAATGTATGATAGTAAAATTGCGTTAAATATTAGAGTATGCGTCTATTAATAGACATGAAATATTAAAGATAATATTTCTGTACGATAGATATCATCGGGTTGTATTTGTGACAAATAATGACTAAGGCATTCTAAACAAGTATATTATCAATAGAAAATTATTAAACTTAATTATACAAACAAAAATAGCAAATAGTTTATAGGATAAAAAATATTATAAAAACAATATTTTTTTCAGTCATATAATCAAATTAAAAAATTGTGGTTTCTATCAAAGATAACTAAAGTTTAGCTATTTTGTCCTTGAAGAGATAAAAAATATTATTTAACTATATATTATTGCTATATATAAATTTTAGGATCGAATAATATTTTCCTTTGCAATAGTTAAATATTTTTAATAGTTTCCGAAAAAAATGTTTGTCTTAAAAAAAGACTGGATAATCAATATTTCGTTTGGTTATTATATAGACCGGTTTTTCACGATATTATATCTAATTTTAACGTTTTAAATAAAAAAAATAAATATTAAAATTATGATGAAATTTATTTTATGAGTTTAGTTAAGTATTTTGTATTGTCATAGATACGTATTAAAAATAATAAACTACAATATTTTTATTTTTACAAAAATTTGTCAGTTTCATTTTGAAAGCCACTTTGTTAGTGTTTAAATTATTTGTAAAAATCTTTATAGATAATTGAAAACTTAAAATTCATATTTTTGTATAAAACGTACAGTAATTTCAGACTCCAAATCAAAAAAATCACCTGCATTTGAATTATTTGAAAAAATTGGTAAGAAAGCATACATTNGAAATGATATTTCTTTGATTCGAAACTTAACATTCCAATCAATCAATCAGATCTCATTACTCTGGAAAATGTGTGGACCTTCACGTATTTTGAACGATACATTGCCAATTATGTCAGACTCCAAATCAAAAATATCACCTACATTTGAACTATTTGAAAAAATTGGTAAGAAAGCATACATCATATAAACTAAGATTATGTTTTATTTAGTGAACAGTTTACGTGAGCATTGCGAGTAATACATAAATTTGATTATTCTTTTTAATATTAACAATTACAAATATAGTTATATATTAAACTGTATTATTACACATCATTTTATTAAAAAAAAGAATTTAAATTTTTATCTGTTATTTTTTATTAAAAGTTTAAGAATATAAGTATAAATAAAGTTTTTTTTTTTCANATTGCGAGTAATACATAAATTTGATTATTCTTTTTAATATTAACAATTACAAATATAGTTATATATTAAATTGTATTATTACACACCATTTTATTAAAAAACAGAATCTAAATTTTTATCTGTTATTTTTTATTAAAAGATTAAGAATATAAGTATAAATAAAGTTGTTTTTTTTTCTAAAAAACTAATTTTTATATAAAAATTTATAGTAACTAAATTGTTAACAAAAAACACACATTTCTATGGGTAATAAGTAAATAAAAGTATATATATGTGATTAAATCATTTAATTAGAATAACAAACATGAGATAATGAATTTTAAAATAAATAAATTATGTGTAAAATAATAAAATTATATNACAATCATGAGATAATGAATTGTAAAATAAATAAATTATGTGTAAAATAATAAAATTATATATTTAAACTAAAAATAAATTTCAATTGCACTTAAATTAGAGATTTTTTGAAGTCAAATAAAATCTAACAAATCTAAAACATTTAATCTATACCAGCTATTTTTAAAATTTATAATCCTAGCATATGTGTCTGCAGAGGATGAGTGACAAAGGGATAGTTATCATACGCTTGATTTTTTACATAATCAATTTTTATAATCGCTGTATATTATAAAATTTTGTAAAATTATATAATATAATAAAAAAAAATTAATAGTGACACTCAATTTTATAAATAATACTACCAAAATATCTTTTATTTATAACATTTTTTCTACAAGGCTCCCATTAAAATAATATTTATATTCTTCCTAAATTAAAAAAACTAAATGTATATTAACACATAATTTTTTTATTTATTGGAAAGTTAATTTATTTACTAGAGCACAGTTTATTACGCAATGATCACTATAACCATCCCCCTAGACTGCACTGTGACTGCCCACTAACTATATTCAGCAGACAGTAAACTAAATATTTTAAAAAATGTAAAAGTCCTTGCATCCCAACGCAACAAATAACAAATATATCTGTTTCAATATAGATCAAAACTCTACAATGTTTGCCGATCATAAAGTAAAAAGTAAGGTATTCATTTGGGAAAGCAACATAATATGTTCGACAAAAGACTTGATGCTAAACGTCAAAACAAAAGAAAATAAAAGCATATCATTAAACAATTTGGAGACAGAAGCACCAACTAAAGAGAATGTTGATAAAGATGACCAAGTGTCTAATGCTCCCACTAAGAAGAATGTAAATATCTTTATAGATCCCAACTCTTACCCCGATTCTAAGCAAATGCAAGATGAAGGCTACACATTTTTTTGGGATGAATCATTACATGTTCCCAAAGATGACCAAGTGTCTGATACTCCCATTAAGGAGGATGTAAATATTAATTTAGATCCCAACTCTTACCCCGATTCAAAACAAGTGGAAGATGAAGGCTATACATTTTTTTGGGATGAATCATTACATGTTCCCAAAGATGGAAAGGTGTCTGATGCTCTCACTAAGAAGAATGTAAATATCTTTATAGATCCCAACTCTTACCCCGATTCTAAGCAAATGCAAGATGAAGGCTACACATTTTTTTGGGATGAATCATTACATGTTCCCAAAGAAGACCAAGTGTCAGATACTCCCATTAA
>NW_026099572.1:62385610-62404078 GCF_025091365.1 Daktulosphaira vitifoliae | reverse complement strand
TACTCCCATTAAAGAGGATGTAAATATTAATTTAGATTCCATCTCTTTCCCCGATTCAAAGACTATAATAGGTGAGACAAATGAATTGATACTAAACGTCGAAACAATAGAAAATAAAAGCATATCATTAAACAATTTGGAGCCAGAAGCACCAACTGAGGAGAATGTTGTCAAAGATGACCAAGTGTCTGATACTCCCATTAAAGAGGATGTAAATATTAATTTAGATTCCATCTCTTTCCCCGATTCAAAGACTATAATAGGTGAGACAAAAGAATTGATACTAAACGTCAAAACAAAAGAAAATAAAAGCATATCATTAAACAATTTGGAGCCAGAAGCACCAACTGAGGAGAATGTTGTCAAAGATGACCAAGTGTCTAATGCTCCCACTAAGAAGAATGTAAATATCTTTATAGATCCCAACTCTTACCCCGATTCTAAGCAAATGCAAGATGAAGGCTACACATTTTTTTGGGATGAATCATTACATGTTCCCAAAGATGACCAAGTGTCTGATTTTCCCATTAAGGAGGATATAAATATTAATTTAGATCCCAACTCTTACCCCGATTCAAAACAAATGGAAGATGAAGGCTACACATTTTTTTGGGATGAATCATTACATGTTCCCAAAGATGACCAAGTGTCTGTTACTCCCATTAAAGAGGATGTAAATATTAATTTAGATTCCATCTCTTTCCCCGATTCAAAGACTATAATAGGTGAGACAAAAGAGTTGATACTAAACTTCGAAACAATAGAAAATAAAAGCATATCATTAAACAATTTGGAGCCAGAAGCACCAATTAAGGAGAATGTTGCCAATGAGGGAAAAGTGTCTGATGCTCCCAATAAGGAAAATATATATGAATCTTTTAACATTTCGGAGTCTAAAATTTTATTCAATAATTTTTCTTTGCATTTATTAATTATCATATTTTTATATATTTATTTTATATCTAGTAGTATATTTTAATACATATATTTGTTTTTGATATATTTTTATTATTTGTAGAATTTTGTTTTAAATTTATTTGATTATCTAAAATATATTATAAATATTAAAAAGTGCATGTTTTTATTTTTTCATAAAATGTTTTAAATGGTATCCTGAACCTCTATATTTTTTAATTTAACTTGTAAAATAAACATTAATTTTTAATATATTATAATTTTGTTAAAAATATTTTTTTTCTCTTTGGGAAATTGGATAAAAATTGTGTGATGTGTTTTTACTTTTTAATCGATAATGTATTCTATAATGTATTCTATAATTTATCATAAATTCATTAATCAGTTTATTTCACTAAATAAAAATAATAATTTATAAATTGAATTTTTTAATTTATCACTTTTCTCTTACTCTTATAATAATAAATTTTGAACATTGGTTAAATTTTGCGAAATTAATAATGAGTAACTCAATTTATCATTCTTGTGTTTATTAACCTATAATAGCAATAAATACCAATATTTATTTTTAAAAATAAAATCATATTTAATATTTTAGAATATAAAATAACTGTTATTGTATAAACTTTATTGTATACAAAATGCTTAAAGGTCTTTTATAAACTTGATAAATAAATATTTCATAAACAAGTATTTTATAAAAAAAAAAGTTATTACTTAATATGTTTTATAAACTATAGATTTTATAGTGAAAAATTAATAATAAAAATACAATCAAATTCACATATAATTTTTATTTTTCACAACATTTTAATTATTAAAAATAAAACTCAAATAAGAAAGCTATAAAATAAATTGTTAATACGCATTAATTAAATATTGTACATACATACAATATTAAGGTTATAGTATAAAAATTATTTTTTAACATATTTATGAACTTTCCCACCATATCTTGTAACAAATGCATTTACATCAAACTTTCTTTTACATCCGTCATAATTCATATATGTTATTTTACCAAAAATTTCCCTTTCTCTCCATCCTTGATCATGTATTCCACAGATTGACCACATGCTTCCAACAAAACCACTTGGGTCTCGTCCATCCATACTGTATTTGTCATTAAGGTATATTGATTCCGCAAGAGCTCATTCTGGTGTATCTGTCCATTCTAATATTTTTTTTGACCAATACATACGAAGAAAGCCATGCATCTTTCCTTCTTTAACCAGCTGAATTTGTGCAGAATTCCATAAATCATCGTGAGTTTGTAAACTTTCATGTTCTTCTCTAGTATAAACATATTTTCTTTTGTCTTCTCTGAAAGTATACATCATAATTAATGAAAAAATAAAGTAGATTTATAAATATTTTTAAGTTTATCTACCTATGTTCATTAAGTGTAGTTTGTGCCCAATTTGCTGCACTCTTAATGCTATCATATTTTGGATTATAAAAACAAAAGTTATCAGATAGTTCACGTCTAACAATTGCTTCTTTTCTATAAGCTGCAACACTTTCTGAATATTTACTTGAAAACTTGCTAACCTCTAATATACACCTTTGAACTGATATCTGTCCTATAATGTATTTTATTTCAATCAACATACAATACGATAAAAATACAGAATATAATAAAACTAAAAATAAAACAAATAATTATAATTTTATGTAAAACTTTGTGTAATTGCTCATTTCTGCTAAGCAATTGATTGCTTAGTATATTTACATATAATAAAGTATAGTATCGAACACCCATAATATTATAAATAACTAAGATGATAATGATATATGTTTAATGATACAAACAAAACAACATGTAAGTCAAAGATAAGTTTACAATTTTATGATTTTGTTAAAATTATAACTTAATTTTGTATATAAAATTCAAAGATTTTTTTTTCTTTTTTAATACTAAATTATAAAATCTTCGTTTTTGAATGAATATAGGAATAGATAAATTTTGAAAAATTATTTGTTTAAAAACAAATTAATAATAATTGTTTAAACCAAAAATCTTAGAAAAATATTTTGTATACAAAAAAATATAAAGGAGCATTTGAATTCTTGATTATGACGTAATTTAAAAGTAGAAAATAAGTTGAAGTAAAAATAAAATAGCGGTGGGAATTTTCGTTCTATTCAACTTTACTTCTAAATAAAAATTTCTTATACGACTACGTATAAGCTCAGAAATTTTTTGCACAATTTTTTTAACTATTTTTTTTTTTTAATTTTGAAAGGTGTGCGAGTTTTAAATTTTTTTTTAGTTATTAGTTAACAAATTTTAATTATTAGAGTTCTGAAATATATGATTATATACTTACATATACATATTGTCAGCCTAAATTACGGTGTCAGTAATACCAACTATGCAAGGAATAATTTGCTAACGTAATTTATTAAAAGCATACAGTAATGGCTTACTAAAGGAAGTAGTTACTTCTGTCGACACTTCACAAGTACCACACTCAGTTTTTTAATCTTGAAGGGATGAAAAATATTATGATTTTACTACATATTATTTTTGAATTAAACAATATTTACCTTACTAAAAATTAAAAATTTTCAATAATTACCGAGAAAATGAGTGTCTTATCCTTAATGAATCACCCTGTATATTAACGCATAGGCACTATAAGCACTGTGCTTAAATTTGCAAACATTTTATGGCCTAGAAAAATGTGTTGATACAATTTTTTGTAAATTTCATATTATTTTATTATTATTATAAGTTTATAAACTATCTACATATGTTAGCACAATAAGTAAGATATTAAGTATTTAATATTTTATAGACAAAAATAATAACATAACTCGTATATTTTTCTCAATATTTGTTGAAGTGATTACCCATAAAAATCAGAATGTATAAACCGATGAAGCGTCGTTCGTATACTAGTAAGTATTTTATCCTACCGATTTGATCTAAATAATAATATTTATAGTCTTTTTGATTATAATTATTTCAACTTATAAATAATTTCATTCTTTTGATCTCCTTATAAAAGTTGGCAGTATAATATCGATAGTTTTCCATCCAATAACCAGACTAATTAACTTTATACGGATTGATCGAAGAAATAAAAAAAATGCTTAGTTAAGATTAGACGAAAGATTAAATATTTTAACTAACGAGAATTTAAAAGATGAAGAAATAAAATTAAAGAGAAATAATTTAGTCGAAGCCTATAAGATCGATTTGGAATCTGTATTTTGAAACGTTTCTACTTACGTACTCTTTTTGAGTTTATATTACTTAACTTAAAATTATCAATAATACGAAATCACAAAACAATTTTGTTCAATTAACCAGCTTATTTTATTTTAAAAGAAACAAATATATCTATACTGATTACCTAGCATATCAGTCTTACTTTAAGAACTAATTAATTTAGATAAAGAGAGAAGTATAACCCTTTGGATCACGGTTGGTAACCCGTTGTTACGAGAAACGTTGCAAAGGCTTAAAAGGATTTTAGAGAGAAGCCAGTAATCTTGATCACGGTTGATATCACGAAGGTTATCATTACCGTTAAAGATTAACTAACTATTTTAAAAGAAAATTTAATATAAAAAACTTTGTACATGGTTGGTAATGATAAATCAATATAGTTATGATCACCGATAAAAATACTATATATTAAATGAATAAGATTTAGGAGAGAAATATATCTAGTTGGCTATAAAAATCGCGATCACTAGATTAGTTTTATTAACCAAATAGAGAGAAAGAAAGTAAATGGCAGTTAAAAAAAAGTGAGGGAGTACTTTATACCGCCTACCACAACTTGGGTAGTGTAGATTAGTGTTTACTGATTTTTTATTTTTTAATATTTTGTAAGAAATAAATGTGCATTTTGTAATAAAAATAAAATAAGGGAAAGCGATGAGATAGAGATAGTAGGAAAGGGATTATAAGTTATTTGGATTGTGTTAGATTCATTCATATCATCTTAATCCTACCTCTTACCCACTCTGTCCTATTTATTAATATTACATGAATATAGTGCATGTCTTAAGACTACACTTACCTTGATGTCCAAATGGATTCGTAGATAGATGGTGAATTGTGATGTTCCTTGTTGACGTCGATATTTTAAGTTAATTTAAATAAATAAAAATACTGATATGAGGGGCAACATACTGAGTTTATTTCTATAACTTGTATTAATTATTTTGACAAATATATATAAGTCTTATAATTAAAATTAACAAAAGTAACGTGTAAGTGAATTTTACATTATTAACTTTTAATATGAAAGTGTAAGATTATGGGGGAATAATAAGTGAAAATGAAAGTGAGAGTATGCGAGAGAGATAAAAAAGAAAGAGAGAGTCTGTGCTAATTTTACTAGCCCTTTTATATTAAACTAGTTGGTAAAGTGATTAAGGAAGGCTAGTTTTTCTTAAAAATTTAACTATTTAATCTTGCCGTCTGTTGGGCGCCACAGATACGCTTATGGTAATTAAAAAGATGGACATTAATGTAAACATCGCTCCAAATGAACGATGTATTTGTAACAAGTAATAAAATAATAGTCGGTCAGAAAAGTATTTAAAATTGATAATTATTTGTGTAAAGATTATTCTAGAAGTTTCTCGAATAATCTCGAAACTTCTATTTTGATTCATTAAAATTTGTTTATCTTATTTAAATTACGAGTTCCCGATTGGGCTGATATGCAATATATAAAGATTTACAAGCAATAATATCTATTTTATTAAACAAAAGGTACATTACATTATGTTCTTTTGAATAAAAGTTAACAAACAGCGCTATGATAGCGCCGCTATCCAACGAATTGCAATTGAAAAACGGCAATAAAGCTATATCGTAACGCTATAATTTATTGATGAGTTTTTAATCTTTAAGATATTTAGAGAAACTGGAATATCTGTCAATGAAATAATAATGAAACAATAATAATCAAAATTTAAACATTGATTTCAGAATATATTTATCGATTTTTGGAACTTCATGCGAAAACAAAGTATCATTTTCGATTTTATAGAGGGTTAAGAATTGGACGCGATCAACTATTGGACAAAATAAATTGTCTTCATGAACAGTACTTGCCATTGAAAACAAATTGCTCCAAGAATCAATACTGAAAAGTTATTGAATCATTTGTAAACAAAAAATGAGGCAAAAAAGTTTTGTAACTGAATTTTTATATTTTTGGAAGTAAGATGAATTTTTTTTATGATTTGTAAAAATTGTTACTATATAAAAAGTTATAAAAAAGTTTAGTTTTGATTTTTATGTTGTATACATTTTTGTTTATAAAAGCTTAGCACTTAGATATATACTTCCTCTTCCTAAGAGAAGATTTCTTAACCATTTAAATACTGGACACTAAATAGGTAAATCATTGACAGTGATAGTAGCTATTTTTCAGTGTATGATATTTTTGTTCATCAAACCCGGCAACGTATTAGCGCATAGGCACCATAAACTTTACGATAATATTGATCCATCTTCGTTGGATATTAATTCAAATAATCAAAGTTTAGATGAACGTTACAATGTTACCAAAATTATTAATACGTCAACAACATCGTTTTCTCCTAGTCAAAGCCAGCACAATAAAATACATGTCACTCTTTAATTTTACAGAAGCGAAAATAGTTTTGCTAATTATAATTAGCAAAATTATAAGTATTTTGTGTTTATAACATGACTTGAAACTTCTGGCCGCCTTCGACCGATAACACCATAGTGTTACACCGACGCAACCTTGACGGCTACTTTTGAAAATATGTATATAAAATCGTTTGTAACTTAGAAACTGTTGGTAATATTATTACTGTATTATTCGAATACATTATATATAAAATCTTTATCTAAATTAATAGGTACGACTATAGAGTCCCAAGGTATATTAAAATGGTTATGTTTTTCGAAAATATCGATTCAACTTTTAAATATTACTGAGTTGTTGTCTGATCGAACATTTATAACCGATGACGTCAACCACTCTCGTTAAACACGTCACTATGCATCAAATACATAATATATATATTATTATCCTGATGGTGTTTTGTTAGAATAATAATAATGTTAACTTTATTTTGCATATTTAAAACTTTAAAAATAATAATATCACATTTGTGTAATATTTTTAATTGCACTGACTTTAAATAACAACTAATAGAAAGCTAATATCAAAATATTATTTCCAACATTCATTTATCATATAAAAAAAGTAGATAAATAAAAATTCTGTAATAAATATATTTTATTTTTTCAGTAGATTTTTATTAGTAACTCTATTTTGTAATAATAAAATATTTAGAATCCAAACTAACAATAATATCTTGTATTGTTAAACTTTTAGTTAATGACAGTGTATGCAAATAGTCATTCAAATGGGGTTTCATCAACTTAAAAAAACCTGAAAATAAATTCGTTATTATAGCGTGTACAAAAACATATCATATTGTATACTTATTGAAATAATTATTATTATTGCAAAGAAGTTTTTTCAGTAATTGTTTAAACCAGGGATTTTAAAAGATATTCAAAAAAACCTGTTTAAAACATAAATAAATAATTTAAAACATCTCATAAAACCAATGTACATGTTGACATTTTTGGTGCTTTAAACACGGTAAAAATTTTATTTTAAACAAGTATTGTTAAAACATAACATCCCTGGTTTGAACCTGTTGAAAGAGTTATTAATTCAGCATATGCTCATCTCTAGTTGATAGTAATTGATATGAGGAAATACCCACTTGTACCATAGTTATCAGCTGCTGCTGTTGTTGTAGTCAGAACATTTTAAGGTTTCTGTGATATAAGTTCTCTCTCTAACCTATAAGCTCGTGAACTTTACACAGTAGTTTGTTGATAAGTATGCTCATACAATATGAATATCATTTATCAGTTATGCTTTCAAATAAAATCACATTGCTACTAAAACAATGTGAAGAAAGTTAATATTATTCTACAGTCCTACCATTACTTTTGCCTCATGCAGAGAATTTAATCAAAAGTAGCATTTTCATCAGCTTGGATAACTCAGTCAGTTTATAGCTCATGTGATGTATGAAGGAGGCTAGATAGTCTCATTCAGCACCCAAAAATTAGAGAGAGAATTATTTTGTATCCCCATCATGAAATATATAAGTTTATAATATAAAGATTAAGTAATTTATTTTAGGTTAAGTTTTATTATTGGTCCACATGATCTTTGTTTATAAAGCTATTGATACCAACCATTAATTAGGAATATCGTGGATCAATAGTATAATTACTCATATGACGTGTAAAATAAAACTTAACATTATTATCTTGTAAAATTTCATTATGCTTCACATATATCAACTTATATGCAATAATAATCAAATTTTTCTCTACTACATAATTTAAAAAAATTCTTAAATAATTACTGTTGAAGTCTAATTGGTCATCTGTATTATCGTATAATTTATCCTTTTCATCCAGTTTAATATTTTCATTTATCAAAAAATCTAAAAATACTGGCATTGAGACGAAATCTGAATCATTAGAATAATATTTAAATATAATCCTCAATATTTCATCTTCATTTTCTGGATAATTCAAACTGTCTCGATTATAAATTTTATTAATAAATTTGTTCCGCAATTGAGAAATATAGTCTACAAAGTTAAGATCATCTCCTATTTCTGAAAACAATAAGAACAAACAATTTTTTGGAAATTAAACAAATATAATTTCTATAAATACAATAAAGATGATTTTTAACTTGGAAAAATATTATTTGGTTGCAGTTTTACTTATTAAACTAAATTTTTTAATTTAAATGTAAATTCACTATTACCTTTACATTCTGTTAGTATATTTTCAATTAAAACCTTATCGTTCTGAATCATAGCTCTAACTATCGTGTGATCTGTAATTCTTTTTGCCATTAGTACATTATCTTCATAATCTTCATTCAAAGAGTCATTAATTAACATATGATTAATATATTTTTTAAGTTCAAAGTAAACGTTCATTGGTTTAACTTCAATCTAAATAATATAAAAACATACTAATTATTAAAAAAAACCAGCACAACAGGGACGTGGTATAATTGGAACAAGTATACATGCTAACTGTTAGTGATTAAAATCACTATCATAAATAAATATAGTATAAAAAAATTAAAAAAACATGCTTTTAATTTTAGCTTCGATGCGAAGCTGAGAAGGTATTGGTTTTACTATGATGTGTTTTTTTTTGTGTCTGGTACCAGTTTTTCTCAGCTCTCACTGAACCGATTTCATTCAATGATACGTCAAAGGATCACAAATCGTATCTAGACGAAGACATTACCCTCAAAAATATATAATATAAACATCATATGTTGAATGTACACATAAATTATACTTGTACGGTAACAAATTATTAGAAATAAAGTTACAAGTTCTGGGTAATTCTACAAATAAAAATTTGTAAAATATGATATATATTACGACTCGTAACGCATTCACCCCACACCGCCTACCATATGTCGACAATAATAATTTCCAACCCGTAGACTCGCGCGTGTCACCAATTATATTATATATATATAAATAAATTTTTATTGAGACACGGCCCCGTCACTCGTGCCACCTTTATCAGCCATCGCCCTACTATTAGTATAAGTGACCATATGCAACGGTGTAAAGTCCAGCAAATGCCGCACGGCCGACGATGACCCGTCGCAAATGATGTGTTGAGTCTAAAATTAAAAGCGTGTTTTTTTAATTTTTTTATACTACATTTATTTATAATAATGATTTTAATCACTGTCAGGTAGCGTGTGGTTGTGTGGCATCACGGTCTGACCTTGCCGCCGATGTGGAACACAATGCCATCTCTGGAGCGTTGTATGCGCATCGTTTTTACTAGAACGTCCTCTTAAAATAAAATTATACTTTTAGCTTAGTTCAATCACAAAATGATTATTTGTCATATCTTAATGACTCGTTATATATATAAATAATACCTTCAAAGGTAAATGTAGAGCTTAAGTTTTAGATTAGCAGCAATAAAATTAATACATTCACGTTGTATATTATAATATATAAATGAAAGAAATATTTAAAATAAGATTCAATTATGCAATTTCATTTAAAAAAAATTTATATTATTATAATTCATAATATGATATTAGCAATAATTCATTGAATTTAAATTTATGAGTGTTATTAATATATATATATATATATAATTACCATTGATAAAATAGTTTCATTATTTTTATCTTTTGTTGGAAGAAAAGCCATTTCTAGAACAAAACTGCTTAAAATAATAAATACTTTGCTGATTTGATAATACATATTATATATATAATGGATAAAGCAAAATTTAGGAACTAAAAAATATTAATTCAATAAATTTTATATAAAATAAAACTTCAATTACTCTATAAAATTGAACTATTAAATTTTATTTTCTAAACTTTTATTATTGAATTTTTAAAGATTAAAACAAGGTAACACACAAAAATAAAATTAGTTTTTTGTAATATTCAACAATCTTATGTGTACCTTTTAAAACAAATAATTCTTGTTATTCTCGGTAATATATTTAAAAATATAAATATATATTTGCTTTTTATATCATAAATTGAATGTACACATAAATCATACTTGTACGGTAAGAAATTATTAGAAATAAAGTTACAAGTTCTGGGTAATTCTACAAATAAAAACTTGTAAAATATGATATGAAGGAATTTATGTTTGTACTCGAATTTTGGTAAACAATTACTAGTTCTTTTCCATTAGTCAGTCAATGATTTATCTATAAATTTGTCATATTAATTGAATTGATATTTTAGCTTCGATCCGAAGTTTAACTATGTTGTGTTTTTTTTTTTATTTTTTATTTATTTTTTTGTGTCAGTTACCACATTTTTTCAGATCTTATCGAACCGATTTCTTTCAACGATACGTCAAAAGATCACAAATCGTATCTAGTCGAAGACATTACCCTCAAAATTTGAAAAAATTTCCCTCGTTCCCCGTAAATGGGGGAAACCTCCAAAACAATTACTAATTTAAAAATCGCTAATTTTCGAAATTTTTTCAATTTTTTTTTTAAAACTGTCATAACTTTTTCAAAAATGACCAAATCAATATAATATTTTTTTTTTTATAGATGAACGATGTCTTTACTTATCTTTTGGTATATTTTTTTTAAAATTTGACCATTTACCTGCCCACAGGGGCGGATTTAAAATGACAACTTTTTCAACTTTTATATATATCTTAAATTAAAGTTAATGTGATATACTTAATTATGAAAAAAAAAAATTTCGGACTTTATTTTATCTTTATGGTAAAAACAGACATCAAAGTTAATAAAAAAAATACGATTTTTGTAAAAAAATTCTTTTTTATAATCTTAACTTTTTGAAAAATGTACCAACATAAAAATTTATGAAATAACTATATCAGACTAGTAACATTAGAAAAAAAAAATTAAATTTCACATGTAATATATAAAAATAATTAAATCAGACTAGTATCATCCGGAAAATCTTCAAAACATTTATAACAGTACTTAGTTACCTTCTCATGCTCTTTGCAAATCGGTAATTTGCATTTTGAACAGGAACTCTTTGTCTTTTTGTCCTTATTTCGATCACAAAAGTTGTACAGCTTATATTTTTTAGAACCTGTCAGAGGCTGCTCTGTTGCAGAAGGAGCTGCTATACCCAAAACCTTCCGAATGTCATCCCTAAGTATCCTAAGGAGCTTCTCATTATTGATTCGTTGTCTCATAAAAGGTTCTGTGAGTTGAAATGCAAGGTTTTTCAAAAAACTGGCTCGATTGTAACGCGTCCCATCTCCTTTCTTTAGCAAATATAAAACATAGCTTTTATACCAGCTGTATCAAGAATGCCGAAAAAATAACGCATTGGCCAACGTCTCAATTTCAACGAATACCTCCACGGTATTCGGAAAACAGCCCTGCCTACGTGCGACCACTGCCGGGATCGCCCGGGAGAGACAGACAACACTGCACACCCTCTTTCGGTACGAGGCGTGGGCCCAGGAACGGGACTCTTTGGAGTCCCGTCTGGGGTCCACGCTCCGAGTCGGGTCCTTGGTGGACCTGATGTTGGGAAGCCGGGAGGCGTGGAGGCTCGTCCAGGCGTTCGCCGAGTCCGTCTTGAAAAAGAAGGAGGAAGCTGAACGCCTGAGACAGAGGCAGCCGCGCCGTCCGGTACAGGAGGACCTAAGGCGCTGGTTTAGGCCGGCGCCTTAGGTATTCGTGTTTTATGTTTTTGTTTCGTGAGTTATTTGTGCCCCCTTCGCAAAGTCCTGCCCCCACCTCCACGTGGTGCAACCTGGGCAACGGATCCCACTCTGGGATCCGGCTAACGAGGGAGGCCACACCACGTTGTGAATCAGCTCTTGATTAATTTTGGGCTGATTCACAACGTGATGGTGTGAGTTTTAAAGACGGCGTGNGACGCGGGCGTTATTGGTCAGTCAAAATAAAAATTTGTTTACATATATATAATATTGATGACAAGCACGCGTGTACGGGTACGATAACTAAAAATAAATTTTTATAGGAATAGTGTACCGTCGTATTGTGAGCGAGGCGTGGGGAGGGGTGAATGCGTATAACAGTCTAGTCTAGACAACGGAATATGCGATAACGCGTGGCGTTTGGAGAGTTACAAACTTACAAACAAACAACAAACAACAAACAACAACAAACATACACGTGAAACTAATAAAAGCGTGTTAAAAAGGAAACACACTAAATTATTAAATTTAATCTTAAATTCTCAAATTAATAATAACACAACATATAATACATTAACTATAAATACAAATATCATTGAGTAACATAAGTAATTAATCAATTTTTTAATTTTGCATTTATAAGAATTTCGAAAATTAGCGATTTTTAAATTTGTAATTTTTTTGGAGGTTTCTCCTATTTACGGGGAACGAGGGATATTTTTTCAATTTTTGAATGTAATGTCATCGACCAGATATGATTTGTGATCTTTGATGTATCGTTGAAAGAAATCGGTTCGGTGAGAGCTGAGAAAAAGTGGTAACAGACAAAAAAAAAACACATCATAGTAAAATTAATGTCTTCTCAGCTTCGAAGCTAAAAGTTATCATTTTGAATCCCTCTTGAGGGCAGGTAAATGGTCAAATTTATAAAAAAATATACCAAATGATAGGTAAAGACATGCATTTAAATAAAAAAAATTTATACTGATTTGGTCATTTTTGATAAAGTTAACAGTTAACAAAGTTATAAGTTTTATACACTGGACTACAAGGAACTTTCATCAGAAACAAAAATATACTTTTTTAAATCATCTTTTCGTGATTTTAAATATTCAATTAGACTTTTTCTATCACTTCTAAGTTTTAATATTATTAAAAAATAAGTATTTACATATAAAAAAAATAATTAAGAACAAAAAAAAATTGTTTTGAATTAATACTGATTTTGATTATAAATATGTTAAAAATAAGGAAAATGACATATTTTACCTATTTTTTTAATCGTTTAAAGTTGAATTTTGTGAAAGTTTATAACAAAAAAAAAATTATTTATTTTACCATAACTTTTAGCTCAATTGGCAAGTTGGTCTATACTACTAAGGTGATGACGGGTAGTATAAAGTACACCTTCACTGCTTGTACAATTATTATTCTTCTTGTTCTTCTTTATGTTTTTTTTATAACAGTGTTAAAGTTATTTATTTTATACTAATGATTGCAATATTAATTGCCGACTAGTTTACGTGCATACACCGCTCTACCGAATAAGTTTCTTTATTTATTCCTTACATCTTAATATTTAATATATTTATTGTAAATTTATCAGAAAAACTCATTATTTTTTGCATTTTTATCGTAATAGAACACTTAAATAGAAATCATAGTAATCATTTCTAAGTAATTTTTGATATTTAAAAAGATTCTACTATTGAAATATCCAGAACTGAATTAATTTTAATTATTTACTTTAACTGTTTAGTATATATTCGTCTTTTTTAAAATAAAACAAAATAAATTGATTATTTGAACAATTTGCATTGTATTTTCGTATTATTGATAAATTTAAGTTAATAAAAAACAAACTTAAAATAGTAAAAACGTAGTAACGTTTCAAACCATTGTCAGCTCGTTTAAGGTTCCATAATCGGTTTAATGTACATTTCATGTAAACCTCATTAGCAGCATCATCGTTTTGCAATGATTGGAATTTTCGTTTAATATTTTGCTCTGCCTCGGCCAATTGTCTTAATATTTCGTTATTAGATTTTCCGTCCATTGTTAATCGAATACTGAAAACATCCCCTTATTACATGACATTATATTATTGCAAAAGTATCGAAACATTTACAATACCTGTCTTCATCTCATGGATGAATTTTGCTAATTACTACAAAACTAAATTTACAATCATTCCTACATGAATGAAAAAATTCACGAAACTGGTTGTGTTTCATTTTTTTTTAAATTTTTTATGTTAGTTCCTATTTTTAAATATTAGAAATATTTGTTTTACTTAACACGTAATTATTATTTCTTACTAAAGGACATCAATTCCATTCTACTCTCCTTTTTAATTGCACCCTACTCTATTTTCTATATTTTACAAAAACAAATATATGTACAATAAGTTATTTTATAATTTCTTAGACATGATTATCGTGAAGAAAAGCTACATACTGGTAATTACTTTATTTAATATAATTACAGAAGCTAATGAATGTTTAAATGAATAATAAAATATGACACGGCACCGTCCGTCGCTTTAGGCTGGCACTCACCCGTGTCTCTCTCGATATCAGCCGTCCAGCTATTAATATGACAATCGGTTGTCTCCCCGCCCTTGACACCGAGATAAGGCCGCCGCCGAGTATGGATTACGGATATTGCGTTCTGTTGCGTTTCGGACGTGAACCTAAACTGATTAGTCTTTCTTTTGTGCTGTTTTTATGCTTTCTTGTTTTCCCTTGTTTGTGGATTGCGACGAGGGTGGTTACTACGAATATTACCAACAACATCGTTACATACGTATACGTACAGTGTTCGAATTAAAGAAAATAGTTAATAATATAATAATCAAATATTTTCTTCCGGAGTTGTTCTTTTTTTACTGTGGTGCTTGTTGTCAATTTATATTATACGTATACCTATATATAAATATAGTTAAAAAAAACTAAAAAACACGCTTTTAAAGCGCATCGAACTAAAAAGTTAAAAATAATTTTTAGTTCAATGTGCTTTAAAAGCGTGTTTTTTAGTTTTTTTAAACTATATTTATTTTTTACTTTCTAGTTTCATGTTATGATAGTAGTTACTATCAATATCATGGTTGTAACGGGTAACGGGAAATCAGGGTTCGATTCCGGAGAGAGAGTCTGAGAAACGGCTACCACATCCAAGGAAAGCAGCAGGCGCGTAAATACCCACTCCCGGAACATGGTGGTAGTGACGAAAAATAACGATATAATAATGACGGGAATCATCCTTTGTAATCGGAATGAATACACTCTATATCCCTTAATGAGAATAAAGCGTGTTAATATATTAATTTTAATAGTAATTATAATATATATATAATGTATATATTATATATATACAAATAATGCGACTTAAGTACGTAAACGTATCATGCACTAGGTATAGCTGTGTTTTGTGGGCGGGCGAGGTGCGGGGGAACATTGTACGCGAGGCATATGCGGTGGCTGTAGGAATATATATAAATATATACACATACATACGTAAGGCGCATTACATGGTATTGGCCAGTCAAAATAAAAATTTGTTTATATATATATAATTAATGTCACGCACGCTTGTACGGGTACAAAAACTAAAAATATAAAATTATACAGGATTAGTGTTGCCAGCGATTGGTGAGCGGGGTGGGGTGAATGCGTTACGATAGTATAGTCTCAAGGTCATACACGACGGGATACGTGACATAATAACACGTGCCGCGTGAAGTTACAAACTTACAAACAACAAACATACATGTGAAACTAATATAAGCGTGTTAATATAATACATATACCTCGTGTGCCGTACCATTCGGATACGTTATAAATATTAAATAGTAGAGTTATATTTATTTTAATATTATTAATATAAAATGGAACAACATAAGTGTTTTTTTATTATATCAAGACATTATACATTACCTCATACATTTTATACCACATTATGACCCACAAACTATAGTTTCATTGCACCGATTAACAGAATGTAAAATTCATTTAATTCATTGGGTAATTTTGATTTTTTTCATGATATACCAATCAGGCTACAAACTCTTATAAATGCAAAATTAAAAAATTGATTAATTACTTATGTTACTCAATGATATTTGTATTTATAGTTAATGTATTATATGTTGTGTTATTATTAATTTGAGAATTTAAGATTAAATTTAATAATTTAGTGTGTTTCCTTTTTTTTTAACACGCTTATATTAGTTTCACCTGTATGTATGTTTGTAACTCTCCAAACGCCACGCGTTATCGCATATATAATTTTTATTTTGACTGACCATTATCATCCGCGTGCATTCAGCTTACGTATACAGGGTGTTCAGTAAGTCAGGAAACGGGTTTCTATTGTACTCATTGTTTGTAACAATAAGAACAATAGAAACCCGTTTCCTNATACTTCTTTCATTCGACATACTTTTTTTTAAAATCGGACCATTTCCCTTTATACAGGGGGGGTGCAAACCTTTTAAAATGCGTATAGAAAGTAGAACTTTTTCAACTTAACTTTTGAAAATGTTCCGGAAAGATTGACACTTTTATATATATCTTAAATTAAAGCTAATGTAATATACTTTAATTTGAAAAAAAAAAATTTGACATCTGGATTTGTTTTCATGGTAAAAATAACTATCGTATTCAAAAATATGCTACTTTTGTGTTAAAATTCTGGGTTTTGTATTTTATTTTATTTTAAAATACCTGACAAGGGGAGTACAGATTTTCATAAATATTATATAAATTAAAATTGATATAGTATAGATAGTTAAACTTATTTAAATATGTTTGTTTCTTTTAAGTCGAGAAAAATAACTTTGAAATTTGAACTAGCTTAAATAGCCAATTTTTCAACCGCCGGAAGCAACGTACGGTTGCCGAGTTGGTAAAATTTATGTTTTACACGCTTGGGGTACGAGGTTCCAACCCGCATATGGCAATGAATTTTTTGCATTTTTTCTTAATTCTTTTTAAGTTAGTATAAATTTTAACTCGTTTGATTTTTATCACATTTAGATTCAATAACTTCAATAAAGATCAAGGATCCCATCACTTTAGTCGCCCCTTGCAAGAAGAAATTTCTTATTCGTATTAAAATTATTTTACTATATTTTAAGTTTTCGCTTCGATGCAAAGCCGAGAAGATATTTTTTTGTGACTATCATTTATTTTCTCTGCTCTAACTTGACCTACTTTTTTCAACGATACGTCCAATTACTACAATTCGTTATCTAGTTGAAGATATTACCCTCAAAAATTTAAAAAAAATTTCAATTTATCAATTAAACAGTTAGTTATTCCATGTTCTCAATAAAGACAATTCAAACCATTAATTTGTAATGTTTTCAAAATATTTATTAACGAATGAAGTTTGATATGATAGGTTTCAACTACAAAATTAAATCATTTTACTTTGTAATTTAATAATTTTATTACTCTGTTTGTGTGTGCTACTATTAGACTATAATATTCAAATTTTTTTCTAACGTGTTGCTATATAAATCATTTCTAAAAAAAATGATTGTTTTTTCTCCTGAATTAACAATTGATTTTTACAAATATAATCAAATTTTATAATAAACTCAATTGAGTAAATCTTTTTAACAACTTTGTTTTGATTGGTACATTTAGTTAAAGTAAATCATTAAAATTAATTAAGTTCTCAATATTTCAATTATAGAATCTTTTCAACAAACAACAAAAGTTCCTAGGAAATTATTACTATTACTTCTATTTAAGTTATCTATTACCATAAAAATGCAAAAAAATATTGAGCTTTTCTGATAAATTTACAATAAATAGTAATTATAAAACTTTCTGACTGCATATTGATCTTAACGATACAATTTTTTTAATTGTCATAAAATTTTCTATTTAATTATGTCAATGTCAAACTTACCAATTGAGCTAAAAGTTATGGTAAACATTTACATTATAAACATTTACAACAATCAACTTTAAACGATTAAAAAAATAGGTTAAATATGTCATTTTCTTTATTTTTAGCATATTAATAATCAAAACCAGCATTAACTTAAAACAATTTTTTTGTGCTTAATTATTTTTAGCTTTTTTTATATGTAAATTCTATTTTATAATAATATTAAAACTTAGAAGTGATAGAAAAAGTCTAAATGCCCGGCGCCGCGTTCCTCGTCGAGCAGGTTGGCGGGCGGCAGTGACGACAGGATACCCGCCGTCACTCCGGACACCGTTCGGTACGCCGAAACTGTCCGGATCGCCGCCCGCCTCTGCACCCTGAGCAGGGCTTCACGGTTTTTGGACGAATACTCAAGAGTATCCG
>NW_026099572.1:62383444-62385444 GCF_025091365.1 Daktulosphaira vitifoliae | reverse complement strand
TATATGTATATATATATTCTAATTACTATTAAAAATATATATTAACACACTTTATTCTTATTTAGAGATATAGAACTCATTCATTCCGATTACAAAGGATGAATCCAGTATCGTCATTTTTCGTCACTACCTCCATGTTCCAGGAGTGGGTAATTTACGCGCCTGCTGCTTTCCTTGGATACCACATCCAAGGAAAGCAGCAGGCGTCTGAGAAACGGCTACCACAGTCGTTTCTCAGACACCCTCCCCGGATCGAACCCTGATTTCCTGTTACCCGTTACAACAATGATATTGATAGTAACTACTATCATAACATGAAACTAGAAAGTAAAAAATAAATATAGTTTAAAAAAACTAAAAAACACGCTTTTAAAGCACATCGAATAAAAAGTTAAAAATAATTTTTAAAATAAGTTTAAAATAATTATGAACAAAAAATACTAGTAGTATTGTGATAACAGCGTGGGTGCTTTGTGCCATATTTTTCGTATATTGAGCGCCCGATGCTTTTATATCACAATAATACTAGTATTTTTTGTTCATAATTATTTTAAAAATTATTTATAACTTTTTGTTTGATGTGCTTTAAAAGCGTGTTTTTTTAGTTTTTTTTAACTATATTTATTGTTTTAACTGTACGTTTTGTATTATAATGATAATATTTGTATCATAGTGATTTATATGATAAAAATAAGGTTTATTATTTATAATAAATATTATATTATTTCGAGCGTAGCGATAAAATTTCTTTAACAAAAAATGTCCCTTTAAAGTGTTGTAAAAAAAACATGTTTAAAAAAAACTAATTAAACCATTTATAAATTTCAGAAGAAACAATGTAAATTTTCAAATTGTTGGTGTTTTAATCACGCATTGTTTCAAAAGTAACAATCCTGCTCCTCCTCCCGATGTCACATACAAATATAATTTGCACCTGTATACTCGACTTAATTGCTAATATATATCGTTTAACTATTTTCACCTGTGTACTCAAACAACATTTTTTGCTAATTTTTAATGTTAGTATGTAAATAAAAAACTTTATTAAAATCATGATTAGTTTGAAACAAATTTTGTACAACTATTGGTTTTTTTAATAAGGAGTTAGATATTAAAAAATAGATAGAGAATTTTCGAAAATTAAAATGGCAATAATACTAAATATTCAAGGGTACTTATGTATGTTTTTCGCTGTTTTATATATTGAAGGATTACACAATAAAAAAGAAATCGCGGCTATCATAAATGATTTTTTACGTCAACCAGGATGGAAAAATATAAACGATGTCAGCTTTATTAAATATAGAAGCAAAAACTATGAACTAAAAAATTTATTTATTGAACCTGTAACAATACATAATTGTGATAATTTCATACGGCAAGCAACGATATTCCTTGGATGTTCTTACTATTATGATTTAAATTTAATACTTTTATCATTAATTAAATTACAAGAACATTGTTTACATCTATTAAATTCTGGCAATGATAGTGCGCCAAATTGTACAGTAACACTTTTAAGAAAAATGATTGAAATTGTTCAAATGGCAAAATTTATGAAAGGAGCTTTATATGCAATAGAAAAATATCATAATAAACCCTTAAACACCCTCAAAAGAACCCGTTTTATATTAAGTGGTATACTAACAAAAATACAGGAAGATGAAACTTTATTGACTACGTTGAGATTCAGTTCGAATTCAATTAGAGATGTATTAGAAACAATCGCGAAAATATTATCTGCAAGACGTCTTGAACTTAAAAAAAAAAAGTTGAGTGGCAAAGAAATGAGGGAGGGTAAAGATGGTAAGAACGAAATCGTATCTCGGGGTCGAACTATATTTATTTATTAAATTATAAATATCCCTACCTCATTTATTCCTATTCTTGTTTATTACGTGATTTTTTTAGAAGGCATGCAAATAAATATTCGCACTTACCTTTATTTCCTTTAGTAATTGACTGAGTTGGTTTTAAACGAAAAATACTAGTATTATTGT
>NW_026099572.1:62375010-62383421 GCF_025091365.1 Daktulosphaira vitifoliae | reverse complement strand
AAAAGCGTCGGGCGCTCAATATACGAAAAATATGGCACAAAGCACCCACGCTTTTTTCACAATAATACTAGTATTTTTCGTTTATTATTGTTTTAAGCTTATTTTATTTCACAATAATACTATTATTGTTCGTTCATTATTGTTTTAAAGTTATTTTATTTCACAATAATACTAGTATTTTTTGTTAATTATTGTTTTAAGATTATTTTAAAAATTATTTTTAACGTTTTAGTCGATGTGCTATAGAAGCGTGTTCNTACAATTGGTGTAGACAAAGTAAAAATTAATAATTGTTTTTCGTTTCACGATTTTGAATGTATATTTTTACTTTTTAGTTTCATATGTTATGAAAGCGTGTTTTTTAGTTTTTTTTAACTATACTTTTTTCACATAAATAGCTCGGTATGTATGTTTTTGGTTAAAATATTGTTAAGCACAGGGGCACTAAATATTATAGAGCGTACCCGAACCGGTTAAAAACACTTAATACTGATCAGACTGTTTTGTGTAATGCCGTGTAAATAGAGTCACTGGAGGTGGGAGGGTTCGCCTGCACAAAACCAGTGATCTATGTTGTGAATAAATGTGTAAGTGTGTTTTTGTTTTGTGTGTTTAAAACTCTTAAATTAATTAATGTAGATTAAACTGAATACAATATTATACTATGCTATAAAATGTGTTTATGTGCGTGTGTGGTGTGTAACAGCTGATCGGCCGGTAGTACATATAACCACACTATCGATGTAGTGAGAATCATACGTTGACTGTTTGAACCGGATCGAGTACGTAATTATAGTTAACAACGGTATTGTTGTTAACAAATATTATAGTATGTAATGTAACTATAATCATTATGAAATCGATCATGTTTTGACGATTCTTATGAGTTATTATTTCTTAGTCGAATCATTTCATCTAATGCTTCACTGTTACATGGGGTTTTACCTGTCATCTTTGAGCAATCAAGTTCTTCAATTCGAATACCGTCCAATGATCTGCACCGACTAAGTGCTACATATGCTTGTCCAGCAGCAAACATCCGTGAGCCCAGATAAATGACTGCATGATCAACTGTACAGCCTTGCATCTTATGAACGGTTGATGCCCAACTCAGGATTAGCGGTAACATTCGTCTCTCAGCAGTTCCATAGCTATATTTTGCTGGAAATTGTATCGATATTGGCTTAATTACGTGTTCACCATCTGAACCGAAATTAATACGGACTGATGGGATGTCATCTGCATATACTTGGTCCCTACGAAAATTTGGCCATATAATTTCTGTAATGAAGCNGAAAATTTGGCCATATCATTTCTGTAATGAAGCCCATGTTACCATTCACTAAACCCTTTGACACATCAATGTTCGATCTTAACATCACTTTAGCTCCGACGAATATTTTCAATATATTAGGAAGACCTCCTCTTTTATTGATATCATTAGGTATTACAGAGTTTAGGTCTTTATTACCTAAATTTCGTGTAGCATCAACGAGTTGGTCTTGTGCTTTAATTGTATAAATAACAGTCCCTTTATCCTAAAAACTCTGAAGAACTTTTTCGTTATGTCTAGCAACTTGGTCATTTGTCGGATAAATCCTCAAAGCTCTCTAATTGAAAATTCTTCAGTAGTATCTGCTGAAACTTTACCAAGAAGAACTTCAAGATGCTTAGACGTTAATTTTCCAACTCTTAGGGCGTTAAGCACATCTATGAATGTCGTGTCTCCTTGTTGGCGCATGTTTTGTTTGAGTTCAACCAGGCGGAATTGCCGCCACAAATGTGTAGCAGGTTTCATGTGTTCTGGTTGTTGAAATACTTGATGTCCTCGGACAGGTAGTAACTGCATTAGATCACCAAAGAGTAAAACATTTATGCCTCCAAAACAAGTGGTCGGGCTTTTCAATTGATGCAAATNAGAGTAAAACATTTATGCCTCCAAAACAAGCGGTCGGGCTTTTCAATTGACGCAAATGAGAGTCGATCATGCAAAGCATCTCATAAGGTACCATAGAAATTTCATCTATGAACAGAAACTCAACGTTTTGCCATAATTGGCGCATCCCTCTCAAATAATTACCAGTTAGAAGCAACGATAACTCCATCTTTTTGTACTGGTAGTTTTAGCAGACGGTGTAGCGTAGAGCCACCGACCAATCGTGCTGCAACTCCAGTGAGGGCACCAATTTTCACAACCGATTTTCCATAACATCGGTTAACTTGGTTATTTAAAAGATTAAAGAGGAAAGTCTTTCCGGTACCTGCTCCACCAGTTACAAAAATTTTTTCTCGTTTAATATCACCGTTTAGCTGATTTTTGATACTCTCTGTAATGAAGATGAACAATTGTCTTTGATCAATATTCATAGCCTGCTGTGCTCTCTAGAATTGATCATTGCTCATTTCTGTCTCTGGTAATTCTTCTTCTCCAAGTTCAGGATTGATAATCTCTGGCTGTTTTAAAATTTCAAAGGCATGTACTTGATTGAATGCGTTTTCAAGCTGTTGGTCCCTCTCTCGAAATTGGTACATATGTCTGCTCATTTCCTTTAACTGATCCTCTCGATCTAAGAAGGCCTCTTTTGCATTATTAAAACCTTCGAGTAGTTCAGTTTCCGAACGGTAAGGCATATATTGAATGAGTAAGCTGTAGAAAAAGTTTTCTGGATCTGAAGTTGCTATAAAGTATGGTACCCTCACAACTGCGGGAACATTCCTCACAACCATTTTGCTCTTATCCAACAAGGTGATAAGTTGGCGACGCGTATTTGGAAGTTCTTCATAAGCATCATGATCAACACTTTCTTCGGTCTCGCTTACCTTTTTCGGATAAAATGGTTCAAACAACATTGCAAACTCTGTGAGGCTCATGTTCGCAAAATCGTAGTCAGGATGTTGTAATGGACGTTTCTTATATCTTTCAAAGATATTGCTACAATAACCAGTTGCGTGTCCACTTTTGTCGAATTGCAATACTCTGTAACGCTGTTCTGGCTTTCTTGTGTTCAGAAAAATACAGCTTCGCGAGCTATCTCGTAATGGGATATGACAAAGTCGATACGCACATTCTGCAGCCGATACTTGTCGTTCATGAAGAATCTTCATACATATCCTGAACAGTTTGCGTGAAATATCAGTCTCTTCACGTTGAATTTGCTGTATTGCTTGCGCTATTCCAGAATCTACACCTTCAGGTTCTGCTTTCGATAGATACTTTGCTATATAGTACGCTATCGCTTCGTTTGATCCGCACGGCTGAATATCCATGTTGCCTGTCCACAATCTTAATAACTCTGGGTGGTAATTATTTAACCACGCATCTTCTTTTCGAAGCTTAAGTAAACAAAGTCTACCTCCGTTACGAAGAAAATCATCTGAAGAATGAGACACAATTCATGTTTCGTTACATTCTTGACGTGGAAAGTTAAATCGGCATCTTACAGAGGTATTATTTTTAGTACAAGTATGTGTATGCCGATGAATTTGACATTTCTTAACTAGATCGTGAAGCTCTGGATCTTCTTCTTCTGTAGGCATTTTACAACAACAGTTACGATCGAGAAGAAGTTTCCCTTCTTCTGAATCAAACTCTGGATGATTTTCAATCCAAATCACCATATGAAGGTGAGGACTGCCCCGATTCTGGAACTCAATACGCCACCAATGGTCTTTCACTTTACCCCCAAATATGTCATCATTGTTTTTGATAAATTTCATTAGAGCATTTACTCTAACCATGAAATGTCGACTCAAAATTACTGGGTACTTTTCGATAAGTCTTTGAGTCTCATAAATGTCGAGCGTATTAGGATCAACATCAGGTCTACCATCAGCTATTAACAAAGCTTTTCGTTGATCTAACCAGTTGAGATCATTTGAGCTAAATGTTACAAAGTAGGTTGGAGCTCCTAAACATCTAATTTGAGCTAATAGCTCGTTCAAGGCTGATCTCCAATAAGCTGCAGAACCTCTCAAATTTTTCACATACAGATGGACGTCTTCGACTGCTCCTTCTTGATTAACGATTTTCTTACCACATGCTGATATAGTGCTTTTGATACGATAATATTCAAAGAAGGATAAGGCATAAAAGAGATAGTCGTTGCGTTGAAATCTTGTATCACTTCCCAAAATTCTAAACTGAAAGTAGTCTAATGCTGTAATATTTACGGGTCTTTGCTCTTTAAAACCGTACTTTCCATAAGGAAATAAGAAGTACCAGGCTAATTCTTCTGCTTTCAGTTCATGTCCCACATTAACGATATTGTCCTTCGTTTTACGGGTGATCTCATTGAGATTCCGTGAAACCTGTAGTTCATCTTCCACATTGGGTTGCATTACATCAATCGGTGCCATCACTGATGTCTGCAATGGAATTATTTGATCAGTTAATTTCTGTTGAGAAGTGATCGTTTCAGACGCTGTCGTTAACGACGCAATACTCTGCTGTGTTTCTGTTTCCTCAGGGCCATTATCTATATCAATGACTTGAACGTCAACGTAATCAAGAGTATACTGTACATTTATGCTGCCTGTTGCACGTTTGCAGATCCTCACAAACTCTCCTAAATTATCACATTCGATGATGCAAGCTTTTCCGTTGCTGTCGTTCGCTCTGGATCCCTTTAAACCACAAGAATGTGAATTGCTGAAGTAATATTTTCCATTGTAATGCATCACTCCGAATGATTGTCCACCTGTTATCAATATGCCGGCGCTATATACCATGAACAGATCTTCCAAACCTTGATGAAGGGTACGTCCAAGGTTTGCTACATTATACTTATCATTCAAGCTTCCATATATGCTTGGTTCATCATCAAAGGTGATCTCAAATCTTTTGCCAAATGCGATCAAATCATCTTTGACCGCATTGAAATTTCGCACCAGTAGGTATCCATCATCTTCAATAGGATATGCCGATAGACTTCTCTCCGTTTGAAATCTTATTTCGCTGTAGATTTGGTCCCCTGTTATCATATTCAGATTGAGGGTGTTTGTCGACCAGTGTTGTGGTGTAAGAATACTAGCTCTTAGGATGTTGGACAATGCCATTGCACAGCATTGTACGCCTGCATATCCGGATGTGAATATGGAATCGTTTCCTTGATGCCATGAAGCACGTACAATTCTCGCATAATGGCTGATGCTCATGTAAGCACTAGTTCCCTCGGTAGGTTCTTCACTAGTCTCCTCAGAAACTTCTAGTGGTGCTTCTTCTACTCTTATGATATCCTCATCATTCATTACGACGTTTTGATCGATATTGACGTCTTTATAAAGTGGATTGTTAGCAACTAACCAATGGAGTGCATCATATACTTTTTGTCTAGATACTGAAAACTGTCGTGTAACGTTAATATTTTCAAGACGCTCAGTAATGATAACTATTCCAGCATTATTTGTGGATCTTGGTAACATCATTGAAAGATTTTCAGTAACTTCAAAAACATCCTGAGCGAACAATACTGCTTGACCCCGAAAACTATATTGCCCAAATACACCACTAAGTTTTATAATTTTAACAAATGGTATAATGCGTGAAATCAACCTCTGCTCGGCTTGTGATAACTCCGCAATCACTTCTGGAATAAAGCCTGGATCTAGATTATTCCAGTAAGACTTAGATGGTGCAACATTTTTCTTTGAAGTCAAATGTGTCTTGCAACGATTGCAAACAACCAAGCAATTCTTTTGTTTTAATTCGTCAGGCAAATATGGTGCTGTTTTAGTATCTACAATCCACTTAGAAATTTGATGTTGATAGCACCGTTTAGTGCAAATTTCACATATCTTATCACAAAATGTGTTAATTGTCTGCCTGAAGCCTGTCATATTGGCACTACTTAATCTTCTGGACTCAGCATTTCGTTGCTGCATTTGCTGCAAACGAGCTTTACTGGTTTGCTCCGATTCCGAGGCTCGGATTTCAGCCAAATGTTGCAAACGAGCTTCTTTGGCCTGCTCCGATTCCGAGGCTCGGCTTTCAGCCAAATGTTGCAAACGAGCCTTTCTGGCTTGCTCCGATTCCGAGGCTCGGATTTCAGCCACATGCTGACGTAAATGCTGCAAACGAGCCTTTCTGACTTGCTCCGATTCTGAGGCTACGCTTTCAGCCACATGCTGACGAACTTGCTGTAAACGAGCTTCTTTGGCCTCCTTTGATTCCATGGCTCTATAATTTTTCATATAAAGCCTTTTTTTCTCTTTTCTTTTCTCTAATTCGTCGCCTGTGAGTTCCGCAATTCTTTTAACTGACTTTTGACTACTTTTCTTTAACGTTCTTGTTGTCTTATCAGACAACTTACTTCCTGTAACATTATACTCTCCAGTAGCCAAGTTGCCCACTACTGAAGAGCTGCAGTCGCATGATAACGACGCCTGCGAGCCTGCTTTCTCACCCTGACCAGACGCCGATACTGGGACTCCGAATCCCTGCATCGTTAAGTACTCATCACTTGTACTTGCCATGACGGCATACACGTCGTTAACCCAGGAACTTTGCCAGATACTTCTGTTGCCCGCCGTCACCACGTGGAGGTGCCCTGGTTACAAACACAAGCTACTAAGTCTTAATATGCATCATTCTTTCCGTTTGCAATGACCGTAAAACTAGACCGCCGTTGCCTAACCCTTGACTGGAGCTGAATCATGATGCCTTACTAGTTTCTTCTGCGCAGAAAGAGAGTCTGAGAAACGGCTACCACATCCAAGCAAGGAAGCAGGCACGCAAATTATCCACTCCCGACACGTGAAGGTAATGAGTCATACGAGGCCCCGTAATCGGAATGAATACACTTTATATCTCTTAATGAGAATAAAGCGTGTTAATATATAAATTTTAGTAGTGCTTAGTGTATATATATATATATATACAAACATATATAGAAAATCGACTTAAGTACGAAAATGTATCATACACGAGGTATAGAAGTATTTTGTGGGTGGGTGGTGCGCGGGGGAAACGCTATATGTATGGCATATACTGCGGCATCGTCGATATAAATAGATAAATGAATATTAACTAATATGTATATTCATATATGTAAATATATATATATATACAGTAATGTGACTTAAATAAGAAAATGTATCATACAAGAGGTATAGCGGTTTTTATGGGCGGGCGGAGCCCGGGGGAAACGCTATATGTGTGGCATATACGGCGGCATCGTGGATAGAAATAGATAAATGAATATTAATATTTAAGTATATATATAAATATATAATAATGAAACTTAAATAAGACAATGTATCATACACGAGGTATAGCTGTATTTTGTGGGTGGGCGGTGCGCAGGGGAAACGCTATATGTGTGGCATATACGGCGGCATCGTCGATATAAATAGATAAATGAATATTAACTAATATATATATATATATATATATATATATATATATACAGTAATGTGACTTAAATAAGAAAATGTATTATACACGAGGTATAGCGGTTTTTATGGGCCTAGGATTTGTTCCGTATCATCATTTTTCGTCACTACCTCAACGTGCCGGGAGTGGATAATTTGCGTATCTACAGCTTTCCATGGTGTAGTAGCCGTTTCTCAGACTCCCTAACCGGAATCGAACCCTGATTCCCTGTTACCCGTTACAACGTAAGTAATAATACAAACGGTTTTATGGGACCCGGTTGTTAAATGATATATCGAACGCGTTGATATAGTGTATTGTATACTACTTGTCAATTGCTGTCTATTGTTGCAATTTTATGTGTATCAGCGGCGGCGCCTCACGCGCAATAAAGATTGTATAGAAAAACAACTGGTGAATCTACTTGTTTTATATTAAAAAAAAAATAATTAACGAAGTGGAAATCTACAATTGTTGCGCTATTGACAATTTATTATAACCGGGTAGGGGAAATTCACTGCTGTTGAATTGTGTAATTGAAGTAACTCGAAGAAGAGGGAATGTGAAGGAAACCTAGCTGCTTATTTGAAAAAAAAATTTAAAAAAAAAAACTAATATAAGCGTGTTAATAAAACATAAGCGTGTTAAAATCAAGTCAGAAAATGGTCTTCTTACCTTGATCCAATGTAAGACCGGTTAAGATCCTTACTGGGGAAACAGTTGACACTACTTACGTCATAAAAATGTGGTCGTCACTGGTTTTGAAGATAGAGACCCGTGGGCTGTTTATTAATGAGCAACAACAGGTTATTTCAACGAAAAATAAAACAAACCAAATAGATGAACATAATAATAAAATTATCTTCGCGGCACTTTCGCTGGCATCGACGACGCGTTGTTCGGCGTGTTCCTCGGACGTCAACAGGTTAGCAGCGTTGATAGCGACGGTGCGCGAGTGCGGATCGAATCGTAGACGTTGTCACTTTGACAACGGGAAGAAGACTACGGTATCATTTGCGGCGGAATGTCGTCGGGCGTGCGG
>NW_026099572.1:62372739-62374796 GCF_025091365.1 Daktulosphaira vitifoliae | reverse complement strand
TCAACTGCCTACACGTTACCGAAAGGTAATTGGCATAGTCCCTTAAGGCTGGCGGGTACACAGGCATAAAGTACTACTACTAAAACTAGTTAATTCTAATCACAAATTATGCTTCTTCATTTAGTTCGGCACATTTAAGGCTGTTCATAAATGTAGGGCACAATAAGCTTTATTATGAATATACGATAATGTATAAGGCTATTATGCCTGTATAAATAAAATTACGCTTCTTCACTCTTTTCGGCACATTTGAGGCTGTCCAGAAATGAAGGGTATAATAATATTTAAAACCTTTATATAAAAATAGAGATAATGTCTATTTGTCGTGAGAACATTAGGTGATAATAAAAATAAATAAAAACTTGTTCCTGTGTAAAATATTAATAAATCATCTAAGATAATGTTCACCACTTAGGATGATACATATAAAAAAAACTAAGTCACAGGGACAAAATATTTACTTATATTGAAGCAGATTTCATGTCAGAGAATATTTATAGGGTAGTCGTCGTAGTCGCAGTCGCCGTCGCAGCCGCAGAAAATCGTCGAAAATCGTCAAAAGAAGTCCCTTTTTACGAGAAAAAATGGCTTTTTATACGCCGGATGAAGTAAGCCAGCGATCTCTATTGAAATTCCTAAGATGTTGGATAATTATTTGTGATTGGTTAATTGTGATAGAAACCCTGCCGTGGGTGTAGTTAATGAATTGTAGGGGACTGGTTTGAAACATGTGTTGATAAATAGTTATTTTTATTACCCTAAAAGGGAAACATTCCTTAGATGATTTTTGGCTTTATTCATATATATGTGATATTTAGTACATGTGTTAATAATTATACTATAATATTATTACACGTATTAGATATTTTTTAAGCTTATTATTAATATTTGAATTTTGTTTCAATGTTTAGATGACTATTTATTTTCTTATTGTAGGCACTTTCATCAATGACAATTCTATTAAAGACTCTTTTTGTTTGGTAGTGTTCTAGAAATATTTACCAAATCCAAAATGAATGGGTTTCTTACCAAAAAAATTCAGAATAATCTTCTTTAAAATATTCGTCACACGTTGTTTTTAGCATTTTACAATGTTGTTTTATCAGTTGTGCAAAGAAGTGGTGGTATTTGACGAAGTTGTAAGACACAAAATTAAATGCGGGTGGTTGAAGTGGAGTGATGCGTCTGGCGTCTTATGCGATAAAAAAATTCCACTGAGGCTGAAAGATAAATTCTACAAGACTGTAATAAGGCCAGCTATAATGTGTGGTTCAGAGTGTTGGGCGGTTGATAAGAAAGTAGAGTAAAAAATGAATGTAGCAGAGATGAGAATGCTTAGATGGATGAATGGAGTGACTAGAAAAGATAGAATAAGGAATGAGCATATAAGAGGAAGTATAGATGAAGCATTTATCGTGGATAAGATGAAAGAAAATAGACTTAGATGGTTTGGTCATATTATGAGGAGAGAAGAATCGGAAGCTGTGAGAACAATTATAGAAATTAATGTTGAAGGAAGAAGAGGTAGAGGAAGACCAAAAAAGAGATGGAGGGATGCTATTGAATGCGATTTGAGGACAGCTGATGTGAGCGTAGAAGGTGTGGGAGATCGTGTCAAGTGGAAGCTTAGGATAAGGGTGGCCGACCACAAGTAGTTGGGATTAAGGCAAAGAAAAAGAAAAAGATTACCAGAAATTCCGGTGGCAATTGACATAATATGATTGTTGTTTGGGAATGTACAATTTAGCGTTTAGTTGGGTTTAAACAATATAGCGTCAAATCAATTACCTACTCTATCGCTTGTATATTAATATACACTACACTTTAATGATATAATAAATAAATAAACTCACACATACACACATATGCATTTATAACATTGTGTCTAATGTATAACATGATAAAAAGCAACCTTAAATGAAAAAAATGGAATATAAATTTTAGTACTCATATTAAATGTAATGTAACTCAAAAATATTTGTTTAAATGAAAAAATATAAGATAATTTTTTTGTTTATAATTGTCTTTTAAACAACTTTTGTACGAAACTTTTTTTT
>NW_026099572.1:62339272-62372055 GCF_025091365.1 Daktulosphaira vitifoliae | reverse complement strand
AATTTCATACTAAATTTAAAAACTATAATTAGTATTTATTCATATATTATATTTTAAAATCAAAGAACTACTAATCAGGATATAATTAAAGAAATAAGAGTTGATGTTGCTTTTGGAATAATCTATCAATTTCTCTAAATAAAACACTATCTACATATTTGCATCGAAGCGTTTCTTATGATAGTGATTTTAATCACTGTCAGATATCATGTATACTTGTCCCATCTATGCCTCGTCCACACTGTGCCTCGACCCCACATTGCTACCGTTTTTTTAAATTTCACACTGAAAAAAAATACAGTCGATAATTTCTTTATTATAAAACAAAAATTTTTGCTTTAACAACAAAATGTTATTTTGGGTTGTATATTAGCAATGAATTTGTTGATATTACTAAGGTTTTTTTTCAGTGCATGATAAAATACTATAATAGATATTTAGCAATTATTATAGTTTCATTTTATTTATATTTTTATAATGATGATTTTTCTAATAAACCACATTATTATGGGAGATGATAAAGATAAAACACCAATACCCGTATGTAACATTGACTCAAAATAGTAAAATAGTAGGTTGCGCACGTGTCCCTTTAAGTTTAATTGACTAACCGATAAGTAGTATTTTTCAATTAAAATCTAAAACATCAATTCTTCCCCTCATAAACAAGCCTATAAAAGAGCGATTTCTGGCTCACTCGTCACCTTATCTTTTCTAAAAATCTTGTCATGCAGCGTCTCTGCACCAGACTGTTTCGCGATTGTGCTCTCTCGGACTTAGAAACTTCTCCACATTTGGTGTTTTTTATTTAACACTATCATAAGTAATGTAATTAAAAAAACCCAGCACAGTAGGGTCGCGGCATAGTGCGGACGTTGCATAGTTGGGTCCAGTATAGATTTAATCTGACAGTTAAAATCACTTTCATAAGAAACGCTTCGATGCAAATCTGTAGAGTGTTTAATTCTAGGAAATTGATGGATAATTACAAAAGCAACATCAAATTTTATTTCCTTAATTATACCGAGATTAGTAATTCTTTTAATTATATATTATATAATTTTTTAAATTAATTGTTTTCAAAATATTATTGATTTTGATTTTTAATATAATAAAATTAATCATTTTGAACCTACTTATTTTTGCCCTTTAAAGTGAAAGTTTTAATAAAAAAAAAAATGAATTTGTTACCATAACTTATAGTTTAACTTGCAAGTTTGAAATTGACATTATTAAATAGAAAAAAATGAAATTGTTAAGATTAATATGCAATCAGGAAATTTTATAATTACTATTTACAGTACATTTATCAGAAAAATTCGATTTTTTTTACATTTTTATCGTAATATAACACTTAAATAAAAATCATAGTAAACATTTCTAATTAACTTATGGTGTTTAAAAAGATTCTACAATTGAAATATTCAGAATTTAATTAATTTTAATGATTATATATCTAATATGTCAATTAAATTATAAAATATTCATGAAAGTCAGTGTATTGCCCTTATTAGGTATTTTAAAATAAAATAAAATAAAATACAAAACCTAGGATTTTAACACAAAAATAGCATATTTTTGAATACAGTAGCCATTTGCGTATAGAAGATAGGTCATCGGGACAAATTTTTTTAATTTTATAGTACATGGCATAAGCTTTAATTTGACATATGTTTAAAGGACGCAGTATTTCCGGAACATTTTCAAAAATTAAATTGAAAAAGTTAGTTTGCTATTTTAAATCCCCCCCAATGATCAGGTTAATTGTTTCCATTTCAAAAAAATGAAATCAAATGAAACGGAAATATCTAAGGTTTTAGTAAAAAAAAAATTATGTTGATTTGTGTATTTTTGAAAAAGTTATGGAAGTTTTAAGAAAAAAAGTGAAAAAAATGACAAAATTTACCGATTTTTAAATTTGTAATTTTTATTTATTTATTTCCCCCATTTGCGGGGAATGAGGGAAAATTTTTCAATTTAAGGGTAATGTCTTCAACTAGATACAATTTGTGATCTTTTGACGTATTGTTGAAAGAAATCGGTCCAATGAGAGCTGAGAAAAAGTGGCAACAGACATAAAAAAAAAAAAGTATATCATGATAAAATTAATACCTTCTCAGCTTTTCATCGAAGCTAAAATAACTTACCTATTTATTTTTTTTATTTTGGCTTTTAAATGTTTAAGAATTATTAAGACAATTAAATTTTTTAATTTTGTATTTTGTGAATTGTTCCGATTAAGAATTCTTTTTTAATTCTTCTATTGGAGTGTCTATTTAATAAGCGCATTTCGAAAATCTACCTTAGCGGTTGAAACTAAGGAGATAGTAGAGTGTATCTTAAATTTAGATAGATAGATTGATTGATTGCACAACATACTGATGGTTTATTGAAGTCATTAACCTAGCACATCTAGCGGTTGAAATTATTGGTAAAACAATAATTTGTGATATGTCACTAGGGATCTGGTTCTATAATTTTTTATTTTGAAGTATAAAAGAATATACATATTGTAGTAATATGCTCAATGCTTTGCATGACGCATCTTACAATTATTAATGAAAAATGTATAATCTGTATTTTAAATAACTTGTAAACAATCAATGTAATGTATAATAAATACAATAAACTAAAAAGATCACTAAAAGCGCTGACAACAATATCCCTGGATTGGGGGTACTATCATTTTACTATAAAAAGCACTGAAATCCTTTCAGACTAGAGAGAGAGTCAGGGAGAGACTCTAGAGAGACTCCAAGGAGTGATAGCGAGCGAGACAGTTCGTTTTCTCCGAATTGAAATAAGAATAAAAAGAAACAATTGTCAGTCACAGCCCTGTGTTGTTGTCGGCTGACTTTTACGCGTTTTATTTATATATGAAAAGAACTTGTTTTAATTATTTATCTTTTGAAGAAGTGCGAATTAAATACTTTTAAACATATATAAACATATCGAGATATTTATCAAATCATTTTACAGCAATTTGCAAGAATAAAAGAGGTAAGTAATTTTATGTTATCCCAATTATTTGGAGTTAATAAATTTGAGTAAAGGATGACAAAGTAATAGATCATTTATTAAATTAATATCTTAAAGTGTCAATTTTGACTGGTTGGTTAAAGAAGTTATACATAATCACGTTATATGGTATTCGTGAACTGGCTCTGCCGTTTCGTTGCCTTAAAGATGTTTTAAAAAACCTAGCGTGATTTCTACTGTATAAATTAGGCTCTGGTATTCGTGGACTGGCTCTGCCGTCTCGTTGCCGAGGTATTCGTGAACTGGCTTCGCCGTTTCGTTGCCTCTTAGTTAGGACATTAGAAACTAACCAGACAAAAGTTTATTCTACCTCTATAAGAGGAACTTAATATATATTTTTATATCTACTTGTCTTTGTCGTTCTAAACCCTCGAACCATACGACCCCGATAGAACCACAACATCAGGTTCTCACTATACCCATCGCTCATTTTCATCATTTATATTTTATCAACTTTTTACCTATTTTATTTATATATTTGAATTATAACAATATATATATATATTTATATATGCAGATACCTAATGTAGAATGGAAGCCAAGTGAAGTAATATTTCAAGTTTAACAATTCTTATAAGATTATAAAATAAATAAGTAGATTAAAGTCAGTGCTCTTTTTATAATTGTTTTTTTTTTTTTTTATAACAAACGATCAAGCTAGCTGGACACAAGGTAAGAAATTATATTTCTAAAAATGTCATTAAAAAATTAAAGATAGATTTAAAATAAGTCATGAATAATTTTTATCGTGGGAATAATAGAAATTCTTCTCAACGTAGATAATTTGAAAGATTATAGTTAATAATTATTTTATCATCATTTTAATCGCAATTGGACGTGTGTAACACGTAAATGTTTAATTTGTATTTATCATTCATATAAAAAAATAATTCAGCTATTAAAGCTTGGCGCCAAAAAATCGAACAGTTGCATTTTACATAAACATACATTGTTTCCTACATATACTACAATCGATAAAAATATCAAGAGTCGAGAAATCCTTCTCCAAAACCATTGCATAATTCACAGTTGAATTAATATTATTCGGGTAAGTGTCATCCTTTTGTAATTTCCCTTCACTTTACATTTTATTCTTCACATTCATTTAAATTTTATGACAAAACAATAATCATTTACCTCTTTGTTTATGATCATTGAACTGATATATGGTAATTTAAACTAGTTCTAAAATTACGCAGGTAAGTTACGATTATTTAAATAAAATAATTTTTTGCCATCTTTTTTACTAGGACGACAGTACATATACAGTATTAAATAATAACATAGCTTCTTGAAATAAAATAATGGTTGTTAATTGATACAGTGGTATCAATTAACAATGGTGAGACTCCACCGACGATAATTCGCAACCATACACTCCATACCGACAAAACGTGTCAATCCGTTCGATCGAGCATAAGGTACTTTCTTTATGTACTACCAAGTTGATGCTTAACCGTTTCAACGATAAGCGCTACACGCTCGAAAACAGAATGGATACGTTGGCTTACAGGCATTATGCTTACCATCGCCACCACAGGAAGGTTAATATAAATATTTAAGTTATTCTCGCTGGAGAAAATATTGTTAAGAATTGAAAATATACTTTTTAAATATATTCGTACATAATTATTTTTAAAACATTTTTTTTAATGTAACGTAATGTAGTAAAAAATCGTAATTTTTTCTAAAAAATATATGTATATACGTGAACATATCTGTGATATATATATATATTACAACGTATTTTTTTCTCTACTTATTGTATGTTATCTTACAATGGTAATATTATATTATTACTTATAATATTAACATATAATATGATGTTATCATTTGTACATGTATGTAACATATTATGATTATACAAGATCACCAAAACAGAGTTCTCTTATTTAAAATACAAAATAACCAGTTAATTATAGGATAAAATCTACTTATTGTAGAGTTTATTAAGTAACGCCTACACACATTATAATTAACCAATTAGAATAGAAAGCCTTAGCTTCCAGGATCACGGTAGGGATCGCTGGGCTACCCATTCAGACTATAAAAAGCCAATTTTTTAACTAAATGTCACTTAGAAATTTTAAAGTGAATTTTGTTTTGGTGAATCTTTTAATTTCATTTAATTTGTTCATTAAATAATAATGTTTAATTTTTCTTATTGTGGAAATAAATATCAAATAATATTTTTAACATTAAATTTTTTTTTTTTAATTAATTAAATTTAATAATAAATCCAATCCAACTTTTAATCTTTATTTAATAGTAAAAATTTATTGTGAGCCTTTCTTATTGGGTAGATAGTCTTGAGCTTAATATCTTTGTTCTAACGAACATCATACCGCCGGACAGCGCAAAGAAACTTACGAATATATTTTTTTAATGTTTAATTTTTGACTTGGTGTTTATTGTGCCGCATCCTTTCAAGGCGCTAGCGCCGGAACATTTTGGGCTACCACAATTACGCCTTGATAAATTTTTTACATAGATATAAATCTTTTTGAATCTTATTTTTGCCAGGCCAGAGGAAAATTTAAGAAATATTGGTGTCCATCACTCAATAAAATATACTCTTTCAAAAAAATACTTATTTAACAAATGTCAAAAAATTAATAATTAAGATAAAATAAGTCATAGATTTTGTGTAATTAAATCGCATTATTTAAAATTTGAATCATTTTCGTAAGTATTATATTGACTATATGACGTGTAATGTAAATCGTATATGTACTGCATTTAATGCCAAAATCAACATTGGATTACTTGAAATATTATTGCATTACATAGGGCGTAATGTAAGTAAATTTTAACCTTTGCTTTCGAACCTCCAACAATTTATTGCGTAATAAACCATTAATAAAAATTAAATATGAGAATTAAATAGTTAATAAAAGAATTAATACATTAAATTGAATTATATAAAGTTAAAGTATTTAACATTCCAAATATTCCTCTACAATTCCAGACAATTCCCCAATCAATACTATATTTTATATTATTTCTATTTTCTTTTTATTCTATATTACCCCTTCTTATGCTATTTATTTTTATTTTTGATTTATTACACAGTACAATTGATGTAAATATGTCCTATGTATAAATATGTAAGTGACAGCAGACTTTTAATTTTTTTTGGTTTGTTTGTATTTCACAAGTATTAAACATAGTAGGATACCTTAAGCGCAAAAAAGTTTAATGCGTACAAACACATACAAGAAGATGATGGTGTCACAGCATCGTTTGAAAAAATCTCTCTTTGAGGTTGGCAGACCTATCAGGATAATATTTTTTTTTTTCTATAAAATAAGGGAAACTCTATATTTTAGAGCTCAGTCGATTTCGTATACTTTATGTGTACTTACATATATTTTACAAGATAAATTTTATAACCTTTAACGCTAGAGTTAATTTACACATAATCATTTTTATGGTAAAGTAATTTTTTTTATTAAACCAATAAAATCAAATAGTTAACGTATAATAGTTACTGTAACACATGTACCTACATGTAATGGATTCTAAAAGCATGTTTCTCACCGGGATGATTGTTGACATACAGAGTCTAATGTCTGCAGATCATTCATTTTTAGTTAAAGAATTATCCGTCGTCCGACTCTACATGTATCTCTCACTGAGTGTTCAAACATCCAAACGCCGTCAAGGATGATAAGAAAACTGGCTCAAAAAGCATCATCATGATGTGAATACCACTGTTGGGGACGTTGAATACGATGAATTACCGAGAACAATGCAGCTGTTACGCTGTAAGACTATTTACACAAAGGGTACTATCAAAAAAAGTGTTTTGGAAAAGTATTTACCTAACTAGAATGTAATCGACATGGAAGACTTGGATTGTCTACCGTTATACAAACTATTTTGCTCAACGAACCCATGTTGTGGCCGACACGTAAACAACTATAAAATGTGTAGCTTGAATAAAGCATTATGCTTAAAGCAATGGTTGACTTACAACTCTTGACTGTATGAATTAAAAAAACATTTTTTGTAAAACTAATACATTTATTGTGCATCGCAAAAATAAATAATGATTTACACATATAAATAAGAATTTTTAAGAATAATTATTTTCATACTTTTTTCCACACGCTTTGACAATAAATATATTACCTTTATTGAACAAAACCCAAACACATTTGGGAGACCATCGTGCATGTTGGACACATAACGTTTATTGAACACACATCACTCACTTTACTAGTGCCAGCCCGAGAACAGAGGCTGAGACCACCATCCTTAGCATCAAACATGGAGGAGACACCGTTTTAAACTACAGTAACAGCAGCAATAGCACAATAGCAGTGACAACAACAATGAGCAGCAACAGCACAGTAGCGGTAACAACAACAATAATAGCAGCAACAACTTCTAAATCAGCAGCGGTGAAACAGCGACCAGCGGGAAAACCCACGGAATTGGTATACACGCACTCACCCCTTAGATCACCCACAAACAACGTGAGTTTTCCGCATTCACTGCGATACACGGTTTCTTCCCAGCCGTCATTAAGTTGACCGGCGGCTTGGAGGGGGGGTATTTGACACGGCCCGCGTCGCTTCGTTATACACGATGCCCCGTGACTCGTGCCACCTTTATCAGCCGTCGCGCTACTATGAGTATTTGACTGACAAACACCGCGTGTTATACGCTATGGAGATAGAGATGAGAATGCTTAGATGGATGAATGAAGTGACTAGAAAAGATAGAATAAGGAACGAGCATATAAGAGGGAGTATAGCTGTAGCATTTATCGTGGATAAGATGAAAGAAAATAGACTTAGATGGTTTGGTCATATTATGAGGAGAGAAGAATCGGAAGCTGTGAGAACAATTATAGAAATTAATGTTGAAGGAAGAAGAGGTAGAGGAGAACCAAAAAAGAGATCGAGGGATGCTATTGAATGCGATTTGAGGACAGCTGATGTGAGCGTCGATGATGTGGAAGATCGTGTCAAGTGGAAGTTTAGGATAAGGGTGGCCGACCCAAGTAGCTATGATTAAGGCGAGGAAGAAGAAGAAGAAGACGAGTTTCAGTGTGAGACACTATATTTTTTTAAGTATGTGGAATTTTATGTATATTAAAAAGTAAACTTTTTTTATAAATGTGCGCCTAAAGAATCTACTTTATTTTTTAAACAAAATTGGATCGTCGATTTTGCTACATTGTTCAATGAAACTGGTGATATCCCTAAAGTACTGCAGGGTGTATTCACAATATAAAGATAATTTTATAAACTACTATAAAATGGATTACTACCACTACTCGTATTTAAATTAACAGTCGATTTATGAAATATTTTAAAACACGCCTTGCTCTGGAACCATTTTAAAATTTAGTTATTATAAAATAATAATATTCAAAAACCAAAGCCGATCCATAGGAATTTTTATGTCACCCTTCTTTTATAATTATTCTAATAGAAAACTTAATATTTTATATTTAAAGAAATGATTTTGGATGAATAAAAAAATAATTAAATTACACAATTCAACAATTGAAATGCACAACTTATATGAATAAACCACGTTAATAAAAAATCTAACAACTATGACACAAATAAAATTAAAAACAAAATACTTCGATTTAACTGTAATATGGTACAGAAAAACTATAAAATATCAATATAAACAATAATGAATCGCGATACGACAATATAATAAAATTATTGTGCATTATGTGACTTCATCTTAGAATAAGTATTCAATAACGACTACAGTTAAATTTATCTGATTTATATCAATGAATTATTTTAATTGGCATATTGCAGTACTTGAAAAACATTATGATTTTCATCCTTTTAACTATAATCGTAAACTTAGAAGAGAAAAATGTATACTGAATAAAATTCAGTTTACATTATTTCGTGAATATCTATAAAAATACAGTTAATAAAAATGTTTTGAAACAATATAATTCATAAAATTTGATACCCTGTAACTAGAGTAACTAGAGTAACTCTTTATCACCAAATTTTTTTATATTTCAGTCATACTTATAAAAAAGCTCCAGTAAAAGTTAAAAAAAAATTTTATTTAAGGACATCGAAGTTATACGGGTATAATATTCATAGTTTTTAGCCGTTTTATCTATACAAAGAGTATTTTGTTTTTTTCAAATATTTTATCAATATAAAATATATAACTTAAATAACTAAAAAAAAGAAAAATTTACAAAATTTAAATATAATTTTTTTTTATTGGTTATTAATAAAAAAAAAGTTTTATTTGGAATAAATACTCTTAAAATCCTACTAAATTATGGTTCTGTTCAATGGCAAGGAATTACCTCACAATATTGTAATTATCTAGAAGTGATTATGCCTTTTGTAAAATGTTAGCCCAAATTTTTGTATGAGGTATCTAATTAAAGAGGTCCACCGTGATTTTCTCGGTAACTCACTTAGCCTATCTGGGCTTAATACTTAGTATCATTGCTCATAACTTAGGGTGGCTCCTTTATTTGTTTAAGTGGTAATATACATACATAATTAGCTAATAAAATAGATAATGATTTAATTAAAAAAATTAGTGGTCGATAATAATAATTGAACCAGTGTTTTGGAAGTTATGAACATGTTATAGAGTTGACTGGTGGTGTTATTTTTATTACTAGTCAGTTATAATATGCACTCTTCCTCTCACCATAATAAAAATTGTTCATAACTTATGAAATACTAATTCAAAATTTGTTATTGTTTGTCATTTTTTAAATTTTATGATTAATATATTGAAAAACCTGTACCTAAAAGGAGAAACAAATAATATTACTTTTTATATTTCATTTTATTAAATGGATTATAATAAATTCATCACTTTTTATCAATAAACAAAATAACAAAATTTTCTATTAAACAATTTTAACAAAATTTTGGAACAAATTACTATTACAGTGGTAACATTGTTGTTTTTATATTGTTCTAGGATTTGTGTTGTATTTTATTTTTGTTATTATTAATGTAAAAGTATAAGTAACGCACATTTTTTTAATATACTTATAATAATATTGCTAATAATAATGAATTCTGTTTTTTTATTAAATATTTAAAACATGCATTTAAATTAAATTAACACAATTATTGTATATGTTAATGGAACTATGAGAAAAATTTAGCACAAGAAAATTAATTTAAAGATACTTATTAAATGGTTCCATACCCTTAGGATATTCAATTAGTACGGCTGAATCATCTTTCAATTCACAATTGACATCTAATTTTAAAATAAAAATTAATTATTAAAAAAAGAGCTGTGATATCATGTTCTGTATTGAATGAATAAAACAATAGCACATTATTTTGTAACTGTAGTGACATAGTTCAAAAAAAAATGTCGATTTTTTACGGATAATGCGAAGTTTAAACTTTTAAACATTTTGATATCGCGAGGGGTGTACACGATAACTTTATTTATAACTAATAAAAAAAATGATCTACAGAACTAATTATTTTTCTATGAAAAATTGAACTTAATGATCAATTATAGACATATTATAAAATATCATTGTAAATATTCTTTATTTTATGTTTTGTGTACTGCCCAGCTAATAGACTACGATAAAAAATAAAACAAAACATTTAACCGTGCTATTTTGTATTTTATAAGAGTAAAGAATATAATATGTTATATATTATATAATGATTAAAAAGTAAGGAAAAGTGTATTTATTCTATTTTTTTATAACAAATCTCCTGCCTTTTTAAATATTATAGATTATTTTTTTACTTATTTTATTTTCTACAACCAGTTCATATAATTAAAGCGTTTTATAACTATAATGTATTGAATATAAATTTAAATTATTTTGACTTTCGTATATATCGCTGAAAAAATATTGTAGTTTTCCATATATTATGACACAAAGTATTATGGATGATTGTATTGTTTCCTAATTCTAATAACATATTATAAAAGAATAAAAGTATTTTAATAGATCATAAAATCATTACTTTCTTGTCTAATGTCTTCTTGTTTCTCTACATTATTGGTATATGGTATCGAAGGATATTTTGTAATATCTAAACATATTAAAATGGTTTTTAGGTCAATTTAAAAATTATTTAGATTAAAATGTAATGGTACTGTAAAGTTTTGGGGAAACTTTAAAATTTTGCTGAGTTGCGGGGTCACAGAACAGTATGAACTTGGGATAGTTAAGTCAAGTGTAGATGATATCTGGCAGTAACGCTCATTTTTTGAATATACTAATAATAATTAATTGTGTTTTTTTATTAAATATTGAAAACTTGCATTTAAATTAAATTTACACAATTATTGTATATGGTAATGGTAATAAGAAAATTAATTTAAATGTATTTATTAAATGGTTCCATACCCTCAGGATATTCAATTAGTAAGACTGAATCATCTCTAAAGTCACAATTGACATCTAATTTTAAACAAAAATAAATTATTAAAAAAAAGAGTGGTGATATCATGTTTCGTATTCATTGAATAAAACAATAGTACATAATTTTATAACCTTATGACAATGTTAAAAAAAAATTTCTATTTTGTACGGATAATGCGAAGTTTTCGCGAGGGTGGTAAACGATGACAATAACTATCAGAAAAAAATGAATAAAAAAACCTTTTTCCTTATTATATTTCTAATTTATACTTACTTTATTGTCTACAACCAGTTCATAGAATTAAAGCATTTATAATAATAATGTATAGAATAATAATTATTCTATTATTTTAAAACTATTTTAGCTTTCGTACAAATCGCTGAGTACATTTTGTGGTTTTCCATAAAATATGAACAACGTATTATGAATGAGTATATTGATTCCTAATTCTAATAGCTCAAAAAAATAAATGTATTATAGTGTATTATAAAATTATTACTTTCTTGTTGAATGCCTTCTTTTTTCTCTACAACATTCGTATGTAGTAATGAAGGATATTTTGTAAGATCTAGACATATTAAAATGGTTATTAGATCAATTTAAATTTATTTGAATTAAAAAATAGTATAGTATCAAGTATTAGGGGAACTTTACCATAATGCTGAATTTCTTCTTGCGCATTTACTTCATTGGGGTTTTGTATAAAATTTATTGTAAAATTTTGATCGATACCTAAATATGTTAAAAACAATATAATTTCAAATAAATGTAATATTGCATAAATAGTTATACCTTGCTTGAAATCGGTAGGACGTAGACCAGGTAAAATAGTCTGACTTGTGTAATAATCAAATTTAAATCCAAGTTCAATATACTTTTTTCTGATTGTCGTTAGGATTAAATTTCTAATTTTATCACTAAGAAAAATGAAAAGTTTTTGATATTTTCCTTCATATATTAATGTGTTCAATTCTATATTCCATAAATTCCATAATGAATTAAAATCTATTTGTTTTAGTAGACAAAATGAGTTATTTTCATCAAGTTCAAGACTCCTTGCAGATAATATTTTCGCAATAGTTACTAATACATCTCTAATTGAATCCGAACTTATTTTCAACGTAGTCAATAAAGTTTCATCTTTCTGTATTTTTGTTAGTATACTACTTAAAATAAAACGGATTTTTTTTTGTAAGTTTAAGGGATTAATATGATATTTTTCTATTGCATATAACGCTCCTTTCATATATTTTGCCATCGGAACAATTTCAACCATTTTTATTAAAAGTGTAACTGTACAATTATACGTACTATCATTGCCAGAATTTAATAGATCAGAACAATGTTCTTGTAATTTAATTAATGATAAAAATATTAATTTTAAATCATGATAGTAAGAACATCCAAGGAATATTGTTGCTTGCCGTATGAAATTATCACAATTATGTATTGTTACAGGTTCAATAAATAAATTTTTCAGTTCATAGTTTTTGCCACAATACTTAATTAATTCGACATCATTTATATTACTCCATCCTGGTTGACGTAGAAAATTATTAATGATAGTCGCGTTTTCTTTTTTACTATGTTTTCCTTCAGTATGTAAAAAAGCGAAAAAAATACATAAATACACTTGAATATTTAGTATTATTTCCATTTTCTTTTTCGTAATTTATGTATCTATTTTTTTATATCAATCTTTTTATTAAAAAAACGAATAGTTATATAAAATATATTTCATATATAATATTAAGTATTATTACCATTTTGATTTTCGAAAAGTTTCCAATATTATAGTTTCTATGCGAATCTGAGAATTTATTAATTTTACTATAATATGTTTATTTATTATTTTTTATATTTTTGTCTGCCTCACTGGACCGATTATTTTAATTGATACGTCAAAAGATCACAAATTGTATATAGTTGAAGACATTACCCTTAATAATTAAAATTTCTCTTTCGTTCTTCGTAAATGATGAAAATCCCCCGAAAATTACGATTTTTAAAATCATTAAATTTCAACATTTTTTTTTCTAAAAATTGCCTTAACTTATTGAAAAATTAATAAATCTTAAGAATTCTGTTTTATAATGACACCTTAAATCTTCCCTTTTTATTTGATATAAATTTTTTGAAAATCTGACCCTTTAATTAGCACAGGTGGAATTCTAATTAATGACTTTTGCACATTAAACTTTTTTAACTTATGTTTTGAAAATGTTCGGAAAATACTCCGAGCTTCAGACATATGTTAAAATATAACTTATGATATGCACTATGAGAAAAAAAAAATTTCCCGTACACTTATCTTCTATGTGCAAATGGTTGCCGAAATTAAAAATATGCAATTTTGGTTTTAACATTTTTTAACTTTAAATTACGATAACTTTTCGAAAAATGTATGGATTAATACAAATTGTTGTTTCTAAATAAATTATACATAAACCTTTCATATGACATACTTTTTTTTTTAAAATCAAACCATTTTCCTTTATACAGGGGAGGTTTTAATTTTTAAAATTACGAGTAAAGAGTAGAATTTTTCAACTTAATTTTTGTAAATGTTCTGGAAATACTCCGACTTTTAAATATACCAAGTTACGATTATGATAAATTCTACAAGTTCAAAAAAAAACATTTTTCTCGACACCTTTTCTTCTAATGGGAATTGGCTGCCGAATTAAACGAAAAATATTATTTTTATGTAAAAATCACTGTTTAATGTGTTAATATATTTATTCTTAACCATTCTATAACTAAATTAAAAATTAACAAAGCAAAATAATTTTTTTTTATTGAAATCTTATGTATTGTCCTTTTATTTGATATACATTTTTAAAAAATCTGACCATTTATCTTCACACAGGGGGAGATTCTAAATTACAATTTTTACACACAAGTTAAACTTATTGAGATTAAAAAATAATGTAGTGTCAAGTATTAGAGAAACTTTACCATGTTGCTGAATTTCTAGTTCTAATTTATACTTATTTTATTGTCTACAACCAGTTCATAGAATAAAAGCATTTATAATAATAATGTATAGAATAATAATTATTCTATTATTTTAAAACTATTTTAGCTTTCGTACAAATCGCTGAGTACATTTTGTGGTTTTCCATAAAATATGAACAACGTATTATGAATGAGTATATTGATTCCTAATTCTAATAGCTCAAAAAAATAAATGTATTATAGTGTATTATAAAATTATTACTTTCTTGTTGAATGCCTTCTTTTTTCTCTACAACATTCGTATGTAGTAATGAAGGATATTTTGTAAGATCTAGACATATTAAAATGGTTGTTAGATCAATTAAAACTATTTAAATTAAAAAATAGTGTAGTGTCAAGTATTAGAGAAACATTACCATGTAGCTGATTTTCTTCTTGTGCATTTAATTCATTGGTATTTTGTACATAACTTATTGTAAACTTTTGTGCAATATCTAAGTATGTTTACAACAAATTATTTTAAATAAATATAACATTTCATAAATAGTTATACCTTCTTTGACATTAAAAGGTGGTAAAACAAGTAAAAATGTCTGACTTGTGTACGAATCATATTTAAATCCAAGTTCAATATACTTTTTTCTAATTGTCGTTAGGATTAAATTTTTTATTTTATCACTAAGAAAAATGAAAAATTCTTGGTATTTTCTTTCATATATTAATATATTAAATTCCTTATTCCATAAATTCCACAATGAAATAAAATCTAAATATTTTAGTTGACAAAATAACTTTTCTTCATCAAGTTCAAGACGTCTTGCAGATATTATTTTCGCGATTGTTTCTAATACATCTCTAATTGAATTCGAACTGAATCTCAACGTAGTCAATAAAGTTTCATCTTCCTGTATATTTGTTAGTATACCACTTAATATAAAACGGGTTCTTTTGAGAGTGTTTAAGGGTTTATTATGATATTTTTCTATTGCATATAAAGCTCCTTTCATATATTTTGCCATTGGAACCATTTCAATAATTTTTGTTAAAAGTGTTACTGTACAATTATACGCACTATCATTGCCAGAATTTAATAGATCAGAACAATGTTCTTGTAATTTAATTAATGATAAAAATATTAATTTTAAATCATGATAGTAAGAACATCCAAGGAATATCGTTGCTTGCCGTATGAAATTATCACAATTATGTATTGTTACAGGTTCAATAAATAAATTTTTCAGTTCATAGTTTTTTTTCCTATAATTAATAAATTCGACATCATTTACATTTTTCCATCCTGGTTGACGTAGAAAATTATTAATGTAAACCGCGATTTCTTTTATATTAATTAATCCTTCAATATGTATAAATGCGAAAAACATACATAAGTACACTTGAATATTTAGTATTATTGCCATTTTCATTTTCGTAAGTTATCTATCTATTTTTTTATATCTATCTTCTTTTTAAAAACCGAATAGTTGTACAAAATAGATTTCAAACTAATTATGATATTAATAAAGTTTTTTATTTCCATACTAAAATTAAAAATTAGCAAATAAGCCGAGTATACAGGTGCAAATTATATTTGTATGTGACATTGAGAGGAGGTGTAGGATTGTTACGTTTTTAACATTGCGTGATTAAAACACCAAAAATTTGAAAATTGAAATTGTTTCTTTTGGAAATTTTAGATGGTTTACTTAGTTTCTTTTTAAATATGTTTTTTTAACACTGAAAAGGGGTATTTTTTTGTTAACTTTATGTGAGAGATAGTAAATTTGAATAATTTGTATTAACTATTTGGATTTTCTTGGAGTAAATAGTGTTTTAAACCTAGGAGTGCTCCATTTCCAATAACAAAAAAGGAATTTTTCCCGCCAAGCTCGAAATAATATGCTCAATCTTATTTTTATCTATTAATTGATGATCCCAACCTATGTGAAATTGGAAATAATTAATTTTATTAATACTCATAATATGACTAGTAATACAATATATTAAATATAATAGAATTAGAAAAAAATACTTTTTATCAAAAAACAATAATTGTCTTAATAACAAGTTTGAATTATTTAAACTTGAATCAGTATTTTATTTAAATTATTTATTACCTAATGATGAACAAATAGCATAAAAATAAATTGTACCTAAATTAAACAAAAATTTTTAATACTATTTTATTTAAAAAAATAATCAGTTATGTCTCCATCTGTTTTTATTTGCATGTGAATGAATGTAACAAAAATATATACATATATTATAATGCCAGAAATTTGACAATTTTTCTACGCCCAGTTATTTTATTTTAATCAGTAAAAATTATTTCTGTAAAATTTAAGACAAATTCAATAACGTTAAAATATTACGGTCAACGTTTGACTGAGGCAGTTTTTTTTTAGAAAATTACCTACTATATTTAATAATTTATAATATATGATTGTGTTGAAGCTTTCGTGGATTGTCATATTGCTCGAAATGTTTATGTAACTACACTATATAGTGTGATGGTGTCACGTTTTCATAATCGTGAGAATTATTTTAATAAAATACAGACAGCACATCCGCTGCCTGAGACTGGTGAATTAACAAATAATATTTATTGCCAAATCGGCAATAGGTGTAATTATTATAAAAACCCAATAGACCTGACCATCGTGGTCAGTCGACTCCAGTGCCTTGTGTCATTCATCAGTCTCAGTACTCGGTTGTCGCTGTCCGGCTTACTGTTTAAAGTAAAGTCTTTGTTTATTCCTTTTCTAACCTATATACTCTTTTCCTCGACATTTCAGAGTACTTGTGTCTTGCACTTCGTCTGCACCTCATACCTAGGTGTTACTCTTATTCTCCCTTCCTATAACAACAGCCTTTCGACACCCACAGCTAACCCGGAGTGTCAGCCGAGCACGGTGACTGCTGTACGACAACACGCACGTGAATACATAGACAGCAGGCACCACCTCCTCATATTCATCTTCGTACACATAGTTTCACATTTACCTTTTATCATTTTCTTTACTGTGTTACGACAATAGATACAACCACGATCCTGTAACTATCGCTCTGAAGGAAATACATGCCCTCCAGAATATACGTAATCCTACAAATTTGTTTCTTTAAAAAAAATGTATGGGTATATTAGATACCTAAATTAAAACAATATTATTATACGTTATATTCATAAAAAAATTCAGTTGTTATCATTATTTAACAGGTAATTTTTATGTTAGTACATTCTGTCCTGTAGTATAAAATGTGTTCAGTAAGTAATGAAACGGGTTTTATTGTTCTTATGGTATGTAACAATTGACTTGTTTCCTTACTTACTGAACACTCCGTATATTTTAAAAATGTTTTTTTAAAATAACAGGTTTAATCCTTTCATTGTTTCAATGTCATCAATTTAAATCATTGAAAAATACATTAGATCAATAGATATGAAGCATAAGCAAGTCATACTAGTAATAGGCATTAAATAATTAATTAAACAATCGGCAATTGAAGACTTCAAAATTCAGATAATTAGTAAGAATTTGACACGGCACCCCCCGTCGCTCTAGGCTGGCGCTCACCCGTGTCTCTCGCGATATCAGCCGTCCAGCTATTAATATGACAATCGGTTGTCTTCCCGCCCTTGACACCGAGATAAGGCCGAGTATGGATTACGGATATTGCGTTCTGTTCCGTTTACGATGTGCACCTAACTGGTTACTCGAATCCGTTGCTACGTTTTCTTTTTCTGCCTTTTGGTTGGTTTTCTTTATATAACATTTTCGTCGACTGTTACGCGTCAAGCATCAGTGTTGGTGAAAGTTAGAGCAGTTTATCTAATATAATCCGCCGTAAGTATTGTCGTTTAAAGCGTTGGTTACAGTTTGTTATAAAGACCTTATTGATATCAACAAGAAGTGAATTTCCGGCCGATAGTTACAGTCTTTTGGTAGATAAAAATAGTATATTTTCGTCTGACCTTGTCAAAGCGGCCGATTCCCAGGGAACCGTTATTATTATTGTTCACTCGCTGCCATATCATATACGGCGGCCTTGTACCATCTTATCGCGGTCATTATTACAACAATAGCAATAATAATAATACTTGTTTTCTACAGCAGTAGTAAATTTGACCGTACACGAAGATATTGTTTATCTCCGCTATTATAGTAACATACATTTGATTATTTAGTTTTGTAAACAAACATAATAATCGGGGTCAATATGTCGGGGAAAACATTAGCACAAATGAATTGCGCTGAATTACGTCACGAATGCGCTTTTAGACAGCTACCATGCTACGCGACGAAACCCAACATGCTAGTGATGCTGGAGGAAACATACGTAGCGAAGGGAGGAATCCAGCTACTGAAATTTTACCGCCCCGTACGCCGCTCGATAGCGAAATTCCTGTCGCTAGCGCACGCGGAAGAACAAGTCGGGCGTGATCCGACAGAACATTCGCGACATTTCGAATAACGCGCGGATCGAGGCACGGATGACTGAATTAGAAAGGTCGCTCTCGCGTATGTCAATGGAACAGTGACAGATTTCAAACATGTTGGAGTGAATCAGTCAAAATATGCTGCCGTCCCCACATGTTGCTGTACAACCGACTATTCGTCAAGCTAACGTAGAGCGAAATGATAGTCGACGATCGGACGTCGGTCTTTCAATGATTTGTCGCCTACACGCAGCTCGCGGTCTGTATTGGTACCTTACCACGACCTACGCACCGTACGCGTCTGCTTACCTGAATATTACCTGAGGACCCACGGGAGTTTCTAGACAGAGCGGAGGATCTACTTTGTCAGGGCGGTATACACCCAACCGCGTGGGTGAACATCGTCGTCCCGTTTCTGAACGACAGGGCAAGTGATTGGTGGCGAGCAATTAAATTAAATAATATGCCATGGGCGGAATTTAGGTCCGAATTACTCGAGGAGTTCGACAATATCGATATCAGGTATGCGCTCGAGACGGACTTAAAAACGACGCGACAGGGCCCCCGACAAGCGTTATCTGAATTTATTATTCATAAACAACGTTTGGCCACGCGAGTACGTTGTGGTTTACCGGAGCAACAACTTGTGCGACAGTTAACGGGGCTTTTACGGAACGATTACCGCGCTATGATACGGTTAATGCACCCAGCGTCTTTCGCCGATTTACGAGAGATATCGCACGACGTAGATAAAACCGCGGCTCCTCGGTACGCTCCGCCAGCGTCCCGACAGCCAGCCGATATGCCTCCACGGCATACCGCGCAACCAGCGGCCTTACAGCGAGCGGGTTATGCAAATGCGGACGCACCGCCTACATCGTGCCGATATTGCGGCGAGCGACACTGGCACCGCCAGTGCCCAAACAGACCGTCGGTATCGGGAAACGACAATCGGCTAGGAGGGAATTAGTCCGCCCCTCTAGCCTACAACAGATCCAAACAGGGCGCAGCGTTTTAGACGACGTTTCGTTGAAACGTCGCTTCTTAACTTTTATCCGGTAACATATCACGCATCACGACCGTCGCGCAGAACACCGAATCTAACGGACCTTACGAGTTACATACCGCCAACGATCTTGGTACTTTTTCGGCACCGCACCCCTCTTATTGGAATGGAGGTGACGCCGCGGTAAATTCGGAGTATCGGGGTATCAGGGTATCGGAGTTCGAACACGCTGCCGACACGAACGACCAAAGCGCGTGTCAATAGTTCGAAATTTTTTCGGGCACAGTGGGGCAGGGGATGTCAGTCGATCCGGCAAGTCCACTAATGGCAGTTAATGCTGTCAGTGGGCAAACCGATGTCGCAGTTAAGAACCAGCTGCCACCCGTTCGAACCGTAAACCACCCGAGTAATGGCCAACAAAAATGCCCGCGTAGAATTACTACTCCAGCAGTCGAGTTAGAATTCAAAACTGGCTTCTTCACAGCCTTACTCGACTCACAGGCGCATAAATCGTATGTGAAACTGTTAATTGCTTATAAATACGGAACTGTTTATAAAGGACACACTGACGCGGTTAGACTAGCGGACGGACACACCACCACGACGAACGGTACCGCCACGTTTACCGCCAAAATCGCGGATTTAGAAGTGCGATTTTCATGGCCGGGCTTAGAAAAAACAATTATATTGTTACTTTCATCAATGTTTGGCATCGTGTTCTAAGTGTGTAAGCTTAACGTCCAATTTCACAATTATCGGAAACGTCGATGTGTGGATTAAAATTACATTCGATTATTGATCCTTTACCGCTAACTGTCAGCGACGCACAGTGGAATGAAACGCCGATTTAGGCGGCCAAAAGTATCATTTTTTAAAAGTCACTTAAATTTTTTTTTTTTAGCAAAACACATTAATATCATACTTAAGGGTTTTAATACAAATTTTCAAGGGCATAAGTTGATTTAGTGAAGATGTAAAGCTATTTTAATGTTATAGTTCTAAAATTTATCCGTATTTTCAGTTATTTTGAGTTTATTTTTGTACATTTTTTTTTATGCCTTAAAACATAATTTAAAATTAAAAATTTTTTTTATTCCTATTAAAAAAGATATCCTTTTTCAAATGAAAAAGAAAAAGATGTTTTTTTATTTTTGTGGAATTAAACATATTTATACTTAAAAAAAAAATCGAAATTTTTCGTTTTTTTCTCTAGTTTGCTTGTTTAAAAAGATTAACTAAAAATTACGCAAAATTACACGTTAATCCATACATGTGAAAAATTTCGATATTTTTTTAAGTATAAATATGTTTAATTCCACAAAAATAAAAAAAAATCTTTTTCTTTTTCATTTGAAAATTGAGCTTATTTTATGTACTATAAAATGAAAAAAAAAAATTTGTCCCGACGCTTTATCTTCTACATTTAAACGGCTGCCGTAGTTAAAAAAACACTATTTTTTGTTAAAATTTTCGATTTTGTATTTTACATTTTTAATTTTATTATGCTATAACTATTTGAAAAATGTATGGATCAATAAAATTTTTTCATGAGAAGTAGTATTTATATACATCTTTCATTCGACATACTGTTTTTTTAAATCGGACCATTTCTCTATATTTGAGGGGGGTTCAAATCTAAAAAATGCATGTAGAAAGTAGAACTTTTTCAACTTAACTTTTGAAAGTGTTCCAGGAAGTGTGACACTTTTATATATATTTTAAATTAAAGCTAATGTAATTTACTTTATTATGCGAAAAAAAAATTCGGACTTTATTTTATCTTCACGGTGAAAATGGCTACCGAATGCTATTATTGTGTGAAAATTCTCGATTTTATTTTTTACATTTTTAACTTTATAATGCTATGACATATTGAAAAGTGTATGGATCAACATTATTTTTTTATGAGAAATAATATTTTTTAATAATCCCTTTTTCATTCGGCATACTTTATCTTAATTAGGATATTAATAAGGAACTAGCAGATCATGTAGCTTTTGGAATAATCCACCAATTTTTTTTAATTAAACACTATCTAAAGATTTGCATCGAAGCGTTTTTTTTTATAGTGATTTTAATCATTGTGAGATATCATTATACTTAATCCATCTATGCCACGTCACCACTGTGCCGCGACCCCCCTGTGCTGGGTTTTTTTTACTTGTTTTTTTCTTTTATCAATTTTGTATTCGGTACCGTATGGTCGAATATACATTCTATTTCCTACTTTAACACCGGTCCGACCCCTACGATTGAATTCACTGGCAACCTTTACAACATTTGCGGCACCACCGGCCAATGCTCGTAGTGCCGACAGCCCGGCAAAAATAGGAATTAATGATAACACTCCTCCGCTTTTCGGGATATTTATTATGCGAGGTACGTGCATGCGACTCGTCTTGATCTTGCGTTTGGCTGCAAGCAGTGCTTTTTGTGCTGTAATTTGTAAATTTGGCACAACTTTTTTATTTTTTTTTTTATTTTGAATCCCATACCAAGTTTGCGTTTCAACTTCATCGCATTTGTCATACCCCAAGCCACTGCACGTTCTGATAAATTCGCGTCCTTGGCACGCACTCGTTCCAACGCTTGGTGTTCTAAAATTTTATCGGCGTGATGACGGTCCTTAAGAGAATTACTTTTGGCGTATGCCATATCGTGTTCACGACATGCTGCATCCAATAGATTGATACCACAGTCACCACGAATCAAACGTTTTTGTAATTTAGTTCCGGGGCTCGCGAACTGATATCCTGGCACGTGAGCTTCGAACGGAAGACTGTTAATTACTGAGTTTACAATACCGGAACCTCGTTTCCGTCGTACACCACGACGTCGTTGCGACCGTTGCTCTTTCATTTTCACTTTTAATGTGAAAATACAAATTTCTATTATATTTATAGTAAAAACAAAAAAGTATAAAATAAACAAACAAAAGAGCTCTCTGGTGATAGTAAAAAAAGTATAAAAGGAAAACAAAAGATTACAAAAGATTACAAAATTTAATAAACCATAACATTTTCAATAGCACAAGAAGATATGTTACTGTTTAAATATTAATATAATTAATAATAATTATACTAGAAAAATAAATAAATTATTTTCGATGCGTTTTGAAAAACAGAACGAAACGCTAGCCGTTGTCAATTTTGACGATCAAGCAGATTTGCAACAACTACATCAACAATATAAACATGGAAAGTTATTGCCAAACACTATACGAGCTATCATATGCGGACCGTCAAATTGTGGAAAAACCAATTTAATTTTTACACTTTTGTGCGATTCGAATGGTTTGAGATTTGAAAACGTATATATATATTCCAAGTCTTTGGGTCAATACAAATATCAATTTTTAATTCAAGTATTGAAAGGAATCGAAGGAATTCAGTTGTTCACATTTGAAAATGGCGATGATGTACCACACGTGGATTTAGTTCTACCCAATTCGGTGTTTATTTTTGACGATGTGGTCATGGAAAAACAGAATGTAATGTGCGATTATTTCGCACGCGGTCGACATAAAAGGGTTGATGTCTTTTTCCTCTCACAGACCCTGTCTCGCATACAAAAACAAATGTTGCGAGATAATGCAAATGTGGTGGTGTTGTTTCGACAAGACGAAGTCAATTTGCGACACGCGTACGATGAATACGTGTGTTGTGATATGAAATTTAATGAATTCAAAGAATTTTGCAGACATTGTTGGGAAAATGATAAATATGGCTTCGCAGTAATATGTACGGATTTCGCACGTGACAGTGGTCGATACAGGTATAAGTTTGATACGTATGTAACAATATGAATGCTGAAAATAATAATAATAATAATGATAACAATAATAATGAGAAAAAGAAAAAAGAATCCACGATGAAGTTATTGGACCAAGCCCGAGAGAATATTAGAAGAAAATACACAGAGTTGCGTCGTAATGAATCGGAGACGATGACTAGCGTTCAACAAAAACTAGCACCTATAATCGAACCATTGAATAAAATTTCTAATGCAACCGCCGTTAATGCTAATACACAGAAACAACAATTTGACTCTGAAGGTAACAGTTTTTCAGAGTTATCTTTTACGCATCTAATAGAACAATGGACTAAAAATCCAAATAGAGATAAAGTGTATGGCCCGAAAATCCAACCGGATGGTACGTTAAGTATGGGCGATACGAATGACATAACCGTAAATGGAGATAGTGTTCGTGTTTACGGAATAAAATATCCATTGTTGATGGGCCTCGTTAATTTATTATTTTCGAAAAATCCTATCACATACAACGATAGTGATTTAGAAACGTACAAGACAATATTGGTGGAAACCGGAGCTCATTTAAATAGAAATTTGACGTTTAAAAAAGGCGGCGCTAAGTATGTAGAAATTATCGAACCAATGTTCGGTAATATCAAGGGGTTGGGTTTACAACTGAAAGTCAACGACAAGAAAGAATACTTATATTGGGACGACCCCAATGAACTTGTGCAACGTTTGAAGTTGCTTGTATCGGCTCAGTCTGCCGGCAACAGTGGAGTGTCGCCCGAGATTATTTCCATACTAGAAGAACTACACGAAGCTGGATACATTGCGGGCATACCGTCTACATTATGAAAACGAAAATTGCACACGAACTACACCGTCCGGCTCGGAAAACGTGTATACGACGGCGTATTAATATTAAGGGAATCAATGATTTATGGCATGACGACTTAGTGGAGATGACTACGTACGCGGATCGTGGATACCGGTATATTTTAACATGCGTGGACGGTTTTACAAAATACGAGTGGACCGTACCACTGAAAAGTAAAACAGCACGAGATGTAACAACCGCAATGGCGGACATCCTGAAACTTGGATACTATCCAAAAATTTTGCAAACCGATCGTAGTACCGCGTTCTACAACAAACAATTCCAGGCATTAATGATACGGTATGGGATTCATTATTATTCAACGTTTACAACGTTAAAAGCGTGTCTCGTGGAACGTTTCAATCGCACGCTGAAGACGTTAATGTGACGTGATTTTACAGCTCGAGGATCATACAAATGGTTGGATATGTTACCAAATCTGGTCAACGATTATAACAACAAACACGTACACAGAACTATTGGCATGACACCGGCACAAGCCGTTCGGAATCCCAGTGCAGTACGCATTAAATTACGAAAAATACTCTATAATTTACCAATTAAATTTCGAGTAGGCGACAAAGTTAGAATTAGCAAAACGAAATCCGTGTTTGACAAGGGCTATTTGCCCAACTGGAGTAGTGAACTGTTCACCGTAATCAAGGTCAAACGTACATTGCCGCCAACATATTATTTGGAAGATAACCAGGGGAATACCATTCAGGGTACGTTTTACACCGAAGAGTTGAGTCACACACAGTATCCGGAGACGTATCTTGTAGAACGAGTGTTGCGTACACGCGGAAATAAATGTTACGTTAAATGGTTGGGTTTTGGACCGGAACACAACTCATGGATACCGATAACAGATTTCTCACGGCAATGATGGTCGATATACAAGGGGTGGTGGCGACCAATCGTTCGTTTGTGATCAACGAAATATCCGCTATAGATTTGAACTCAATGTCTCTCGCTCACTGAACATTCAAAATTTCAAAATCGTTCGCCGCCGATGACGATACGAAGATCAACTACTGGGTAAAAAAATATCATCAAGGTTTAGACGCAAATATCGGTGACGTCGAATATTCCGAGTTGTCAAGAATAATGGCACTGCTACGGTGTGAAAGTATTTACGTGAAAGGCTTGCAGAAAAAACAAATATTGCAAAATTATTTACCCGGGCAAAATGTTTACGAAATCGAAGAAGAGTGCCCATCACTACAAAAATTATGTGAAGAATTCCAACCACGTTGACTCAGACATATGAACAACCACAAAATGTGTAATTCATACAAAGTAATGGGTTTGAAACAGTGGTTAACTGATAATTCATAATACTTTTATTATTATTATAATTATTTTTTACATATACTTGATGTATTACTTTGTTCAATAAAATAAATTTAACTAATTATATGCTGTTTGTTTATTCTGTCAGTTTGTGAGTATATATATGTAAGTATATAATACATAACCAAATCAGTAATTGTAGTACATTTTTATAATTTATTTTATTAAACATTTGCATACATTTAATTCAATAAAATTTAAATGCATATTATTTTTATAACTACTCTAGTATGCGTTATCATACATTGATATATAAATAAATATTATTCGTTGACATTCGAGTTTTGTAGGGAATAATGTCCCCACGCTTTTGTGTACACATCTTTGTATTCACATTCGTCACCGATCATCGCACGCTTGTCATAGTTGTTGGACAACGCGAGCTTATCAATTTCTTATAACTTATTAATATTAACGCCATTTTCTTTCATATTGTTTGTCCCGCAAACAATTTAAATAATCAACCATCTTGATTTCGTGTTTGACTACATCTTGACCCACACCTTTCAATCGTTTCACTTCATCGACGTCTCTCGTAAACACTTGATCACTGTAGTTTTGCAGAGTTGTCAAATATGCATAGACTTTGGGCAATAATGCGATGATTTCTTGCATGTACATGCTCTTGCATTCGTCAGTAAACGTACCCGGTTGTTTTTTACGTTTATCGGTGTAACACGGGTGGTCGGTTGGATAATTGGATGTATCGAAATATTGGAGCAGATAATTTTTCAAATCATCGTGAAAACTATTAGTCAAAATTAGGTAGATAAAAGAATCGGTGTCCATGTAACATAACATGAGTCTTTCCGGTCCATATAACGGTAACATAACTTCATAATGGAATTTGTACATTATAGTTTTACTGATATCCAATATTGCCTGCCCGATAAAAATTGGTTTATAAAAATTAATCCTCTCCTTGTACATGTGAACAGCAACTAAATCTTCATTGATTATGGTGCTGTGGCTATACGACGGTTTTGCAGCCAACTTTGACAATTTCTCCGAGTTACATACGAGTTTGATATTTTGGTGTTGTCTAACATTCTCCAAAGTTTTTCCTATAAAGTCAAATATAATTAAAAAAAATATTTGTATATATATATATTCTTACCGTAGTTTGAGTTGATCATCATTTTGGGTAAGTTTTGTCCAAACGTGGTGGTCGCTTTTTTGCGCAAATCCGTATTAAGCTGAATGTAAGGAGTCAACCAACGAGATTGCATAAATCTGATACATTTATGTAATTTGATAACTACCACGCCATGTTTTACAGCTTGTTTTAGAGCTCGGTAATGAACAATGTAACCACGTTTGGGATCTAGTGTAGTCATCAGTTTACTAAATTTAGAAGACATTAATGGTAGTTTTTCGTTAACAGGAAAAAACGGTAAATCGTTGTGTAAATCGTGTAGTTCTCGGGGGTAATCTACATCGACCTCTGCAAGATAACCGTATTCACCATCGTTGTATACCCAGTTCAAACATTAACAGCATATCTGGATGCGATAACAACTGAATGTGTGCGTTTGTGTACTTTAACATGGCGTCAAACGAAAGGGCCGGAGATGAAAAGTAGTGTGCAATGTCTAGTTTATAATTTTTCAAGCTTTCCTTACGGAAATTTTCAAATACATCAGCTAGCACCTGTAATAATAATAATAATAATAATTATATATATAATTTTTTTCTGTATACCATCACGTCGACAAGTAAATACTTGTCACTGTATTCGCCAAGGGTCTAGTAACATTTCAATATTGTGTTAGGTATTATTTCATATGGAAAAAATGCTACAGCTTTCAATATAACACCGTAAGTGATAAATTATTTAAAAAATTAATAAAGTTTGTTTGTATAGTTTGAACTATACTATACTATAGTTGTAATTTTGTTCAATAATAAGTTGATCGATTCTACAATAAAGTGGTTTATTAATATTAAATTGTATAACAAATACACAAATAAACAATAAACAATAAAGAATCGATAATTTAAAACTTATTACTGTATACTCTTTAAATTATATAAAATAAAAATAATTATTAATTATTAAAAATGTTACCATAGATTTTACACCTTAAATCCATATGATAATACAAATTACAACAGTGATGACAGTGTCCCTATAAACAGTGCCGCCACTGTTATATAGTATAGTTTGAAAATTGAAATTTTAATTACGTTAAATGTAATTTCTCTTTTTAGATTGATACTCTTAGAATCAATACATTTTGAATAGTTAGCCTTTAACTAAAGATGTGTAATAGTTATATATATATANTTTTTCTTTGAGATCGCTGAGTTTTAAATAACCTTTAACTTCAGCTTGTTGGTTCAATTTATTTTTCAAGCTGTCCATAGCTACCTTTATATATATATATACATAAATATAATATTATTTGTATTATATGTATGAAAACAGTTATTTTATATAATAGTATAAATACTATTCAAAAGATACCCCCAACTATTCAGTAAGTTTGTAAGTCATCTACTAAAACATAATATTAACTTTTTCTTTTCATCATTTAATACCATATGATTAATTATTATTAGTGTAATCAGAGATAAAATTAAATTTTAATAAAGTAAAGAAAAAAAACATTTAGGTATTCATCAATATTTTATTAAAAAGTTATAAAAAAAAAGTTACATTTATTAATCAATAATTATTTCAACATTTTCAAAAATTAAAAAAAAGAAATACTATATACATAAGCTTTTTTAAATGAACCATTTAAATAATTGATCATCACAATTATGACATTTGAACTGTGATGGAAAATTGAAAATTAAATAGTACATACTATTCTGATTAATGGATATTTGATCTTTAATATATTTTATTGTAAAACTATCTTGATCATACGCCATATCACGTATGCAATCATCAGTTATGCATATGGAGAACATAATTTCATTATTTACATTATGTGATAATATAGAAAAAAAATCGAACTTAAAATAATTTTTTTCCCCAAACAATAAATTGTATACGCCTGAACGTATTTCAGATTTATAAATTTCACAGTCACTTCTTTCATATATAGCATCACGGGAGTTTTTAATGCATCTTCATATTTAATGCCTTTCTCAGACCCCGTAAAATTTCTTGATTCGTACAAAATGTCTGCCAATATATTAAATTGGGAAACATTTTGCGTTTTCAAGTACTTTACGATGTCATCGACATCATTTATGCTCAATGGAAGATGCATTGTATAAAAGTTTTACGACTAAAATTAATAAAAAGAAATATGTACACTAGGGTGGCCCTCAAAAATCGAATGTTTTTTTTTTTATACGCTACCCCTTAATTTTTTTTTTAATGGTCAAAAAAATGAGCTGTGCAAAATTTGGGACCGATCCGTTAAGGTTAACCCGTGGCCCCGGGCCTATTAAGTTGAGTCAAAGAGTCAAATTTAATAGAAATAACTGATCTTTGTCTCATAACTTTTTTTTCTCTTAACTTAGAATAATAAAAGTAAAACTCAAGTAAAGGAAATTTTACAAGAAATTCAAAAATAATATCTTCAATGTTGTTTTCTCAATAAATAGCCCACAAAAACACTACATACAGTAAAAAACATGTAAATGTCTTAAAATACGTTATAACTGATTTTGTTGATTTTTAATTATTTATTTTCATTTTCTTTTTTGGAAAACGCATATTCGTTTAAAAAAAGATTCTAGAAGTTTAATTTTTTATGCCAAAAGTACGATAATTATATTAGATTTATTATTTTATGGACAGTTAATTAATGATTAAACAACATTAAGGAAAAAAGACGTATATACGTTTTTTGAAAGAAGGAGACGTCCTACAGTCTCTACAGTGATTTTATTCTATATTATAATTTATAAATACTAATGACTAATTGTTCAAGGTTAACAAAAATTACAAACGAGTTTTTCTTACATTCGTTTTTCTCAAAGTATTCGAAGTGGCTATACATCTTTCTTTACTAGTACGAAAGTATATTAGTAGTTATGTCTAAAAGAAATACACATTGTCAACGGTTGTATTAAACATTCCATAGTATGAATAACATATTTGTATAACAAACGACCTAGTAGTATGCTATGAAATATAGCGCCTACGCATTATGCACGTATTCGATGGTTTTTATCAAACACAACGACTGTCGGAATGTCTGGAATGTGTAGTGGAACCACGTGGAAGGGGTACTCAGCATTTACAAAATATCGACTTAAACTTAAACAACAGCGTCGGGGATGAATTAACAAAGCTGTATATAGGGTTGTGACATATTAAACATGCGGACTCGACGCGTACTATACTCACGTTGAACCGTTAGCGTGTACCTACACTGGAAAATGAACTTTTTTTTTTTTTGATAGACCCGACATTGAGTAGATCCTGTGCAACCATTGTTTACCAAACAAATTATTACGTAGACACTGTATGGCGTATATACAGACTTGGAAAATTATTTAATTTTATTAAATAATTAGTTAATATACATTAATTAATAATATTATGGTCGGCTAGGGCTGGGTTCCAACGTACATAGTATGCAACGTCAGCACTTTCACTGGGGCCCCGGCGGCATGATAATCGTCACCCGAAAGGGACTCCCATAGGAAACGTCATTTTGACATCATCACTAATGGCACCCTCACGCTAACTTGGCTTACACCGTCGTATACGACGTCATTTTGACGTCACCGCCACTGGTTTGCCTTGGGTTATCACACAATCATTGTGACGTCACCAGCACGGACTGCATCTCACCTGTGCACCCATTGTTTACCGAGAACAATAGATGACGTAAATTGTCGGCACTTCTGAAGGCCAAAACGCATCATACCATTACTACTTGCGTTTATTATTTTTATATCTATTTGTCTTTGTCGTTCTAAACCCTCGAACCATATGACCCCGATAGAACCACAACATCAGGTTCTTACCTTATACAAAAACCCATACCTAGCATATTACTATTTTTATTTTATTAATTTTTGTTATTTGAATTATAACAAATGTTACGTTTTATTCTACACATCGTATGAGTAATAATTCTGTTGAGCCAAAATACTGCTAAATTAATGGTTATTGTCAATAGTTTTAGAAATAAGGATCATATACATATATTTCATGATGTAGTTGCCTTGTGAAAAAAGGAAATACAAAATAATTCTCCCTCTAATGTTTGTGTGCTGAATGAGGCTATCTAGCCCTCTTCATGTATCACATGAGCTGTATAACGACTGAGTTATCCGAGCTTATAAAAATGCAACTTTTAATTGAATCCTCTGCTTGAGACAGCAGTAATGGCAGATCTGTAGAATAATATTAACCTTCTTCATATTGTTCTAATAGCAATGTTCTGAGTAAATGGTATTCATATTGTATGATCATACATATCAACACACTACTGTGTGTAGTTGTACGTAGAACACGTTGAAAGTACAGAAACTTGTTGGTTAGATAAAACTTACTGATACACTTCATACCACAGAAACGAGGTATGAAAACAGAGGTGAGCATGTGCTGAATTAATAATTCTTTTAGCACGTTCAAACCAGGGATGTTATGTTTTAAAACTACTTGTTAAAAGCAGTGTTTTAAACGTGTTTAAAAAAATAAAAATGTCAATATTTACATTAGTCTTATGGGATGTTTTAAATTGTATATTTATTTTTTAAACGGATTTTTTATTTTTTTAAACGACGCCCAAAATTACGCTGGTAAATGACCTAGAATCGTTTATTTATTGTCAAACAAGAAAACAACCCAAAAAAAGTATTTGCCAAAACGTGTATAATCATTTAATGGTACAAAATAATGAATAATAGAAAATTGAAGATTGATGCGTTGATGTAGTGGGGGCAGTACGGTATCACGAAGGTGACATCAACGTAACGACGGCAGTCACCATCGGCACTTGATGGAGTTTGTACTTTGGCTCATGGGACGTGATGTCAAATTACACGTAGCTTGGAGACGCAGACAAAAATGGCGCGGTTCGCGGGGTTCCATTTATCATGAAGCGACGCATGACTGTGTCAATGTGTTGGCCTATTTTGATATTAATTAGACCAAATTTTGGAATAGAAATATTGTAAACTTCAACAACTTTTCTAACTTTTTCTACGAGGGAGCAGCAAACTGTTTATAAATCTTTTTAATTGACTTAAGCAACAAGCTTTAAAATTAAATTTATTAATTAATTTAATTATTGTCTTTGAATTTAATCTTTAAATTGTTAATTAATTTATAATAATCACTAGTTTCAATGTGAGACACTATATTTTTTTAAGTTGTATTTATTTATTTATATTAAAAAGTAAACTTTTTTTATAAATGAGCGCCTAAAGAATCTACTTTATTTTTTAAACAAAATTAGATCGTCGATTTTGCTACAGTCGTTTTATGCAATATTTTAAAACACGCCTTGCTCTGGAACCATTTTAAAATTTAGTTATTATAAAATAATAATATTCAAAAACCAAAGCCGATCCATAGGAATTTTTATGTCACCCTTCTTTTATAATTATTCTAATAGAAAACTTAATATTTTATATTTAAAGAAATGATTTTGGATGAATAAAAAAATAATTAAATTACACAATTCAACAATTGAAATGCACAACTTATATGAATAAACCACGTTAATAAAAAATCTAACAACTATGACACAAATAAAATTAAAAACAAAATACTTCGATTTAACTGTAATATGGTACAGAAAAACTATAAAATATCAATATAAACAATAATGAATCGCGATACGACAATATAATAAAATTATTGTGCATTATGTGACTTCATCTTAGAATAAGTATTCAATAACGACTACAGTTAAATTTATCTGATTTATATCAATGAATTATTTTAATTGGCATATTGCAGTACTTGAAAAACATTATGATTTTCATCCTTTTAACTATAATCGTAAACTTAGAAGAGAAAAATGTATACTGAATAAAATTCAGTTTACATTATTTCGTGAATAT
>NW_026099572.1:62332079-62337079 GCF_025091365.1 Daktulosphaira vitifoliae | reverse complement strand
GGGTAATGTAACTTAAGGTAAACAAACCTATAGGAGGAGGGGGGATGAAAAATGACGTTTTTTTTTTTTTTTAACACGACCGGCCTACATGCGGACCGCCCCGGAACTACCGTTAGGTATTGCCTCAGGGCGGCCCACGCCGTCTCTAAAACTCACACCACCACGTTGTGAATCAGCCCGAAATTAATCAAGAGCTGATTCACAACGTGGTGTGGCCTCCCCCGTTAGCCGGATCCCAAAAGTCGGGATCCGTTGCCCGGGTTGCACCACGTGGAGGTGGGGGCAGGACTTTGTGAAGGGAGCGAAAAAACTCACAAACATATAAAACATAAACACGAATACCTAAGTCGCCGGACTAAACCAGCGCCTTAGGTCCTCCTGCACCGGGCGGCGCGGCTGCCGCTGCCTCAGGCGTTCAGCTTCCTTCTTCCTTTTCAGGACGGATTCGGCGAACGCCTGGACGAGCCTCCACGCCTCCCGGCCTCCCAACATCAGGTCCACCAAGGACCCGACGCGGATCGTGGACCCCAGACGGGACTCCAGCAAGTCCCGTTCCTGGGCCCACGCCTCGCATCGGAAGAGGGTGTGCAGAGCATTGTCTGCCTCTCCCGGGCGATCCTGGCAGTGGTCGCACGTCGGCGCGGCTGCCCTCCGAATACCGTGGAGGTATTCGTTGATGCAGCCGTGGTCGGACAACACTTGCGTGAGACTGTAAGACATCTTACCGTGTGTCCGGTCCACCCACCTCTCCAGGCGGTCGGGTTCTATGAGGGACCTGGTCCACTCGCCTCTCGTCGTTTCCCGCCACCGAGCATGGTGGTCCGCCGGAGCGCCAACCGGTTCTCGGGTTCGAGGGGCCGGCCGCACTCTCGGCGGAGCTCATGTCCGGCGGCCCGTTCCGCGGCGAGCAGGTCGGCGGGCGCCCGTTTGCTGTGCTCTCACTGTGGTGGAATCGAGTTCTACGGGGCTACGAGCTGCTGCAGCGGGCGCAGTTCCCTTGCTCGGGGAATCGGGCGCGGATCGAGGAACGGCCTGTAGATATACAGGTTAGCCGCGAAATAAGCAGTCCCTTTCTTGGGGACTGACGAATAAGCGGTCGCGGACAGCAAGCCTCTCGGACGCTCGTTAACCCTACAGATATGTAGGGTAGTCGCGAAATAAGTCACTCTATTTTAATAGGGTGGTCGAATAAGCGATAGCGTTCGAGAGAAACATAGAACTGGGTAGGCGGACCCATTAGCCTGGTAAGGCGACCGCCTAAGGGAGGACAACCCTGAAAAAAAAACTACGAGCCTGGCGGTAGGTTAAAAACGCATGGGAAGGATACCCATTAAAAAACCCAATATGGATAGGATAACTGGAAATATTGTTACCGCCCCAGTGCTATCGGATTGCAGGGGACGTCGGCGGGGTTCTTGTAGCCCGGCTCTCGTTGACGCCGACCAAGGGCGATGCGATGTGGAGGACCCACAACCCAACTTGGGTATAAATAGGAAGGGAGGATTCACCATCACCGAGGAACTGGTGGATGAATGGGCTGATATCCGAGATAGGTATAGCAACGATATACCTCTCACGGAGTCAGAATATGTGCGCTGGGAAGAAATAAGGCGCAAGATGGAGGACGGAAGCGAGGTCGAAAACTGTTTCCCTCGTCAAAGATTCCGTAACCTAGGCGTCTTTAAGGGCGCAGTGGACACCATACTGGGGATGATGACCAGCGACGTCCAAAACGGAGGCAACTTCTCTCCAGAGCGCAAGGAGGTTTATAACCCCTTCCATGGAGTAGAAGGGGAAGAGAAGCAAGTGTGCCTTATGAGTAAGTGCATCTCCTCCCTTCGGGGCGAAAGCACGGCGGACCGTGCGATCCAAATTGCTCGGCTGGTCAGTCGGGAACTGTTNATTGCTCGGCTGGTCAGCCGGGAACTGTTGACGCGCCATAGGAAGGATCCGATGATGGAAGCAATGGGGATTGGACTCCGGGATGTCGTTGATGTGTTCGACTACGAATGCGTCGTCGCGGAAACGGCACCCGGAGTTGTGGAGGAATCGTCCGAAGGAGACAATAGTCTATCCGAGGACGAAACAATGAGGACAGGTGTTAGGCCTAGTGTGAGTGGTGTTGAGCCTTCTCTCGGGCAGGCGACGACCGCTTCTTTCCGTGAGGTCTCCCCGCCTTTGAGCCCCCTGCCGGAGGAGACGCCCCCAAAGCGTTACCCCGGGAAGAGGAAGGCACCACTTTGTAACGAAGAGAGCGACATTCGACATCGGATTGAATCATGTCGTCGGCCTGACCAGACAGGCCGAAGTGGAGGGTAGCCTCATGAAAGAGGTCCCAGGTACTCATCTGCAGTACTTACTGGAGCAGATATCTCTTTCCTGCCAAGCGCTGACCGAACTTCGAAGTTCGAACATGCCACACCGTAAGAAGAGGCATGACTCCGAGGAAGAAGCAACCGCGCAATCGGCTTTGGTTGGAAACATAGCGGGACAAGTCGCAGTGCTCCGCGGAGTCATTGATAAGCGTAGAGGGATGGGCGTCCACAAGGAAGTCCAGGAGGCGACCAAGAAGCTGGAGGAAATCCTGGCAGGAGAGCGACACCGCGCTCGGGGACCATTGTAGCCTCGCCGGAAAGGGGTTCTGGTACGTTAGCTCCGGTTTTCGCGAAACGGAAGCCGACAACGGACGCGGGAACGCAAACGGCGGTTGGACCGCAAACAAACAGGCCGGGGACGTCTGATATGGCGTTGAGGAGGAATGTGGCCACACAAACAACGGAGGAGCTCCCAAATCCAAGGTCAGATCCGTTGACGAAGCCTGGGAAGAAGCGAAAGAAGAAGAAGGAGAAGAGACTGAACACTGTCGAGGGTATGGCCTCCTCGCCGACCGTTACGCTTCCCGAGAAGCATTCGGATCGGTGGACTGGTGCCGCAAAGTCCGCTCCGGCGAGTGTGGACACAGGAGCGGAGACGGAGAGGCCCACTTAGACGGAGGTGGTTCGTCGCAAGGGTGGACTGGGGAAGACCGAGGAAACGGCAACTAGGCCTAGACCTCCACCGCCTACATGAGGTCCGGCCGCAAAAAAGTTGCGGGCGAGGGTCCCTCGTACGGAGGCTGTGATTATCGGCCCTTTGAAGGGGGACTTGAAGTATGCCGAAGTGATGAAGACGGCGACGGCCTCTGTGGACCTTCTGGCCTTGGGTATCCAGGTGTCTGGGACCCGGAGGACTCAGACGGGGGCCGTTCTGCTGGAGGTTCGAGGAACCGCCGAGAAAGCGGATTTACTAGCCGCCAAGTTGGAGGAGGCGCTCAAAGAGAAGGACGTGCGGGTGCATCACCCTTCGATGACCCGCACTGTCTTAATCAGGGATGTGGAGGACTGGCACGAAGAGGACGAGGTGCGTCGGGCCCTAAGCGACGCTCTGGAATGTCCAAGTGTTGGGCCCGTTATCATACGGCCTAACATTGGAGGCAAGGGGCGTTACGCGAGATGTGACGTGCCCGTCAAGGTTGCCATTCGGCTTACCACAGTGAGCCGAATAAAAGTCGGCTGGACAAACTGACTGAGGATCATTGACAAAGGTCCTCAGTGCTACAGGTATCTGGAGTATGGGCACATTGCCCACAGCTGTAAGGGCCCGGACAGGTCAGGGAACTGTCACAGGTGCAGAAAAGGTGGGCATATCGCTAAAGAGTGCCCATCAAGGATGGACCCAACCCATCGCGAAGTCCTGTCCCCACCTCCGCGTGGTGCAGCCCGGGCAACGGACCCACCAGTGGGGTCCGGCTAACGGGGTAGGCAGCACCGCGCTGTGATCCGGCCCCGGATTAAGTTCGGGCCGAAGCACAGCGCGGTGGCAGAAGTGTTAGAAAGCGACGTAGGCCGCCTCGAAGCAATGCTTAACGGCAGTCCCGGGGCGGTCTGCATGAAGTCGGTTGAAAGAAAAAAAAAAAATCCGCCTGAGCGCTAGCCGGTCCTCGGGTTCGAGGGACCGGTTTCGCTCTCGGCGGAGCTCATGCCCGGCGGCGCGTTCCTCGGCGAGCAGGTCGGCGGGCGGCAGTGACGACAGTATTCCCGCCGCCACTCCGGAGACTGTTCGGTAAGCCGACACGGTCCGGATCACCGCCCGCCACTGCACCCGGAGCAGGGCTTCGCGGTTCCTGGGCGAATACTCGAGGGTATCCGCCCAGACCGGGGACCCGTACAGGAGGACCGAGTGAACGACGCTGACGAGGAGTCTGCGCCGCATCTCCCTCGGTCCTCCCAGATTGGGCATGAGCCCCGCCAGGCTGTCCATGACTTTCTGGGCCTGTTGGGCCGCACGGGTGATGTGCGGCCCGAACATCAGACGTCTGTCGAAGACCAGGCCCAGATACGTCATGGAATCCATGAGCGGGACGTCCACCCCCTGGTCGAGGGACCCAGAATCCCCGGACCCAAGGGAGGCGCTGAGGTCAGCCCGCAAAGAGCTGAAGCTCACCATCAGGTGGGCCAAAGCGAAGTGCTGGGCTGAACTTGTGAAATCGGTGGACAACGACCCGTAGGGGAAACTCTAACGGGTCGTCATGCAGAAGCACCGTGGTCCACTGGCTTCGGGTCAGCTGGACGCGGACGTGTTGGAAACAATGCATAGCATACGCTCTTCCGGTGCGAGTCGTAGACCAGTAAGCGAGAAGAGTTGGAGTACCGCTCGGTGTCCGCGTTCGGCGTGAGGTCCGTGGTGGACCTAATGTTGAGAAGCCAGAAGGAGTGGTCACTGGTCCAGGCATAAAACAATAAAGATTATTATGAAAAAAAAAATTAATAAAAATACCTTTTAACTTATTATAGTTCTTATTTATACTTATTTTATTGTCTACAACCAGTTAATACAATTAAAGCGTTTTATAATAATAATATATAGAATATAATTTAAAATTATTTTGTCTTTCGTACATATCGCTGAGTAAATTTTGTAGTTACATTGCTTCCTAATTATAATAGCATATTATAAAAAAA